>NW_025814830.1:23945000-24545000 GCF_022079265.1 Lynx rufus | reverse complement strand
GTACGAACAACCCACTGCATTGTCCTCCCTTTTCTGGTTTTGCCAGGGCCAGGGGGCAGATGCTGGCAGGGAAAACTGAGGTTTGGAAACCGCCTCCAGCCGGACACACCCCTTCCTGTCCAGATGACAGAAATTAGGCCCTGAAGGGCGCGTGCGTGCGAGCGGGGCGGGGGCACACGGCAAGAAATGGTTCAAGAGAGCCGGACCCTGGCTTTGCCTGCAGACAGGGCACTGACTGGCAGGAGGACCCTGGGTGAGCTGTCACAGACACCTGCTCCCCCCCCCCCCCCCACCCAGGAGAGCTAGGAGCAGAGCGGCCCCGGTTCAAGCCCCCTCCGGGCCTCCACCAACCTCCCCGGTAACATATGCGTGAAAGTGGGATGTGTCTGGAGTGGGCGGAGCTCTCGTTCCCTTAATGAAGATCCTGGAGAATCGATTTTATTCTTTAGCTAGCTCACCCTGCTTGGCCCTGCCCAGCTCCTTTGCCCCCCACCCCACGCAATCCGGCATCCGCTGCCTGGGGGTCCTTCTCTAGAAGGCACACGTGCTCACATACCTCCCTATGGGCGCAACACACCCCTATGTGTCACCCCCCCCCACAACTCACTCTCACTCTGGGGGTCTCTGACAAAGGAGAGCACCCACCCGGCGGGATGGGGAGGCGGGAGCTGCCCAGGTGTCAGCCTTGAGGTAGAGGTAGCCGGGACCCAGGACCGGATGTGCCCGTGAAGGAGCAAACCTGGAGGGGAGGGGGCCTGAGCGGTGTGTGTGAATGTGCAGTTTAGGGGGTACCAGGCGCTCACCGCCGGGAGGGCAAGACCCGAATACGGTCAGATTTACCCTGGAAGACCCCTGCCGTGGCCCACGGAGTGGCCTATGTCGTTCTACGCGCTCAAACCTTCCCCCCAGAATGCCAAGCCAGTGGGGTAAGGGGCAGATCTCCACCTCTTCTCGGAGGAGCTGGCTTCTGTGGCCGGTGGCGATTGTGAAATTTGAACCTAACTCAAGAGCTTCTAAAGTCTGGCGGATTTTAAGTCTGCAGCCGGCCAGGAGGAAACTACACATGTGTGGCTCCAGAGCTGACTCCAGAGGGGCGTTCTGGATTTGCTTGTCCTTGCTCTGAGGGGGACCCGCCCGACCTTGCAGGCTCAGTGACCTCCTCTGTTTTAAGGGCTAAATCCAAGTCCTGGTTCCAGAGCCACCTGCCTTGTCCCTCTCCCTTGGAACCACCAGGAGGGTGGGAGACTGCTGCTCCCTGGGAGTCGTCCCGTCTTCTTCAAAAGGCGTGTCTCGTGTCCTTGAACACACAGGAACGAGGCTAATGTCCCCCCATGACGTCTACTCTCTGCTAGTTGGGAGGCAACCCATGTCAAGTCATACCAGGTTAGTTGAAACTACTAATAAGAAACAGAAAAAATAAAATAAAAGCTAAAAGGACTTCCACGTCGAGGCAAGAGCTGCCCTCCGGGGGGCACCTGGGTGGCTCAGTCGGTTGAGTGTCTAACTTCGGCTCAGGTCGCGATCTCACGGTTTGTGGGCTCGAGCCCCGCGTCCGGCTCTGTGCTGGACAGCGTGAGGTCTGGAACCTGCTTTGGATTCCGTGTCTCCTTCTCTCTCTGTCCCTCCCCCGCTCACACTCTGTCTCTCAAAAATAAATAAATAAATGTAAAAAAAAATTAAAAAAAAAAAAAAGAGCTGCCTTCTGCTTCATACATGGTCGATAAATCCGGGTGTACTCAGGCAGTTTCCCCAGAAGCAGGACCCCCTTGAGGGAGGAGGAGAGAGCGGGAGTGATGTCTGCTGCCTCCGGATAGAGCAGGGAGAGGGGTGCTGGATGATGTGGTCAAGAAGGAGCAAGACCCCATCGCCCCCAGAAATTTCTGTTCAGGGATCCCTGCCGTCGTGGAGGGGGACAAGTGTGGTCAGGGATGGAATTCATATTCTACCCCCAGGCTTTCTCAGACGAATGGAATCACCAGTTTGGAAGGGGATAGAAACCACGTCGGACCAAGGAGCCGGAAATAGGGTCACGATGATGGCAAGATAGTACAGTGGGTAACATCACGGGCTTTGAGCACCCAGCCCATTGCCTTCAAGTACCCACAGCTCTGCTTACTAAATGTCCTTGGGCAAGCTACCTCCAGCCCAACCTCTGCCCCGGCTTCCTCATTTGGAAAACGGAGATGACAATCACTTACCACCTCACCAGGATGTGGAAGGATTCAAGGAATTAATAAAGATACAGCCCGAGAAGCGTGCCTTCTAAATTCCTATCCTGGGCCATCACCTTCAGTGTCGTATCCTGATGTGGTAACACAAGGGCTTCATTGGCCAGCAGGACCCACATTCCTAGCTTACTTGTCTTGCCTAGAGAATATCATGCAACCCCTCCGAGCCTCAATTTCCTTATCTGGGAACCAAAACGACTGCCTTGAGCCTTATCAGGAAGAGAAATGGAATTAGGGAAATAGTTACTCCCTAAACAATAAATGGCATCCTCTAGGATTGTGCAGTGCATGATCCGGGCAACCATACATAGCAGCCCCGATGACGAACATAAAGCAGTTGATGTGTTGTGCCTCTGTCTGTGTAAGCTTACATATCAAACCATCGACTTCAGCTCAGTCTTTTCCATGCACCTTCCTCCATCCTTACGGTGGACGTCAGCACGGGAGGAAGAACTGCCATCCCCAATCTGCAAGTGCCTCTGCCCTCAACAAAAGTTTCCAGCAAGAAATAGCCCAAGCCCTGCTATATTGCAGGACCAAACCCCATGGATCAGCTTCCGGAGTGTGAAGCAACTCACAGCAGGATAAGGAGAAGAAAGGCCGAGACAGCAGGGACTTCTTCCTGGTAGGAAGGTCCCTGGGGAAGGTCTTGACTCGCACGTCTTGAAGGAAGGAGGGTGGTCACCCCTGGGTGATAGTGGCAATGTCCGCAAAGGTGAGGAGGGACATGCTTCCGCAAACACGGCCATGCCGTCTCTCCCGGTGGCCCTTTTACGTGCACCCAGAGTGGGGGTGAGGGCGAAGGCAGGGAGAGACCGGCGGACCGGCCCTTTGTCCCGTCTCCTGCACCAGTCGGTTCATCCACTTCAAATGGGACAGCTCAGGGGGAATCCTGAGTGACACCATTTTTCTATTACCCTTCATTACCGTCACTTAGATCTTTTATTTTATTACAAACATTCTTTAGCCCAGGCACGGGCTGATCTCCTAATTGGAGCTGCAGCTTCCACCCCCACCCAGATCAAAGCCTCCCTGTTTGTTTGTGGAGGACGGAGGATGAACCGTCTTGCCGGCCTTTGAACATGAAGGCCCCTTTGTCTTCCAGCTGAAGTCATCCCTGGCCCCAGGCAGGGAGGAGGCTGGGGGAAGGCCGCCTCTGTAGCCTGGCCAGAGGCTTGGACCAGAGCTTGAGTGGGGGGACAGCTTTCGCAGCGAGGCCCCGAACCCCCTGCCTGCCTTGATGTGGGAGGGGGTGGGGGGAGGGGACTCAAACTGGTGGCCCCGGGGAGTGTCTTATTTGACCCCCATGATGATTTTTGATATGAGTACTGATTCAAATATTAAATGATTTTTAAAATAGACCAGATACTCAAGTATTCCTTAAATCAAGTATCTTCCTTCTAATTTCTCCTTAAAAATCAGATGATCTGGCAATACTGGGCATCTATAACTGAAATGAGATAACCAGTTTTCTGAAGGTTTTTCCTGATCCTTGGGGCATAGGGGTTTTCAAGTCTCTTCAGGTACCTTAAAAAATAATAATAACCTGTTGCTGTAAAGTATCGATTCCCCTGAAGTTCCTTCTTGTGCATCCCTGGGCCTGCAGGAACCTCTGCGTTGCTGTTGGAGATGGTAGGGGGTGGTGAGGAAATAATTGTGCCCATTTTACAGACGAGAAAACTGAGGCCCTGTGCCATTCAAATAGCCAGCCTGAGGTCCCCCCAGAGGTTGATGATAGACGCAAAGAATCAAGAAGTACAAGACACAGGGAATTAGCACTTATCTGTCCTCTTCTATTTGGATATTTTGGTACTAGAGCTATTTTGGAAAAGTAACAGCCCCAAAGGTGCCTTCCTATACGTAGGGATGTTGTGATGTTAACACTAAAGGTCTATTACGTGCAAGGAGCAAGACATTACCCACTCTTCACAAAGATCCTATGAGATGGTTACAGTTTCTACATTTTACAGTTGAGAAAACCAAGGCTTTAGGGGCTCTAGAACTTGTCCGAGTTTACACAGTGGGGCCAAGGGATCTACCCCCGTCTGCCTGGCTCAAAACCCAGTAAGCAGCCTTCATTCCCAGTGCATCGCGAGCTGGGTGATTAGTCTCAGAGCCTTGCGTTTTCCTATACAACATGGGGGCCACCTGCTCAGAGGACAGCTGTTTCACCCAGGGCTAGACTTCCTTCCCCTGACCACCACGTCCTCCCTTGAAACAGCCAGTTGGACCAGTGGGAGACACCTGACCCCAGCGGGACCCATCGGCTCCTCCCTCCTGGGGAGTAGGGACTGGGATCCAGTCGCTGGGGCTGACCAAGACTGGACCACAGGCAAGCCAGATGATGCAGTGTCCAAAGGAAAGAAGGATGAAATTGATGTGCGGGGAGAAATAGACACAGAGGCCAGATGGCCCCAGAGAGCCAGGGAGAAGCCTGCTGAGGTCCAGGCCACCCCCAGCCCTTGCCCTTTGCCGTCACCCCGTACCCTTCCTGTGGAGAGCCATTTTATGTTTAAGGTGATTTGAGAGATTATCCTCTCCCACAGCGTATAATCCACAACGTAAATAGTAAAACAGATCTGGGTTCTAATCCTGCCTTTGCCCCTGGCTGTGTGCTTTCAGACACAGTGCTTTTTACTGACTTCAGTTTCTCCTTTATAAAATGGGAGCAATAGATCCCTACCTCACAGGGCTGTGGGGCGATTCAAAATATGTAATGTACTTGGAAATTCTTGCCCATAGTGCCCGATACAGCAGACCCTCGGCACCTGTCTCGTGCTTTGATCACCTCTGCACCTTTGATCACTACGATATTACACAGATTCCGAGGTAGGGAGAACGAGCAGTAGTTTCAACCACCTCTTGACGGTTCTACTTTGCAGGCTATTTACAAACTGATTTTCATCATCTGTTGACTTCTTTCCACCATGGGTTTCTGCAGGCTTAAGAATTGTTTTATCTTTCCTTTAATTTCTTTTTAATGTTTATTCATTTTTGAGAGAGAGCGAGAGAGAGAGCGGGGGAGGGGCAGAGAGAGAGGGAGACACAGAATCTGAAGCAGGCTCCGTCCAGGCTCCCAGCTGTCAGCACAGAGCCCGACGTAGAGCCCAAACCCAAAAACTGAGACCATGACCTTGAGCCAAAGCTGGACGCCCAGGCACCCCGGAATTATTGTATCCTTGGCTAAAACCCCTGCAGTTGTGAAGGCAGAGGCGCTCACAGTGAAATCATGGACGGCAGCTATGAATTTTACTCCATGATCTCGATGTGTAAAATAAAGTCCTTATTTTGGTTTTCTAAAATCAAATTAAACAAGATTCCAAGCACTATCCCAGCAGCCTGACTAGACACGGGGTCCTGATCACTTCTGACAGGTCTCCAGCCCAAGGCAGAGCCTGACAGCCCTGCAGGGCCCACCCACCCCCTCCTCCCCGCCTTCTCCTCCCCTCCTCCCCCTACCCCCTCCTCCCCCCACCCCCTCTTCCCCCCACTCCCCCAAGGCTGCACCTCTGCCGCCTTGAGCCTCACCTGGGTGCAGCACCTTTGCGAAGGCCCGGGGCCGCGATCCAGCCAGCCCAGGTGTAGCCATGTCACTCAGAGGGACTGCCACAGCCTTCTCCCCTGGTTCTGTCCTTTGGGGACCTGAGAATCCCATACCTCCCTTTCCTCTCTCAGGGCATTTCATTTTCTTCTCATGACCTCCTCTCCCTAAATTAACCTCTCCCACTCAGAATCACTCTTCTCTCTCTCCTTCCCTCTGGAATGATCTAGAACAGTGGTTCCCAAAGCATGGTTCTGGACCAGGAGCATCTACATCACCTGAGAATTTGTTAGAAATGCGATTTCTTGGAGCTTAGCAAAGCATGTTTTGTTGTCGTTGTTTGTTGTTTCTTTTGAGAGAGAGAGAATAGGAGAGAGGCAGAGAGAAAAGGGAGAGAGAGAATCCCAAGCAGGTTCCAAGCTCTCAGCACAGAGCCCAATGCGGGGCTTGAACTCATGAACCATGAGATCATGACCTGAACTGAAATCAGAAGTCAGGTGCTCAACCCACTGAGTCACCCAGGAACCCTGGCAATCCGTGTTTTAGCCAGGCTTCCAAGAGATTCTAGCAAATGCTGAAGTTTAAGAACCACTCATCCTGTATAATCCTCTTTGTGAATTTATAAGTTTAAAACCAAAGGCCGAGAAGGTAGGGTGTCTTGAGACAACTTCAGGTTCCAGTACATGCTACATAGCATCCTCCCGTCTGGTGAGCAAACAATAAACACCTGAGGCCTGGGCTAGGGCGCGACAAAGGCCTCGGCTGGCACGTATGGTAATGTGGGTTGTGCACTGCACAACTCCAGGGGGCACCAGCCACATAAGCTACCATGTGAATGAACCACATGGTGGCCAGGTGGGGAACATCAAGCGTCCAAGGAGCATCAGCCTTGTGTTCTTTTGAAAAAGTAGGTTTTGGGGATTCAATCTCAGACAAGGGGTCGTTGGGAAGATGGGAAGCAAAACGGTGCAAAGCCTGAACTCAGCCCTAGGGGGCGCTGTCTATGTGGCCAACCCACAGGACAAGCCTTGAACACACCATTCAGAGGGTCTCGAACTCCAATGCCTGCGGGAGCCAGGCTGGCGTGTACAGGCAGGAGGCTGGGGAAGGGAGCCAATATGAAGACGCAGGCACCACCCTGCCTCAGCCACTGCTGTCACATGGGATGCTGGCCTCAACCTTGTCAGATCTTCCCATTTTTTTTTAAACCAGAAAGCCAACTTTGACGTGAAATCTCCTGGAATCTCTTTGAATATTACAAACAGATTCCGATTTTTAAAAACCCCTTTATATTGTATCCAGAATATATAAATTACCCTCAAAGCCTAATTAAAAACAAACTGAACGAAAGATGTGGACACATCACCAAAGACAATACACAGATGGCAAACAAGCACATGAAAAGATGTTCGACACCGTTAGTCATCACGGAAATGCAAATTAAAGCCACACGAAGATAACACTGGGCACCTATTAGCATAGCTAAATTCTTAAAAAACAAAACCAAAAAACAAAAAAACTGACAATACCAAGTGCTGGCAAGTAGATAGAGCAACTAGAACAGTCTGGCATTGCTAGAGGGAATGCAAAACAGTACTGCTATATGGCACGCAGTTTGACAGTTTCTTATAAAGTTAAACATACGCTCAGCTGTGCAGCCCAGCAACCCAACTCCTTGGGGTTACTCAAGAGAGAGAAATATTTATGACAGGCGCCTCAGTCCGGTAAGTGGCCAACTCTTGGCTTCAGCTCAGGGCACGATCTCACAGTTTGTGGTTTCGAGCCCCTGGTCAGGCTCAGTGCTGTCAGCATGGAACCTGCTTGGGATTCTCTCTCTCTCTCTCTCTCTCTCTCTCTCTCTCCCTCTGTCTTGCCCCGCCTCCGCTCTCTCTCTCTCTCTCTCTCTCTCTCAAAAATACATAAACTTAAAAAAAATCTACATCCACACAAAAATCTGGAAGGATATGTTTATGACAGCTTTGTTTGTAATCACCAAAAACTGGAAATAACCCATGCGTCCCTCGACCAGGTGATGGATAAATAGTGGTACATTCAATGAAATGGAACACCAATCAGCAATAAGAGGAATAAACCACCTACTCGTGCAGCAAAATTACTGAATCTCATATGCATTCTGCTAAGTTATAGAGCACTGAATCAAAAGACCCCTCCGTGTAAAGTTCCATTTCTATGACATTCTGGAAAAGGCAAAACCATAGGGACAGAAAACAGATCAGTGATTGCCGGGGGCTGGGGATGCGGGCAGGGATAGATCGAGAAGGGCATTCTGGGTATTTTGGGGAGCGATGGAGATTATCTATATGTCGCTGTGGTGACAGTTGGTCAAAACTCACAGCACCGAATACCGAAAAGGGTGAATTTTCCTACAGAGAAGTTATACAATAAAATTACACCTCAGGAAAAAGCATACCTTAATAAAACATGAAAAATAAAATAAAAAGCACCCTGTGGGCCAAACAAAGCAGCACCATGAGTGGCACCTGTGGAATCCCACCGGTGGCCGGGACTGCCCGGGCATCACTGGGGATACAAGGAAGTTTGGAAGACCCAGCCCCTGTCCTCAGGGGACAGAGCTGCAGGGGACAGACCTTACACCCAGCTCCTCAGGGACAGGCCTTTCTCCTGCTCTCTACTTGGGGTTATATGTAAGATGTCAAAAGAAACTTCCTTACCTAAAATGTTTTCGAAGCTCTTGGCATCCTGGAAACAGAGACGAACCTAAGTATAAAGACCCCTGGGGCGCCTGGGTGGCGCAGTCGGTTAAGCCTCCGACTTCAGCCAGGTCACGATCTCGCGGTCCGTGAGTTCGAGCCCCGCGTCGGGCTCTGGGCTGATGGCTCAGAGCCTGGAGCCTGTTTCCGATTCTGTGTCTCCCTCTCTCTCTGCCCCTCCCCCGTTCATGCTCTGTCTCTCTCTGTCCCAAAAATAAATAAATGTTGAAAAAAAAAAAAAGACCCCAGTGTGAGCTCACCTCTGCCTCTTATCCGCTGCACGTCCTGGGGTCCTTCCTGGGCCTTGATGTCCATTTCTCCACAATGGGAAACGGGTCCCACCTTACTGTCTGTTCTCCGAGGCCTCCAGGAGACCCAGTGAGACAGGGTAATGAAAGGGCCCCGGCTCTGTGAGGGACAGAGACGGGCAGGAGTGCGGGGAAAGAATCCTGGGGTAGGGAGCACCAATGAGTAACGAACATCCCCAAAGATACCCATCCTCCAGAGTAACCAGGGAAATGCCGATGAGAACAGCAGCGAGGGACTGTTTCCCGTTTCTCAGACGGGCGAAAATGAAGCTAATACTGAGCGTTGGCCGGGGTAGCAGGCGGTTGTAAACGGGCTCAGGGAACTTTTTGTTCAGTCTTCAACCCGAGCTGCCTGTTGGAATCTCTTGGGCAACTGCCAGCAATCCTGAAGCCCAGGTGAGACCCGACCAACTAAACGCAATCTCAGCGGTGGCACCAGCATCAGAATTCAATAGTATTAAAATAGGTGCTTTAAAGATGAAACAGACGTCAGTGTACGTATATATGCACACAAACGCATATTTACACGGAGATTTAAGGGAAACGTGTTTGAATGCCTGTTGCCAGAATTCCCTCCTCCACCTCGTTAACATTTTGCTCAGGTCCAAAGTAATGGGTTTTGGAGGGAGTCTAGACTCCGTCCCCGGGATGAACCCTGACTGGTCAAAACTCCTCACGGCAATGGTGTCCTCTGGCCAGTGAGAGGTAAGGGGTGAGCTGGGGGTGCTTCCCGCAGGGGGTCTGTTGTCCTCGAAGAGAGACACAATCCTGCAGCCATCTTGAGGCCATGAGGATGGCCGAGCCAAGAGGTCACACTCACGCTAGGAACAGTGGAGGGAACAGAGGGACAGAAGCGAGTGCGCGAGAGACTGTGGAACCACCACGGAGCTACCCTGTCCCTGGGCTTCTCTTGTGTGAGATAATAAATGACCTGGTGGTAGAAATCTCTAGTTGTTGGGGTCTCTGTGCCTTAAAACTGGCAGCAATTCCGTGGCCTCCGAAGCAGAGGTCCAAGAAAGCTGAGCAGCCAGGCTGCGGCTGATGACAGGCGGCTGTGGGTGCCTGGCTGAGCGGGACTTGCAAGCCCTTTGCGGACCTGGCCTGGCCTGACCACTTCCCAGGACTCAAGACCTCTGGCTCCACGAAGCTGCCTATGTCCAACTCATTCGGATCCTGTACCTTTAGGGGGACGGGTGGGTGTGTCGAGTCACGGTCTTCCGGGAGCTCGCAGGTGACAGAAGGCCCAGAGTTCTCTGAGGCCTCACCTTCCTGGGGGTGAGGCAAGACCAGTGTGAGTTTCCTCTGGCCTCACGGACCCGGCAGGGAGGTACAAGAGAGCAGGAGGGTGATTTCAAGGCCCAGGCTCCATAAGGAAACCGAGGGCCACCCAGCTGGAGGGCAGAGCTGCTAGGAAAACAGCAGTACAAGGCCTCAGCCACAGAGTTGCCTTCACTCCCCGGGGCCGCAGGCCTCCTGCGCCGAGAAGGCTAGGATGTGCACCCAGGAAATGCCCTGGCTTCCCGGTCGCCTCCTAACTGGGAACCCACAGAGTTGCTGCCAGCCAAAAGCCTGCCCAGCTCCCATGCCAGAGGGCACCCAGCCCTGCCCCTGAGGTGCCCGGTCACGGTGAAGAGCAGGACAGAACTCGAGCTCCTGGCCTGGAGGATTTAGGCCACACGGAGGCAGAACGTCCAAAGCAAAGTGATTCTGGCCCACTGGACCTCAGTTTCCTCATCTGCAAAACGGTAACAAATACCGTGAACATCGCAGGCCTTTTGTGAGGCTTAAATGATTATCACACATCAGGCACATACGTGGTTGGTGCACAGAGACGCCGGTCGTCTTGCGGAGGCCACCCCCATTCTCGGCAGCCAGTAACCCAGGGGACACGTCAGACGGGTTCCTGGGAAGCTGTGCTCCCTGTCTCCTTTGCCGATCGGCCGTGCCCGGAACTGGGAGAAAGGCCTTTGTCCCAGCCATCTGTTCTTAAAGGATAACCGCGAGGAAAGCAGGAGAGAACGGGGACCTGGGCTCATCCTCGTCTGGGCACCGGGGGACCAAACACGGAGAACAGAGCAAGAACAGGTGTCCTCAAGTAGCTGAACAGAGGAGCCAGGAGCAGGGAAGTAGCTGTAAGGGGCCTTGAGGATCCAGCAGGAGCCCGGAGGCTAGATTTAAGAGTCGGTTATAAATAGCAGCTAAAAACTGTCCATGACACGTTAGCCAGGCTCCTGCACGAGCTCCGTGGGGAACTGTATTTATCTCCATTTTTCAGACGGAGAAGCTGAGGCCCCAGGGCTCACACATGCACCTACTAAGTGACCAACCTGGGTCTCAAACCCCAGTCCCCAGAGTCCTCTGGATTAAGGTCCCTGCTCTGCCGCTAACTCACTAAGGGAGCTCAGGAGAGTCCCTGCTCCTCTCTGGGCCTTGGTTTCCCCAAACTGTGGATGACGGGAAGGCCTTCCCCGTCCTAAAGCCCCAGATCCCAGGACTGCATGGTGGGCCAGCACCAGCTCTCCCTCCCCTTTGGGACCAGCCACTCCCACGGGGAACCCTCCAGCCATGCTTTGGCACTGATCGCCAGACCGTCCTGCCCTGGGCAAACAGCAGCCAGGACCCCCTGCCCCTGGGAGTTACCCCAGCTCTGAGCGCTCAGCTTTCTGGAAGAATGACCCCATTCTTCTCACTCATCGCTGTCCCCAGCGATGCCCCCAGGCCACTTCCTCTCCCTGCCCCTGGAGACAATGCCCCAGGCCCAAGCGAGACCCCTGCTCCCCTCCCAGCCCCCCGCTCCACACACCCCAGCACACACACGCTCACTCTCCCCAGGCTTTCGGCATCAGGCATCTGCTGCCCTTCTGGAATCTGTGTCAGGCAGAGCAGGGGCGGGCAGGCCTCCAGCCTCAGAGGCCCAGGGCCCCTGCATGCCCTCTGGACCCCCCAGGGTCTACCCAGGTTGCTTGGGAAACCATTTCAGGTCATTTGAGATGATTAGGAGTCTTAACTCCGTTCTGAGCTAACCAACATGAAGAAACAAACCCCTGCCTGTCAAAGTCTGGCCGAAAGAGCTCTCCGGGGGGCCTGGGAGTGGAGGCCCACCTCTCAGGGGCTGGCTCTTCTCCGCTGCCTTTTCATTCAGCTCCACAAACATTTATCAGGGGAGCTCCTACTGGGCTGGCATCAGCATCTGGGGAGGTTAGAGGGAACGAGTGGGTCGTGTGGAAGAGAGAGGAACCCCAAGAGGGAACAGCCAATTGTGTCCTCTGTTTCTACGTGGTCCTAGGATGGAAAGGAAGGACCCAAAATGTTGGCCATCACTCTCTCGTGGGAGGCAGACATTCTCATTGTCCTTCCCTGGGTGTTCCAATTTAGTGCCATGAGCAATTATGACTTTAAAATTGGACGACAAGGGTGCCTAGGTAGCCCAGTCGGTTAAGCGTCCAACTCTTGATCTTGACTCAGGTCATGATCTCATGGTTCATGAGTTTGAGCCCGAGTCCAGCTCTGCGCTGAGCGGAGCCTGCTTGAGATTCCCTCTCCCTCTCTCTCTCTGCCCTTCCCCCACACATGCTTGCTCGCTCGCTCTCTCTCAAAATAAATAAATAAACTTTAAGAAAATGGAGGGCTGTAAGAAAATGGGCGCCTGGGTGGCTCAGTCAGTTAAGCGTCCGACTTCAGCTCAGGTCATGATCTCACAGTCTGTGAGTTCGAGCCCCGCGTCGGACTCTGGGCTGACAGCTCTGAGCCAGGAGCCTGCTTCAGATTCTGTGTCTCCCCCTCTCTCTGCCCCTCCCCTGCTCATGTTCTGTCTCTGTCTCAAAAATAAATAAAAACATTACAAAAAATTTAAAAAAAAAGGAAAATGGAGGACAAAGGTTTGCGGGCTTGTATTTCTCCAATGTAGAGAGGATTTATTGGAGGTGGCTATAAAAGTTATTCTGCTGCCTGTAAAAATTCAGAAAAAAGTGAAAACAGTAAAGAAAGTGAAACATCACCCATAATCACTGATTGGGCAGGAGAAACCTTGTCCTGCGTTTTCTGGCCCACAGCAACATAAGGCCTCAGGAACCAATGTGGCAGGGGCCTGACTGTGACCTCCCTCCCACAGTGGGGCTCAGGCCCAGGCCAGTGGGGTGCTGTGAGCCTTGGCTTCCCTAAGTCTGTGCTCCTCAGAACCACCTCCCAGGGGAGGTAGGGAGCTCTCCACCAGGAGAGGAGTTTAACAAACGCTGGCCTGTGCCTTCTCCTGATGCTAGGAGGCACACGTTCCCAGACCCTGGCCATCAGGCAACAGTCAAATTTCACCCAAATCTGGCTTTTCAATTTGATATTGCCAATTTTTAAAATTTGTGTCTTATGCCAAGCAAGGATTTTTTTAATGTTTATTTATGTATTTTGAGAGAGAGAGAGAGAGACGACCATGCATAAGCAGGGGAGGGGCAGAGAGAGAGAGAGGGAGAGAGAGAATCCCAAGCAGGCTCTGCTCTGTGAGCCCAGAGCCCGACACGGCAATCAATCCCACGAACCGTGAGATCATGACCTGAGCCAAAATCAAGAGTCAGATGCTTAACTGACTGAGCCACCCAGGTGCCCCCACGCAAAAAGATATTTAAAAAGAAAATCAGCAACTATGCGTTATCACCACAATGTCATAAAAGAGTGGATATTTAAACAGCAAAAGTAGGAAGGACTAACTCTCAGAAGAAAAAGCTTTATGAAAAACTCAGGGGCGCCCAGGTGTCTCAGTCGATTAAGTGTCCAACTCTTGATCTCAGCTCAGGCCTTGATCTCAGGGTCACGAGTTCAAGCCCTGCACTGGGCTCCGCACTGGGAGTGAACCCTACTTCAAAAAGAAAAAAAAAACAAAACAAAACTCAGTAAACTGCCTCAGCTTGCTTTATCTTGCCATGGGGGACGCAAGCCTTAGAGGAAGCACTACATTGTGGAGCCACCCCTTTCTTTGGGCCTCAGTTCTCCCATTTGTCTAGCATTCTTTTTGCTTAAAGTTTCTGAGTCCCTTCACCCCGCTATGATTTCTCTCTCTTCTTTTTTTTCTCTTTTTGGTGACAAACTGTGTTGTCCCAGTGATCACCTTCCAACATACTGTACCTAGCAGGTTGTTTGAAAGTGCCAGCACCTGGACAGACCAATAGAGTGACAACCTGGCAGGAGCAGACGGTGACACGTTCACGCACAGGAGGGGGCAGAGAGCTGGAAGGGAGGGAGAGGGAAGGTGATAGGTAGAGGGAAAGGCAGAACCCACTGGGGGTGAGAGCCTCTGTGATGTTCTAGAAAGAGGTGTAAGGTGTAGAAGAGGCCGTGAGAACATTTCCAGAGGTACAGTCATTTTCTAGATGGTCTTTCTGAGCATAGAAGCCAGATGATGTCTGCCAGTGAGGTTGGTTCACAGGAGGGGCCCCACTAGGAACCCCACATGGAAGATGGAAGGAGGGAGAAGATTCTCCAGCTTGCCTAAGTTGCCCGGCACCGTTCCTCCCCCAGGAAGACCATGGGACACGCTCTGAATGCCCCCAGCCGAGGCCTGCCCTCCTGGGCCTGAGGTCTCATTAGGAACGCATGACGGGAGCCAAGAAGCTTCCAGTCCCCACTTGTGCCTTCAGCACCCTCCTCTCCTTCAGCACCCATGCACGCTCTTCCCAGGGTCTCCCCATCCGAAAAATCTGGCCACCCAAATCAGGGGGAAGCACCGGGCGGTGGAAGTCAGGGCCAAAGGGGGTCTGGATCCTCTCATTCATCCCTCACAGGGGGAACTGAGGCCGGAGGAGTAAAGCCAACCCCATGCCAACAAGTTAGCGGCTGAACCAAAACAATAATGTTTCTATCCCTAATAATAATGATGACGGTACATGTGTGTTGAATCCCAGTCCCCCGTGTCTCACTCCAGGATGTAAGCTGCAGGAATGGATATTGGAGCTGGTGGACTTTCAGATCCTGTGGCCTGAGGTGAGGAAGAACCTGGGAAGAGAGGAGCTTCGGGCGCCTCTCGGATCGTCCCACGTGGGCGCCCTCACCGACGCGCGAAGCCTGCCGCGTGCAGACAGCTGAGCGCCTCCCGACGTGGACATTTCTAAGCGGTTAGATTTTCTCTTCTTCCCAACCCTCCGCCCCACCCCCACCCCTCCCCGCAAATGGATAACAGGAAACAGCCAAAGCTTCTTAACTTTTCTTTAATCTTCCCCTCTCTGGCAAACGGAAAAATCAAACGGTAATTGTCTGGGTGATCTCATTATTGTCAACAAAATCCCCGCCTTGAAGTCAGAATCCGCTGAAACGCTGACACATTAGACACAAAAGGAAACCGTGCTTGCATCTTGTTCAATAAATAAATAAGGCTGGCGGGAGCTCGGCGCGGGCCTGGCACGCGGAGGGGCCGGGCTGTCGGAAATGCCGGGACCGCCGGGCAGAGCGGTGGGACCTGGGAACCGCGGCCTCCGGGAAAGACGGGGGCCGCGGGGGTGGACGTCCTACCCCTTCTGCCTGTGTCAGTCCAGGCCCCGGCGGCAAACAGATGGCATCTTCCAGAGGGACGGCGAGGGGACTTTGTGACGGGGCCATGCACGCGGGAAGGGGAACGGACGTGGGCCGCGAGGCACCCTGAGAGGACCGAGCACCAGTGGTGAGCGGTTACCCCAGCGAGGCCCAAAAGGACTAGGATTCGGAGCAGGTACCAGAACCCAGAAGGGGTGAGCTCTGGAGAGGCCGCCAGGTAGGAGCTGAGGCCTGGCAGGGAGAGAAGCAGGGAATGAACGGCTTGACTGATCCCTGGGTGCCACGTCCTGTTAGCCAAACACAAGCCAAAGGGGGGGGGGGAGGGGGGAGACCCCCTCCCCATCCCCCCTGGGACACCACCCACAGCATGCCACCCTGGGGCCAACCTCAGCCCCTGCGCGCCCAGAGATGGGAAGCCCACCCTGGCCTCCCCCTGCAGGCAGCCCATCCACGTTTGAAACATTCCACACCCCAGTTCCCGGCAAAACCAAGTCCAGGACGTGGGGAGCAAGGCACACACACATACTAGGGCGTGAGCTGTAGTTTAAGGTCAGGAGGGGGAGTCTGGGAAGGCCGGGGCCCAGCTGGCTAGGAGGCCTGCTTCCCTGGTCAAGGCAGAAAAAAATAACGGTATCTCCCGTTTGATCCCCTTTTGATGCCTCCTGGTCTTGATTTTTCTGCCTTCGTATCAGAATCCTAAAAAAAAATAAATAAATAACAATGTCACGGCAACAGATTGCTGATCACCCTTATGGAAAACGAGATACTTTAGGGGACTGAGGTATGATGGGGGTGTCACCTCCCTGCTCCCTTCCTCTCTGGGACGTTGCAAGCTTGCGGGGATAGACCAGGCCTCAGGAGAGGTCCCACGTCCTGCTTGCACACAGGGCTCGGTGTTGACTTTGTGCCCTCTGACCTCCATTTCACTCTGCCCTGCAAGGCAGCCGTGGAGGGGGTGGCGGGAGGGACAGGCATCCGGAGACCCGAGTTCCCACCTGCCTCTGCCACTTCCTGGTTGTGTGACCCTGAACAAATCTTTCCCTGCTGTCAGCCTCAGTGTCCCCATCTTACAAGGGAAGGACACTTTGATTCGGATCTCCACCAGCTTAAGGCCCCAACGTGGAGAAGAGTGCCCTCCCTCCCTCTGCAGAATCTCCCTCCCTCCCCCAACTCCCTTCTATCCAAAAAGCAGCCGCTGACTGCTTCTATACTGAAAAGTCTCATCTTATTTTTTGTGAAAAAATTCCCATGAGCGCTTTGGATTTTTGCAAAGAGCCTCTTGCGTGTTTCACATTTGGCAATTTGCAGACAGCGCCCCCTGTCTTGCCTGCTCAGCCGGAGCCCATGCAGAAGGAACGAGGGAGGACCCAGGCATCCCTGACCGACTCCTCAGCCCAGAGACTTTCCGGATCCCCCCCCCATCCCTCCTCCCTTGTGCCATCGCTGCATGTCTTTGGCAAGATGGTTCACCTCTCTGAGCCTCAGTTTCCTCATCTGTAAAATTGGGGTACTCATAGTAACTATATGACTGACAGTACATATAGCACTGGCTTGATGCCCGGCTCACGGTCTGTCCTTCTGTCTGTCCACAGACAGCTACTGAGTTACCAGCCTCAAGTTCTGCCCTCCTGGGAGGCTTGGTGCACTTGGATTTCCTCCGCAAAACCAGATGGTTCTGACGCTTGCCCGTCCAGTCCCTACGTGGGCCTCCCACACGCCATTCCCCGTCTTACTTCTCATACACCGGCAGGAAAAATCCTCCCCGGGAGACTATGGAAATGAGGCTGAAAAGGCTTCTACAAAATGCAAAGGACCTCATGCTTCTAAGGAACTAAGAAAATATGTTTATCTTTTCATCTATCTATGCCTTGTCACCTTGAACAGGTTCTAAACTCTTTGAGGGTAGAAAATAAAGGCAGGAAACTGATGTTTATTGAACACTGTGGGAGACACTGAGTTCTCCCCGGTACCTGGTTCACTTTTCCTCCCCAAACATACAGAAAACTGTATATCCCAATGTCCTTGTTGTTAGATGAAGCCATGTAAGTAGTTCTGTGCAATTAATTGAGGGCAAAAGGGCTCTTCCCAATTCTTTAGCTAAACTCTTCCCCTGCCACAGTGAACATGGGGGCTTCTTGTTGAAATGGGGGAACCAGAATTTAATCTTCTGGATCACATATCACACGCATGGGGGAAACTGCCCTGGGGAGTGGCCTAGGTCTACAGCAAACCTTATAAGAGTGAAAAATAAACTCAGTCTGTTGCGCATCCAACTTTGGCTCAGGTCATGATCTCACAGTTTGTGAGTTTGAGCCCCGAATTGGGCTGTTGTCAGTGCAGAGCACATTCAGATCATCTGTCCCCCTCGGCTCTGTCCCTCCCCCACTCATGTTCTCTCTTTCAAAAATAAATAAGCATTAAAAAGAAAAAAAAAACTTATGTTGTGTTAAGCTACTGAGCTTTGGGGGATGTTTGTTACTGCAGCATAATTTCACCTGGACTGACTAATACAAACACTATTAGGTGCAAGTATGTTCATATACATTATTTTTTTTTTCAACATTTATTTATTTTTTTTGGGACAGAGAGAGACAGAGCATGAACGGGGGAGGGGCAGAGAGAGAGGGAGACACAGAATCGGAAACAAGCTCCAGGCTCTGAGCCATCAGCCCAGAGCCTGATGCGGGGCTCGAACTCACGGACCGCGAGATCGTGACCTGGCTGAAGTCGGACGCTTAACCGACTGCGCCACCCAGGCGCCCCTGTTCATATACATTATTACCTCACTTAATTCTCACCACTCTTAAAGTAGGTATCTTATTATTATTATTATTATCATCATCATCATCATCATCATCATCTCTGTTTTCCAGATGAGGAAACAGACAGACTCAGACATGTTAGGTCACTGGCCCAAAGTCAATAAGAGGTAGGTAGACCCAGGGGTAGAACCCAGGTTTGTTTGCCTCCTGAGCTCTGGGTCTTAACAAGTAGGCTCCACCACCCAGAATGGGGAAACTGGGGAGGCAGGCATGTAAATGGCTAACTTGATATAGAAATGCCCCTGGTCAGTTTGGGGTCTTTGGTGAGTAAATCATCATCCTTCAAGTGTGGCCTTCAAGAGTCTGGGAAAAAATGTTCCCAGCTAAAAGTAGCTACAGCAGAGGGTCCCAGCCAAAGTCCAGCCAGAGACTGGCAGACTTCTCCGATGGCTTGAAATTCCTGCTGGCCGGGGTTCCACTGGCATGGAAGTGTTTATGCTTGCCTCAAATTAGTTCTCCCACGCCTTCCAGGGCCCTAGCCCGTATTTGGGATGGAAAAGGGAAAATGAATCCCGGTGGGGATTCAAAGGCATCAGAAAAATTCCACAGGGGCCGCAGCATCTCCACACGGGGACCAGGGCTCCAAGCAGTAGCATCTCTGGGGCTTCGTACCTGGACTCTTTGCACAGCAGGGCAGCCGGCCCGCAGGACAGGAATGCCCTCACACACTAGTTCAGAAGAAAGG
This sequence comes from Lynx rufus, assembly GCF_022079265.1. Taxonomy (NCBI): domain Eukaryota; kingdom Metazoa; phylum Chordata; class Mammalia; order Carnivora; family Felidae; genus Lynx; species Lynx rufus. The sequence continues at coordinate 24,526,171 of NW_025814830.1, read as the reverse complement.
CACTTTGGGAAGGACCCTTATGAGGGCGAGCACACTTCCACAGCCAAATTAGGTGCAGGAATCGAGAAAGAAGAGAAGATCTAACTGTTGTTTCTTGTCTGTTGAAAGTGGGCCTTTCTTTCTCCCTTCGAGAAGGTGCTATGGGATTGGATTCCTTTGGCCGTGAGAAGCAGACACCCCAAATAAAAGCATCTCCGTGGAAAGAAAAATTCCCAGAAGACCATGCCGCATGTACCCTTTTATGATGCCTAAAAGCAGGCAAAACAAAGTAACGTACTGTTTGGCCGTACATTTATATCGGACAAAACCACACACACACACACACACAGGAATAATAAATATAAAATTCAGGGCACTACTCAACAGGGGGGCTCTGGGGTGGGGTGATCAGGGGGCTAGTTCAAGAGAGAAACACGTACCAGGGAGTAACTACAATGGGCAATATTCGAGTTCTTGAGAGTTTTGAGTTGAGCGACGGGTTCCTGGATGTTCATTATATTAATAAATATACCAGTGGCATGTCATAAACCAAGGCTTGTGATTAATCCAATTCTGTCTACCTGTCAACTTAGGTCTGTCCTTAAAGGGGGCCTAAATAACAACACTAATATACCACTTCCTGGGTGCTAGATGCTATAATAATCGCTTTACACATGCAAACCCATTTACACCTCCCAGCAGCCTTACAAGGTGGATCTTATTCTACACTCATTTTACAGAAGAGGAAACTGAGGCAAGAGAGGTTAAGCGTCTCGCCCAGGGTCACACACCTAATGAGTGGCAGGTAGCTAGGCTTCAGAGGCGTCACTCTTGGTCGCTACACCGATAAGGATGTTGACACCTCGTATAACCACAAGCCCAGAGTGGAGCCATTTTCAGGGCGGGTCAGTTCCGTGGCTCGGCGACATCATCAAAGATGCCGCCGTCACTGCATCCCGCACGGCCACGATGTCCTTGCGTTTTCAGGCAGTCACGTGCAGTTTGGTAAAAAGAGTAATTTCCTCCGGTGTGCGGCGTTTCATTGGGGAGGAAATCCTTTTCCAGATCTAACTTTTGAGACTGAGCTGAGTCCCATGCCCAGACTCAAACCGATCATGGGCCACAGTAATGGGGTTAGAACATTCACAGTTCACCCCCTGAGACCGCGAGGGTAGGAGGGAACGGCTGATGGGGGAGGGCAGTCAAGAGTGTTGGCCTCCGCCGCTGCTTGGGGTGGTCCCCAAGGGCTCTGAGAGGAAAAGCTGGGTGACCCCACTTGGACTGTGAGCTCCCTGGACAGAATCCTTGTCTGTTGCCCTGCACTGCCTGTCTCCTGCCCAGTCAAGGCCCATTAAATAGCAGACACGCAGGTGTAGTGGATGCGTCAGTCCTGGAGACCATCCCCCTCACGGTCCCCTGCTGAGGGAAGAGGGGACACACCGTCCCTGGAGCACAGGTAGCTGACGTCTGTCTCACCCTGCCTCTGACCAGAGACGATTGGTCGAGGGTCGATCACCCGACCTAAGGAAAGCTATCCCACAGACTAGCAAACAGCCTGTGGTACATCGCAACACAAAGATCTCCCAAAAAGGTGGACTAGTGGGTGTCCGAGCCCAGATTCCCCAGAAAGCTGAGCCTGCGTCAAAGCTTACCTGCTAACGTGTGACTGACAGACACCCGGGGAAGCAAGAATGACGGGCAAGGGTAAGTGAAGCCAGGAAGGGGGGTGAGTGGATCCCCCTTCAGAAGTGGAGAACTTACTCCCCAGCTCTGGGAGTGCTGGGGGCAGGTGGCCCCCAACTGCCCGCCCTCTTAGGAATTGCTCTCCTGAGGTCCCCTGTCCCCTGGTTACACCCCCTTCCGGGAGCAGCCCCATCTCTGGCTGATCAGCAGAGGGGCACAGAGGCCCTGTCCCTCACTCACCCCGACTCAGGACAACTCCGAAGGGTGCCACCAGCCTCGGGTCTCCCACTGAGACTGCATCACCCCCCACTTCTCCTTGAGTCCGACCTGCTGGTCCACAGGCCGGGACCCCGAGTGCACGCCCAGTAAACTTCCCGCAGAGGGAAGGGAACCCAGAGAGGCAGAAGGAAAGCAAAATTCAAACGTGAGCGTGACCTAGCTGGTCCCGGCTTCCCGAAAAATCCAGCGGAGTGACATCTTCACAGAGGACCCGTGGAAGAAGACTCATCTCAGAAAAGTCTGTGGAAGCGAGGACGGTGGGAAACTTCTGCCTCCTGACTCTCACTCGTCCAGGTTTGCCTCTTCCGTGTGCCACTCGGCCCCTCCAGGCAGCTGCCAGCACCTCCGTGGGCACCGTTGGATCCGCACGGGAGCTGCTCCCTTCCCCACCTGGGCAAGTACAGAGGAGGCCATGCCACAGCCCGAGCTTTGCCCCCAGGGTCGCCGAGACAGCTAGCGGTGCCAAGAGATGCGATGACAAGAGATGGTGGCCGGGGCTTCCCACGCGCCAGAGCGGCTGGGGCCACTCCGGCTGGGGACGGAGCAAGGGACCCAGGGCCAAGAGCAGACGGGGTCATATGGATCTGGTCGAGGCCTGGTACACGGAGCCAATCTGAGTCCCTGCTCTGGACTGGGGGGCATGAGGGGAAAGTCCGCGAAGAGCAGGAGAGTCGCCTTCAGGGTATTTCTTCTGGGCTGAGGAGCCTGGGCCCCATGCTGAGGGGACAGACAGCCCGCCCTATGGGACAGCCACCTGGCACCCTGAATGCCCTTCCCGTCCCAAGGCACTCAGCGGAGCAGCGACCGTTCCTATTCTTAGAGCGTCACGAGATTTTATTGAGGTCACTTGAGGGGCTCTATCTCTTGTGGTCACAGCAGCCTCGTGCAGAAAGCAGGGGGGCCTGAGTCTCCACCTCCCGCTTCTAGAGGAGTCCAGCGAGAGCCAGGCCCCGGATTAAGTTGGACAGTTGGGGAAAGAGACTCGCTCTGCAGAGTGTGCCGCGAAGTTTTTCCTCCAAGCGCGGCTCCGTCTATCTTGGCGACCCCTGAGGTGGCCCTGAAGCCACTGGGGTTGGGTGGGAGAGGAGACCACTGGAAAGCCAGGGAGGAAGCCACCACCACGGCAGCCACAGTAAAGAGAGCACTGGAGAAAGAACCCAGATGAAGAGGGAAACCAGACTCAGTACAAGAGTCGCCCCTTATCCATGGGGAAGATGTTCCAAGACCCCCCGTGGACGCCTGGAACCGTGGAGATACCGAACCCTACATACTCGGTTGGGTGTCTGACTTCGGCTCAGGTCATGATCTCACAGCTTGTGAGTTCGAGCCCCACATCGGGCTCTGTGCTGCCAGCTCGAAGCCTGGAGCCTGCTTCCGATTCTGTGCCTCCCTCTCTCTCTGCCCCTCATGCTCTCTCTCTCTCTCTCTCTCTCTCTCTCCTTCAAAAATAAATAAACATTAAAAAAAATAGAAGTTAGGCACAGTAAGAGATTAGCAACCATAACTAATGATCAAATAGAACAATTATAACAGTTTACTGTAATAAAAGTTATGTGAAGGTGCTCTCTCTCTCTCTCTCTCTCTCAAAATATCTATTGTGCTGGGTTCTCACCCTTCCTGTGATGATGTGAGATGATAAAATGCCTACTGATGAGAAGAAGTGAGGTGACTGATGTAGGCATTGTGAGCTAGTGTTAGGCTAACTATCGACCTTCCTATGACATGTCAGGAGGAGGACCATTTGCTTGCAGAACGTGGTTGACCGCGAGTAACTGATACCGCAGAAAGCAAAACTGACGATAAGGGGTGGGGGGTGGGGGGATGCGTTTCAGCCTTGAGCCTTTTTATCTTCATTCCTTCTTCCGTCAAAAATTACCCTTCCGAACCCTTGTGCACTGTGGGTGGGAATGTGAATGGCGCAGCCGCTCTGGAAAACAGTACGGAGGTTCCTCAAGCAATGAAAAATAGAACTACCCTATAATCCAGCAATCCCACTTCTGTGTACCTACCCAAAGGAAACGAAATCACTATCTGGAAGGGATATCTGCACTCCCATGTTCACTAAAGCGTGATTCACAGTAGCCAAGACACGGAGGTAACATAGGCATCAGTCAACAGGTAAATGGATAGAGAAAACATGAATGTTAGTGAGAAGGCATAAACTTTTGGTTGTTAAGATGAGTAAGTTCCGAGGATCTAATGTATAGCATGGTGGTTCTAGTTGATCAAACTGTGTAATATATCTGAAATTTGCTAAGAAAGGAGATCTTAACCATTCTCATACACACACACACAGACATACACATGCACACGTGACCATGTGAGGTGATGGACCTGTGAATTAACTTGATGGTGGGGATCTTTTCACAGTACACACATATCAAATCATCATGTTGTACACTTTAAATATCTTACATTTGTTGTCAATTATACCTCAGTAAGTCTGGAAAAAAAAATTACCCTTCCTCAGCACCTGTCCTTTGGGGCCCTCATAGGAGATTAAAACCAAGCTAGAAATAAACAATCCAATTTATTTCTTTAAAACAATCCACTTTGGGGGCACCTGGGTGGCTCAGTCGGTTAAGCATCAGACTTCGGCTCAGGTCATGATCTCGCAGTCCGTGGGTTCGAGCCCCGTGTCGGGCCCTGTGCTGACAGCTCGGAGCCTGGAGCCTGCTTCGGATTCTGTGTCTCCCTCACGTCTCTGCCCCTCCCCGCCTCACACTCTGTCTCTCTCTATCTCTCAAAAATGAATAGACATTAAAAAAAGTTTTTAAACGATCGACTTCAAAAATGAGTTAAGGGCTTGAGTAGATATTTCTCGAAAGAATATGTACAAATAGCCAATAAGCACACAAAGAGATGCTCAACATCACCAATCATTAGGGAACTGCAAATCAAGACCACAATGACATGCTACTTGATATTATTAGAATGGCTGTTATCAAAAATAAAAAAAAAAAGTAAAACAAGTGTGGTAGGGATGGGGTAAAACAGGAGGCCGTGCGCATTGCTGTTGGCAATGTAAAAACAGTGCAGCTGCTTTGCAAGACGGTATGAAAATCCTCAAAAATTAAACATAGAATGACCATATGATCCAGAAATTCTACTTCCGGGTATTTCCCCAAGAGAAGTGAACACAGAGACTCAAACAGACGTTGGGACACCCATGTTCATAGCAGCAATATTTACCATAGCAAAATGCAGAAGCGACCCCAGTGTCCTTCAGCAGACAAATGGATAAGCAAAATGGGGAATGTGTGTACAATGGAATATTATTCAGCCTTAGAAAAGAAATTCTGACACCTGCTACAACATGGGTGAATCTTGAAGACACAGGCACTATGGTAAGTGAAACTAGAGAGTCACAACAGGACAAATGCTCTAGGTTTCTACTCATATGAGGTACTTAGAGTAGTCAGATTCATAGAGACAGAAAGAATGATGGTTTCCAGGAGATGAGGAGGGGAAGGTGAGAAAGGGGAGTTAGTGTTCCATCGGGACAGAGTTTCGGTTAGGTAAGATGAAAAAGTTTTGGAGACCGATGGTGGGGATGGTGGTGTGTGTATCGAATACCACAGAACTGTGCACTTAAAAATGGCTGTCATGGGCGCCCCTGGGTGGCTCTATCGGTTGAGAGTCTGACTTCAGCTCAGGTCATGATCTCTCGGTCCAAGAGTTCGAGCCCCGCATCAGGCTCTGTGCTGACAGCTCAGAGCCTGGAGCCTGCTTAGGATTCTGTCTCTGTCTCTGTCTCTGTCTCTCTCTCTCTCTCTGGCCTTCCTCCACTGATACTCTGTCTCTCTTTCTCAAAAATAAATAAACATAAAACAACTTTTTTAATGGTTGTCATGGTGCATTTTACGTTATGTGCCTTTTACCACACACACCAAAAAAGGAGACTATTTGGTCAAGTGCGAGGCCACTGTGCCCTCATTCATTGTGTAGATGAGGCTGAGCAGAGAAAGAACAGCTGTGACAGCAGAGGCAAGAGGAGAACTTAGGTGTCCTGACACTCCAACCTTCAGCCCTGGCCCTTCAATTCAAGATTCTGAACTCCGTGACCAGCATCCCGACGCACGTCTCTACACAAGACCCTGCCCTTCCAAGGCTCTGGAGATCCATCACCTGGATCACTGACCCATATTCCCATAAAGAAAAGGACAGGCGTAGGAGATTCACAGCTCCAGGCGGTAGGTAGGTATGCCAAGACATAGCCCAAGCTTTACCAGAATGTTCCTTAACGTGAAAAACCTTGGAAGTTCCCCTGTTGCAATTCTGACCACAAATCCCTCATGGCACCCTGTTGGCAATTCATCGAGGAGTTGCTGGATTTCACGCCTGTCTCAGCAAATGTGGTCGGACTCTCGGCTTCTCTAGCCAGCCAAAACCCTGCAAGACTGCCTGCTTTCAGAACCTATCTCAGAGCATCTCTCTGACATCTACACTGGGATGGCAAAAAGTTGGCACATGGACCACTGTACACCATCCGCTGCCCATGGTAGGCATCACTAATCAATCAAGAGTCTATTCCCCACAGAGCAAGGTAAATGCCCCTGAATCGTATCGTCATAGCCTCCAGCTGTCCAATCACTCAGCAGGGGCACCTGAGGTAAGATCCAGTTGCCAGTCACCATCTATGCCAACCAAACACATTCTAGGCTTTTGGGAAGATCCCTTCTATCTTGACTTCAATTTCTTCACCTCTAATGTGAAATGATTTTCATGTCCCTGCCAGTCCTGCCATCCAATGAATTCTATTAATGATGGACTGGATAATTCTATATTGTGGATGGCAGAGAGAAATTCCGTAGGTTTCAAATGAAATTCTATGGTGTTTTTACTTTTTTTTTTTTTTTTTGGCAATAGATCTGGCCTCCCCGTTTTATTTGCATCAGGGTAGGTCGTGAAGCCAGACATCGGGACCTGATTGTGCTCCTAGCCAGCGAGGTCACCAGGGCTTTATGGGAGCCATTTCCCAATTCCTGGAAGGCCCCAGAGCCAAGTTGGTTCCTAACACTTCTCTTCGAAAACCTCCCAGAAGGAGAGAGTTAGGATTAACATTTCTGTCCCTCACATTGCCTCCCACATGGCACCCGACTTGTCCTCTGTCCTGGAAGGGCGGCTATGTCCCTGCAATGGCGCACACATAGTGTTTCTCATTTGCCTGCCGGCCAGCCAGCCAGCCAGCCGGCCGGGCGGCCCTCTCCACCCAGCCCCTGGCCAGCCAGCCAGGCTGCATCAGAGGGAGGGGAGAGGACGGGGCCGCCACTTGCCACCGCGCACTATAAAAGAGAGAGTATTAAATCTTGGCCCCCATCAGAGAACTGCCTTAATTAGGGTGGCGCCGAGCAGGACGCTGTAATTAACTGTGTGTCTGCGTTTCCATTTGAAACATCCATTTCCAGATCTTTGTGATCCAGTCTTCCAAGGGAAGCTCGGCCAGAAGCTCGGCACCCGCGGCCTCAGAGGGGAGGGATGGCCGCTTTCCCTGCTCTTTCCCCTCCTTGCCCCCCTCAGGGTGAGTCTCTGGAGGTGGGAGCCGAGGGTCCTTCTGATAGGGTGTTTATTGTGGGCGCAGAGCTACTGGCTCCCAAAGCGAGGGAACGGTGTCAGCGCAGGTAAGATGTCCGTTAGTTTTGTTTGGCCAGCAACCGTCATTCCAGTAACTTTTATTTTCTTTGCAACAACAGCTCTAGGGACGGGCCATCTGTAGCTCTAGGTCCATGATCTAGGCCGGCCAATCAGAGTGTACATCCCCTGGCCAATCAGAGTGTACCTCCTCTGGCCACAGTGATTGGTTCAGAATTGGCCATGTGACCGATGCTGAGCCAATAAGTGTCTGTGGCAGGACTCTGGCTGGAATAATTGAGGAAATGGGTATTTGGTGCTGGGGCCATGTTTGCTGCCTCGATGGGAGAGTCTGCCTGAAGATAAGGCCAAATTGGGAAAGGTATTTTTAATTTTTTTTTTTTTTCAAAGTTTATTTATTTTTGGGACAGAGAGAGACAGAGCATGAACGGGGGAGGGGCAGAGAGAGAGGGAGACACAGAGTCGGAAACAGGCTCCAGGCTCTGAGCCATCAGCCCAGAGCCCGACGCGGGGCTCGAACTCACGGACCGCGAGATCGTGACCTGGCTGAAGTCGGACGCCTAACCGACTGCGCCACCCAGGCGCCCCTGGGAAAGGTATTTTTAAAAGATGAAGGGTGACAGAGAGAGAGAGAACTGATGACATCCTTTTAAATAACTGAATTCAGCCATACCTGAAGCAAAATACTTGGCAGAATTTTAATTACGTGAGAGGCAATACATTCCCCATGTTTGTTCATGGCGACTAGAACAGAACGTCACCTGCAAGGTAGAGATCTGGTTAAAACAGGTCACTGCATGGGCTCCATGAAATGCGGTCAACACGGATGTACTACACATCCGTGGTATGCCAGGCAGCGTGGAGAATACACCAGTAGACAAGAGTGGGCACCCAACCTTAGGGAGCTTCTGGCCTCATGGGGATGAGGAGACGTTAAGGGTAAAAACCAGACTCACTGTTCTAGTGCCCCCCACGCATTGACGGCTTATCTTCCTTCTGGGTAACTTGAAGCACCGCCTGTAGAGGAGAGTGTCGTCTCTTTATTGGACAGCTGCTCTTGTGTCTACCCAGAGAGCAGTCCCTCTTAATCTGACCACAGTTCCTTGTGCCCAAGTGACTGGTGTGGAGTCACTTGTATGAATCAGCCCCTGGTTCCTAGAGTGGCCACATAACCAGATCTGAATCCTTAAGACGCTATGCCCCCAGCCACAGTGACTAATGTAGGAATGAGCACAGGAATCAAAGTAGACCCATCATCATCATCAATCCTGGAGCTTTTTCTGGAATTGGTGGGGAAAAGATATTATTTTCCCTGGAGGTGCTAAGTAGGATATGGGCCTGATGCTACGGTTAGGGAGCACTCTCTGAGAATGAAGACAACAGAGAGCAAATTAGAGCCAAGAGAAAGACAATCAGAGAGTCTCTGTCCTGATAGCAAATATAGTTTGAGCACCTAGAACCAGCTGTGCCTGAAACCCAACCTTTTGGATAGTTTGAATGGGACTTCTGTAAGTACAAACAAATAATGTTGACTAATGCCCTAGGACTGAAGCTCCTGTCTATCAAGCCTCAGCCAAGCTTTTCATTCTTATCTCTAATAATGAGCTTCATACCCCAACTGACTGAACTGCTCCTCATGCTGCAATACACCCATCACTTTGTAGCACTTTTTGCTCCGCAGAGAAACTCTTTTCTCTAACTGCCCATGAGAATCCTGCCCATCATTCAAGACTCATCTCATGGCTTCCTCCTCTGAGAAGCCCTCTGGGGGGCCCTCTTCTGCACCATATAGCAGCTCTGGTCCCTTGGACCTATAGATACACACCCCTGGCTCTCACCTTTCTTGTTGGCCAACGAACTCCAAGAGGGCTGAGAAATGGGTGGGACAATTTCCCCATGACCTCTTTCGAGCTTGGTTCCAAGCCTGAAACCAAATCCATTGCCAAAATTTTCAGCCACAGGCCAATGAATTACATTTTTTTTTCTTTCCATAAGACTGAGTTGGATTTTTGACTCTTAGAACAAAGAGTCCTAACAGTGAAGGTGTTTTCCCCTTGTTACAAAAGTAATATATACCATTGAAGACAAGCAGAAAATTTGATACACACACAAAAGAAACTAAAAATTACTCCTAGTCCCCCCAACCCAGAAACGACTTTGAGTACAATAGAGTAAATGTCCCTTTAGACTTGTTTCTGTACATACACATGTAGTATTTATTTAGATGAGATCCCACTTTAGTGCTGGTGGGTGCTTTTTATGTGTTTTACTCTTTTTTTTTTAAGGTTTTATTTATTTATTTTGAGAGAGACAGGGACAGCGTGAGTGGGGGAAGGGCAGAGAGAGAGAGAGAGGGAGAGTGAGAATCCCAAGCAGACTCCACACTGTCAGCACAGAGCGCGACGCGGGGCTCGAACTCACGAAACCATGAGATTGTGACCTGAGCAGAAACCAAGAGTGGGACGCTTAACGAATGAGCCACCCAGACGCCCCTATGTTTTTTTTACTCTTCATTGAAATAGAACATGTATACAGAAAAGAGCCCAAATCACAAGGATGCAACTTCATAAACTTCACAAAGTGAACACATCTGTGACCAGTGTCAGCCAAGGACCTTCAGCTCTTTTCCAGTTCAGCCTGCAATTGCAGAAGGCATGGCTCTCCTGGAAATCGCCTCCTTGCCTCTCTTGAGGAACAATCCATTTGTTTCCGGTGTTTCGCTATTGCAAACAATGCTGCAGGGAACATCCGCTGTACTCACGTCATTTTGCACATGGGAGCTTATATCCCAGGATACATTGCTAATAATAGCTAACATTTCTTAAGCCCTTTCTGCCAGGCACTGTGTTAAATGCTTTTAATGGCTTAGCTCACTTGAGCCTTTTAACAATTAACTGAAATAGGGAGTCTCATTGTCCCCATTTTACAGAAGTGGGACCGCAGGGTCAAAGGGCAGGCACAGTTTGCATCTTGACTCACATTTTCTAGCTGCCCTCCATACGACTGTACCAATTAATTCTCCCTCCAGCGGCGCAAAGGGTCAATTTTCCTTCCACGCTTGCCAGAGCTGGATACTATCAATTATTTTAATTGCCAGTCGTGGCCAAACAGATAGGTGAAAAATTATAGCTCATTATAGACATTTGGTCATTTCTTTCATTTCTTTTTTTTTTTTTTTTTTTTTTTTTAGCGAGACTGTTTATTTATTTTTGAGAGAGAAGAAGTGGGAGAGGGGCAGAGAGAGAGGGAGACACAGAATCCAAAGCAGGCTCCAGGCTCTGAGCTGTCAGCACAGAGCCCGATGAGGGGCTCAAACTCACAGACCATGAGATCATGACCTGAGCGGAAGTCTGACACTTAACCGATGAGCCACCCAGGTACCCCAAGGTGGTTTTTTTTTCCATTCTTAAGGTGATTTTTTGTGACCTAAAAGCCTGTGGGGGTTTTGTGGAGGGTTTTTGTTTTGGTTTGGTTTGGTTTTTTTTTTTTTGCATTGGTATGACGTGACAATCATCAGCCATTCTCTTTATGATTTCCCATTTGTAAAGTGAGGAGGGAGGGATTAATCTGTTTTAAATGTGACCCACTTGCCTTAGGGGTTCTGGGACTCCTCATGGGCCGCTTGGGGAGGTGGCACCTGCAAAAGGTTCTCGCCCATCTCTTTCCTGGGCTCCTGGTCCCACTCAACCCTATCACTTGGATATTGGTTAAGGGTGCCCGTCCTTTGAGCTGCAAAGCTCATCCACTTTTGCCGACCAACCAGCGAGGCTACTCTCTCACACAGACTTGAAGATGGGAACCCCTCTCTCTCACAATCTTGGGGGCGTCTCTTAGATTTTCTCCAGCACCCCTGCCCTCTGAGTTCTTATCTGACCTGGTCAGTGTGGGGTCATGTCACCATCCTGCCTGCCACGTCCTGCCTTGTAACTGCCTCAGACAGGAGCCCCAGCTGCTGCTTCCCTGGACTGTCCCTCTCTCCACCAGCATCAGCATCATTCATGCAGAGCTCTTGGTGAATATCAGCCTGGATCAGTTTTCAGGCGCCGGGGGGGGGGGTGGGGGGTCATAGCATGGTACCACACAGGAACAACCCCGAACTAGGCATTCCTGTACTTAGAAGCCCTTTGCCTGCCATCTTCCTCCCCAATCTGTGGTCTTCCACTGGCCCTGGTCCTCTCTCACACACTGGACACCTCTCGTTCCCCTTTGCTGGAATCTTCCCTCTAGGACTCTATCTAGAAATTTTATTTTCACCGGATTATTAGGCTACGTGTATCTGGCCCTCCTTCCACCATCTGCCTACTTATATATGTGTGGAAGTCATAGATCCCTGGTTTCCAAAGTGTGACCCCAGGGGTCCCCACAACTCTTTCAGGGGTTCCACAGGCTGAATTATTTTTGTAATAATACTGTAGTGGGTTGAATGGTGGTCCCCAAAATGATAGGCCCATGTCCTAATCCCCAGAAACTGAATAGAAACTTCTCTGCAAAAAAAAAAAAAAAAAAAAAAGTCTTTGCAGATACAATTAAGGATTTTGAGTTGAGGAGATAAGCCCAGATGATCTGGGTGGGCCCTGAATCCAATGACAAATGTCATAAGATAAACACAGTGCTATGAAAATGGAGGCAGAGAATGAAGTGACACAGCCACAAGCCTACGGACATGGACAGCCACCAGAAGCCAGCAGAGGGAAGGGCCAGGTTCTCCCCTAGAGTTTCTGGGAACCGCACAGCTCTGGTAACTCCTGGACGTCAGGCTCGCGGCCTCCAGAACTGTGAGAATACATTTCTGCTGTCAGTCACCAAGGTTACAGTCATTTGTTACAGCAGCCACAGAAAACTAATACAAATCCCGCGATGGCTGGTGCTTTTCTCACTCTCGTTCTCCCAGGATTTGCACAGCGGAGTTTTCCAGGGGCTTCATGACATGGGATATTGGAACAAATTGAACGCAGAAGCCAATATGAGAACCCAGCTGTCTTCTATTAAGCCAGACATTAGGAGACCTGCAAAAACAGAACAGTGCCACTCTTCTTACCAAATCTCTTTTGTTTTGGAAAATCGAGTTCTTTTTCATTTAAAAAAAAAAAAGTTGGGGCGCCTGGGTGGCGCAGTCGGTTGGGCATCCGACTTCAGCCAGGTCACGATCTCGCGGTCCGTGAGTTCGAGCCCCGCATCAGGCTCTGGGCTGATGGCTCAGAGCCTGGAGCCTGTTTCCGATTCTGTGTCTCCCTCTCTCTCTGCCCCTCCCCCGTTCATGCTCTGTCTCTCTCTGTCCCAAAAATAAATAAACGTTGGAAAAAAAAAAAAAGTTACTTATGTTAACCTAAGGTGGAACTTTTTAAGATTTAATACATAAATCTTTTTCAGCATTCTCAGTTTGAATTTCAAATATAGTAAATATTGATAGCTCCATGCCACAAAAAAACAAGTTCTTTGGAGTCCTCGATAAATTTAAGAGTGCAAAGCCATCCTGAGATGAAAGCACTTGATTATGATCTTAAGTAGATCGTATCTCCCTCACTCTCTGGCCCTACCCCTGCAAAATGTGCAAAGACAACCTGCATTTGACTGCAAAGGACAGAACACCCAACTCGAAGTGACTTACACAGCAGGAAAAATGTGTCATCTCACAGGCCAATGAGTCCAAAGGGTGGGCCTTCTGGGTTTGGTCAGTTCATTGGTTCAAGTGCATCACCACTTCCAACCACCATGTTTCTGCTGGTTCTGCTCTGCCACGCTTAGAGACCTGTCACCTCATGGTTACAGAATGGCTGCAGCTGCGCCAAGTATCATGACCTCACACAGTAATAGCCAAAGCAGGAAAAAGGAGATATCCTGTTAACCTTAAAAGTAAAACTGCCAGTTATTTTACAAGTAAAAATGGGTTTATTTTTAGGGAATAAATGGGAAGAGCAGAGAATTGCAATTTGGGACAAGAAAGCTATAGCAAAACCATAAACAAGTCCAGAGAACAAAGGAAAGGTACCCTCAAAGGAAAACAAAGGGGGAAGTAGGGAGGGCTATTATAAATAAGAAGTCTATGGGAGTACACTGGGAGTTCAAAGTCTAGTGGCTTTTCATTGGCTGAGTTGTGACAGTCTCCCATTGGCTGGGCTGTTGTCAAGATAAGAGGAAACCTTCCTCCTGATGCAACAGCTAAAACAGTATTGACCTGCAGGGTCCTTCTCTGGCCTGCTGTGTCTACAATTGGCCCAAGTGGCAGGGCACAAGAGCTCCCCCTACTGGCGTCCCAATTCCATTGTTTTAACTTTATTTTGAGAGACAAAGAGAGCCAGGGAGGGGCAGAGAAAGAGAGAGAGGGAGAGAGAGAATCCTAAGCAGGATGTGGGGCTTGATCTCACAAACCATGAGATGATGACCTGAGCCAAAACCAAGAGTCGGATGCTTAACCGACTGAGCCACCCAGGTGCCCCCTCCAAATTCCACTTTAAATGAGGTTTCCTTTATTCAGTTTCATAATCCTTACCTCGAGCCTCATTTTAAGCCAAGGAGGGCCCCTTCCCTGATTTTTTCTCATGCTTCACTGGCCAGAATCGCAACACAGGCCCATCTCTGCCAGGAGAAAGGCATTATTGTGATTGGCTTAGTCTGGTCAAGACTGACCTCTTCAGAAAGATAGTCTCCCACGAAGACTGGAGTTTTATTAACAAAGAAAGGGGAGTCAGGCTGTAGGAGATGGTCATGACACCCACCATCGTGACACAGGGATTTAGAGTCTGTGGAAACAGGCAGCCACATTCATATCAACCTCGTCCTCCACTCATCAGGTATTTAGGCCACAGCCAGACATGAGCCCCGCTAAGGCCCTGCCCTCACTCCCATCCCCCACAGCAACACCAGCCCATGAGCCCCAGACCCATGGTACCTTAGTGCCTCTCACAGCGAATTAGTTCTCCGTGCCCTCAGCCAGTGACCAGCCCTCCAGTCCTGCCCCCTTCCTCTGGGGACAACTATATCAGAGGCCTCATGCACCCTTCCTGGCCCCAGTCTTGCTTGGAGGCCACTCTTGTCCGTTTTGACAGGTTTTAAGAACTTTGAATGTCAGGAAGGTGGTCCTCCCAGGAAACACCCAGAGTGTTTTAGAAAATGTCCCATGTTTTTCACATTAACCTTAAGCTCTGCAGTCTTTATTTTTTTTTTTAGCTCTGCAGTCTTTAAAATACTGTAAAGTTCTCCTTACCAGCCTATCACACACACAAACAGGTGCACACACACACAGACACACACACACACAAACATACACACACACACACACACACACACACACACACACACACACCAGGGTTAGGAATGACTCAGATTCTGGAATCTTTGTAATTTATCTGCTCGGCATCTTGGGCAGGTAACTTACCCACTCAGAGTCTATGTTTATTTCTAAAAAGAGGGTTATGATACCTATGTTTTAGGATTACTGAGGATTAAATGAGATGATGTATGTAAAGTCACTCATTGTCAAGACTCAGAAACTGTCAGTTGTCACACTCATTGCAACTCAACATCTGTACAGTGTTTCTAAGCCCACAGAGTGCTCAACCCCATCTTATCATCTGAGATTCACCGCACCCTAGGAAGCCACCAGGGCAAGGGTTATGCCCCCATGTTACAGGTGGGGCCGTTGAGGGCCAGAGGGGCCAAGTGATTCCGCCAAGGTCACACAGGCAACTCAAAACCAGTTCTAGTAGCCAGGCTCTCAGATTCCAAGCCCAGGGCCCCTCCCTGACCTCCAGCTGTGTGACCCGGATTGCTCAGCTCCCAAATGCCTGAAAAGTTGTGCAGGAATCAAGTCTGGGCCTTGGTGCCCACGTGGCCAGGAGTAGCAAGTGTGGCTGCAAATACCCGGGAGAGGGGAAGAGGGAAGTCGCTTCCAGTTCACAGCCCATGACAGGAGAGCAGTTTCTTAAAGGACCCAAGTAAGGAGAGACCTTCCAAGAATGCAAACCCAGAATACAGAAATTAAAAAGATGGGCACATTTGACAACATAAAAATACTGATCTCTTGTGAGGCAAAAGATACTATAAGCCAAGTTAATAGACAAACAATAAATTCAGAAAAATATTCGTGATGCAGAGGACAAAGGGTTACCAGCTATAATATACAAAGAGCTCTTACAAATTGAAGAGAAAAGGGCAAACAACCCAAAAGAAATTATGGCAAAGGACATGAATAGGCAATTCACAAAAGAATGAAGCCAACTGGCCACAAACAAATGAAAAGATGCTCACACTCATTAGTGGTCAGGGAAATGCAAATTAAGCTGACAATGAGATATCACACAGGCAAATTTAAAAGAACAGTAACCAGTAATGCAATTGCTGGCAGGGATTTGGAGAAAGCTACATTCATCTGTTGTTACTGAACAGGCAAATTATTGTAATCTTTTTAAGAAGAAAGCTGGCTACAGGAATTAAAACTTCAGGAGTTGTATTAAAATTTTGCATTAAAAAATATATATATCTAGGGGCGCCTGGGTGGCTCAGTCAGTTGAGCTTCTCTCTTTTTTTTTAATGTTTACTTATTTTTGAGAGAGACACACAGAATGCAACCAGGGAGGGGCTGAGAGAGAGGGAGACACAGACTCTGAAGCGGGCTCCAGGTTCTGAGCTGTCAGCACAGAGCTGGACGCAGGACTCGAACATGAACCATGAGATCATGACCTTAGCTGAAGTCAGACACTTAACCGACTGAGCCACCCAGGCACCTGGAGTGTCTGACTCTCGATTTCAGCTCAGGTCATGATCCCAGGGTCATGAGGTCGAGCCCCACATTGAGCCCTGCACTGAGCGTGGAGCCTACTTAAGATTCTCATATTCTCTCTCTCTCTCTCTCTCTCTCTCTCTCTCTCTCTCTCTCTGTGTGTGTGCCTGGGTGGCTCAGTCAGTTAAGGTCCAACTTCTGCTCAGGTCATGATCTCCTGGTTTGTAAGTTCAAGCCCTGCATGGGGCTCTGTGCTGACAGCTCAGAGCCGGGAGCCTGCTTCAGATTCCATGTCTCCCTCTCTCTCTGTCCTTCCCCCCCCTCCCCCCGCTCACTCTCTCTCTCTCTCAAAAATAAATAAACATTAAAAAAAATTTTTAATTCTCTCTCTTTTCCCCCCTGCCCCTCTCCCCCACTTGTGCTCTCTCTTAAGTGTGTGTGTGTGTGTGTGTGTGTGTGTGTGTTGACCCAGCAATCCATACCCTAGAAATCTATCTGATAGAAATGAAACTACCATATTCTAAGGACACATGACACATTATTATTCATAATAGCAAAAAAAAAAAAACCCCACCTTAAAACAAAGCATGGCAGAGACTGGCACACAAGGAAGACCTTGTTTTCCAGCCTCCCTGGCATTTTGGTTGGGACCACGTGACTGGGTCTTGGCTAACAGATTGAGGGGGAAAGAGATCTCCTCTGCCTCCCTGCTCCTGCAGTTAACTGAGGAGACCCCATGATTGGCCATGGAAGGAGCGGGAGCCCCGAGTCCCTGTCTGGAGGACACCACCCCAGGGCTGCCCGACCACGCTGCCCTGGGACAGAACAAGAAATAAACTCTGGTGGTGATAAGGCGTTGCAGTTTCTGGACGTCCACGTGGCAAAGCCTGGCACGCTTCAATGCGCAGGCTGGGTGTCCGTCAGTAGGAATTGACGGACCAAATGACGGCATAGCACACCCCAGACTCAGCCTGCACGAAGAATACATTCGAGCTTGACCCAGGGAAGGCCACAGCAGAGGAGGAGAAAAGCGACATGCAGGGAAGCGTCTGCAGTGCCTCCTTTTGGCAATCTACACAACAATCAAGGAAACCCTCTAACCGCGCATGCGTCCCGTGCACCTGCACGCGTGTGTTCTGCGTACGTGTGGCCTCCTGAGAACGGACAGGAACACGGAAGGATCCTTCCGGCTTGCAAGCATGAGTTGGAAGGGAGAGGGAGAAAAGAAGGCGGGGGAGGCCAGCAATAAAATGGAAAAAGCACATTACCAGTTTGCACGACTACATTTTTGCATTTATGAATGGCAGATGTAAACAACAACAACAACGTTTCCGTATTAGAGAACAAAAGCAATCTTCTCTAGTTCAAGGGGAAAAAAGGTGCTCAGGTAGCTGGTGCATGTAGAAGAGAAAGGGCTATATAAGCACCAGGAGCGGGATTCAGGAAATCTAATCCCGGCCTCAAATCCAATCATGCCTCTCTGAAGGAGTCTGGTCCGGACATCTCCCAGTTTGAGAGGTGGCTAAAAACAAGGAGAGAGGAAGGTAACCAAACTCTAGGAACCATGCTGGTGTGGGAGCTGGAGCCAGAGGGTGGGGGCTGCCTCCCAGTCTTCTGAGAAAATAGGCAGCCTTCAAGTCAGCAGCACAAGAGTTTAGCCAGCATGTTGGGGAGAATCTTCTGGGACACAAAAGACCTTAGAAATTACTAGAGTCCAAAGTCACAAACCAGGAGCCCAGAAGCCAAATCCAATCCATAGTCAGATTTTGTTTGATTTGCACAGTGATGTCCAAAGAATGCAAATTGATTGCCAATACACTTGAATTGGCAGATTTCTCTCTCTCTCTCTCTCTCTCTCTCTCTCTCTCGCACACACACACTCCAAATTTAGTATCTCCAGCTTATAGTGAAAAAAGTCAGATTGTCTGGCCACATTCCTAAATGGCAGCACTGGCCCAGGAGCTGGGGAGTGGCTCCCCACTGCAGACAGAGTGTGAGCTCTTCGGTTTGCTACAGTCCCCACGGTGCCCTGCTGCTGCACCCACTTATATATTAACCAGCCAGCCCCGAAGTCACATTTGTGGGTGTGACTCCATACCTCCATCAGGTGTGACCCCTCCTACCCAACCGCTCTGGCTAAACAAAGTGAAACTCACATTCTGTGGGCTTCGGCACAAGACAGACGGGTCCAGACTCTGGCTCTGATGCCCCTTAGTATCTGCAATGCCCGGGCACCCAGTCGGCTTGGCTAAGCTGGAACCACATCGTCCCCATATTTCCAAATGGCTCTGAGTTAGCATTGGCCGAAACAGACCTGTGGATGAGCTGCAGAAGGTGGAAGTCTAGCACAGCCATGTTCTTCCTGCTCCCGAGGCCAGTGTAGGGCTCCGGGCCCTGTGGCCACTTAGCCGTGCTACCCCTGAGCCACTGCCCCACCCTGGCTTCTCCAGCAACTTCCAGACCTCCTCCAGCCTCTCCCAGTACTGGCCGGGCTGTGGTGCAGTTTTCTGGCGAAGGGCACCAGCTTCTCCTGTGGGTCATCCACGGCACCCAGGTTGGAGAGGATGAGAGACAGACCCTGCATCCAGTCTGTTCTTGCAGCCATCCGCACCCAGCTTTCCTTCCCGGGAGGCTCGCGGAGAGGGACTCTGGGCTCAGCCCCAGACGCAGACGCAGACGCCTGCGTGATGCTTATGGTCCAACGCCCATAATAAATCCATTTTCTGTATTGCTCGTAGAGGTTCTGCTTCCCTGATCCAACCCTGACATATCTGGGTGATCTTCGACAAGTTACTTAACCTCTCTGAGCCCCACTGCCCTTGTGCTGAAATGCCAATGATAACACTACACCTTCATATGATTATAGCGAGGACGAGACGGGCAAATGTATGCAAAGTGCTTTGCTGGCAGGTAGCAAGTGCTCAATAAATGCATGTACTTTAAAACGACAGTGTGTGTGTGTGTGTGTGTGTGTGTGTATGTATGTATGTATGTATGTATGTATGTATGTACTTTACTGTTTTTTAAAGTAGGCTCCAGGCCCGGTGCAGAGCCCAACCCAGGGCTTGAACTCAACAACTCTGAGGTCAAGACCGGAGCCAAGATCAAGAGTCAGACACTTAACTGATAGGTGCCCCCCACCTGAGTGTTTTTAAATAGGAGCTGTGCGTTTACCTGTATGACCTTGAGAAAGAAAGAAACTGAAGACACCTAGTCTGGTCTCTCATCATCTAAAGTAACAATACCTCTGGGGCGCCTGGATGGCTCAGTCGGATAAGCAACTGACTTCGGCTCAGGTCATGATCTCATGGTTGGTGGGTTCGAGCCCCGCCTCGGGCTCTGGGCTGACAGCTCAGCGCCTGGAGCCTGCTTCGGATTCTGTGTCTCCCTCTCTCCCTGCCCCTCCCCCACCCATGCACGGGCGTGCACGTTCTCTCTCTCTCTCTCTCTTTCAAAAAGAAATAAACATTTTAAAAAATTACAAAATACTTCTTTCACTTACATTTAGTACAGTCTCTCTTAGATAGGGTCCCTGGGGACCAGACAATGAAATGGAGATCTGTACAGGGGTCAGGAATCATCCCAGAACCCCCATCCTGAGGCTAGTGAGGTCAGGGTTGGGCAGAGGGAAGGCCGGGCTGCCGTGCCTGGAACAGAGGCTTCTGCCGACCCCCAAGGGAGCTTTGGCGTCCCAAAGGCCTTCAGAGCTGTCACAGACATAGGCAGGCCCTGGAGGCCTCATGGTACACTTGGACCACCCCCAGAGAGTGGGCAGAAGCAGGGGCAAGGGTGCTCCCCATGGTCAAGGGGAGGGACTCACCGGAGCCGGCGGCGCCAGCGCTCTGAAGCCGAGGGTGTGAACCGCCATCCTGCAGGTGCTCTGGGCAGCACATCACGGCATCTTACTAGACCCGATGTCTTTTAATCTACTGACCATCAAACAAGATTAAGGGACGGCTGTTTATAAAGTCAGACTCACTGTCTTGCTTACTCTGCATCTCACTGCCTGGCAAGGAGACACCTTGAAAACTTTGTGCCCTGAGTGGGAGATTCTGGTCCGTGGGGGGAACGGCTGAGAGGCAGATCCTCTTTGCAACAAGAATGTGGCACTGATCACTGGGGTCCACAGTCACCCAGCTGAGGGTAATAATAATCAGCATGGGAGACAGACATGGCCTGACCATCTGAGCCGGCCAGACTGTGATACGTGCCACAGCAGAAGGTCGAGCCTGTGATCTTTTCCTCTCACCGGCGTGCCACGAGGGCACGGGCTTTGCTTTCCTTGTTGCTGGGTGGCCTGTGCATGGCACAAGACCGGCATAGAGTAGGTCCTCAAAATGCATCTGTGGGGGCGCCTGGGTGGCGCAGTCGGTTAAGCGTCCGACTTCAGCCAGGTCACGATCTCGCGGTCCGTGAGTTCGAGCCCCGCATCGGGCTCTGGGCTGATGGCTCGGAGCCTGGAGCCTGTTTCCGATTCTGTGTCTCCCTCTCTCTCTGCCCCTCCCCCGTTCATGCTCTGTCTCTCTCTGTCCCAAAAATAAATAAAAAACGTTGAAAAAAAAAAATTAAAAAAAAAAATGCATCTGTGGAATTAATGACAGAACCACTGGATTCAGTCTTGAGCTGCATTTAAAAGCCCGTTCCTGGGGGGCCTGGGGGGCTCAGTCAGAGGAGCGACTGACTCTTGATTTTGGCTCAGGTCATGATGTCACAGTTCGCAAGGACGAGCCCTACATCGGGCTCTGTGCTGACAGCATGAGCCCGCTTGGGATTCTCTCTCTCCCTCTCTCTCTCTGTCCCTCTCCCGCTCGCATGCACTCTTAATCTCTCTCAAAGTAAATAAACATTTTTCAAAAATTAAAAAAAAATAATAAATAGAAAATAAAATAAAAGCCCATTCCTCTTTTCCTCCTTATCTTTGTATCCTTGTACAGATAAAAGACACAACAGGTGCAACCAGCATTTTCTCTGCAGGATGTGAAAATGCCTCCGCTCATTCTGATCGCACCCTTTGCCCACGTTTCCCCCAAGTCCAGAAATGTGCTGCTTCTCTTCCTCCTGTAATGCTGAGTTCCCCTTCCTACAGGAAGTTTTCCACCACTATGTGACCCGCCCCCCAACACACACACACACACACACACACACACACACACACACACCTCCCTAAAGAGCAACTGTGGTTTCTGAAGGTCAGGACAGAACAACCAGAAGGAAAGGCTCAGAGTCTCAGCTCCTCTCTTCCCACCTCTGTCTCCACAGGTGTCCGCCCCCCGTGTCGCCACAAACCCACACAAGGTGTTCTCCTCAGATCTGTTAGAGTCGTCCAACCAGCCGTAGTGACTGATTTCAGGATCTGCATGTGATACGATTCTGGCCAACGAGGCCTGAGGAAAGGAGGCTGGGCCTTTTGTGAAAAGTTTCCTCACTGATGAAATGAGATGTACAGGAAGAGACAGCCCCTTTCAGGGGCCAGATATTGTTACATTTGGAAGGGACCCAGGACCCGTGGCTGCCATCTCGTGCAGATGAGAGCAGCCAGCCTGAGCGAGCAGATACAGAAGAGGATTCTGAGTAACTCGACCCGACTGTAGGGACAGCATGGCTACCCTCCTAGACCCCCTGGGTGCCTTCTGCCTTCCCGTGCAGCTGTGCCCCACTCCCGGCTTCTCTGCTTTGCTCCTAATGGTTTGCACCTGCAACTTCCTTCGGGGGCCTGCCTTTGCGCCACTGGAATCACTTGCTTGCAAAGGAAGGGAGCCATAGTCCGTGCCGGGGTGGGGGGGGGGGCGCTTTGCTCTGTCCTGCTGGACATGGCCAAAGAAGCCCGTGGTCCCCCTGTCACCGGCAGTCTTCTTACAGTCATCTGGCTTTGTAGGTAGGAGGCAGCAGTAGAAAGACAGAAAGAATGATATCGTTGAGCTGCTGATTATCATGGGCACAGCCCACCCTATTTCTAGACTTCTGGGTGGGTGAAAGAATAAAGCTCCTGGCTCTTGAAGCCAGCTTGCGGGGGGGGGGGGGGGGGGGGGCGGGCGGGGGGTTCTGGGGCATGCAGCCAGAGAATTCTAAGTTACTAAAAGTCATACTCTTGTTAGCGTGACTGCTACACACACACACACACACACACACACACACACACACACAATGCATGCACATACTCAACGATATGCACAAAACTGCAAGATCAATTTTCAAAAATCCAACCACTTGCCTGCACACCAACCAAACCGATTTGAAGTAGAATAGCACAACCACTGTGGAAACCAGTAGGTTCAAAAAATTAAACATGAGAATTATCATTTGATCCAGTAATTCCACTTCTGGGTATATACCCAAAAGAATTGAGAGCGGGGACTCAAATGCCTATTTGTCCACCAATGTTTACAGCAACATGACTCACAACAGCCAAGAGGTGAAAATAACCCAAATGCCCAACAACGTCTGAATGGATAAACAAAATGTGGTACATCCATACAGTAAAATTATTCAGCCTTAAAAAGGAATGAGATTCTCACACACCTGTTACAATATGAATCGACCTTGAAGACATTATGCTAATTGAAATAAGTCCGTCACAAAAGAACCAATATTGTCTGACTTCATTTATATGAGATACATATAATAGGCAAACTTATAGAGATAGAAAAGAGAGTAGTGGTTTCCAGGGACTGGGGGGAGAGGGGAACGGCGATCATGTTTAGAGGGCCAATTTGGGAAGAGGTAAACATCCGGGACATGAATGTGGTGATGTGGCAATGTGAATGCACTTAACGCCACTGAGCTGTATACTTTAAAATGATCACAATGGTAAATTTTTATGTATTTTACCCCAATTTTTTCTAAAGATTTGAAAACCTATGAGAGACAAAATATTCTCTTCACAATGACAACAACACACAAGCCACCTTGGAATAAACCCAAAGCAGAAATTCACAGGACTCTGGAGAAAGCCATAAAACTTCACTGAGGAGATGTAAAAATTGATCTGAATAAGTGGGGATATACCATGTTCATGGAGGAAAAGACCCAATGTCATAAAGAGATCAAATCTTCCCAAATTAACCTATGATACAATGCAATTCCAACCCAACAGTATTTTTCATTGAACTCACTAAGCTGTTCTAAAAATTCCTATGGAGGACCATAACCCAAGAACAGCATACACCCAAATAAGTACACAAATTAGAAGTGAACAACTCAATGAAGTTTTACAAAGTGAACACACCCAGGTCACCCAGACCCAGATCACGAAACAGAATACTGCCCCAGAAACTGCCCTTTTACCTCCCTGCAGTCACTACCATCTTTTTTTATTTACTCATTTTTAAGAGAGCAGGGAGGGGCAGAGAGAGAGAGCGACAGAGGATCCGAAGTGGGCTCCGTGCTGACAGCAGAGAGCCCAATGCAGGGCTCGAACTCACAAACCGCGAGATCATGACCTGAGCCGAAGTTGGATGTTCAACCAAGTGAGCCGCCCAGGCGCCCCAGTACCATATCTAAGGGTACTCCACTCTCCTGGCCTCTATCCTAATCAACAAGCTTTGCCTGGTTTTCAACTTTCTATACCTAGAATCATACCACATGTACTTTTTGTATCTGGTTTCCTTCACTCAACATGTGATTGTGCAATTCATCCATATTGTTGCCTGAGTTGTTGATCGTTCATTCTCACTTCTGTGTAACATCCCAATGTACGACTATCTCACCACATATTTATCCATTCTACTCTTCACAGGCATTTGGGGAGTCTCCAGCTTGGAGATTTCACAAAAAGCATTCTGATACTTGTCTTTTGATCCACATTTATGCACAAATTTGTTGAGCATATTCCTGAGATTGGAACTACTGGGTTAAAATTTTTTTTAACGTTTGTTTATTTTTGAGAGAGAGGCAGAGAGACAGAGTGCAAGTCGGGGAGGGGCAGAGAGAGAGGGAGACAGAATCCAAGGCAGGCTCCGGGCTCTGAGCTGTCAGCTCAGAGCCCGATGCGGGGCTCAAACCCACAAACCGCAAGATCATGACTTGAGCCAGAGCCGGAGGCTTAACCGATTGAGCCACCCAGGCACCCCAAGAACAATTTTTAAAAGAGCAGAGGATGTTTGTGGTGGCTGGGGTGGGGGGGGTGGGTAGTAGGAATGGGGTGGTCTTGCCCTACTGGAGATCAAAGTAAATTATAAAGCTATAGTAATTAAAAGGCACACATACTAGCACATGCTCAGATCTACACACACACACACACACACACACACACATACACACACACACACACGAGCACACGCAGGCATGCCTGAGGTACTCATGTACAGGCATACATCCATACACAGGCATGCACTCCCACCCCACATACTCCACGAGTCAGCAAAGACAACTCACGGCCGGACTTCCCAGACCAGATAACTGACTGTTGCGGTCCCTTTCAAGTGGTATCAGAGCACAGGCCTGCAAGTATCCAGGAGACGGCTGATGGAGAAGGGGAAGAAGAGAGAGCGCCCCCCCCCCCAACCCGCCCACCGGCTTTAAAGGGAGAACAAAGTGAGCGGGATCAGAGGGTGCAAGGTGATGGCAGCGATGCTGAAGCCATTTATCACTGCCAGATGTGTGAAGGGTCAGGCTGCGGGGCCCACTGGGAGTGCCAGCGGGGGTGCACGGACCCCAGACACAGCGAGAAATAACCTGTCCAGTTGGCGAGGGACCAGAGAAGGGCTGCCAGGACTCTCTTCGTAACAAAATGACGATGTGCTTTCTTTTTCATCCAGGCCAAAAGGGGCCGGGGGCCAGGGCAGAGGCAGCGACAGCTTAATAAAGGGCCGTCAGTCAAAACTCTAAAAATACCCTCCCGCTGCCAGCAGGCTTACTCCTGCACCCGCCTGCCGGCTTCCTGCCGCCTGAGTGGTCCTTTGGGGACACATAAGGACAAATGTTTGCCCAGAGAGACCTGGTGTCCAGCAGCACACATGGTCCCACTGTGGCATCTGCCCTCTCCCCTGCCCCCACCCCTCCAGAACCCTCTAGCGGGCACACCCCCGGCCAGAAAGGGGCTCACGAGGGTCCCGGAGAGAAGGCACACCTCCGCTCTGGCTTCTCCATCCTCTTGGAAAACGCGAACAGATACCTCTCCTTGCAGGTGGCTCTCGACCCCAAAGCCAGCCAAGTTTCACAGGGGATCCTGGGGACTGCCAGTCAGACGGGGGTGGCACCACAAGCTTCAGGCGAGCTTCCGGCCTGCGACCAAGAACCACCTCTGCTTCTGCCAGATTCCCAGTTTGATTGGGGAGGATCAATCCCTGTCCTCGGGAAGATCCCAGAAGCACAGCCTCTGCTCTGGAAGCATAGCTGGTCTGATGGAGAAGGCTCAGCTCTTGCCAATCCGATGAAGGAGGTGCAGCTTCCCAAAGACAGGTTCCCACACAGTGGCAATAGCAGACTTTTAACCAGATGTTAGCGTCCTCAAACTTTATTGCGTGTCCAATTCACCAGGGATCTTTTAAAAAACAGATTTCATTCTGCAGGTCTGGGGAGGGGCCTGAGATTCTACATTTCTAATAAGATTCTGATGATGCCAGGGCTCCTGGTGGTACCTGAGTAACGAGATAAGAGATGAGATGTACCCAGGGTGTAGACAGCTAACTTCTATCGGCTGTTCTGCTGACAGAAAGAGCCCTGACCTGGGGCTACCAGGGAGGGCTCCTTGGAGGGAGTAGGGTAGAATCTGATGGATAGAGGGAGAACTCTGGAGCCAACTGGCCTTAGGTTCAAATCTTGCTTCTGGCATTTATTAGCTGTGTGGCTCTGGGCAAATTTCTTGACCTCTCTGAAGTGAGGGAAACGGCCACGCCCACCTCACAGAGTGGTGTGGGCAGACGAAGCACTAGCACACGCCTGGCACACGCCTGGCACATGGGAGGGGCTCGAGACACGCCAGCCACTGCTTCTATAATAAACTATAACCATTGTGCCCACAACGGGGAGGGCCGAGCTTCAGAAAGAGCTGGAAGAAGGCTGCTCCTAAAAGCAGGGATGCAGAGAGGCCCTGGGAGTCAGATGGCCATAGACGTGCCGGACCAGCCCTTGATCTTTGTAAGCCTCAGTTTCCTCCCCCTGTAAAATGGGGATCCTAGCATCGCCCGTCTCTAGACGCAATGAGAGGTCAGGAAATCACACTGACAGCAGAGCACACAGTAGGCGCTCCGTAAAGCGCTCTCCGGGGTGGGGGGCGGGGGTGGGGGACCGCGGTGCGAGGGGCCGCCCGCCCCGGGCCTGGGGCCGGCCGAGTGCAGGAAGCCCGCGCGGCCGCCCCGCCCCCACCCCCACCCCCACCCCCACCCCCACCCCGAGGCCGCCTTTGAGCCCGGCGCCGCGCTTTGAAGTCCCAGATGGGCCGGGAGGAAAGAGGATCCCCACGCCCATCCCCCAGCCCGCACCTGGATAAACACGCGCCGCCGGCCCCGCCGCCAGCCCCGGACCGACGGCCTGGCGGCAGGGACGGCCAGGCGGCCGGAGCGGCCCGGCAGCGGCTCACTTCAAAGCGCCCGCGGCCGCCAGCGGGAGGGGCCCTAATCAGGCCCGGCTGCCGCCGCGCGGGCGCTCCGCCCCGCCCACCCCGCCCCGCCCGCTCGGCCCGCGCCGCCCGCCATCTGCTCCGCGTTAGCGCGCACGCCGGTGGGGGCGGGGACGCCGCGGCGCGGTCGCGGGCCGGCGGACCGGCGAGGCTGAGGCGGTCGGCGTCCCCTGCGAGTTCCTGACATCGCCACTGCATTCATTCCGTCGCGGATTCAGCAAGTACTCAGGGCGTGCCTGGTGCGGGTGGGGGGCAAAGGAAATACAGTTCGTTCATTCGTTCATTCATTCATTCATTCATTCAACGAATATTTATTGAACTCCTACTTCTAACAGAGCCTAGGGATACAATGCATTCATGCATGCACATGCATTCATTCATCCGATAAACAATTTTTGAGCGTCTACTATGTGCTGAATGCTGGCCTCAGGTTCATGTCCCTCCAGCCCCGCTCCCTGGCGGCACCGAGCTCTCTCTCACCTTCATGTGCTAGCACTTGTTCTCTTTGCCTCGAATGCCCTTCTCTGACCTGAACAAACTCCTACTCATCCTGCAAGAGCCCAGTTTTTAAAAGTTTCCTCCCCATCTCTCCCAGTCCCCATCCTACACCCACAGCGTGCCTCCCTCCTACTAGAGAACATATAGCCTTGACTGACAGCGATTTATTCCTTTGCAGGATCTGTGTGCCTTCCAGACTGACAGCTCCAACCTCGGCCCCACCTATCACCAACTGTGTGGCTCTGTAACCTCTCTTTGCCTCAGTTTTCTCATCTAGAATCAAGAAAGGACAAGATCCCCTTCGCAGGGTTATGGGAAATAAGACAGGTCAAACACAAGGCCAGGCCTGAGCAACAGCCTGGGAAAAGGCAGGAATGGTGATCTGATTCTCTCTTACAGTCCTGTGGCTCCAGGAATCACAGCTCAGTTCATGCTCCCTCCTCCAGGAAGCCCTCCTGACCTCCTGAGAACAGGTTTCCTTCTGCTGAGATCCCTGCCAGTTTGACTCAGCCTGCTGGCTACTGATATCCAGGCTCTTCCGGCTGCTTGGGACCTACCAGGCCAGTAGGCTGAGCTCCGTGCTCCAGAGAGCAGGGAGCTCGCATTGTGCATCTTTTCTCCCCCTTCAGTGCCTGACACATTACGTAGCATGTTGCACACACTAGATCCAGTAAATCAGGGTCCCTCTCAGGCTCCTGCTCTGCCCGGTAGGGAGCTCAGTCTAGTAGATAGGCCACTCGGGTACTGGGTTATAGCCCCTAGGAATGCAAGGAGGTGCCTGAAGCAGGAGCTTCACCCACCACAAGCAGGAGGTGGGGAGTCACAGGCTGCCTGCCCGTGCCAATCTGTGGGCTGCTAAGTGCCCAGGAGCTGAGAGTAACCAGACCTTTGGCCGTGAGAGCCACTGAGGACTTCTTGGAACCCTGGGGAGTTCTAAAGAGGCAGCCTCAGAGATTGAGGGCGGGACGCCTGTCCAAGAGGCCAGCAAGCCAGAGCCACCAGAGTTCCCAAGGAGTCTGAATGAGAGGGACTGGTTACCCAGAGACACTGGCAGGCATACAGACAGTCAGAAAAAGCACTGACAGCCTTGGGTCATGACCCATCTTGCGCTCTCAGGCCCTCTGCTTCCTGCCAGCTCACAGTCTCTGTCCCTGATGTGGCCTGTGTCTCTCTCGGCCTATTGCTCACCTGTAGGGCAGTGGGAAGGAAGTTGGTAGATGAGGTACTGGGAAAAGTCCCAGCACAGGGCCTGCAGGCCATGAATGTGCTGTGGGTGTTTGCGGGGGAAGGGGTGGTTTTGTTTTTAAGTCCTAGACTTATGGTGAAACGCCTGGGTTCAAGTCCTGACTCAGCCACTCTCTAGCTGGAGGCGAAGTGGGGCTTCCCTGAGAGCATCAGAGAAGACAGGACAGCGAGTCCTCCGGAGGCCCCAGAAGCAGAGTGCACGGCCTTGGGCCACTTGCCCAGGTGCCCCAGATTGTCCTGTTGGATTCTGTCAGGGGAATGCCTCACTTTGGTAAGCTGGTTCCCATGCAAGATGGAGCAAAGCTGCATATTCTGGACTTCCTGTGGGTACAGGCTTCTTAAAGGGGTCAGCACCTTGGGGAGCAGATCCCAAGGTGAGCATTCTAGCCCATGCAATGCATTCAGGAAGTGAATCAGGGAAGCAGGGTGGGGGAGGGCAGGACCAAGCAAGGTAATTTTTCGGGCCAGCCCCACAGAGGGCAGCTTCTTCCTGATCCCACAGGGAACTCTGAAGGGCCCAGGCGAGGCGAGTGAGCTTTCACACACCTGCTCTAGCGGAGGACAAGCTCCCAGGCACTTCAGACTCTCCACGGTGTAGACAGAGAGCTGCCGCCCCTAGGAGTCCTCCAAAGGAGAGCCAGCACAGAAATGGGGCTCGGTGCCCAAAAATGATAAAAGGGACCCAGATGACGGTCCACTAACCCAAGATCTTCTTTGATTCTGCCCCCTTTGAATACTTTCTGGAAAAAAAAAAAAAAAGCCTCTGGGGGCAAACCCAGGGCATGGCAAGCATGAAGAGTTCTCCGGATGTTCAGGGCAGGTCCAAAAGGTCTGATGGACCTGGGGCTCGAGGTCAGGGCACCTGATACTGTTGAGCAGGGGGCCTTGGTGCATGTGGCCTGAGGCGATGATTCACAGAGCCATGATTTGACCCCGTTACTGCCCAGTTGAAAGAGGCATCCTCTCAAAGTCAGGAGAGGCCAGGGCTGGAGGGCCCAAGAGTGCCACATCTAGCACTGCCATCTGCCAGCTGTGTGTGCTTGGGCAAGTTAATTCCCCTCTCTGAGCCTCCGCTTCCTCAGCAGGGAATGGGGATAATTATAACAATTACTGAGCACTCACGATACGCTAGACACTGTGCCGAGCTAGTGTTAGACTCCTGGGCTTCCCAGGACTTACATCTCATTTTTCACAGGGAGGGGGGCCTATGCAAGCTTACCAACCAACCAGCTATTTCAAATTCCATTCTCATCACCAAAGAAAAAACTGCTTCTAACAGTCCTCACGCTAATACACAAATTCTTGATGTTGATTTTGATAACGATACTGGAAGTGTGGATTCCTGATGAGGACCCTTCATATATCACTTAACCATCCCTGGCAGGGGCACCATGTGCAGATGTACAAGTTGTACACTGTACAACTCCAGCAGGTACCGTGACAAAACCATAGGATGAATGGCGCCCTCTGGAACTTTGCACCTACTCCCCCACAGCCCGGAACCCAACAGGTTGGACTCGTGATTTCGGCAGCTCCTTTTTCTTTAATGTTTATTTATGTACTTTTGAGAGGGGAGGGAGGAAGAGGACCCCAACCATGCTCTGCGCTTGATGGAACCGTGAGATCATGATCTGAGCTGAAATCAAGAGTTGGACGCTCAACCGACTGAGCCACCCAGGCACCCCCTGATTTAGGTAATTCTGATGCTGACCTCCACCCCCTAGGAAGTAGACTTATCTTGTGTTCGCACATTAATCACATGGATAAGAACAAAGCATTTTTAAGGTAATCACACAGGCAAGAGAGCAAGTACTTAACCCCAGGCTTGGCACAGGCCAAAGTCAGTAAACAGTACAGTTCTTAGAGTTTGCCTCCAGCCTTTTTCTGCCCAAACGCCGGCACTGGGGTGAGCTTTCCGGGTCCCGGCTCCAGTTTGGGGAACTTGTAGGAGACCCCAGCAAGCTAGGACTCCCCAGCCCGGCCCCCAGCTCCCATTGAGAGTGACCCCCAGAAGTCAGTCACTTCCCCAGAGGGGAGATAGGGTTGGGTCACGATGTCCCTTCTCTTCTCAGGGTTCAAAGCTGCCGCCAGCCCCCACGTGGCCAGCTTGATTTGTTTCTTATCTTTAATTTTTTTTTTTTAATCGAGCAGATCCCCTCCGGTTACTTTTGGTCAGCATCTTACAGCATCTTTGGAGCGGGCAACAAAAGCATTCTTTTTGGAGCCTGCGGGGGGCCCAGGGCAGAGCCACTTCAAAGGGAATGCAAAGCAGCAGGCAGCGATGTCCCTGTCATTGTCCGCCCCTGTGTGTCTGCCCCCCATTGTCCTGAGGCCGCCCTGAATAGGCAGGCACAAAGGCCACCGTTCAAAGTGGGCACCCCATGCTCCATCAGAAGGCCAGCCTTTGCCTCTGCTCTGTTCCCTGCACACACACAGGTTTCCAGCCAGGGGAGGGGAACCGGCCTTGAAGTGGGCTTTCTTCTCCTCTCTCTCTCTCTCTCTCTCTCTCTGTCTCTCTAACCTCTCTCTCTTCCTCGCCACACACACCCCCACCTCAATCTCTCCTCCTAAGCCAAAACTTGTGATTACATTTTCAAGTAGCCTCTGTTTGGCAACCTTTCCATCTTTTTCTACAGAACAAGGAGGATTCGCCCCAGGCTGCCGGGCCTTTCTTGCAGGGCAGGAGCCCAGGTGCGACTGTGTTGCCTTTTGATGGGGGCTCAAAGAGAGGGGCAAATCCCACTCCTGGCACCAGGGGGTCTGAGACCTGCTAAGCTAAATGGGAATTTAGAAATAGACCATCCAGCCTCACTTTTATGGAAGAGGAAACTGAGGCCCAGGAAGGAGAAGCAACGTGTTTATGATTATCCACATTTGAAGGCAGCTAAGGCTCAGAGAGTTTAAGTAACTTGCCTGGAGTCACACGGCCAGTAAGTGACAGAGCTGGTTGTCCCCGCTCTGCCAGACTCCGTGGGATTGGACCTCCACTCAAGGTTGGCTTGGGACACGGGGGAGGCGGCTTTAAAAAAACAAGCCTGAGCAAGTGGCACAGACTTGATGGAGCACGAACTCATCGTGCATTAACTGAGGGCCAGATTTTGATGAAAATTAATAAGAGCCATTCCCTGCCCTCAAGGAGCTTACAGTCTGGTGACGTGAGGGGACAAATACAGACAGAAACTTGCAGGAAAATGGAGTGGCAGAGGCTGACTGGGGGCTGGGAAGGGCGGGGCCGGGGGCTCACGCTTGAGGGCGCCTCAGGGTGCGTTGAGCTGACCTGTCTCCCTCTCTCGTTTTCTCTCTCTCTCTCTCTCTCCCAATCACACACACACACAGACACACACACACACACACACACAGAGAGAAAAGGCCTGAAGCAATCCCTGAAACACCCCTCGGTGGCCCCAGAACCCACTCATACCCACCTGCCTGCCTGTGGTCAGAACCCACAGAATGAGCTTCTTCCAGAAGCGAAGGTGGAAAAATCCATACTTGGCACACACCAGGGTCATTTGTCTGGAACTCTGACCAAATTGTACCAAGAAGCCAATAAAAATGTTAAATGTCAAAACCCGCTCATATTGACGGAGCACTTCCTGGGTGCCCAGCGCCGCCCTGTTCACCTTCCATCCGCCGTGTCACTCTCGTATCAACCCTGTGAGACAAGGACAGATATGAGGAAACAGATGAAAACAGTCGCCCTGGGCCTCAGGGAGTCCCCTCCAGGGCATCTTGTTCACAGGCTGGGCTCTAACCACTGCGCTGTGCCACTTGGGCCAGGCCGGCTTCCTCGGGACAGCGCTAATTAATTTGCTAAGACGTGTGCAGAAAGCAATCAGCACTTCGAATGGGCTCCCCTTACCTTTGCCTCGTGGCCTCTTGACAGGTTCAGCTCCTGCTGGGAATCCCACCTCTGTGTGAGGCGCACACACGCTCTGCTTAATCTCATTCCCCGCGACAAATCAGCCTAATGAAATCTTCTCTTTCTGTAAATTAATGCGTAGAGGAAACAGCTGAGTGTAAACAGAGTTGTAGCGTCGCCTGTTTAGACACCATTGACTTTCAAATCAGCCTGCTTCTCCAGCCCACACGGCAGAAATAGAGTCAAAATGCAAATGTAGCGTAAGCGACTCTATAATAAATGCTCATTCAACATTTATTCTTTTTCAAATCATCTCTTAAAGCCCTTTCATGCTAATGTCTAAGAGATGTGACATTAGAAAAATTGCTTTGACATGCTAAGGGGCTCCAAGATTAACAAAAAAAGAAAGGACAAGATAAAGCTTTCGGAAGACCTATTTCAGAGGAATTATTCCTGCCTTTGAAAGTGTTCCAAGGTTGCTGCACATTTCAGCTTGTTGGCATACATGTAAATGAAGTGCTACAAAAGTCCTCGGCTCAATTCCACTTGAATGAAAGCTCCTAGCCGCTGGCAGGGAGGGCGGCCAGCCTTCAGGATGAACAGGGAAGGAGGCTGGAGGGGGCTTTCTTACCCTGAAGGCAGAAGAGGGCAGGCTCCAGCCCAAGCCACCGATGGAAATGGCAGGGGCCGCACGGTTGGTGTGACCGGCACCCGGTGGCCATGTCAAAGAAGCCACGTCTGCGTCGCTCATCAAATGATCCGGCCAACCCACAGCCGCTGGCCCAACCCACCATCCTTGCTTCTCCCCTGCTGTGTGAACTTGAGCAAGCTGTCTACACTCTGGGCCTCTCTTCAAAGGGAGATAACCAGAGAACCCACTTAGAGAGCACTCAGTGACATAACGCACAGGGTGTGCTTAGCCAGGTGTCGAACACTTAGTAAGTGCTCGAGAAATTGTGGTTGATGTCATTATTATCGCCCGGTCTCTTAAAGCCCTGCCGAAGTACAGATGAAGTCAAGTCCACAGGGTCAAGGCCGAGAGCGCTGCATGGTCCATCTTGCTGCCCTGGCCCCCGCCAAGCCCAGCTTGGGCAACCTACTTCCCCAGTGGCCTCGCACTTGTCACATTTTATGTCATAGAGTCACTGTCTCCGATGTACTTCCATCAAACCATTAGACTTTGAACAAAGGGCCAGTGCGATATTCCTGGACACCACAGTTCAGAGCGAGTTGGACATGCCGTGGACATCATTCTTAGTTACCGGAGTGTCTTAGAATTTCCTGGAGAGGAAGGGAAGGACCACTTCCTGAGCTTCTGCTATGGGCCAGGTTGTGCCCCCCCCAAATTCATAGTTTGAAGTCTTAAACCCCAGGACCTCGGAAGGTGACTGTATTTGGAGACAGGGTCTTTAAAGAGGTGATTCGGCTAAAACGAGGTCATTGGGGTGGGCCCAGATCCACATGACAGTGTCCTTATAAAAGGAGGGAATTTGAACGCAGGCACCCGGGGGCAAGACGAGGTGAAGATTCAGGGAGAAGGCAGACATCCACACGCCCAGGAGAAAGGCCTCAGAAGAAACCAATCCTGCCAGCACCTTGATCTGGGACTTCCAGCCCCTAGAACTAAAAGAGGATGAATTTCTGTGGCTGAAGCCACCCCACCCCGAGGTCCTTTGTTATGGCTGCCCTAGGAAACTAATGTGGCATCTTCTGAGCAGGTCATATCATCAATGTTGGTGACAGCCCATTCATGTCGATATTATTCTCATTTTTAAATATTTCCACATTAGGGACGTCTGGGAGGTTCAGTCAATTAAGCATCCGACTCTTGATTTCGGCTCACATCATCATCCCAGGGTCGTGGGATCGAGCCCCGCGCCGGGCTCCATGCTGAGCGTGGAGCCTGCTCGGGATTCTCTCTCTTCCCTCTCTCTCTGCTCCTCCCCCGCTCACACTCACTCTCTCTCAAAATAAATAAGTAAACATTAGACAAGCAAAGAAATAAATATTTTCATATTAATCACAGTTAGACGGATGGCTACAGTTAACCTTACACTTGAGGGGCTTGCCACAGTAATACCCACACGGGAGCCCCACGGGGGTGTCCGTCTTCCCTGGTGCCAGTGGCCGGGCTCCTTCCACGTTTAGTGCAAGATGGAGAAGAGGCAGCGAAGGATGTGCCTCGGAGGGCTTACAAGACAAACCCCTGAGGTGGAGGCGTCACTTCTGCCACATTCCATCACTCGGTCACACGGCTGATCCCAACCACCAAGGATGCAGGAGAGTGTAGGTTCCCCGCGTTGCCAGGAGGAAAAGGGAACCATTTAAAACAACCAGCTAAAGGGTCTGTTACAAGAAAAGAGATTCGGAGAGATGATGTGAGCTGTCAGGAGAAACAGAGCAAGGGGTGCCCGGATGGCTCCGTCAGTGAGGTGTCGGGCTCTTGGGCTCAGGTCACGATCTCACGGTTTGTGAGTTTGAGCCCTGCATTGGGCTCTGTGCTGACAGTGCAGAACCTGCTTGGGATTCTGTGTCTCTGCCCCTTTCTTGCTCGCACACACGTGTTCTCTCTCTCTCTCTCTCTCATTCAAAATAAACTTTAAAAAAAAGAAGAAACAGAGCAAGTAGCTACAGAGTGAGACCCGTGACCTGCTCGTTGGCGACCTCGTCACCTTCACCACCACCATCCCCATGCCATCAACAAAAACAATAAGCGCTTACTGAGCACCTACTATGTGTCCAATGCTGTTCCAGGCATTGCGACCCAGAGCTGCATAAGACACAAGGGTGCTGCCTCTTCGAGGACACAAGCTACCCCAGCCAACCCAACCCGGGAAAGAGAACACCACCCTGACCCGACCTGTGTTAGGACAAAGTGAGCGCCACAGACGGTCAGGGCTCCCAGAAGCCTCCGGGCACTAGCGCTGAGGTCCTGGCTGAAGGAGGAGGGGTTGGGGCTGCTGACCGTGCAGGAGAAGAAGTCAGGAGGAGGGACAGGAAAGGTGACCGGTGAGAGCAGAAACGACCGGGGCCCACTCTGAACAGGGCCGTGGGGTGAAGCGAGCCTGGCAAGGCGGCCGGGGCTGAGTTGTGTCCGAGCGGTGGCGAGGTTTGGGGCCGCAGTGTAGTAGAGGCTGGTGCTGCCCTGCCCGTAGCCTGTGCGTCTTTCCTACTGAGGGTTTCTCTGACGGCCAGAGTCCCACATGTCCACTCGGGCCACAGGACAGCACGGCTGCAAAACCAGCAGTGCCCCAGGGCAGCCGCCCACCTGTGTCAGAGGGGCGGTGGTGTGGAAATACTCCGGGGGCGGGATAGCCCAGAGTGCATGTTCTACACCAGCTCCCAGGGCTCCCCTACCTCGCTTGAGGACATGTCCTTCCCTTTGTCACATTGCCACCCTCCCCTTCCCATCTTGCTATCCTGCTCTTTTGCTGGGGTTTCCCGGGATCATCTTCCAGATAAGCCACTGGCAATCACAGTGTCACATGATTCTGTCCTCATCGTGAGAGTTTGCCAGCAGATATCCAGCAGGTGACAGCCTTCTAAACTCACTCCTCATCACAAGAGCCCAATGGGCCCACAGATGCATGGTTGGGGGAGGTGAGCTCAGTCCCCCAGAGGGGACCCGGGGACCTTTCCAGCCCCCTTGCCTGCCCATCTTTTCAGAGCCCCCACTAGCTGTCCTGAGAAAGTCAGCATGACTTAGCCCTCTGGGCGGTGACCACTCAGTCTCTCCAGCCTGGCACCTTGCACATCTGTCCCATAACTCTTGAGGCCCAGGGGTCAAATATGGACATAGCCCCCTCCTCTCCTCCCATTCTGGACCCCCATGGAGCATCTCAAGACTTGTCCCAACTCTCTCCCGTGAGATCTCCACTCAGTTTTTTGCCAGCCTACAATTCATGTGCAAAGCCCTAGACTTGCCGATGGTCCATCTGAGAAGGATCTCCAGGCCAACCCCTCAAGGTCTCCCTGGGGCTCTCATCACCCCTGACTCTATAAGTCACCTTGTGCTGGCCCAACTTGACACAGTCACTTTCTGCAGATGAGGCCAGCCCTCCTTTGGGCCTGGGATGGGAAGAGGCGACAGGGGCTCCCTCTTGGGACAGCTTGATATAGCCTGGGGCAAGAGCGTGGGCAAACATAGCTTCAGGGGAATGCACCCCTTCCCGATGTAGATACTGCAGACAGTTAAAACACACCAGAACTGTCAAACGCGTGCTGAAGCAGCTGGCAAAACTGTGAAACCCCAGACACGATTCTATGTTTTTATGGTGTGAAAATCACAAGTGGTTTATCAACAGGGGAAATGTAATTAAAAAAAAACAACTATGTGCCCAGGAGAGGAGGGCTGGATTCACTAGTGTCCCAGGGTTGGGCAATACAGTGAGGCTCTCTTGCTTTCGGGTCATCTGTGAATAGCTTCTGTGGATTACACCCCCAAACCCATAATTTTTTAGTTCTGCTACAACTATTGTCTTAAGCGGAGCTTCCCAGAAGCAGACTCTGAAACCAGGATTTGAAACAGGGAGTGCATTCAGGGGGTGATCCTAGAAAGCACCTGCAAGGGAGTGGGGGGGGCACAGATGCTGGTCAGGGGGTGCGTTAGTGAGCAGATCCCCTGTGGGCAGCCCAGGCTCACTCCTACTGGGGATTGCGTAGAGCCCACCTCAGGTATCCCACCAGCGGGGTAAGAGTGCTGTCAGACATTGACTCCCCTGCACTTCCATTGCATAAGTCCCAGCAGCCAGAGGAAGCATCCAGAAAGAGCCACAGATGGTACAGAGTGGGGGGATTTGGAAGTAGTGAACAGGTGCAGGGTGGGGGGATTTGGAAGGAGCACGGGCTGCACCTGTTACATCTGTGGGAAGAAGGACAGAGCTTTGCGCCCCTACAAGTTCACCCAGCCCCGTGACCGCTGCCTGTGCCCCCTAAAGCAAAGGCCAAGGGTATTTTTCCGTGCCGGTGGCAGCTTCGTCTTGCTCCTGAGGCCCTCACACAGTGTAGGCCGGGGCTCTCTCCCCTCTGCTCAACACCGGGACTGATGTCCAGCCTCATGTATCTTGAAGTGCTGAAATGAGCCCTTCTCCCAGGCATGGCACCCCCTAAGCACTTTGGGCTTCCTCTAACAGCACGAGACAGAGGGATCCATCCCCCTCCCAAGGTCACTGCAGGGAAGAAGAAGTCTAGGAGGAAGCTCCTGCCTGTCCTGCCTAAGACCCTGAACGATGTCAGATGGCATGTCTCATCCATCCCTGTTGTGATGACTGTACCAAATCAGATCAGAGAGGCAGGTGACCAGACCCCCGGTTTGCTGTGACTTCCCACAACCTGCTCCCAGAACAGGGAAAGATGGGGACAGGGCACCTCCTTTTCTGATCTTGAGTAAGAAGGGAGGGCCCCATTTTAGGGAATCTTCAGGGAACAGATTCTCAGAACCTGAAGACCAACTCACACCTTCCGGCCTCGAATCCTGAGAAAAACCTCACCCGGTGAGCTGAATGTTCCGTGGGGAATTCGGGTTGCGGGGGAGACTGGGAGGGAAGCCAGGCCTGAGGGGAGGGCCAAGGAGGGCCTGTCAGAGCTCTACCACACTGTTCCTGGGCCATGCATTCCCTGGATCACGAGTGGACGGAGGGTCGTCTGATGCCTTGACTGCATGCTGGTCCCCAGGCAGGCTGCACCTGTTCAGATGCCCACGCCTAAGTATTTTGAGTCTTGCCCTGCTTCATCGGCCCTGTGAGTCACCTCTCTTGGGAATTGCCCATTCCTACCCTTTGCCTACTTTCTATTGGGTTGTTTGCCTTCTTTCTTATATTTGGTAGGCTGTTTGGATGGTGCAGGTAGGAACATATTTCTATTACGTGCTTACAAATATTTACTCCCAGTTTTATTTTTTTTTAATTTAAAATGCTTGTATTTTTTTAAGTTTATTTATCTTTGAGAGAGAGGGAGCAAGGGAAGGGGGGGGACAGAGAATCCCAAGTGGGCTCTGTGCTGACAGCAGAGAGCCAGATGTGGGGCTCGAACCCACAAACCGTGAGATCGTGACCGGAGCCAAAGTCGGGCTCATAACCGACCGAGCCACCCAGGCGCCCCACTCCCCATTTTAGCTACGATGTCTTTTGTCTCATGCATGGCCACTTGTTCTGACTCAAAGTCTGAGTGGTTCCTCAGCTGTCCTGTGGGGGCTGCATGGACTCTTGGGCTCTGAGCTAGGAGACCCATCACTGATCCAGAGGCTCACAGGCTGGTCTCCAGGTTCATCCACATGGTGCTAGAAACCACAGATAAGGCAGCATGGGGTGCTCAGAGGAGCACCAGTCATAAGTGAGTCCTCGCTGACAAACACACTTGGGAGTGTCCTCTAAATCCGAGACATGAGAGCCTCGGTGACCCCAGGCAGATGTCCCGTGAGATTTGCCAGCCCAGACCTGTAACTTGACAAGGAATCTGCCAATGAGAGGCTGGGAAGGCCCAGTATGGGGAAATCAATCGATTACCGTCGTCTGCCGAGCCCCCTGCAGCCAGGTCTGGGCTCTGCCTCATGGGGGGCCCGTGGAACCAAAACCCTCCCCTGAGAAGCTTCAGTACAATTGGAAGCGAGGAGATAGTCCCATGGAGCTATTGCACAGTGGTGGAAGCCTTGGCCTCTGCATCTGACGTACCGCTGTGTTACCTTGGACTAGTTCCTTGACTTCTCTGAGCCCCAGCCTTCTCATTTGTAAAATGGGCCAATCATAGCATTTACACGATAGGATTGTTCTGGGGGCGAGATGAGATGGTACTTGTAACACAATGCCTAGCACATGGGGTGGGTTGTACAAATTTCTTACCCTTGCCATGTGAAATCCTAGGGGGTAACAAACAGGAGGCCACCTTTCGTAGTAAAATCTAAATTTGGCGGAGTTCGGCTTGGGGAAGGGCTTGAATGGTGGGGGGGAGGGGGGATAGAAATGGGCCAAAGAAAGCTGAAGCGGCTGAGGCAGAAGTAAACCAAGGGATCAGCCCTGGTCCTAGACACCCAGGCTGACAGAGTGTAAATTTGTATCCACGCTTGCCTTCCAGGGCAGGCCGAACAGTGCTGGCCGTGCTCAGCCTCTCCTCCTGCCACTGCTCCAAGCAGTTCAGCTCAAACTTGCACTCCTACTGAGCCATACCAAACCCTAACGTTAACAGCACTGTCCACTCCAGAGGGCAGTTTAGGGACCATCCCTTGTTAGTCAAGTGGGGTCCTGAGGGGTCTTACCCCCCACCTCCAACTGGCTTATCGGAGAATTCCTTCAAGCTGTGCATGGTACACTCCTGAGGCCTAGCAAATTTGACTTTGCCATCTTGCTTCATTTCCAGAAAAAACCCTACCCACTCCCTTAATAGGGCCACTTAAGCCCTATTAAGAAGCCTTTACTTTTCATGTTAGAGTAGAAGAAACAAAGACTCAGAGACTTAAGTGACTTGGCTGAGGCCACACAGCAGGTTAGAGGCAGGGCCGGGCCTCCCAACTCTTCCCTCCCAAGAACGCATCGGGTCCCCTGCGGCTGCCCATTGTATGGCCAGTGCATCCCACGTAGGAGCGTTCACCCTCCAGGGCCCTGGAGCCGGCCATTGGGAGCTCCGATGAGGGAGCCCAAGGGTGGGCACCAGATTCTGAGGCTGGGGCCTGCACACCCAACCCCAAACACCCCCGCCCACCCCACCACCATCCCCACTAATACATATTTTATGGGGCTGGTCTCCCTTCCTCACAAACGGTGTCATTAATCTGCTCCCTGGCTGTGCAGAATAACATCCCTCAAGAACAGACCGCTTTCTGAATATTTTATCATTCCTCATTCCTTCTCCCCAAACTAATATATATTTACACAGTCTACCTCCTGCAGGAGAACTATATTGTTTTCTCTCAGTGCCCGAGAACTTAGACACAGAATCGCGCATAAGTAAAAAAAAATATATGCCTTGCTATTGATGTTGAAAGCAAGAACCAATCACTTATCAAGCTGTGAGGAAAGCCAAGAGGAAGATTTGCATATGGTAAAAAATAAAAAAAGAAAATAAAAAAAGAAGAGGGGAGAGAATAAAACCGACCCTCTCCCCACAGAGGGACCAAATGAGAGGAGACAGACATCTTTTCTCCTCTCTAACAGGTAACCTCAGAGTTTCTGACCATCCTTCCAGCATTTGGCAAATCTCAGCGGTGGGGAGAGCAAAGTGCTATTTTGTCAGCAAGGTCAAAAACTTCCTACGTGGGG
Source organism: Lynx rufus (assembly GCF_022079265.1). Taxonomy (NCBI): domain Eukaryota; kingdom Metazoa; phylum Chordata; class Mammalia; order Carnivora; family Felidae; genus Lynx; species Lynx rufus. Next base: position 24,485,507 of record NW_025814830.1, on the reverse strand, counting down.
ATCCAAACTGGAGAGACCAAAGTTCTTCCCAAGTTTTATAGAGCCATTTTCATCGTCATGGAATATTTATTCCAAGGAGGATTCAACCATTTGTGCGGCCCTTTTGTTTCCTTGTGCATCAGTCTGTCTTGATCCAACACGACAGGGTCGTGGGATGGAAAGGTAGATACGGTGATCACCACGGACAAGGGAGGGAAGACAGACCCAGAGAGGGTGTGTACTAGGGTGCACGTTGATTGAGGGGGTGGGGGAAGCCATTTCACAGTTCCAGAATCCCATTTAAAGAGAAACTTTTGTTGAGAAAAAAATCTTGCTGGGGCACTTGGTGTGTGAGGGTTAGGCTTTGATGTGCATGTTCGGAAGATGGTAATAAACTGAATTGCCCTGCTGCATAAGGGTTTCGCAGGGATCAAGGGCTTGCTGGAGAAAACAGTAGGCGCATAGCAGGAGCTCACATAGAAAGGCATCGAGTGAAAAATGTCTATGGGGGCAAGGCTTAAGGGGCTTTTCCAGGGAAGGATGACCAACACGGATTTGAACCGGTCAGTTTCTAGAACGTGACCTTCCTCCTCCTGAAACCCCCAACCAGCTAAGTCTGCCGTGCCCGGGAATGACTAGTGTCAGTGGTGTTTGCAGGGCACATGGGGAAAGAGTCTGGGTCCGCTCTGGGGCTGGGACAGGGACAGGGAAGGACACAGTCATGGAGGAGAGAGAAAGTAAGAGAGGAGATGGGGCGGGGGACAGGGAGCCAGAGCCAGCAATGACCGTGAAACTGTCGACACCTTAACCTTGCAGGAATCTCGGGAGAGCTTGGTTGCCCACCCACCCCCCACTCCAAGATGTGAGTATAGGATCTGTTTTATGTGCATCTTATAAACGGAGTGCCCTCCGCTGACAGGTGGATTGCTCAAAGATGAATCAGGAAGCTTCAGCTCAAGGGAGCTCCCAGTTTACAGTTTAAAAATAGAGACGCAGGCAAGAGGTCAGGCGATGTCTTCCACATGAGGGGACTTGGCTCAGAACTCAGAGCTGGTGGGAAGTAGGGTAAGGATACAGCCTCCAGACGCCCAAAGCAGTGGCCATGCCCTCACCCGCCTCTCTCACGCCCTGGTGGAAGAGAAGCAGGCTGGTCTGCCTCAGCCTCTCCCTTCCCCGTCTAGGATCAGTCCTTGCCCTTGAAGGCCTTTTGCATCTAAAGGGCATGAAATAGGTCAGGACGCCTGCATTCCAAGCCTCTCAGCAACCCACGAGACTTCCGCCCCTGTCTGTCTCCAAGTGCCCCTTCTGACCGGTGAACCTCTCTCCTGTGGCCCTTATCAGTCTGTGGCTTGAGTCAGTTACAGCTGCTCACAAGAGCACCTGCCCATGTCCCCCCATCTTCCTCAGAGCCGCTGTGGATCTCTGTCCCACTCCCTGGGGTGTCTCCCCCAGCCCTGGCCTAAGCAACGTGGCAGGGGCCACGCAATTTGTGTCCGGGGTCCGTGGGGACGGACAGACAGCAGCCGCAGACCCACCACCGAATGGGTGAGTGGGGGCTGCTGCACAGTTGGAAGCTGAGGTCTTACAGAGGACCCCAAAAGTCATCACGACCAGCGCCCTTTCTGAAGTACTTAGTCTGCGCCAGGCTGCAGGTGTCCTCACTGGATACTCGAGGTGAGGATTCAGTTAATGATGGTGGTACCGTCATTATCCCCATTTTATGAATAAAGAAACGGAGGCCCAGAGAGGTGAAGCGGTTGCCCAAGGTCACGTAACTGGCCGGAGCTGGGATTTACATGGCAACTGTCTGACTACAAATCTTCCATGCTCTTCAATGCATTGAATTATAAACACTCCCTGGGGGTTTTCTCTTGCAAAGGAACCATAAATCTGGATCGGGCTCACTTGGCCTGAAACCTTGTCCCTTTCCTATGGACAGGGTTTCTGTCACCTCCCCAGGGTCAGTACCAGGCAGGAGGGCTCCAGATGGAAGAGCAGATTTGTGTATAAAATGAAAGGGGGGGGGGAGCAAGGGAGGGAGCAGGTTCTCAGCAGTTTGGCAAGGTCACTGGCTGGATTGGCTTCCTGGGTTTTCCAAGCCCCAGGTTGGCATCAGGAGGGCAGTGCAGGGGGAGGAGGGGGAGGGAGAGGAGGAGGAAGAGGGAGAGGGTGGGAAGAGGAAGAGAAGGAGGAGGAGAAGGAGGAGGAGAAGGGGGAGAAAGAAAAAGAAGTAGGCAGAGCCGGTGGGGAGAGCCTGCCGCCCCAAATAACGTGTGTGCACCAGGGCACCAGCTCCCCCTTCACACACCATCTGAGTTATCCTGGCGAGGAGGCAGGGGCCCAGGAGGTCTGTGATGCTTGGGGGGTTCATGCCGCTTAGATGGACCAAAAGAGAAAAGAATTTTGTTCCGCCCACTTATCTCCTAACCTTATAAACTCAGGATTAGTAGATCAAAGGCGGATTTGGCACAGCTGAGGGACGATAGTCGCTTCGGAGAACAGTTTGGGCTCCATCCTTCATGATCAAATGAACTTAAGTCATTGATAAATAAATGACGTTTTGAATTCCTCTAATTGGGCGTGCGGGTCAGGCCTGAGCCACGCCAGCCCGGCCATCCGGGCAGAGTTAATGAGCTAGAGAGGGCTACGGGGGATCCCAACAGTGGCCATTAGAAGGGATTTCGGGGAGCACCTTGGACAGGGGCAGGGGTCTCTCGCTCTGTGAAGGACCTGTGCTCTGAAACCAGAAGAGATGGGTGGAAACTCCCAGCACTGCCACTGATGAGCTAGGTGACCCAGAGGGTTCTTGTAACCTGTCTGCATTTCCCCAGCTGTAAGATCATGTTAACAACTAGCTTGTATTGAGGGGTTGTCACTCAACCCAAAGCGCACGCTCCCAAGCACGGCTGGCGCCCAGCCCAGGGTGGGGTGGGGGGTGCCTGCAGCAAGGAGGAGGGCAGAGTCTGAGCACTAGGCCAGCCTTTAAGCCAGTTCCCCCACTTCCTGGCTGAGCTACTTCATTACGTTGTGCCTCAGCGTCCTCATCTGTGAAAGGGTTACCATGGGAAAAAAACAGTTACCGCAGGTAGAGCCCCTGGGGAGCGCTTAACCAATGCTCGCTGTTACAGCCGTAATGCCGGGTCAAGCTTGTGCTGGTCACTGCCTGCAGATCCCAGATCCTATCTCGGCTCTTCTGCTCGGCCCCGTCTTACAGGAACTACATTTCCCAGACTCCTTTGCCACCCGGCTTCGGGGTTGGTTTGGCCAATGCGAGGCATGGCAGAGAGTAGGAGGAGGGAAAAGCCGAGGAATTTCTCCCCTCTCCCACCATCTCTGTGTTTCCTGTAGTGTTTCCAACAAAACCACCATCGGGTCTACGATCCTGCTCCCCCCAGATTGCCCCCGCCTAGATTCTAGCCCCTGCCCCAGCTCCCGGGCTCTGGTAACACCACCTCTGTCCCAGGCCCTGGGGTAGGAGCGGCTTCCGGCTCTTGCTAAGCTCCTGGCCGGCTTAACTTTCTCTGTTGGGCCCCTCAGCTCTCACATGTCTTACCTAGTCAATGCCCTCCATGGAATTCTCTCTCACTGACATACCTAGAGACTGGACCTCGGTCACGTATCATTTATCAGTGCCGTGATGATCCAGCAACCTCTCCTGGCCAATTTCAAATCGGGGGGCCACACCCCCCCCCACGTTGGATGGATGCCTACGTGAGGGGTTACTAGCCTGTGACCAATCTGCCAAACGCAGGGAGGGCTCACAGGTCCGGCACCGGGGAATCAGGCCATCTCTTTGCCAGACACCTTCACATCCATGACAGCTTGTAAGTCGCGTTTGGATGGCTGGCCCTATTGACAGGCAGACAGAGGCCCAGGATGATGAGGTACTAGAAAATCTTGGGCTGGAGGAGGCCTGGAATAAGGTCAGCACACGGGGCAGTGCCCTTGCGCCAAGTGACCTCGAAGAAGTGCCCTCCTCCCTCTGGGCCTCCGCTTCTCCATCTGAGAAATGAACAGCTTAGCTTGAAAGGAGTGCTCTCCACTGCTCCTTCCACGTCCACATTTTGTTGCTTCTGATTATTCAGCGAAAGGAAAAAAAGAGAAAAGACGAAACACCCCTGAGTTGTGGGTTTGGGCTCTTAGCCTAAAGAAGTCACCAGGTCAGGCCTCAAAGTGTGCACAGAATACTCCTTTGGGGCAGACAGGCTTTGGTCTGGGTCCTGGCTCTGCCGTAACTCCCTGTGTGGCCTCCAGCTAATCACTCTCTTCTGTGAGTTTCAGTTTCCCCATAAAAATGAGGCCCAAAGGTTGTGAGGACTAAGCAGTGATGGGCCACAAAGCTCTAAGCGCAGACTAGATGCTCCACGCACGTGAGCCACAGTGCCGCCGAAACTCATTTGGAAGCAAGGCGGGAGGGGGAGGAAACACCGGTGGGCACCTGACAGATAAAGATGGTCATTACCTAGGCTCCGCTGCCGATCCCCCTGCAATGGACATCCTACCAGGCGGAGACACTGCCCCGGAGGAGGCTGGGAAGGATTGAAGCTGGCACCCCCAGCAGCCGGATTACGTTTTGCAGCAGCAGAGGGATTTCGAAAGGCTGACAAAAGTTCCATCCTCTCACAGAGTGTCAGGAACATGCTCCCTCCCCTCCCCTCCCCAGGACTTAGCCTTACTCAGAGCCAATACCTGGACAGGGAGGGAGCTCCCCGTGGAAGGTGGCCACACAGGTGTCTGAGACGGCCAGCTGCTTTATTTGGCCGCACAACAGACGGCCTGGAGTGATGAGACCCACACACGCACCCCCGCACCCCCAGCGGATGCGTGGCTCGGGCCGCTGCCCCCGGTGCTGGGCACAGAACGTGTTAACATTGCCTCCGGCCACCCAGCAAGGCAAGGAGTCGCTAGGTGAGGCGGCTGGACAGGTGGGTGACCAGCCTGCTTCTTTCAAGCTCCCAACTCCCTCGCATGCTCTGGCTAAAAATAATACCTCCCAAGAGACCTGCCGCTGTTGGCGCGGGCGGACCATGCATAAAACATATAAAACATTGGCCGCTCAGGTTTCCTCCTCTGAATGGCTCCATTCAGAGCATGCAGGGGTGAAAGGTTTATGGGAGGGATCACTTGGCTTCCTGGAAGGACTGGAGCAGACTGGCCTCTGCCTGGGCCCCAGCCTCCTTAGCACCTTGGCCCCAGTGGCAGCCTGCCCGGAAGGTTCCCAGGCAGGGGCTGGCTGGGGGCAGCTTTCTTCTCCCAATTGTCTTTTCCTGGACCCCCTTAATGAAGAAAGAGAACTGCCCTGGCAGGTGTCAGACAACCCTGAATTTGAATCCTGCTTCTTCCCCATTCCAGCTGTGTCCAAGCACACTCCACGTAGCAGGTGAGGAAATGCGCTCAGAGAGGTTGAGTGAGTTGCACAAAGACACACAGCCAATTGTCCGACTCTGAGCCATTTACTGCTGCACACTTCAGTCATGGTCCAAGAATAGAGTAATTTAAGGGAATGGGCCATGGAGGGAAGAAATGTCCAGAGGAAACTCATATGGGCTCCATGATTCCTGAGAGACGTGGAGTCAGGACCTTCCCACAAAAACGGTTCTCTGCTTCCTTTCTCCCTGCCTCTTTCTCTCTTCCCTTTTCTTTAATCCATGTTGTTTCCTTTCTTGACTTTCTCTTTTATTCACTCAACAAAAAAATCCTTATATGTTCTTAATAATAAAAATACATGCTCACCGATAAAAAAACTTCAGGTTTCCAGAAAAGTACAGTTAAAAGGATAAAAATTTCCCATAATCCCCCTGTCCCGGTTACCTGTCACCGTATAACAAACCACCTCAGATTTACTGTCAGAGAACGACCGTGTAATCATGCTCACAGTCTCTCTGAGTCAGGAACTTGGACAGGGCACAGCAGGGATGGCTTGTCTCTGCTCCTTGATGTCTGAAGCCTCAGCTAGAAAGACTCAAACAGCTGGGGATGGGAGCCATCTAGAATCTTCATTCACATGTCTGGCTCCTGGGCTGGGATGATTCAGCTGAAACTGTTGACCTAAGTGCCCATTCATGGCCTCTTTATGTGGCTTAGGCTTCCCCACAATATGGTGGCCTCCAAGGAGTTGTACTTGTTACCGAGAGGCTCAGGGCTCCAAGAGAGTAGGTTCTAGCAAATGAGGGAAACTCCATAGCCTTTTATGACCTAGTCTTAAAAGCTGTATAGTAAAGGGGCACCTGGCTAGCTCAGTTGGCAGAGCATGTGACTCTTGATCTCAACGTTCTGAGTTGGAGCCCCCTGTGGGGTATAGACATTCCTTTAAATAAAGAAACGAGTTACATGGTGTCACTTCTGCCATATTCTAGCAGTTACAGCAGTCACAAGCCCTCCTAGATTCAAGGGAGAGAGGCCATAGGTTCTGATTCTCAGTAGGAGGAAGGTCAAAGGATACGAGATCTCGTTTTAAAATCACCACACCCCCAGGGTGCCTGGGTGGCTCAGTCAGGTAAGCGTCCGACTCTTGGTTTTGGCTCAGGTCATGATCTCACCGTTCGTGGAATCGAGCCCCACGTCGAGCCCCGCGTCGGGCTCCATACTGAGTATGGAGCCTGCTTGGAATTTTCTCTCTCTGCCCCTCCCCTGCTCACACACTCTCTCTCTCTCTCAAAATAAATAAATAACATTTTTTTAAATAAAATAAAAATCACCACACCCTCGCTCCAAGATAACAAACAATGAGGTCATGGCATATTTATTTCCTTCTGGATACTTCAATTTGTGTAGGTGAGCCAAAACTGCATAAACTATTTATGACCTAATTTCCTTTTTTAACTTCACTTTGGATTACAAGCATGTTCCCTTGTCATCGAAAAGTCTTTATAAACATCCTACATAATAGTTTTTCAGACTCTAAAGTAAATACATGTTCATAATTGAAAATTTTTTAATATTTTCTTTTAGAAATTTTTTTTAACATTTATTCATTTAGAGAGACAGAACCTGAGCAGGGGAGGGGCAGAGAGAGAGGGAGACACAGGATTGGAAGCAGGCTCCAGGCTCTGAGCTGTCAGCACAGAGCCCGACACAGGGCCCAAACCCACAAACCGGGAGATCGTGACCCGAGCCGAAGTCAGACGCTCAACTGACTGAGCCACCCAGGTGCCCCATAATTGAAATTTTTGTTAATTATGAGAAGCCTAAACAAGAAATAAAATCACCACTCTCTCACCTACCACCCGAACAGTTTTGTGTCAGCCCGTTTGAGCTGCTGTAACAAAATACCACTTACAAACACCGGGATTGGAAACAACAGAAATCTGCTTCTCACAGCTCTGGAGGCTGAGAAGTCCAAGATCGGGGAGCCGGCCCGGGTGTGTTTTGGTGAGGACCTGCTTCCCGGTTCATAGCCAGCACCTCCTCTTAGCGTCCTCACTGGTGCAAGGGTTGCGGATCTCTCTAGGGTGGGGTCCACCCTCTAGACTCAAGTACCCTCCGAAGGCCCCGCCTCCTAACGCCATCACCTTTGGGGGTTAGGATTTCAACATACGGTCTTTACAGGGATACGTTCGGACCATAGCAAGTTTTAATCCCAACTTCTTTTCCCTTAACATGATAGGACAAGGAAGCTCCCGCTTCATTCTCCTACAGCGTCCTTTCGAATAGCTCCCTCTCGTTCCGTGGTACGAGTATCCAGAACTGACTGCAAAGATCGCAATGGCAGAGGCTGAAGTTGCTTTTTTTTTTTTAAGTTTATTTTGAGAGAGAGAAAGAGTGCACAAGCAGGGGAGGGGCAGAGAGAGAGAGAGGGAGAGAGAGAATCCCCAGCGGGCTCCGTGCTCTCGGGGCACAGCCTGACGTGGGGCCCGACGCCATGAAACACAAGACCTGAGCGGAAATCAAGGGTCAGACGCTTCGCTGAGTGAGCGCCCCCCCCTCCCGCCCCGGGCGCCCTGAAGCTGCTTCCGATTTAGCGCTGTTGTAAGGGTCGGCAACATCGGACTCCTTGAGCACTGACCAGGTGCCAGGCGCTGCAAAGGTGCCAGGCTGTCTTCTCAACAGCCCTGTGATCACTGTCCCCACTTGACAGCTGTAATAATAATATTTACTGGGCACCTGCTATGGGCCCAGGCTTTTTCTGAGTGCTTTATGTGGATAACTCATTTAAATCCTCACGACCACCCATGAGTCAGGTGCCCCTACGTGCCACAGACAAAGGAACAGTTCCAGTAACGGTGGAAACTGCACCCTCACCTGGGTCTCTCTGACTCCAAAACCGGGTCTAACCCACTGCACCAAGCACGCCGGGACTGGCTTCTACCAGGAGAGGCTGGCCCTCAGTGCGGAGGAGAGCGGGTCAGCTCCCCGCAGTGCCCGGGAGGGAACAGAGGCAGGTCCATCCTCGGGAGGCTTGACATGACCCCACCTGGGCATCTGGAGAGAGGCTGGGAGGTGTGGACACAAGAGGGGCTGTGTCCAGCACAGAGCTTTCTTGGCCTTTGGTGGCTTTTAGGGACAAAGAGGTGCAGAGAAGTGAGTATGGCTTGAACAGACCCAGCTTGTTCTCTGTCCCCTCTATAGGAATTTGGGGCCAGTGATAGTTTCCATCGCGGCAAGGCCTTTCAGATGCTCGGCCTCCAAAGCACTGTAAGGCCTGGTCCCTGCCCACCTCTCCAGCCCCATCTTTCAGTTCCCTGTCGCTCCGCACTCCAGCCTCACTGGCTCAGGTCCTTGGGGTCACAAGGCTTCCTCCTGCCACCAGGCCTTGGCAAGTGCTGTTCCCTCTGCCTAGGAAGCTTGTCCCTCCCTTCTACACCCTCATAACTTCCTCCCTGTTCAGGTCTCAGCTCAGGCACCCCCCAAATCTCCCAGAGTGCCTTTCTCTGACTCCCCACGCAGTGAAATCCTATCATGGAGCTAGTTCGAGTGTCACAGGGGATCGTGTCACCCGACACCCCGCTGGACTGTAAGCTTCATAAGGGCAGGGACCACATCTGCCCTCCTCATCGATGTGTACCTGGCAAGGCCTAGCAGGTGCCCCCAGAGATCTGTCTGGCTTGGGGGTAAGGGCTGACAGCTACAGAGCCCAAGGGTGTGCCACACTCAGCTCTCTGCGTTTGTATCAGCCTGTTTTAATCCTCACAAGCGCACCAGGGATCGTTATTATTGCCTTCCCCGGTGAGGCTCAGCAAGGTTGTCGCTTCCTCAAAGTTCACAAGTCGCTGAGGTTGAGGGACAACGGCAGGCTTGGCAGAGTACGGCTTTAAAGCTGACGCGTGGAAGGGGCGCGTGGGTGGCTCAGTGGGTTAAGGGTCCGACTTCAGCTCAGGTCGTGATCTCACAGCCCGTAAATTCAAGCCCCGCATCAGGCTTTCTGCTGCCAGCACAGAGCCTGCTTCGGATCCTCTGTCTGCCTCTCTCTCTGCCCCTCCCCCCCACCTCCCTCAAAAGTAAGTAAACATTTAAAAACCTTTGTAGAGCTGATGGGTGGAGCCATTGTCCTCAGTGGCCATCCCAGCTGGGCCCATGAGTGCCTGGAAATCCCAGCACCACCTGCCGCCAGCCGGCCACCGGAGTCAGGTGGCCGATGGCTTTGACGACGTGACTGTGGGGCCAGGGCGGCCCACACGTGGACAAGCCCTTCTTGTTTGCTTTGTCTCCGGTTCCCGCTCGGCAGCGCCTGCCAGGGCCTGCCAGGACTACGCGTTTTCTATCTAATGGTTAAAATTCTTAGAAGTATTATTCTCTGCTTTGCTTGGCACGGCCACAGAACATACCTCTGATGCGGCAGGTAACTGGATAGGGTCTCGGTCACAGCAATTTGCTGAACACGAGGTTTTGTGCACAAAAACACATTACGGCACTCGGGGGTGTCACTCAGGAACACCGCCAGTCGCCAGTCGTGGTCGGAATCTTGTGCATCAGAGAGGAGGGAGCAGGGCCAGGGGGCCCAGAAGAGGGAGGCTTGCACAGAGGATGTAGGAGTCCCAAAGATCTCAGCAAGGTGGGCCACAGGACCCACCCCAATATTAATATTCAGCCTAAGCCAGTCAGATGGGCTTGGGATGAGAACCCAGCCCTGACGTCAGATGGGCCAGGGCTTGGGTCTAGCCTGACTGCCCCAGCTGTGTGACCTTTGAAAGACAACCTCCCTGAACCTCAATTTCCTCAAATGTAAAATGAATAAAATCAGAGGCCTTACCTCCTAGGGCTTCTGCAAAATACACACAGGGTAAGAATTGGTTTTTTTTCAGTTTACTTATTTATTTTGAGAGAGAGAGAGTGGGAGTCGAGGAGGAGCGGAGAGTGACAGGGGTGGAGAGAGAGAAGCACAGTGCAGAGCCCGATGCGGGGCTCGATCCCACGAACCTCAAGATCATCACCTCAGCCAAAGTCAATGCTGAACCAACTGAGCCACCTAGGTACCCCGGCGTAAGATTTTTGACTTTTGGGTCACCGCTGTATCCTCCAGGCCCGGAGCAGTGCCTGACATGTAGTAGAGATTCACTCAATAGATATGAGTTTACAGACTCGAATTGCTCAAAGCTGTGTTCCCAGTACCTAGACCAGTATGCAGCACGTGGTGGGTGCTAAAAACATATTTGTCCAATTGACTTAATTATTCCCAGCTGTCCCCGAATACCAAGCGGAGCACAGGGCAGGTAGTCCTTACTCAAAAGCGTTTTCCAGGGCGCCTGGGTGGCTCAGTCGGTTAAGCGACTGACTTCAGCTCAGATCACGATCTCGCGGTCCGTGAGTTCGAGCCCCGCGTCGGGCTCTGGGCGGACGGCTCAGAGGCTGGAGACTGCTTCGGATTCTGTGTCTCCCTCTCTCTCTGCCCCTCACGTTCTGTCTCTCTCTGTCGCTTGATAACAAATAAACTTAAAAAAAAATGGAAAGCATTCAGGAAAGGACGAAGGATATGGCACTTAAATTACGTGAGCTGTTATTCATTGTCCATTCAGCAACTTTTCATTGAGGGCTTGTATGCGGTTGCTTTCTGACGCCAACTGGGTGTGCAACGATTCCATGTAACTCTGACTCTGAGTGCCCAGAGTTGGCACCAGACTCCACAGGTTAAGGGCTCAGCCCCACGAGACCGCCCTCACTTCCGATGCCAGCCACCACCGGGGTCCCCCAGGGACCCACACTTCCACCCCAGCCACTAGAATTCAGCACAACCCCCTCCTCAGACTCTATAATTCACAGAAGTCAGGAAAGGGGGTTACTTCTGATCACTGGTTTATTTTAAAGGACACAGCTCAGGAACAGTCAAATACAAGAGAGGCACAGGGCAAGGTGGGGGTGGGGGCAGGCACAGAGCTTCCAGGCCCCCTCTGGGCACACCACGAGCCCCACCCTACCCCCACCCCCCCAGCAGCTCAAGGTGTCTCCCAGCCCCGAAGCCCTCTGGAAGTTCTAGTTCAAGAGTTCTTATAAACCAGCCTCCAGTTCCCTCCCCAGAAGTCTGGGGGAGGGCTGAAAGTTCCCACTTCTAATCACTATTGGGTCTCTCTGGTGACCAGCCCCCCCCCCCCGAAGCCTCCTAGGGACCTCATCCTGCGTCACCTCATTAGCAGAAACTCAGGTGTGGTCAAAAGGGCCCATTAGGAAAAGACAGTCCTGTCACTCAGGAAATAACAAGTTTCAGGAGCTCTGTGCCAGGAACCAGGGACAAAAACCAAATCTACCACAACCTTTATTATACCACAGCCTGCCACACGCTGTCACCATCCTGGGCACTGGATGAACAAGCTGGAGCGGTGCGGGTGGGGCAGCGGTGGGCGGGGGTGGGTGGGTAGTGGTTCAGCCTCCTATAGGTTACAGGCCATCAGACTCGATCCCCAGCTCCCACTCATCACAAAGCTTCTTGTCAGGGGCAAGTCTCTGCATTGCTGGCATTGAGAGAAAGACAAGAGAGGGACATTGTCCCTGCCCTCTCCGAGCTCACACCCCTTGGCTGGAGAGAAAAGACTGGCACAAAGGAAATCATCAGGAGAGGGGAGAAGAAAACCGAAAAGGAAGAGCAAAGACGGAGGAGATGCAGAGTCTCTCTGAGAGCCAGGAGATGACCATGGGTCAACCCCAGGGTCTGCCAGTTGGTGACTGAGGCTGTGGACCTGGAATGGGCTGCGGGTCCAACCGAGCCGGTCGGTCTCTGGAAAGCTCCATGGAAAGAAAACATATCTTGTTATGGGGCGGTTGCCATGGCGTGGTATCCAGCTGACATTTTTGTGCTTCTAATTGAAAGAATTGCAAACACTCTGGGCATCACCAGTGTGTTCCAGAAACTGTGGGCAAAAAGAAGGGCGTGACGACAGACAAAGAGACAGAGAGGAACCGAGGAAGAGAGAGACATCGGCCCCTCCTTGACGCCCCACCCAATGTGCTCTCCATCTGTCCTGTTGCCAGCTGGGTTCTCCGGAAAGCAGGGCTGAGAAGTGAGAAACACAAAGTCATTATTCGGGCCAATAAACCCAGGAAAAGATGCTCAACCTCATTAGCCTGCAGGGAAATGCAAATCCAACCACAGCGAGAGATCACTTGACACCCACAAGGATGGCCAGCATGAAAAAGACGAATAAGAACAAGTCGGGGAGGAGGAGTGCGCAGAAATCTGAACCCTCCGGCATTGCTGGTGGGAACGTCAAAGGTTGCAGATGGAAAACAGTCTGGCAGTTTCTCGAAAGGTTAAGAGTTACCATACCACCCCGTCATCCTACTCCTCGAGAAACAAAACTTGGACATGAATGTCAGAGCCACCTTCTTCATAACTGAAGGAAAAGCGGACAGGGCACAAAGGCCCGTGGACTGGCGAATGGGTAAAGCGTGGCCGAGGCGGACGATGGAATATTACGCAGCCAGGAAAAGGGGTGAAGGACTTGTACAGGCTGCGGCGTGGATGAAAACGTTAGGAGAAGGAAGCTGTGAAATGCCCAGAATAGGCAAATCTATAGACCAAGTACCGTCGAGGGGCTGGGAGGCTAGGGAGGGGAGGCAGGAGGGGGGTGTGACTGGTCACGAGTCCTAGATCTTTTTTGGAGGTGATGAAACGTTCTAAAATTGACTGTAGTGACCACCGCACCCCGGTTTGAACATACTACAAACCACTGAGGGGTTCCCCCACCTGCAGAAGGAAAGGCAGGGCAGAGAAGCAGGACTGGGGGGCCGTCACTCCACAGTCCCGCCTGAGGAAGGCCCGCCAGCCCCCAGGGAGCTCCAGAGCAAAGACTGCCGGGTGTGACCAGGTTCCGGTGCCACCCCCCCTGCTCAGTCACTGGCGGGGTAGGGAGGGGGATCCCCAGAAAGGTGCCAGGTGGGCTGGAAAGCAGAGGCGGCGGCTGCGGGAGCTCACAGCTGGGGGCCCGTGATTCAACCCTGCTCCTTGCCGCCGGGCCGGATCCCCCTTCCCCGCAGCCCATCATGAGCAGCGGCCCCGAGTCTGCCACACCCCGCGGAAAGGGGCACAAGGACCCCTCCCACGGGCACGGCGCCCCACAGCTCCCAAAGGACATTCCCAGGAGGTATTCAAGCCACGCGGCCGAGCCCCCCGAGGCAGTCTGCAAGCACTCAGTGAGCCTCTGCTGCGTGCCAGGGTCCAGTCCTGACACTGGGATACAGATGGGGTCCCCGCCCGCACGGGGTTCACGTCTGTGGTGGTGCGGCAGCACCCACAAAATGTGTGGGCCCAGCAGCCACGGGCTGTGTGGCCCCCGCCCTGCCCTTGCGTCCCAGCTCTGGCTCCCACCTGCCCACAAAGCCGCTGGAACTGCCTGAGGCCTGTACGCAGCCAAAGATGCCCCCCCTTATGTTCCTCCAAGGTCCCGTGATGGGGCTGGGCTCTGCGCAGGGGTGGGGGAGCCCTTTCTCCCCAGCCCAGTGACACCTGAGTCCCATGGGCCCGAAGCCTCAGCCGGGCGCCCAGTCTCACAAACTCTCACTTGGCGGCCTCGTCAGCTTGCACCTCCAACTTCTAGCTCCCCGCAAAACCCAGAACTCAGGACAGCCCAGAGGAGCAGACGGTGGGCAACCCATCTTCCCCTCTTTCCTGGCTCCTGCTTCCTTCCAAATACCCCACACCCAGGCCAAACAGAAGTTTCCCTGTATATGTTAATGGAAACCTGGAAACCTGTGAGTGTGTGCGTGTGTGTGTGCGTGCGTGTGTGTGTGTGTGTGTGGTGTATATGTGCACCACGGGTATGTCTCCAGTCAAAAATGCCCCATTCTTCCCAAGGCCAAGACTACACTGTATACGCTGTATGTTAGCTAACTAGACAAGAAATTATTTTTTTTAATGCCCCATTCTTGGGGCGCCTGAGTGGCTCAGTCGGTGAAGCGTCCCATGAACTTCGGCTCAGGTCACGATCTCACAGTTCATGGGTTTGAGCCCCACGTCGGGCTCCACACTGCCAGCACAGAGCCTGCTTGGGATTCTCTCTCTCTCCCTCTCTCTCTCTCTCTGCCCTTCCCCCACTCTTTCTCTCTCTCAAAATAGACAAAGTTTTAAAAAAAAATGCCCCATCCTCACCCATCAGACTGAGGGGCAACTAGAGCTCAGGAATCTGACTCTAATCCAGCGTCTGCCCCAGAATTATCAGGCGGGGAGGCACTGCTCATCCCACTGCTTATCTGGCCGGCCGCAGAGGTCACTCCTGGAGCACAGTGCTGGGGTGGAGGAGGGGTGCTGCCGACGTGGGGGAGTCTCTGTACAGGGAGCTGGGTGGCCGTAGCCCTCAATGGGGCCTTCTTGCCCCCAGACACAACCTGACTTGTCCCCCTCCCCTGGCTCACCCATCTACTTTATGAGCTAAGATCTGGTCTTTAGGCCCCAAGGACAGTGGCAGTCACTGGGGGGCAACTGGATGGCCTGGGAGGCTCCTTCCTGCCTTTTCCCAGGATGGATGTGAGGGCCACCCAGGCCTGTGCAAGGCTCAAACCCCCTGTTTCTGTGGTTCTGGACCGTATGTCCAATAGGGTCAAGAACATCACCTAGGGCAACCAGGAAGGGCTGTACTGAAAAGAGTCCAGCCCTTGGACTCTGACATGGCCCCCCGAGTGCTGGGCCCCCACCCCAGGCCAGGGCCTCTGAATGCTGCCTGTGCAGCCCGGCTCTAACCCTGGTTAGGAGGAGTCCTCGCAGAAGACCATCTGGAACCAGGGTAGAGAGGGACCCAAGTGCCACACACTGCTGAGAAGGTAGGCTGGGGTCTGGCTGGGGTCAGGAGATCTGGGTTCAAGTCTCCAGCTTGCCCCAGGGCCCCCTCTCCCTCGCTAGGCCTCGGTTTTTCCCACCTGAACTATGAGACAGCTTGAAGCTCCCTGCAGCCCTTTGCAGCAGCGATGCTCTAGGATGATAAGTAGACCCACGGGACATCCTGGCAGTGACCAGTCCCCAGGGATAGGCCAGCCCAGTGAGCTCTCCAGGCTGGTGGTCTGCCTCTCAGCCTAGCAGGATCTCCTCCCCCCCCCAATACACCCAATGCATCAATCACTCCTGAGTCTCCAGGCTCTGAGAACCCCCACACTGCTCAAGCTCACAGAGGACAGGACACATGTACATCCGGGAATACTGACCAACAGTAACCTTGGGCTAACAGAGGGCTCCGTGCACCTCAACTGTTGCCACCTTCAGGGGCAGAGTAGGGTTCTGCCCAAGGGCACAGGGAGAGGATTCGGTAGGAGGAAGAGGAGACAAGCTTCAGACTTCTCAGAGATCCCCAGCCCCAGTGGCCCACTCTGCCCTTCCTGCCCTCCTGGCAGACATTACTGTTAGATCGCCCTCTTTCCTGCAACCCTCCAGACTGTCACAGTCCGTCCATCACCCGCAGCACTTGAGATGAGACCTCAGCTTGTTCTCAGGGGTTGTCGCTTCGATAGGAGTTAGAGCCTAAAGTCCTCACACAAAAGGAAAATTCCACAGTGTCAAAGATCATCCTTGAAATCTCCTGAATCTCAGAGTACGGGGTAGGTCAGGTTTGTTTTTTTTTTTTAAGTTTATTTATTTATTTTGAGAAAGAGTGTGTGTGCATGAAGGGGGGAAGGGCAGAGAGAGAGAGAATCCAAAGCGGGCTCTGCACCAGCAGTGCTGAACCTGACATGGGGCTCGAACTCACAGTCCATGAGATCATGACCTGAGCCAAAACCAAGAGCCACCCAGGCGCCCCAGGATAGGTCAGATTCTTAAAGAAACTGACCCAGGTGGTTTTTCCTTCCAGCCTCGCCACGGATCGCTGTGCCATTGGTGGAGCGCCGGATGATGGGCTCGAATGCAGTTGGTCGAGAGTCTGGAGCGTATGAAAATGCCTGTCTTTGAAAGCTACCCTCCCTCAGGGCCGTGGGAGAGGCACTAGGGGCCGAGATCAGCAAACGGACAGCAGAAACCAAGCCCTACGTCTTCCTGTTCTCTCCCTGGGACGAGCGTAGTCGCTGGTGGGGCAAACCCGCCTGATCCGGATGAGCTGTTAGCTTTCTCTCTTGCAACCAAGGCGCACAGCGCTGAGAGGGAGTGGGGAGTTTGCACGGGTTAAATGTCACATGATGCGAATCCACTTAATTGGCCATCCCCACAGTATCTCATGGGCACCTGCTGGGCACGCTTACATATTCCTTGTCTCAGGGACCTTGTGGTACAGACCTGTTAACACTGGAATAGATGTTTCTTGTTCTTAAAAGGGGGATTCCCAAGTCTGACGCCTCTCTGGGAAACTCCCCACCTTCTGGGACCCAGTGAGAAGCTGAGCCCACCGTCCACGACAGAAACAAGTGCCAGGTGCTTGTGTTCCTAGACGCCCTTGCAGCAAAGGTGCAAGCGTGTGACTTGAACACTCTCTCAGGCAGCCAGACATATGCCTCCAGGCATAAAGATACAGAGATTTAGAGGCACCTAGGTGGCTCAGTCAGTTATGCGTCTGACTCTTGATTTCCGCTCAGGTTACAATCTCCCGGTTTGTGGGATGGAGCCCTGAGCTGGGCTCTGTGCTGACAGCGTGGAGCCTGCTTGGGATTTTCTCTCCTTCTCTCTCTCTCTCTCTCTTCCCCTCCCCAACTCACACGCACACACGTGCACTTTCTCTCTCAAAATAAACTTAAAAAAAATCTTTAAAAAAAAAGATGCAGAGAATCAGAGACACTACTGGGTGGGGGCTGCGGTGATAGCAGGGGCACTGAATTTGCAGAGGCAGCCAGGAAGCAAAGCAGTGAACCCACACATCAGTAAGAAAAAGACTGATGACCCAGCAGGAAAAGATAAAAATGAGCGGGCAAGTCATAGCAAAGGGAAGCAAGTGCCCAAGAGACGGGCAAAGAGATGCCCGACCACACTGGTAAGCAGGGAAGGAAAAATAGTGATGAGACGCTATTTCTCACCCGTCAGCTTAACAACAATGTGAAGTTCCAGATGCCATGAAATGGCGTCTCCTTAGAGTTCTGTAAAACAGATGCCAGTATATAGACAGCTGGCAATGTCTATACCCTACAGCCAGCAGCTCCTCATCTAGGTATGTATGTACCAGATAGAGAGTTCCAGCCCTTGTATGTAGGATGGAAATACTGATCCTTTCCGATCTGGGGGCAACCCTGGGGGAGAGGGTAACGGGGGCAGCCTGAGCCCCCTACCCACTGCAACTCAACCAGCCTACTTCTGTTCTAAACTCTGTCCCGTTTACCCCAACGAGACGTACATGTTCTGTTTATGCCGCATGATGCGCAACAGGCAGGACACTGAGATGGGCAAAGGTGGCCATGACCGCATTGTCATAATAGGGGGACATAGAAACCATTTGCGTCTCTGTAGTGGAGACTGTAGTGGGCTGCCTAGACCCCCTGCAGTCTGAGACACTCATTGCCCATCTCCTGGGATTGTTGGCTGCTAATGGCTCATAACTGAGTTCTTCTCTGAGAATGGCCTTCGGTGGAAGGGAGCTGCCTTGCTTATATGCCCTCCCTGGGGAAGCCTACCTCCAATGCCCAGCCCCTTTGTCTCAGTTCAGCACAAATCAGTAGGACTACCCCAGCTCCAGCACTCCCCACAGGACCCGTGGAAGCCTCTGAAGCATCTGTATTGCAGCCCACCTTCTCTTCCAGCCAAGCCTGCCTCCCACGGCCCCTCCTAGGTAGGAGTCCTGCGAGAACTCTCTCATGAACCACCTGCATGCAAATCTCCATCTCAAAGTCTGTTTCTCTGGAAACCTACTTGTAACAGACGTGGTCCAAGACCGGGCCCTCTAAACCGGGAGTTTAGAGCCAGATCACCCTACTTGGCAGATGGCAGTGAGGACCCCATCACTGGGGATGGGTGGAACACATAAGTACCTGGCATGGGGAAGTGTTAAAAATTTCACAGGGGGTGAAGTGGGATAGGAAAATGGTAGAAAGGGATGCGCCGGTTGCTACAACACCTCACGCATTTGGGAGAAACTGGATGGGTCTTTTTAGGTGCAGTAAATACACTGGAGAAAGCCAATGAAAGACTGAAGGTGATTACTTACCAACTTATAGTGAAGTGTACAACTCTCATCTCCTGCAGCAAGAGGGCATAAAAAGCTCAGAATCAAGCCCAGGACTTACTTATAAAAATAGCAGCACTCCGAAGAAAGTAGAATTCTCAACCAGTTCTGACAAATCTGTTAATGCCAAAATTAGCACCCTGGCTGGGCAGGGGTGGGACCTTGGCGCTTAAGATAGTGTCTGTGTGCTCAAGAATAATGAAATCCTAGGTCTTCCTGAGCCCTCTGGCCTCACAGAAGTGGCCCCTCCTCCCCTTTAAAGGTGCTTCCCTTTGCTTAAAGATGGTGCAGAGACCTCTATCTTATAAGATAGGATTTACACCTACCTCTCCTCCTGGCCCCCACCAACAATAACTAGAGCCTGGGTCGGGTGCTGGACCTGCTAAGGAGGGGAAAGTACTATACCCTGAAGGTGCTGCAGGATCTCATCAGTCTACACTGGCAGGAGTAGATCCTGAGGGTTCTTAATTAAGGATGGGCTATAAAGTTGGCTAAAGGAGAGGGTAGTGATATGGGAGCACGGTCCCATGATCAGAGTGAACACCCTGGCACGGACCTTGGGAGATGGCACTAATGTGCTGCTAGAATAGATCTTATAACCCTGGAGAAAGTGATGGACCGTCCAAAGTGAAGGACAAATGCCAGAGCTGTCATGGCAGGTGGTAGAGGAAGGAATCAGAAAGCTCATAGACACCGGCATGCTAGAGAAGATATCCTAGGTAAAGGTGGAACACCCACCAGCTGGCTATGTTCCATGGAAATCCCAGAGGGCACCACATTTTCCAACATGATAAAGAATAATATAATGAGGTGGCCCCAGCATCACTCAGAAGTTTACTGGTGGCAGACCTATGGAGACCAGGGCCAAAGGGAACGGACTCCCTCCTTGCAGTGGAGATGATGAGGTCTTGAGTAGATGCTTAACCAAAAGAAGCACAATGGTAATCATTTGTAATGCAGAGCAAAACTGCAATGGCAAAGAAAGATTAAGGAAATTATTAATAGACTAAGACATCCCCAGGGGGAAGGTAGATGGGCAATTTATACAACCAAAAGAAATCAAGGATGGATTATCAGAAAGCCGAGAGCTGCCATCCTAAGAAAGTCACAGTTCCTTGGTCAATTTCTGGACCTGAGCTAGTTCTCAGACCCAGAAACCACTGACTAAAGGAGAAGCCAGGTCACCGTGAGGAAGAATCCTGCAATGCCATGGCAAGAATAGATGGTAATTATTCCTCCAGATTTTCTCCAAAGGATCTATAGTCATTCACATGGATAACCATACACTCGAGGAAGAAGAATGCTCTGGGGTGCCTGGGTGGCTCAGACAATTGAGCATCTGACTCTTGATTTCTGCTCAGGTCATGATCCTGGGGTCATGGGATTGAGCCCCATGTTGGGCTCCGTGATAAACATGGAACCCGCTTGGGATTCAATCTCTCTCTCTCTCTCTCTCTCTCTCTCCCTCTGTCCTTCTCTCCTACATGCGATCTCTCTCTCTAAAATTAAAATTAAAATTAATTTTAAAAAGAGAAAGAAAAATGCCCTCACATTTCAGTGACTTTCATATACGGGATCTGAATTGACATTGATACTCAAGGAATTGAAGGGGTGTATCATGCCCCACCACCACCACCATTAAAGGACATGTGAGGACCAGGCAATGATATGTGGCTTGATTCACATCTGATTCACAGTGGATTCACTGAGCCCTAGACCCAACCCGTGGTCATTCCCCCAGCCCCAAATGTATGATGGGAAGAGACATACATGGTGGTTGTCACAGCCCCCCATTGACTCCTTGGCCTATGATAAGAGCTAGCACAGTGGCGGGGGCCAAGTGAGAAGCCCCTGACACCACCTTCCCATTCTAGCCAAGGATAGCAAGTAAAAAACAAGACTGTGTCCCAGAGAGAATGGCAGAGATAGGTGCCACCCTAGAAACCTAAGGGATGTGTGATCTCCATCATAGTCTCATTCAATTCCCTCGTCTGGCTCCTAAATGACAGGTGGTCCTGGAAGATGACAGTGAACAATTGTAAACTCAAGCAAGTAGGAGCCTCCATTGCAGCTGCTTGATGATGTGCAGTCTCTGCTAAACACAGCCCCAAGTGCACGGTATGCAGCCTTTGATCTGGCAAATGCCTTCTTTTCCGTTCCTTTCAAGAAAAGGATCAGAAAGATTTCCCATTCGTGGAAGAAGAGCAATAGTATACATTTTCAGTCTTCCCAGGGCTAAGTTAACTCTCCTGCTGTCTATCATAATACAGTCCGAAGGGACAGGCTGGACATCCCACAGAAAATCACAACGATCTACTCTGTCAGTGACATCATGCTAATTGGATGAGCGAGCAATGGCATGCATTGTGGAGGCTTTTGTAAGATGTGTGTATTTCTGGGAGTAAGATATAAACCCTATCGTACGTTCAGGATGCTGCCATACCAGCGAAGTTTCTGAGAGGCCAGCGGTCTGGGACATCCCCTCCAAAGTTAAAGAGCAAATGAGGGGAACCTGGGAGGCTCAGTCAATTGAGCATCTGACTTCAGGTCCTGATCTCAAGGTTTGTGGGTATGATCCCCGTATCAGCCTTTGAGCTGACGGCATGAAGCCTGCTTTGGATTCTCTGTCTCCTCTCTTTGCCCTCTCCCACTCAAGCGTGCACAGTCAATCTCTCTCTCTCTCTCTGTCTCTCTCTCTCTCTCTCAAAAATAAATAAACATTTTTTTAAAAAGCGAATGAGGGGGCGCCTGGGTGGCGCAGTCGGTTAAGCGTCCGACTTCAGCCAGGTCACGATCTCGCGGTCCGTGAGTTCGAGCCCTGCGTCGGGCTCTGGGCTGATGGCTCAGAGCCTGGAGCCTGTTTCCGATTCTGTGTCTCCCTCTCTCTCTGCCCCTCCCCCGTTCATGCTCTGTCTCTCTCTGTCCCAAAAATAAATAAACGTTGGAAAAAAAAAAAAAAAAGCTAATGAGTGTTACCTATACCTCCTACAAAGGATAATGTCTGATAGGACTTTCCAGGACATACCTGGGAATATTGCGTGATATGTTAGGTTGCTAGCCCCGAGTGGGACCCAGAGCAGGAAAATGCTCTACAGCAGATCCAGACCGTAGTGTAAGCAACTCTGCTTACAGTTGAGTCAAATAACTCAACAGACCCTATGGTACTAGAAGCGTTTGTGAGGGAAGAAAGACGCCATGTAGAGTTCACGGCAAGCCCCAACAGAAGAGCAAGAGTGTACCATTTGCAACAGAGAAGTCTACACCTTTTATAAAATAGCTCCTGAAGTGCTACTGAGCCTAGTTAGAGATGCACCATCTGACCTTGAACTTCAAATGACCATGCAGCCCATCATAAGCAGAGTTCCATCAGACCGGCTAGGTCAAAAGGTCACCTGGGCCCAACAGCAATTGGCCATACAATGGAATGGGACATCTCAGATCAGGAACAAGCAAGGCCTGAAGGTCTGAGGAAACCGCATGAGTGGGGAACCCACACGACCACGTCATTCACCTCTGTTGCACTGGTTCCTCTCTTTTGGCTCACACCAATGACCTCTTAGTTGGGGGGAAACTTGACCAGCTGATGGAGAAGGAAAAAGCCCGAGTTTGGTTCACAGATGGGTCCTTTCTGCACGTGGCAGAAGCCGAAAATGATCGGTTGTTATTCTACAGCCTTGGAAGTGGTGACGCTCTTCCCAGTGGCAGAGCTTTGGGGGCATGCCTGATCATTCCATTAGTGCTGGAAAAGAAGTCGCCTGAGGTTAGACTCTACATGGATCCACAGGCGGTGGTGAGTGGCCTGGCTAAGAGGCACTAAACAACTAAGCAGACAGAACAACTCGGCCAGTCAATGTCAGCCAGTCTCTGCAGTTGGCCACCCCAGTGCTGGTTAAATGGGCTCATGAATGGAGTGGCCGGAGTGGCAGGAATGGAGGCTGTTTATGGGCCCAAAACGAGCTTCCACTCGCCAAGGTGGCTCCAGCTACAGCCACTGCAGAATGTCCATTCTGCCGACAACAGAGACCAACACTGAGCCTTCAGGATGACACTATTGCTTAAACAAAACAGCCAGTCACTTGGTGACAAGTTGCCTACACTGGAGCCCTACCACCCTGAAAGAGTCAGCAAATCTTCTTGGCTGAAATCAATACATATTCTGCATATGGATTTGCCTTTCCTACCTGCAGGGGCCAGTCAATACCACTACCCTGGGATGTGCAGAGTGGTTTGATCTACTGACATAGGATCTTGTATGACATCGCCTCGATCCAGAAACCCATTCAACAGCAGAGAAGGTCTAACGGTGGGCAAATGACCATTGGATCCCTATCACAAACTGCACCATTGAGAAGGTACTGGCCTGAAAGGTGTAGCCGAGATCTCATATCGGAGAGCATGTCCTGTGAGGATGGTACACCATCCTGCAAGATGGGAATAAACTCTAAAGCAGGGATCACCATGCATGGAATTCCCAACAGGTAAAGGAGGTGAGTCCAGGAACCACAGATGGAAGTAGGAGTGGCCCAATTACCATCATTTACCATAACCTAGCTGGGGAATTTGGGTTTTTCATTCCTTCAAATTTAGACTTTGTGGATCTAGGAGTTCTGATTCCAAAGAGGGCATGCTCCCACCAGGGGACACAGTAAAGACCCCATTAAACTTAAAATTACAACCATCACCTGGTTACTTACATTTCCTTATGCCAAGAGACCAACAGGCAAGAAGATGAGTCACTAAACTGACAAGTGTAATTTTGCTGTTAGCAGAAGGACGTAGGGCTGCCCTTGTATAGTGAGAACAAAGAAAAATACATTTGGAAGTCAGGTAATCTACTGAGTGTCCTTAGTATTTCCCAATTCTGATAGCAAATGCACACGTATGGTAATTATGGCCAGGGAAGAATATGATGACCAAGCGTATAGTCCCCCAATGATGACAGTCAGGGTCATGCCAGCAGGAAAGCCACCTAGACCAGCGGAGGTGCTAACAGAGGATGAAATGGACATAGAATTGATATGAAATGAACACGAATGGGCAGACATGGGAGATGATGAGACCCTGATATAGCCTCAACCCTAGCCATGGTGGCAGGGACTACAATTTGTCCCACTAACTTCCCTTTTGTCATTTCCCCTGGAAAAGTCCTGGAGGAGCCCCTCCCAGAGGCGGGGCTTTTACAATATGAAGCAGGTGGATCCAAGCAGCACAAGAGCTGGACTGTATTGGATACTGTGGTCCGCTGAGCACAGAGGCGTTCACTCCCCCTCCCCAGCTGCCAGAAGTGTTGGCTGCAGATGGTCCCCTTATGAGTCCTCTCTGGGACTTGACCTTCAACAAACAGAGCTGCCTCACCCAATATCATGTCTCCTTCCTGAAGGCAGCCTTCATCCAATGACCAGACAATGAGGGGTCCAACCGCCTGGAAACTTGTCTTGACGGAGGACAACTCTGAAAGTCTCTCCCGGCTCCAGCACTCCCCATGGGGATCGGCCAAGGTCTCTGTCCCAACTATGCCACGCTCCCACCTCTCTGTGCCCAGTTCTGCTGCCCTTGCTCCCTCCCACGTGGCGTTCCTGAGAACGCTCCCCGGGACTCTTGCTGCCACCAGTCTCTGTCTCCGCATCCACCTCCTGGAGAACCTAGCCAAATGGATTCAATGGGGGAAAATCTATGCACTGTGATTTATTCAGAAGTGGAAATCCATACAGATCTTAAGAGGAATGAACGAGAACCAGGTGAATCAACAACAATGTGAAAAATGTAATAAAAAAATATGCATGAAGTTCCTGTCATGCAAGATGCGTAAGTTCTTAAGATCTGTTGGAGAGCATCGTGCCTGTGGTTGTAACAGTACGGTTTTATGAACTTGAAGGTATGTCAAGAAAAGATCTCATGATAAATGTTATTTTTAAACAACACACAAAAGAACATCAGGAAATTTTTGGAGGTGATGGATAAGTTTAATACCTTGGTTGTGATGATGGTGTCATGATGTATGCATTTGCCCAAATTCATCAAGATTCACACACAATATGTGTGCTGTATTTTGTATAGCAAAGATACTTCAGTAAAGCTAAAATGAAATGAAACAAAACAAAAATCAGTTGGCGCCAGGAAGTCCCGTTTGCAGGGAGCCCTTATCCCAGATGATTTTACATTAAAACAGATTCTTCCCTCTAGGAAGAAACACCTTGCTTTGGCCTTGTGACACCCTGACCAGATGAACTGCACTGTGCTTGGACTTTTTCGGAAGAAACAGTGAGAAAATAAATGGCTGTTGTTTTAAACTGTATTAAATACGCACTAATTTGTTACGGCAAAAGAAAATGTAAAAAAAAATGAACTTGTGTGAAAAATAAACAAGAAACTGAAAGATACGAACATGTAAAAATGTCATACACAAGAAACAGTATTATATGCTATTTATTGCTGGACAAAACTGTAATAAGGATATTAAAACACAGGCCGGCTCACCAAATTTATCATACTGGCAGCTTCTGCGGAGAAGAGGAAGAGACTAAATATAATGGACTTCAGAAAGGACTTTAATGTTTTAAGTGACATATTTTATGTTTTACTTTTTTTTTAATTCTTTTAATGTTTGTTTATTTTCTAGAGAGAGAAAGAGTGTGAGCAGAGGAGGGGCACAGAGAGAGGGAGACACAGAATCGGAAGCAGGCTCCAGGCTCCGAGCTGTCAGCACAGAGCCTGACACGGGGCTCGAACTCACAAACTGTGAGATCGTGACCTGAGCCGAAGTCGGACCCTTAACCGACTGAGCCACCCAGGTGCCCCTTTATGTTTTACCTTTTAAAAAAGAAAATTGAAACAGAGATGTCAAAATTTTGTCATATGTTAGTTCTGGGTGGTGAGTATATTCGTTATATTGATTTACTATCGCTTTCTGTATTAAAATGGTTTCCAAGCTTAAAAAAGTGCAGTGCAGTATGATCAGCATTCTGAAAAGTATGAAGGTATGCAGTGTTCACGTAATCGGAGTGATCCTTGTCTCTGGGGGATCAGGAGAGAAAGACCCCATCAGGTGGAATCCCAAGGACAGCATTCCAGACCCAGCAGCATCCAAGCCCAGCAAATGCTCCCAGACCAAAACACACCATCTGGTGTGGCCAGAGAGAAGGCATGGGTAAAACAGTGGCACGGGAGGCTGGGCAGCCTGAAAGGAACAGATCAGGCAGAGCCCAAACACACACACGTGCGCGCACACACACACACACACACACACACACACACACACCTAGGTTCTTCCTAGGAGCTGTTATCCTGATCTGGGGACTTCACACAGATGCACTGGAGACTCTACAGAGAAGAATAAGTTCTAAACTGTGCAAAACGGGGCCACGTGTGGCCCAGGCATACGTTTTTCTGGATCTGATGTCCTACAATAAGAATGCTAAATAACATATCCTGTCAACACAATGACCCACGTTGGACCATGACCCTGGAATCAGGCCAAGATGATATTCTGGCTCCACCATCAATGATCCGATTGGCCTTGAGCAAGACAGTGACCTCTCTGAGCAGTGACAGTGACCTTTCAGTTTCCTCATCTGCAAATGACAGATGGCAATAGACCTTCCTGTGGTTGGGAAGACGCAGGGAGGCGGCAGTCATGCAGCGTGGTCAGTGCCCGGCACAGAGCGGGCCCCCCGTCGATGCCCACGTCCAGACGCCCAGGGAGGACTCTCCCAGAGCCTCCTGCCAGGTGCCCTTCCCGAGGAAAAGTCGCTCTGCCTTGGGAATTCGTGAGGAAAGGAGCCCTTCCTAGACAGTCCCCAAATTCCTCACTCCTCAAACGGGAGAGGATAAAAGGGCTCCTTAATTGGTACCACAAAGACTTTTCCACAGAGAAAGAAATAGAACTTCTAAATTAAAGGCAGATTTCTCTGCAGGAGGGGCAGCTGGCCCGGAGCCGGAGCCATTCTCCGGGAGGGAGGCCAGGGTGGCGGGAGGAGCGTCTGGGGAGTACACGCACCCCACCCAGACTTGCCCGAGTGTCCTCATATTCGTTATCTGATGGGCACCTCACAGGCGGGTGGCCGTGCCAGTGCTGCCCGGCCGAATCCGCAGCTGCAGGCTGGCCCAGCTGGTTCCCTGCGATGGGGCCCCGGGGAACAAGATAGGCTCTAGGGGAGTCTGATCCAGCGGGCGGACAGAGAGCTGCCACAGGAAGCTACAACCCCTGCAGAGCCCGGGCTGGCTGGGACCCTGGGCAGAAGAGGGGCGTCAGCATATCAAGGTAGGCTCCCCATGGGAGCAGGTACCAGTCGGAAAGCCACTGAGAGGTCCCTCGAAGCGTCTCTGGGCCTCCTGGATGGCCTCTGGTCAAGAAACAACTGGAGAACCGAAAGCCAGGTGCAGATTTCAGGAAGCTTGGGAGCCCCGTGTTCGGGCCAGATGAACATTCAAGAATGCACTTACCGTGCAATCATACGTTCATTTGTCGAGAAACCCTTGGGAGCTCCACAACACAGCCCAGGGCCTGGAGACTCAGCAGTGACACGGCCTGGCCCTCCTGGAGGCTTCAGTGAAGTGATGCACGGAGCCTGACTTGCATGCAGGCTGACATGGGACTCAGTCTCCCGACCCCTCCCACCTCAGGACACCTCTGCCCCTAGGCCTGGCAAGAGTCTACTCCAGATGGTCCCCGCCGAGGGGAGGTCAGGCCTCCAGGGGCCAAAGCCGGGTAGATTTCAGAACCAAACTGTAGCTTTGCAGAGCGGAAATGCTGGGTCAAAAGTCCACCTTCAGCCTCTAATGCAATCACTGATCCAGGCGAGAATTATCAACGAATGTGTTAAAACTACGCGGTGAATCGTCAGTGAACCACTGGACATTCACACTGCACAAAATAGACCCTACAGATTTCCTTGTGGCCCAAGAGGAAGAAATGGAACTGGAGAATTCAGGCTCTCCCTACCCCCTCCCAGAGTCAGTCTTTCACTAGTCACAGTGGGACAACCAGAAATCTTGTGTCTGCCCAGTGATACCGCTTGAAGCTGTCAACTATCTCATAGTATGCACCAGCCAGAAGATGTTTACTGGGTCCATCAAACTGCAGATTTGACTTCCAGTTCACAGGATGTAAAAAGGGATAAAGGAACAAGATAAATAGTAACAAAAGAGGGACACCTGGCTGGCTCAGTCAGTTGAGCGCCCGACTTCAGCTCAGGTCATAATCTTGGGTTTCGTGAGTTCGAGCCCCGCATCAGGCTCTGTACTAACAGCTCGGAGCCTGGAGCCTGCTTCAGATTCTGGGTCTGCCTCTCTCTCTGGCCCTCCCCGGCTTGTACTCTGTCTCTCTCGCTCTCAAAAATAAATAAACATTTAAAAATCGTAATAAAAAAAGAAAAAAATCCCACTGATCATCTGCCAGATGATGGACCCACTCTCTTCAACCAACCACAACAGAGAGCATTGTGCTAGACGGAAAGCAATCCGAGGCACAAGTGCCCACACGCACTGCAAGGTCCTGGACAATCTTCTGCTTCACGAACTGGCTGCGACACATTGCTAAGACAACTGATTCCCTCACTAAATACGGACCAGGTATAAGATGATATTCAGATGTGATTTACTTCGTCAAGTAGGATAACGTTATTTTAGCTCAATAGAAAATGCCCTCATCTTTTAAAGATGCACACTTGCGTAACATAAAAACTCTAGAATGTTCATAGTTCCTTGTGGTAGACACAGTTCCAAGATGGCCCCCAAGAGTCTCATCCCCTGGTGTACATGCCCTGAGTGTGAATATGATGGGATATCACTCCTGTGATTCGGTTACATTAGGTGAAAAAGGGGAAGGAATTTTTCAGATGTCCCTAATCAGCTGACTTTAATCAAAAGGGAGATTATCCTGGGTGGGCCTGACCTAATCAGTTGAGCCCTTTGAAAGAGAGCCTAGAGATCAGAGATAGAAGACGTCAGAGAGATCCGAAGCAACAGCAGATATGACACTGTTGGCCTTGAACAAGCAAACTGCCATGTTGTGGAGAAGGCCACACGTAGGGAACACAAGGTGGCCTCTGGTAGCTGAGGACTTCAGTCCTACAAACACAAGAAACTGAATTCCACCGACAATTCTCTAAACTCTGTAGAGGTCCCCAGGGTTCATAGGAGACCCAGCGCTGGCAGACACCTGGCTTTTAGCCTAGTGAGACCCTGAACAGAGGGCCCCCAGCCCATGCCTGGACACCTGACCCACAGAAACTGTACAATAATAGATGTGCATTGTTTTTAGCCATTCAATGCATAGTCATTTATGATGCTTCTTTACTCATAGTAGCCAAAAGCCAGAAATTACCCAAATACCCCTCAACCAGAGAATAAATAAACAAATTGCAATTCACCCCCACAGTTGGAATACTCAGCAATAAAAAGGAATGAACCTCTGGTACATGTCACGGCTTGGGTGAATCTCAAAAACATTACGTTGAGCAAAAGAAGCCAAACACAAAAAGACTGTAAGCCTATGTTTATATTCCATGATTCCATTTACATGATATTTAAGAGCAGGAAAAAAAAAAAACTGATCTGTTGTGTTAGAAATCAGGACTGTGGTTGCCTGTGCACGGGACAGAGGAGAATTCACTGGAAAGGAGCTTGAAGAACTTTCTGGGGTGATGAAAATGTTTTAGGTCTTCATCTTCGTTCGGGCATGGATTACACGAATTTTGCTCATTTGTGAAAGTTCATCAAACTGTGTACTTAAGATCCATACCTTTCATCGGATGTAAATTACTCCGCAACTTAAACATCACACTAATTCTACCCCCAGGTGTTTAGAGCTTGGCAGACGGCTCTTCCTGGACCTGGAGGCAAGAGAACAAGCAGTGGGTGGAGGGGATGATTCTTCAAGATGCTCATACTCACATGTTTGCACACGTGCCTGCGCACACACGTGAGTGTATGTGTGTGTGTGTGTGTGCGCACGCGCGCACACACACACACACACACACACACACACACACACACAGATGGCAGCATTCCAGGCCGACTCAGGCTCCCCTTTGGCCTTTGCCTCGTTTAATGTGGAAAAGGCAACTGCCTCCCAGCTCCCAGGTCACTGCCCTGTGTGTCCGCCTGTCAAGATAAGAAGTCGAAGGCAGATGCTGCTAATTACCTGGTCTGTCAAGGGCTCCCCTGGCCTCACATCTGGCGCCATCTCCAACATCCAGCTTGAGCCAATAAAAGCCAAATGAAATCACAAAGGGCTAATTTGGTGGTCAGAGCTCTGACAGGCTGCGCATGAGGAGGTGTGAGGGCAGGACGGGGACATGGCTGGGAGCGCAGGGCAGGAGAGACGTCTCGCTGACCGTGCCAGCAGGACGGAGAAGTGAGAAGGACACCCTTTCCCCATAGCAAACTGCTTCTGCTCCAGCCGGGCCCAGGGCAGGTCCTGGGAGAATATCGGCTGCTCGGACTCATTTTACTGAGCACCCAGGGAGGGAGGCCCTGCCTTCCAAGCCAGCCGGCGGCCGGACCCACCTTGGGAGTTTCGTGCTAGATCCGCAGGTGTGGAAACGCCAAACGGGAGCCCCGGCATTCCAGCGGTCCAGCCCCTCGTGGGCACCCCGCTTGTGCCTCCAGCGGGTGTGTCGGAGAGCAGGCATCTATGCCCAATATCGCCGGGGGGAGACCGGCCCCAGGAACCACCTGGGACAAGGCCAAATGGAAAATCACCCGGCAGCTGGGAGACTTTTGGAAAGCCCTCACCCCACTGCCCTGTCACTTTGTCTGAAATGCCACCATCGAAGAGAGGCATTTCTTTGAATTTAAAGGCTCTGCAAGTCCGGGGGAGATGTCACCGCCTCAAGACTCATATCTCGGGAACTAACATTCTTAAGTCTTGGAGGAGAGAGGCTGCAAGTAGAGGAAAAGATCAGTGCCATCTGTGTGATGGACCTCAGTTTCCTCATCTGTGGAACGAGGCCGTGGAGTTGGATGACCTCCCAGGTTAAAGCGAAAAGGGGAGGCTGCCCTCCCCGTTCCTTATCTCCGCCGCGTTCATCGAGAATCGCCAACGGGCGGCCCCTCGAGGCAGAGTCAGCCAGCAGACATGTTTGGTTTGGCCTGCAGAGTCTTTGAAGAGAATGTGGGCCAACAATTTAAAACCGGACAGATTTCACATTTTAAAAATGCCAAATGTCTTGCTTCTTTTGGAAAATGGGAAGCTCTGAGGGCACTGGGCCCACATTCCACAGGACAACAATTGTTCCGTGCTAGGGCCAGCCGCCCGGTGCAGAGAGGGCATGCAGCCTTCAGTTTGCTCCAGTCCCCACCATGCCTCAGTGTCCCCCACCCCCACTCCCACCCAGCTCACCTGGCCCTCTCCTTTATCTGCCGGACCCTTGCAGGCACCCGAGCTGGCGAGCGCGTTCTCGATGGTCCCGGCCAGCAGCCCCTCACAGCACGGCGGACGGGTGACCCCGGGCCCCACATCCTCACGGGCTCTGCGCACGGTTCGCCTCCCTCTTTGGGAAGCCAAAATAGAGCTGGAGAGAGCGGGACGCTGAGAACCCTTTGAAGGCCATGCCGTGGGATTATTTTGCTAAACATAAAAACCCAAAAGCAGCAGGGCCGCTAATGTGTTTTCGCAAATTCCGGCAAATTAAAAAAATGTGCGTGCAGCCTTCAATTGGGGGCCAGAGCCTGGCTTTCATGAAAGAATAAGTTGTTGGCCAAGACAAAGCAGCAGATTAGCTTTTATGGAATATGTTTCTCTCCAGGATGCGGCTCCCACAAGCAGGCTCCTCGTGTCTGTGACGAGAGATGCCGCTTCAACCTTTATCTGCGGCCAGTTGAGCCGCCGAGGCCAGCGGCAAGCCTGTAGTAGGACTTAAAATGGCTCGGCAGCAAATGTCAAAACTGTTTGATCTGCTTTTAGAAAATCACCTTTCAAGGCGCTGGAAGATACTTGACACTTTGCAAAGAGATTAGGAACTTTTCAGCTGACTTGGAAAAAGACACCAAGCAGGTTTGATTCCCGTGCAAGCAGGAGGGGGACCACAGCAGTGCCCAGGGCCAGTAAGTCTGAAGCCAGTGGCCTCGCTTTAAAGGAAAGAGCCAGCTCCCAGCAGGCCCCGGGCTGCCAGCTCCTGCCCTTGGCATGTGGGACGGTCCCAGGGAGTTTTCCTTCCTGGGCTCTCAGGGACAGGCGGTGGGTCCAGGCAGGGTTCGCGCGCAAAGTAGCAACCGGTAAGTTGTGGGCATCAGCACGCAGCCAGCTGAAAGCATCTGCCCCGCCATCGCAGCCCGCCAGCGGGTCCGGAGGCCCCGGAGAGATGTGCAGAACTCGGGGCAGGACCTGGGCTGGCTGGACCACAAGAGCACAGTCAGATCAGTCTGTACAGGTGACTTGAGGCCGAGAGCAGTGACAGCAACTATCATGGCTCCCCAGCTCCCCCTTCCCCAACTGCAGCCCAGAGCCTGGAGCCTGCTTCAGATTCCATGTCTCCCTCTCTCTCTGCCCCTCCCATGCTCATGCTCTGTCTCTCTCTGTGTCAAAAATAAATAAACATTAAAAAAAAATTTTTTAACTTTCTGTCTTTTCCCTGGTAATAGTGACCATTTTCTGCAGCTTATCACTCAGTTTCAGTCACGTGTTTCATATGGTTTAACTAGTTTCACACAACCTCTTTGTTATTGGCCTCGTCTGATATCTGAGAAAATTGAGGCTTGAAGAGATTGATTGGCTTTCCTCGGGTCACAGAGAGTGAGGGGGACTCGAACTTGGATCTCCTACCTCCAACCACGCACAGAACCTTCGGACCACACCCATGCTCCCTGTTCTCATGCAGCCTTGCCAGAAAAACCACATCGTCTAAAACCATGGCAAAGATCAGTGAGACCTCAAAAACAGGCCACACTCACTCCCACACCACCAACAGCCCATCTCCATTGTGGAAATGATGCTTTAAAAATGTAGGCTCATAGGATTTCAGGCACAGCAACCACGGAAGGAGAGATACTCTGAGAAAAAGGATCGCGCTGGCATCCCATGAGGACCCCACATCAAGTCGGCCCCTTTCAGAAAGCTACACATGCTGCTAAAAACCAGGAGGTAAGAATCCAGACAAGGGATTAGGGATGTGGGTCCCGTCCCTGTTCCTAAAAGTAAATTGGTTTTTGACGTCGGGCAAGCTGCCGGGGCTTAGTTTCCTTACGTAGAAAACAGGGATGATAGCACTGCCTGCCTTTACCAGTCAGGATAGGCTAGGTAATGCTTCACTGATAGACAAGCCCCCAGAGCTTGGCAGCCTGCCGCAGCAAAGGTGTATTGCTTGGGTACATGACATATACAGTGAAGGTTGACAAAGAACTGTGCTCTCTCATCATAGTTATTCCTCAAGGACCCAGGGTGACAGAGGCCCCTCAATCTGGAACCTGGAACCAGCATCTCAGAGCAAGCCTTCACAGTTCCCTGCAACAAGGGAAGAGAAGGCTGGAGGGCAAAACAGCAACAATTAAATGCGTCAGCCCAATAACGAATGACGCATGTCACTTCTGCCTACACTTCATTGAGCAGAACTTGCCACGGGACCCTGCCTAACTTCACAAAGCCTTAGAGTCACAGTCCCGCCTGCCACAAAGCAGGTTAAGCAGTGGATAGGAATGAACATCAGCCGTGTCCATCACACCTGCTCCTCAGGTTGCCGTGGGCACCCAACGGGCTTCCGAGGAAAAGCGATAGGGGAATCAGCTGAAGCCGTGATTCTGATCCCAGGTCAAGTCCTGCTTCAGGAAGTGATCTTGGGCAAATGCAGCCCCCCAGTTCCAATCTCATCTGTGATGTGGAGATATTAGCAACTACCTCATAGAGCTATTGTGGAAACAAGATAATGCATGCTGGACCCTGAGCGCGGTGCTAAGTCCTTGACCGATGGTTGGTGGCATGGATGAGACAAGATGGGCCATGAGTTGATAATTTTTAAAACGTTGATGAATTCATGGGAATTTATTAAAATACCCTCCCCACTATTGTGTATGCTTAAATTTCTCCATAATAAAAAAAATTTTTTTTTAACCTGGGAGAGGTTGAGTGATGGCACACAAAGGGAGGAGTAAGGAGTAAGGAGCTCCAAGAACTGATTCCTCCACAGAAGCAATAATTAAACTAGCAAAAACTAACAAAATCTATTCTTTTGGAACACTAGAATGTAAGAAGAAGAAGAAGAAGAAGAAGAAGAAGAAGAAGAAGAAGAAGAAGAAAGAAGAAGAAGAAAGAAGAGGAGGAGGAGGGGGAGGAGGGGAGGAGGAGGTGGAAAGGGGTCTCCTGCGTGGCTCAGTCAGGTGTCCGACTTCTGCTCAGGTCATGATCTCGCAGTCCATGAGTTCAAGCCCCGCATCAGGCTCCATGCTGACAGCTCAGAGCCTGGGGCCTGCTTCAGACTCTGTGTCTCCCTCTCTCTCTGCCCCTCCCCTGCTCGAACTCTCTCTCTCTCTTTCAAAAATAAACATTTAAAAAATGAGAGAAAAATAAAGAGAAAAAGAAAAAAATTACAGCAACCAGGGTGTAGCAGTTTTGCTTACCTGCCTATCATCCCCCATCCTCCAGCTCAGTGGCAACCACAGGGATGGCAGCCTGCATTCCTCGTGTGATTTGCTGAAGTTGAAGGGCAATGCAGGTCTTGCTCTCAAAAATTTGTGGTCGTGCATTTTGATTTGCCTGGCAGTTCCCTGAGAGACCAGCATGAGGCTGACCTTTGCTTTGTGCCCCTACGGCTGGAATGTCTTTCTAGGGTGAATCTGCAGAAAGCACGATCTGTAGCCGCTTGCCTGCCACTACCTGGGTAGGACAGACAAGGCAAGCATAAGTCTGGGAAGGAAGAGACTAGAGAGTAAGATCCTTGGGGCACTGAGGCCTTCAAAGAACTCCTATGTATAACAGGAAAACTGGAGTACAATGTGCATTCCCAGGGCTGGACGTCTGCCCAGGAAAGATCTGATAGGACCGTATGCCTCTCCCTTAGGCTGATCTTTGGGGCCTGCACAAGAAGGAGGTAAAAGCCCAGGCAGATGTGTATGGCCTGGTTCAGCACGGAAGGAGTGACCCGGCTTAGAGCCATTCTGCAAAGAGTAGGAAAGTATTTTTCTTCTTTTTGATTGCAGGCATTTAAGAGAATCTCTCAGGTCACTGGTTAACCTCTGAGGTAAAGGAAAAGCGACTTCAGTGACCATATACAACAAGGAATACAGTCTTGGCAAAGAAAAAAACCGTTGGGAAGAGTCATTAACAAACAAATGGCTGCGATGCTCAAAAATCAACAACAGCACACGGGGGGGGGGGGGCGCGGGGGGGATTTGACTTGGACAGTTCCCACATTACAACATTCAAAATGCCCACTTGTAACAACAAAAAAATTACAAGCCATCCAAAGAAACAGGAATGTATGGCCCACTCACAGGATAAAACAATATTGCCGGAAACTGTCCCCAAGGAAGCCCAGATATTAGACTTACTTCATAAAGACTTTAAATCAACTATCTTAAATATGCTCAAGGAGCTGAAGGAAACCACAGATGAAGAACTAAAGGAAACCAGAAGAACAAAGTATAAACAAAGAGAGAATATCAATAAAGAGAAAACATAAAAAAAAAAGGAGTCTAGATTAGGCAAATTCATTGAAACAAAAAGGAGGATGGAGATTACCAGGGACTGGGACAGGGGGAAGGGGAAGGAGGAAATGGAGAGTTATTGTTTAATAGGTACAGAGTTTCTATCTGGGATAATGAAAAAGTTCTGGAGTAGATAGTGGTGATGGTTACACAACACTGTGAATACAGTTAATGCCACTGACTTGTACACTTAAAATGGTTAGCATTGTAAATTTTTTTAAATTTCTTTTAAAGTTTATTCATTTTTTGAGAGACAGAAAGAGATAGAGTGTGAGCAGGATAGAGGCAGAGAGAGAGGGAGACACAGAAGCTGAAACAGGCTCCAGGCTCTGAGCTGTCAGCACAGAACCC
This sequence comes from Lynx rufus, assembly GCF_022079265.1. Classification (NCBI taxonomy): domain Eukaryota; kingdom Metazoa; phylum Chordata; class Mammalia; order Carnivora; family Felidae; genus Lynx; species Lynx rufus. The sequence continues at coordinate 24,450,048 of NW_025814830.1, read as the reverse complement.
GGCACAGGGCTCGAACCCACAAACCATGAGATCATGACCTGAGCCGAAGTCAGACGCTTAACCAACTGAGCGACCCAGGCACCCCTCATAAGTGTTATGTTATGTATATTTTACCATAATAAAAATAGTCAATCAAACCAAACAGAGAAAGAAAAATTAAGAGATTCCCAACCAAAAAAAAGCTGAGGGACAGTTCGTCACTAGGAGACCAGCCCCACAAGAAATGCTTAAAAGGAGTCCTTCAGGCTAAACAATAGGACAGTAGACAATAACTTGAATCTGTATGAAGAAATAAGGAATTTCAGTAAATATAACTACAAAAGTAAAATAAAAGCCAGCGTTATTATGGGGTTTTTTTTCTAACTCCTCTTTTCGTTTCCTACCTGATTTCAAAGACAAATGCATAAAACAATAATTAAAATTCTATGTTAATAGGCCCACATATATAAAGATGTAATTTGTGACAATAACAGCATAAGAGGGAGGGGACAGAGATGTATACGAACAGGGATTTTGCATGATATTGAAGCTAAGTTGGAATCAACTCAAACTAGATGGTTACAAATTTAGGATTTAATTATAATCCCCATGGTAAAAACAGGGGTAACCTTATATTTGGCAGTGGAGTCTTAGATATACCACAAAAAACCCAGGCAACAACAACAACGACAACAAAAACCCATAAATTGGATTTCACCAACTTTTAAAACTTTTGTGCAACAAAGGACATTATCAAGAGAGTGAAAAGACAACACACAAAATGGGACAAAATATTTGCAAATCCTATATCTGAGAAGGGATTAGTATCAACAATATATGAAGAACTCCAACAACTCAACAGTAAGAAAACATGTAACCCAATTCAAAAAGGTGCAAAGGGCTTGAGTTGACATTTCTCCAAAGAAGATCTACAAATAGTCAATAAGCCGATGAAAAGGTGTTCAATATCAGTGATCATTAGGAAAAGGCAAATCAAAATCACATTGAGATAACCGCTTCACACCCACTAGGTGGCTACATTTAAAAATAATAATAATTGGGGCACCTGGGTGGCTCAGTCGGTTAAGCGTCCGACTTCGGCTCAGGTCATGATCTTGCGGTGCGTGAGTTCGAGCCCCGCGTCGGGCTCTGTGCTGACAGCTCAGAGCCTGGAGCCTGCTTCAGATTCTGTGTCTCCCTCTCTCTCTGCCCCTCTCCTGTTCATGCTCTGTCTCTCTCTGTCTCAAATAAATAAATAAATAAATAAATAAATAAATAAATAAATAAAATGTTAAAAAATAATAATAATAAAAATTAAAATAAAAAATAAAATAATAATAATAATAATGTGTTAGCAAGGATGCAGAGAATTTGGAACCCTCAGATTTTGCTGGTAGGGATGTAAAATGGTTCAGCTGTTGTGGAAAACATTTTAGCAGCTCTTCAAAAAGTTAAACATAGGAGCACCAAATGACCCAGAAATTTCACTTCTAGCTAGATACTTAAAAGAATTGAAAACAAGAACTCAAATACTTATACATGCATGTTCACAGCAGCACTATTTTTTGATAGCCAAAGGGTGGAAACAACTCAAATGTCCATCAGTGGAGGAATGAATAAACAAATTGTGGTATATACATACAATAGCATTCAGCCATACAAAGTAAAGTACTGATACATGCTATGACATTATGAATTAAATATTATGTTAGATGCTAGAAGGTAGTCACAAAAGGTCACATATTATATGATTCCATTTATTTGAAATATCCACAATAGGTAAAGTCATAGAGGCAGAAAGGTGATTAGTGGTTTCCAAGGGTTGGGGGGAAGCGGGAATAGGGAGCTCTTGTTTAAGGGGTATAGCGTTTCCACTGGGAAGATGAAAAATTCTGCATTTGGATGGTGGTGACAGTTGTACAACATTACAGATGTACTCAGTGCTACTGAATTCTTCATTTTCAAACACAGTAAAACCTTGGTTTGCGAGCATAATTCGTTCCAGAAACATGCTTGACATCCAAAGCACTTGTATATCAAAGTGAATTTCAAGAACCATTGGCTCAGTTGTGATCATGTGACATTCGGCATCAGGTACTACTTGTATTGCGAGACATCTCTCGTTTATCAAGTTAAAATTTATTAGAAATGTTTATTTCATTTATTAGAAATGCTCCTCTTGTGGAACATTCGCAGAACAAGTTACTCACAATCCAAGGTTTTACTGTAATTTATGTGCTGTGAAGTTCACCTGAAGAAAAACAAGCCAAAAACAAAAAAAAAAAACCAAAAAACCTAGAAGACAGATTTCAGTATTCTTTATTTACTGATGAGAAATCTAATGTCCCAGGGGCCAAGTAACTTGTTCAAGGTCACCCACACCTTTGTTAGCAGCCAAGGTCAGGAATCACAGCTTCCGAATCTAAAGGCAAGCCGTGGTCTGCCTCAGCTGTGTAGGAGGTGACAGGAAAATCAAGAAGATGGGGGAGAGGTAAGACACAATTTGTAGACTCCATGTGGATTTTAATTTTTTTTTTCAACATTTATTTATTTTTTTTTTGGGACAGAGAGAGACAGAGCATGAACGGGGGAGGGGCAGAGAGAGAGGGAGACACAGAATCGGAAACAGGCTCCAGGCTCCGAGCCATCAGCCCAGAGCCTGACGCGGGGCTCGAACTCACGGACCGCGAGATCGTAACCTGGCTGAAGTCGGACGCTTAACCGACTGCGCCACCCAGGCGCCCCTGACTCCATGTGGATTTTATAGGTCTAGTGGGCTGTTTAGTTTTTCGTTTTTTTCTACAATTTTTCAAGGGCATACTCACCTTTCCAAGGGCGCACATATATTTCTTGCACAGGTGCCAGAGTGTTGAATGAACTACGTAAACCCAATCATAAACGCTGGCAATGACTTCCAGAGAAGCTGGCGAGCCACCATCGTGGGATATCTCATGCACTGTGGCAAAGTCACCACCTACCACATCCAGACTCTACCACCCACGTCTCCCTCAAGTTACTGTTGCTGAGGGAGCCACAAAGCCAGTATTTTATGGATTAGGCTTTTCTTTTTTTCCTGAATCAGTCACCGCCCCTCTATTTTCACTGTTTGCGACCATACTATTAAGAGTTTTAAAGGTTTTCACATGCACTGGAGGGGCACCTGGGTGGCTCAGTCAGCTAAGCCGAAGTGCAACTTCAGCTCAGGTCGCGATCTCATGGTTGGTAAGTTTGAGCCCCACATCCGGCTCTGCACTGACAGTTCAAAGCCTGGAGCCTGCTTCAGATTCCATGTCTCCCTCTCTCTCTGCCCCTCCCCTGCTGTGCTCTCTCTCTCTCTCTCTCTCTCTCTCAATAAATAAATAAATAAGAAAAAGAAAAAGAAACATAAATAAATAAATAAATAAATAAATAAATAAATCATCAATAAATCAATAAATGGTTTTCATATGCACTGGAATATTGTTGTTTTCCAGTTTTTTGAAGATATGTTTGAATAAACTGGAAAGTGTAGAAGAATGGACATCCATAAACCTCCTTCTGACTTTAACACATTTGTTTCTCTGTATTTTTTATTAAATTGCAGACATTATGACAGTAGTACTTCAGCATGTGTTGTTGAAAAGTAAGGATACTAATCAACAAAACTAAAAGGCAACTGACGGAATAAGAAAAGATATTTGCAAATGGCATATAGGATAAAGGGTCAGTATCCAAAATCTATAAATAACTTACCAAACTCAACACCCAAAAAGCAAATAAACCAGTGAAGAAATGGGCAGAAGACATGAATAGACACTTTTCCAGAGAACACATCCAGATGGCTAACAGACAGATTAAAAGATGCTCAACATCACTCGTCATCAGGGAAACGCAAATCAAAACAATGAGATACCACCTCACACCTGTCCAAATGGCTAACATTAACAACTCAGGAAACAACAGATGTTGTCAAGGATGCAGAGAAAGGGGAATACTTTTGCACTGTTGGTGGGAATGCAAATGGTGCAACCATTCTGGAAAACAGTATGGAGCTTCCTCAAAAAGTTAAAAATAGAACTACCCTACGACCCACCAATTGCACTACTAGGTATTTATCCAAAGGATACAAAAATGCTAATTCGAAGGGATGCATGCACCCCAATGTTTATAGCAGCACTATCAACTATAGATAAATTATGGGAAGAGCCCAAATGTCCATCGACTGATGAATGACAAAGAAGATGTGGCATATATATACACCTATATACAGATACATGTACATATCTATATGTACACACACACACACACACACACACACACACACACCACAATGGAATACTACTCAGTGATCAAAAAGATCAAAAAGAATGAAATCTTGCAACATTTGCAACAATGTGGTTGGAACTAGAGTGTATTATGCTAAGCAAAATAAGGCAGAGAAAGACAAATATATGATTTCACTCATATGTGGAATTTAAGAAACAAAACAAATGAACACAGGGGAAGGAAAAGGAAACTAAAATAAGAAAAAAAACAGAGAGGGAAGCAAACCATAAGAAACTCTTGAAGTACAGAGAACAAACTGAGGATTGATTGGTGGCGGGTAGGGGTAGGGGAGAGAGGAAAATGGGTGATGGCCATTGAGGAGGGCACTTGTTGGATTGAGCACTGAGTGTTATATGTAAGTGATGAATCACTAAATTCTACTCCTGAAACCAATACTACATTATATGTTAACTAACCTGAATTTAAATTAAAAAAAGAAAAAGTAAGGCTACTTTCCCATTATATCATTATCTCGTCTAACAAAAACAACATTAATTCCCTAGTAGCATCTAATAATCGATCCATATTCAAATCCTCATTTGTTCCAAAAATATCTTTTCTGGTTGTTTAAACCAGAACCCAGTCAAAGACCCCCTCTTGCATTTGTTGCGTCTTGTAGGTCTTTTTGGTCTAGAACAATCTCCCCTCAGTCTTATTTTTCACCTCCCACGACATTGACTTTGTTAAAGATACTAGACCTTTTATCTTAAGGAATACTGCACAATCTATATTTGTCTTTCTTATTGTTTCCTTGTGACATCATTTACTTGGTCCCTTTGTCCTTTATATTTTCTATAATCCAGAATTGGGGCTAAAGGCTTGGTTAGGAGCAGGTTCAACATCTTTAGCAAGGATCTCTCAAAAGTGAAGCTATGGCTTCGTCATGATATCCCATCAGGAAGCCCAGAACAACCCCACATTAGTGACACTAGATAAATTTGATGCCTGGGTAGAGGGGCAGCAGCCAGACCTTGCCAATAGGCAATTACATATTTCCTTTTGCAGGTAGACTGTGAGGTCAGCAGCTCGACACTGTGCAAAAATCCAGTGCTTGGTCAACTTTCCAACTAATGCTTGCAACATCATTGATGACCCTTGCCTGAATCAATAAATTTTATTAATGGCTGCAAAATGGCCATGTCCTAACTGCCTCACTCCTTTACTTAGTAGCTAGTACTGTTGCATAAAGAGGTACTTTCCCTCCACAACTGGGGCTACTTGGCCACACGGAAACACGGCTCCTAAAGGAAAAAGCAGCATAAGCGTTCAAACATAGTAAGTCATCTTGACAGGAAATGCAGAACCAGAAATTGGACAGCAGTAGTGGCTCAGCAGGGAGAGCAAAGCCCAACACTGTGAGGGATGGGCGGTGTGAAGGCGCTGGGTGTCCCCAAGACCCACCAGCCTCTTCCCTCTGTTTGACAGATGACTACAACCCCAGGTGAGCTGGCAGATGGAACAACGGTCAAAGCAACAAATTGTCAGAATTGGTCCCTGGGTTTCCTTTCTTTTTTGTTTAATATCTCATGGATCCTTTTTTCCGCTCCTGGGTAATTTGGCCACACTTTAAACTATTTCTGCCAGTTTTTAGGATTTGGGGAAGCTCCTGATTTCTCTGGTTTCTGCTCTCATGCAACAACAACATTTTTTAAATGGACTTGTCACTCTTTTTTGTTCATATTGAAGTTTTTTTCATCCCAAAATCATTTTCAGGCGATCTTGGCTGCCACAGTGGCTTTCCAATGTTGTCATTATTGTAGATGCCCAAATGCTCAAAATGAGTTTGGCCAAAATGAACATTTTCATTGATCATTTCAGCAGCGCCCAATGGTGATTCTTTTTTTTTTTTTTTTACAATTTTCTAAAACGAATCTCGAATCTATTTTTGTGTATTTATTCGTTTATTTATTTATTTATTTATTTATTTGTAGAAAGCAGGGGAGGGGCAGAGAGAGAATCTCAACCAGGCTCTATGCCCAGCACAGAGCCTGATGCAGGGCTCGATTCCACGATTGCAAAATCATGACCTGAGCCGAAATCAAGAGTCAGATGCTTAGTCAACCAAACCACCCCTACTTTTGCATTTTTAGATTGTAAATACATTTAAGCCCAATACTGCTTGCTTTATATATTTGGCAATGCTCCTCCCTTTCTCTAACATGTTGAGTTTGTGTTTAAGTCGTTTTCCTAAAGAGAAACAAAACAGCCAACAGTGACAACGGCACGAACAATCTTTTCTTGGCTATTCCTGAAAACAACATTTAAAATTGTAAATGTTATCTTAAGACTGGAATGTGAACTAAAGAGGTGAGAAATTGTTGCATAAATTATTTCCAACTTCAGCATTCTGTTCATCGGAGTCGCGGCTATCACTCTCTCTCCCTGTGTGTGCTCCTCACTGTTAGATGGCACTATGACTTCGGTTGGACAGATCATTGTCAGAAAAGCACTGAGCCCTTCATTTGGCAGCAAAGTCACTACGATGAAAAAATAACTCAGGGCACCTGGGTGGCTCGGTCGGTTGAGCGTCTGACTTCGGCTCGGGTCATAATCTCACGGTTTGTGGATGAGAGCCCCGCGTCGGGCTCTGTGCTGACAGCTCAGAGCCTGGAGCCCGCTTCGGATTCTGTGTCTCCCTCTCTCTCTGCTCCTCCCCTGCTCATGCTCTGGCTCTCTCTCTCTCAAAAATAAATAAACATTAGAAAAAAATTTTAATAATAATTCAAGACGCAGACTTACTAAGGGCATCCTGCAGTGAGTTGGGGACGCCTGCACCAGGCTTCCTGGTCACCCTATTGGTGCCCACTAACTTACATGGGGTCAGGGTGGGGGCTGAAGGGCTTCCCAGGTGAGGGCCAGGATCCGGAAGATCCTCTCTCTCCTCTCTCTCTCTCTTTCTTTCTCTGTCTTGCCCTCCTCCCCAGGATCCAAACACCCTTTCTATTTTGGAGAAACGTCCCCCATGGAGTCTTGGGAGAGTCTGGGCTCCACTTCAAAGGACTCCAATCTTCTCTTGATTCTATGAGCTACCCAATACTCTTCTGTGCCATTCCTTTCATGCTTGTGTTTGCCAACGCCCGCTTCTACTGCATAAAACCAGAACCCAGACTGAACTGGGACCCCTAAAACATAAATCATCTTGAAGGAAAGAAAAGTCTGATGTTATGAGCCAGACTGCAAGTGGGGGAGGAAAAATAGTTCTTGCCCTGCTGGCTCTTATTCAAGCCCCTTGCAAACCAGGGATTGTGGCAGCAAGAGCTGAGACCCCCAGGGCCCAGGTAAGTCTGCCGTGGGATCCCGCTGACACAGTGTGGGGCCCATTCCCCTTACCCATTTCCCGTGGGACATGAGCAGTAGCTCCCAGATGACAGTCTAGGGAAGGCCAGGGGAGGGTGGCCCAGGCCAGCACCAGATGGTGGCCTGGACACCAGTGACACACTGCTGGCAGCTGCCTGAGCAGAACAATGAGACTGGGCCTTTCGTGGAGGACCCACGGGAGGAGGAAATGGTGGCCCAGAGACTAAGGTGCAGGAAGACTGAGCTACGAGGCACTGTGAGATCAAGCTTAAAGAGAGAGGCTCTGAAGCCAGATTTCATGGAGTTTAATAGTGGCACTGCCACTTACTGGTTGTGTGTCCTTGAACAAGTAACTTCCCCACTCTGTGTGTCAGCTTTCTCATCTGCAAAGTGGGCTGATTATTAAGTGTACCCATCTCAAAGTGTTGCTGTGGTCATTAAACAAATTCTTTTCTTTATTTTTTTAATGTTTATTTTTGAGAGAGAGAGAGACAGAGACAGAGTACAAGAGGGGGAGGGACAAAGAGAGAGGGAGACACAGAATCTGAAGCAGGCTCCAGGCTCTGAGCTCTCAGCACAGAGCCGGACACGGGGCTCAGACTCATAAAGCACAAGATCATGACCTGAGTCAAAGTCGGACGCTTAGGGACTGAACCACCGAGGCGCCCCTAAATCAACAGATTCTTGAACAGCACTTGTGCCACATACCTAGTAAGATCTCCATAAATGCCATCACTGTTAGTGATGGACAAGTACACTGTTTTAATACCTATAGCTCTGTGGAGGAAGGCAGGAAGAGGAGGGAGCTGTCTGATCAGGAAGCACCCACTGGATGTGTTAAGGGCCCTCATTTGAACCCACACTTCGGTGAAGCTTGAACACCTTCCGAATACCTATGAACTCAATAGCTGTTTGCAAGCCCTGATGTAATCATGGGTCTAGAGAAAACAAAACCCTCATGCACTGGGGTGAGACTATAACTTGTTCGGCAGTATCTAACCTGAGCTAAAGATTTGCTCCTCTAGGACCAAACTATTCTACTCCTACATATATACCCATTCGATAATCGTGCAAATGGCCACTAAAAGATACATATAAGAATGTCAACAGCAGAATTATGTGGAATAGTCAAAAAAGGGAAACTACCCAGATGCCCAACAACAGTAGAATGGATAAATCAATTGTGAGATAGATAGATAGATAGATAATAGATGATAGATAGATAGATAGATAGACTATATAGTCTCACGTATATAGTGAGAACTATATATATACAATGTATGCATCATGAAATACTTCTGCAGGAATGAGAACAAACGAAAATGACATTCAAACAATATGGATGAATCTCAAACATAATGTTGAGCAAAAGATGGCAAACAAAATAAGATAACCCATCGCTGATTCCATTTATATAAAGTTCAAGTTCACAACCGGGCAAAACTGCTTTATGCTGTCAGAAGCCAGAGGAGTGGTTGCCCGTGGGAGGTGAGATATCTGGCGGGGGTGTGAGAAAAGCTTCCGTGGTACTGGTGAAGCTCTGTTTCTTGATCTGCGGTCTGAGGGGTACGTTCACTTTGGAAAAATGCATCGTACTCAGGACTTGCATACTTTTCCATATGTGTGCTATATGTCAATGAAGACTGGCTGGAAAATATCACTTTTAATTCATTCATGTTCAAGCAGTATTTGCTTGGCCAAGTAAATGCCAGGCATAGCACTGACGACAGAGGGGCTCCAAGGTGGTCCAGACACGGCCCTCTCTCCCGCAGAGTTCAGGTCAAGCCTCACACTGGGCACATGTGACCGAGCCTGTGCCCTTTCTAGTCCTTCCCCGAGCCCAGACCTGGGTCCCAAGCTGCTGGCTCCACAGAGGAGTTTTCCACCGTGAACATGACCATCCAAACCGCCAGAGCAGGATCCTGAGCCAGAGCCGCCCCTACCCTCACCAGGCGTGTAAGAGTCAAGTTTGCCATCAGCTCCCTCCCTTTCTTTCCCTACGTGCCCCACCCCCACTTGAGCTTTCCAGACCTCTGCTGCCGGGCCCCGCCCTCTTCACAGATCCCCCATGAGAGAGGGACTGGGATGGAATTGGACTTGACATTAAACAGATGTGTTTTCATGTACTGGTTCCACCTCGTTCTTGTCGTGTGACCTCAGGTGAGTCATTCCACCTACCTGAGACTTAGTTTCCAAAATCTGGAAAAGGAAATTCTCCTCGTACCTACTTCACAGGGTTGTTGGGAGGAGGAAAGGGGCTGACACACGTGAAGGGCTTAGCACAGCACCTGGCACACAATAAATGGTAGTGACAACGGTCTGAACGTCCCAGGAACACATGAACTTAAATTTCATAGGGAAATGTCTCCTCCAAAAGATGCAGATGTCCCAACCTCGCAGTGAAAGGAAGTCGTGACCAGAGAGCGAGGGCAAGAAAGACAGTCAGAGGATGAGGGCGGGGGGACGGGCCCTCTTTCTTCTCTCTGCCCTCCAAATCCGTGACTTGGAGGATCACGTCATGGACTTATGTGAAGAATAGTCTGGGAGTAGCTAGCGGTATTCAGCAACAAGTGTACTTATGACCTAGTGTGGGGGTCTGCAAACTTGCAAGCCCAATCTGGCCCACCCCGGTTTTTGTAAATAAAGTTTTATGAGAACACAGCCACCCACACCCATTAACATACAGCCTATGGCTGCTTTAGTGCTACGACGGCAAAGCTGAGTAATTGCAACAGAAATCGTATGGCCCACGAAGCCAAAAGTATTTACTGTCTCACCGTTTATGAAAAATTTGTGACCTCCGATCGGGGACCCAGTGACCCCTCTCGTGCGGGCAGAAATCTCCCTACTGGTCTGCAAGGGATAGAGCTCATGGCCGCATTGCCAGTTAGGGGTCCACCTCTGAGGAATCAAAAAATAAAATGTGGGCAATGCTCCCTGTGGACTACAGCCTAAAGCAAAGAACCAGAAGCACAAGTAGCAGCATGGGTGATTCTCACAAACACTGGGCTAAGTGAGAGAAAAGAAAAAGTGAAAAACAGAATAATAAAAAAGAGCTGACATTTTTCGAGCATTTCGCATATGCCAGGCAGCGCTCTGAGTGTTTCACAAGTGTGAGCTCACTTAATCCTCTGGACAGCTCCGCAAAGCAGGAACGAGTATACCGTCGCATTTCGCAGATGGAGACACCGAGGCGCCCAGTGGCTAAGGAGCCACTAGCAAGTGGCAGAGCTGGGATTTTGAACTCGGGCAGATTGAGCCCAGAGCCTAGACTCTTGGCCGCTAAGCTACACCGTAAGGAACGCAGTATCTCTCTGTTCACTAATATCACGTAGAGTACAAAGGTAAGTTTTGTGTTAGGCGTTTTTACCGTAATAAAAAAAAGAAACGCATATCCACATACAAAGCAACAATATGTATTCAAGGGTATTTACCCAACACGTGGGGAGGCTGCCTCCATGCTGGCGGAATGGGGGCAGGGATGAGGGCAGGGAGGTGTAAGATACATACAAATGGCCTCGGCCCCCTGTGAACTGGGCAGGGTGATAAAGTCCATTCCGTGCACCTATGATCCAGAATGTTTCCAGCTTTCAAGTTTTTAGAATTCTTGCACTCCCAGTCCAGCACGGGGGTCCGGTTGGAGGCTGTGGCCGGCACTGCTCATCCCCCACCCTCCTCGGCCTGCTCCTGCGGCCCAGCGGCTCAGCGGGCTGTCCCGGCAGCCGCTGGCGGTGCGGGAACCGGGGTTGGCACAGTGGGCATGACAGGGTGCCGCAGGCTGGCTGCCTTATCGCGCCGGACAGAACAAACAGCGTGAGGCCTGACACGGGCCCTCCCCGTGGCCGCAGCGGGCAGCCGGCTTTTTCTCCTGACCATCTTTGAGCTCGAGATCAGACACAGGGAAAGATTAAAACAAATATGAATTTAATCAAGGGATTCTGCTATCCTGGGGTGGAAACAGGAGCCTGCTGACATATAGAGGCTGGAGCGCTGGGGAGCCAGAGTCGAATCAAAGCCGCTTGCTTACCACTAACCGCTCAGATGATCCATATCATAACAACAAAAAAGAAAAACAATTATTTATTCTTTTTGATGTTGCAGCTCAGCAGCAACTTGCTTTTTGAAGAGAGCAAGGTCAAAACCAAGTTATTGTTTTTGCCTGAAACTTTGACAGGGACTCCGAGTTCTTCCGTGTGACCTACTTAGATGAGAGATGTAGCAAGGTTGGAAATGTTCATTCCTTCTGGGCCACGGATTAGGGCTTCCTTTCTTCTCCTGCCCTGCCTCCTTCTCTCCACCTCTCTCCCCTCTCTTCCCATTAAGGACCTGAAGAAGACGTCGTGGGGAACACAGAGGCCACCAAGCAAAAGTTCTGTCTCCTCCCGGAGAGCTGGGAGTCAAGGTCTCCGGCTGCACTCTTCCGGGGCAGGCCGGAGAAAAGTCACTCTTTGACTCCCTGCTCCACTGGCCAGGCGTTCGCAGGGCAGCTTCAGCCTGAAGTGCCAAAGATACGCCCGGGAACAAATCAGACGGGGCCTGTTAGGGGAGAGTCCGCCTTTCCCAGGAGAGAGGGGATTAAGTAACTGAATATAATTCAGGGGATCCACGTGACCACCGGGGTTCATGAAAATAATGGGCTCTCGTCCCCCAGGCCCAGGATTCAGAGGTTTCCACGGAGTGGAAGTGGCATTTAGGCTGAATCTAAAAGGATGAGTCTGGGCTGGCCAGAGGGAGAGGGAGGAAGAAAGTTGCAGCAGAGAGAATAGCTTTCGCTCAGGCCTGCAGGTGAGAGCATGCGGATTCCAGGAATGGAAGGCAGTTCTGCTCCAAGGGCAGAGCCCAGACACCACAGACTGGGCAGGGAGCAGCTCCCGTGGGGCCTTGTGATGCCCCGGCCAGGAGTTTGGGTTTCCTCTTTATGGGGATGGGGAGCCACGGCAAAGGACTCTTCAGTAGGGAGCAATGTGGCCAAGGTTGCTTCAGAAGGACGGGCGGCAGGGAGGCAAGACCGGGGTGAGGGATGACAGGAGAGGAGGCAGACTGGGTACGGAGGGTTGGGAAGGACTCATAAGTTACATTTTGAGCTTGAGGGGTCCAGCCGGAGCCATCCAGTCAGATGCACGGTCTAGGGCTCAGGAGACAGGGGGCCGGACACAGAGACTTGGGAGGACACAGCACATATAGATTTGAATTTTCACATTCTTTGACTCTTTGACCAGATGTTGGAACCCTGCTGGGCCCCTTTGGGAAACCAAAAAGCACCATGAGACACCACTTCAACCCTATCAGGCAGCCTCGTTCAGAAGCCAAGAGGGGTGCCCCAGTCTGAGTTCCCCCAAAGCAGAGCGTGAGACACGGATGTTAAGTACAAGCAGCTTAGCAGGGAAATGGCCCCAGGAAGCATCTGTAGGGGTGTGGGGAGCTGAGGGAGGGTGGGGAAGGTGGCCAGTATAGGATGGGTTACTGAGCAGGTTAACTGCTGTGGGCAAAAGGCATTCAGTCCCAACCAGACCACGGGGACGTGCCTGAGTGTCCCGCACAAGGGATAATAAAGCCGAAGGATTCGTCCACCATTTCCCAGTGGTCGTCCACTAAGGGCTGCTCCTGGGATATGTGCGGCCTGCCCCACGTGGTGCTGGTCACCCTTGTGCATCCAGAGAATGAGTCCAGGTAGGTGTAGTTCTTTGCCGGGAGAAGTCAGAGGTGGGAACTGTGAGCGGCAAAGGCATCGGCATGGAGCACCCACCGTGCCTGCTCCGTGAGGCAAATCATCAAAACGAGTAGTTTCCAACGAATGAATGGATTTTAGCTATTAACAACAACAACAACACAACAGAGAGAACTTTCTCCAGGCTTCCCAACCCCAAGAAAGAGACACCAGAGGGTCTAAGAAAAAGCAAGAAATAGACATAAGGTGACCCCATTCCTACCCCCAACGAAGACAGATCTGAAAACATTTCAGAGAAACACCTCCACATCCAGAGAACATCAAAATGGTATATCACTGGAAATGTTAAAGGATGTTTACTCCATTTCCCGTAGGGAAGCAGGTAATGTTTCTTTCCTTTTGTTTTTTTAATTTGTTTTCATGTTTATTTTTGAGACAGAGCATGAGTGGGGGAAGGGCAGAGAGAGAGGAAGAGAGAGTATCTGAAGCGGGCTGGATGCTGTCAGCACAAAGCCCGACGATGATGCGGAGGCTGGATCTCACGAGCGGAGCCGTGAACTCCTGACCTGAGCTGAAGCCAGATGTTCAACCACCACCCAGGTGGCCCGGTAAATGTTTCTTTCCACGAGGGGGTAGTACGCTAAGGGAGAATGGCCCTGAAGCTGGTGAGGGACGCTGAAGACTGGCCTGTTGGAGGCCGCTGTAAGGGATTCAGTGGGATGACCTCATTCTCTGCTGGGAACTCTCCCCGGGCTCCCGCGGTGGACCTTACCGCCTCTGCACACACTGGCCCGGCTTGCAACATCCAGCCCCACGGGTCTTGTACAGAAGTACCAGTAATTTACCATCCCCTGAGGGATAACTGGAACTGATGGCAGATGGAGAGCCGGTGAAGGAGCACCCCAGCCCCTTGCCCTTGAAGGGGTAACGTGAGGGCATATGGCACTCACCACTGCCAGCACCCAGTGGCACTGAGCGCTAGGGGCTTACGGTGACGACCGGCTTGGTTATGCTCCCTTTGCCAGCCCACCCCCCATCTCGGTCTCGCTCGCCATGGCCACCGTATGCCACAGCCCATTCTACCCACCTCTCCCCCGCTCCTCATTCACATGTGTCATGTCAGCCCCTGGAAATCAACCACGGTGGGAATTTACACTGTGAAATTGGCAGACGCTACAGATCGGGGTGTTGCTTTTTGGGTTTGGGTGGGGTGTTTTGTTTTTTTTTTGTTTTTCCCTAGAGAACCAGTTTACCCGCATGCTATGGGCTCATTTTCCCACTTTCTTATTGTTGATTCTTGGCACCACCTCCCAAATAAACTTATACTCAAACCCTTTCTCAGGGTCTGCTCCTGGGGAAACAAAAATGAAGACAGCTCTGAGCCTGCAGACCAAGGCAGTTAGTTATCTGTCTCACACAAGTGCTGTCACAGAGGCAGTCATGTCCTTACCTTATACTCTAGCCTCTTCTCCCCCCTGCCCTCCCTCTCACCCTCTCCCTTCCCCCTACACACACAGCACAGCCCAAGCCATCCCCACCCTCCCCAACACCCTCAGTGCACATTCATTGTTTATACCCACCCGGCATCCATTCCCTTTTTGCTATCGACAGCACCCTGGTTTCCTCCAGGGACGGTGCTAAGTTGCTTCAATGGTGCCAGTCCTTCTCCCCTCTCCACATCTAAACCTTCCACCGTCAGACTTTATGGTTTATCTCACTAAAGAAGCCAAGTTTACATCCCCGCCCCTTGGGTCTGGGCCCAGTCCCATGGCTTGGGGAAAAGAATGAGGCAGAAGTGATGGTGTGCCCAGTCTGGGCCTCAGCCTTGCAAGAGCATCACTGTTTCTTGTCTTGTGGCTTTGCCATCAACCCAAGGAGGACATTCGGGGATGATCAACTGGTCCCAGGAGGAGAAGATGAGAGGAGTGGCGGGGAAAGCGGTCCCAGCTAACTGCCTCAGACAAGCTCAGCCTGGCCAGACACTCCAGCCAAACCACAGATGTGCACGCAATAAACACTTCCTGTTCCAGGCAGCCAGGTTCTGTGGTTGTTTGTTACAATAAAGGGAACCATCCTCACCCACTCAATCCATACGGTTCAGGTGGAGCTGACCCCCATCTCCCAGCTCCAGAGAAGACATGTGCCAGTCAGTATAATCTGCACCCTGGTACCCTGGCCACAGTCACTATTTCATAAATGGGACTGTGGTCCAAGCCAGGCCAACGAGACCCAACCCTGGGACATTTCCTGGAATTCCTAGGGAAGAAGTACTCGCTTCCCATTTGGGTTGCATAGATGGTGGGAGGTCAGCCAGCTGCTGCAAGCAGCCATCTTGCTACTGCAACGGTAAATGCCTTCTGGAGAATGGGGCCGTCACGTGCCAGCGAACTGGCTCTCCTCCCACAGAAAATAAAAATTTAAAAGGCCCTGGGGAGCCTGGGTGGTTCAGTCAGTTGAGCATCCGACTTCGGCTTGGGTCATGATCTGGCCGCTTGTGGGTTCGAGCCCCGCGTCGGGCTTTGTGCTGACAGCTTGGAGCCTGTGGCCTGCCTCAGATTCTGTGTCTCCCTATCACTCTGCCCCTAACCCGCTCGCATTTTGTCTCTGTCTCTCTCAAAAATAAACATTTTTTTAAAAATTTTTAATTAAAAAAAAAGAAAGGCCCTGATTTGTAGTGTTTGCCAATTTCCATGATATAAATACTCCTACCACAGACAATTTCATGCTACCAATGACTTAACTGTTCAAGATTCCAGAAAGTCTTACCATTGGCTCCGGCACACCCCTGAAGTGGAACGTATACCGTGGAAAACAGAAGCAAAAGATGAAGAGATAGACAGTGTTCTGGTGATGTTATGTGAGCCCCTACACCTAGCCATGCCTGAAATCCATTAGTCCCTTGGACTGTGCTCATATATGAGCCAACAATTTCTTTCTGTTTTTTCTTAAGGCGGTCTGATTTGGGTTTCTTTTACTTGCAACTGAAAGATGACTAATACACACGCACACACACACACACATACACACACACACCCCATGAACCTCCCATGCCTTGAAAAGTAATAATACATCATTAAAAAAATAACAGTAGTGGGGCACCTGGATGGCTCTCAGTCGGTTAAGGGTCCAACTCTTGATTTCAGCTTGGTTCATGATCTCAGGGTCGTGACATTGAGCCCCACGTCAGCCTCTGCACTGGGCATGGAGCCTGCTTAAGATTCTCCCTCTCCCTCTCCCTCTGCCCCTCCCCCTCCTCATAGGCTCTCTCTCTCTCCCCCTCTCTAATAAATAAACTAATTAATTAATAATAAATAAATAACAGCAGCAAGGCAAGTATTTAAGCACCAACTATGTGCCAGGCACCTTGGAGACACATCCTGCTAATAATTTCCATACCGCCCTTACAAGGTAGACGTCACTGGGTTTACTTTTCAGATGAGCAAACTCGCAGAGAAATTAAAGGACTTGCCAGTTGACATCAGAGCCTGTGACTCCACCCACCTCCCTCTGGGGCCCCTCTTACTTTAGCCGCCAGCCAGTTCTTCTGCCAAGAATGTTTCCCGACTCTTCTCTACCTGTTGCTCCCTGACTCATCTTTTAAACAACTAAGTAACTTGGGTCAGGGCTTGGTCTCACTTTCTCCATACGTCACTCTGCTTTCTTCCATGTGACTCCATTCTGCCTCCTGGAAGCCTCTAAAGCTCCAGACCCATTGCCTCTCTGTCACAAGTCCACTAGAAAAATAGAATTCCTTTTCCCAAACTCATCCTCTGAAAATAGTGGGCCTGGGGGCTCCTGGGTGGCTCAGTCGGTTGAGCATACAACTTTGGCTCAGGTCATGATCTCACAGTTCGTGGGTTTGAGCCCCGCATCAGGCTCTGTGCTGAGTGCTCAGAGCCTGAAGCCTGCTTTGGATTCTGCGTCCCCCCTCTCTCTACCCCTCCCCCTCCCCCACTCATGCTCTGTCTCTCTCTGTCTCTCAAAAGTGAATAAACATTAAAAAAAAATTTTTTTTTTAATAGTGGGCCTGACTCTCATTGAGACCCATCCTTGAGCCATTTAGTGTGGTGGAGGGATGGATATATGAGTTGGCTTAGGCCAAGTTCACATGCCATGCCCTAGTTTGTCACATGCGTGCCCAGACCACACAGACTGAGGCCAAGGTCAGATGCCATGCCTTAGGACTAGGTGGTGTGGGCTGAGTCTCACCCAGACCATATAGACTGAGTTTGAGGGAGTAGTGGTTTCTCCAAGGAAAATGAAGAAGTTCTTAGCAGAAGTGAGAGTGGATGCAGAACATAAAAACAACAAATTCCCAACATACACATCTCCATTCTAGACCACCACCCAAAGCCAGGCGACCATTATTTCTCATCTGGTTTCTAACTAATGCCCTGACTTCAGCCTCCATATCTTAACCATCCTCTGCACAGCTCTGAATCTTTCAACTTCCACTCAAAAACAAAACAAAAAACTTCAATGACTCCCTACTGTCCAGTCCATAAAATCCAAGCTCCTAGACCTGAAACTCAACACATGCCCTGCTCTGACTCTGATGGAACTTTCCAGTCTCCTTGCCTCCAGTTTCCCTTTTCCCACTTACCTGACATTTCAGCCAAACCTATCTCATGTTTTCTCTCCTCTGAGCCTTTAGCTCACCTGGAATGCTTACTGCTCCCCTCTCCCTTTCTCCAAGACCCCAAAATCAAGCCCAGCTCCATGGCCATCACCACCAGGAAGGCACGTATTCTGCTGAATCCACACTGACTCCAATTCTCCAACCCAGCCACCCCCTGCCTCTGCCCCTCAACTCATCAGCGGGTCCTCCTCAGCACCCTTCTCATGGTGTGGCTTCTGTTGGGGAGAGTTTGAGCTCCTGCCAGCGGGCCTCCCAGGTAGTCAAGCCAGCCCCACCATTGATCAGGACTCTTTCAATTGTGAGAAACCCACGTTGAATCTCTTTAAGTGCAAAAGGTCACTGCTCAGCAGTAAACACACACAGAACAGGGGAGCCAGCAGGCTGGGTTCAAGGCACTTTTCTTTCTCTCTCTCTTTCTCTCTCTCTCCACTCCTCCCTTTCTTTTCTTATTTCTACTTTTCTCGACGTGATGGTCTCATTTCCTACTGTAGCTGGAGAAGGGGGCTTCTGGTGATTCTAGCTTACATCAGCTTAGAACTTGGGATCTCAGAGAATGGAAGACCACCTTCCCTGACAGTTCTGGCGGCAAAATTCTGGGTACGACACTGGCCTGGCTTAGGTCATATGACCTTCCCAGAGCCAATCAGTCCGTGGCCTGAGGAATAGGGTTCTCTGATTGGCCAGGCCTGTGTCACGTGACCGTGGCAGGCTTTGCCCCACCTTTAGAGGTTCTACTCGGAATACGCCCCCCAGGAAAGAACGTCGGTTGCCAGAAGACAAGGCGGAAGAGAGACAGAGAGAGAGAGAGAGAGTCGCTAACCTCAGAACCCCCGCAACACCCAAGCGAGAGAGAGAGAGAGAGAGAGAGAGAGAGTCGCTAACCTCAGAACCCCCGCAACACCCAAGCGCGCGCGCGAGAGAGAGAGAGAGAGAGAGAGAGTCGCTAACCTCAGAACCCCCGCAACACCCAAGCGTGAAGACTGGTTCACATCGTGGATTCTCCACCTAGCTGTTACCCACAACGAGTGATGGCCGAAGAGCCGTGGATGGGGAGAACACCAGCTCACGTTTGGCCAGTACCAGTGTGCCGGGCACTATTCTAAGCACTTCCACGTGTTAACTCACTCATTTCTCATGACAACCCTAAGAGCTGAGGACAATTATTAGGTGAGAAAAGTGAGGCCCCAAAAGGTAAGCCACTTGCCTAAGGCCCTCCAGCTAAGAAGTGGGGGCCCAGGGGTGTGGTCCCAGAACCTATGCCCTCCCCACTGAAGGATACTTTGGACAAGGGGACCTTGGTGGTGGCCAGTGCGCCCACACACAGGAGAGCTAGAGAGTACACACATGTACAGGAGTACATTCCGGAGAGCCAGAGAAACCTGCCCCCACACGGTCATAACCTCCAACCTGCCCAGATTTTTCTTCATCAGAATAGCCCAGGAGCCTGGCTGGCGGTATCTGTCTGGCTCTGCTCCAAGAGAGGAGGCGTGATACGACACCCCAGCCCTCACCAGCTTGCCAGCCCCTCCCGCTCCAGCTAGTCTGGACTCCTCAGTCAGCTGGGGTTCTCCACCCCTGGACGCCCTGAGCTCCTCCCTCAGCGACAGGTGCGGCAGGGGGCAGGAGACAGGAGGCCGTGGAGGCCCCAGTGACAAGAACAGAAATCAGAGCCCCAGGCCAGGACAGCACTGGACAGGAATGGGGAGGAGACAGACAGAAGGAGACAGACAGAGGAGAAGACACACAGGAAGAGAGCAAAGGCAGAATGTAGGAGACAGAGATGGGGCTGCGTCCTCCCTCGCCCTTCCCACAGGCAACACATCTCTCTCTTGTCTCGGGGCTGAAAGCAAGAAGGGGAGAGGGAAGACCTTGTAAATGAAGCAGGTGAGAGTTCTGCAGCTACACGTCTCAGTTTCAATTCTCCTCGAGTCCCTGATGCAGAACGAGCACCTCCGGAGGGGAAGTGAGTGAAGACAGGTGCCCATGGGAGATACCCCTCACTCAACCGCACTTTGGGCAACAGGCCCGATGCTTAGAGGGCCCCAGAAACACCTTCCTGACAGGGCTCCAGAGACCAAAGCCCATGGCCACTGAGCCCTGCAAAGTGGCAAAAGGAGAAGGCAGAGGGACACATGCCAGACCCTGCCCATGTCTCCCCAGGGATCTGAATTCTCTTCCCACCCCACATCACACAAAACCCCCATTCTCTCAGAATATCTGATACCTCCCGTGGAACAGGAACTTGAGGTCTGGCTTTGTCCCCAACCAGCTGTGTGACCTTGGATAACCTCTTCCCTTCCGAAGACCTCAGTCTGCCATCTCCATAGTGAGCGGCCCTTTGGGGGCCGGTGCTCTGCGGTCCTGGGACTCTGTTGGCCCTCACCAGCCTTCAAAGCCACTGCTGTTCTCAGAAGGATGCTGGTCAGCCTCCCCCAGCTGTCCACCCTACCCGTCTCCCAGAAAGCCCCCTATCCTGTCCAAAGTCCCACCTCCTAGCAAACCGTAGCTGGCCCATGCCCTCCGGGCCTTGCAAGGAGCTGACCACCATCCACAGAAATAAGAGGACCCGACGTGAGACGGAAAGTGAGAGCGGCTGATTCCCCCCTACCGGAGAACACAGCGGCACCAGGCCGGCCTGGCCTTTCGCCTGACGGCCCGCGTTTAAGACAGTGCGTAATGCGGCCACAGCATAGGCTTCCGCACCCCTGACCCCCTAGAATAGGGCTGATTTGCAAAAGAGAGTAAGTGGAGGCCTAGAATGGCAGGTCAGAAACCCCTGCCCAGATGCCAAGAGACAGCCATGAAGGCAGGGGGCCGGGTGGGGAGGGAGGATGACCCGTGGGCACACTGGCCTCCTTCTCACGGATGCCCCGAGGAGGGCGCTGGGAGCAAGGCGCGTCCCGTAACCGCAGCCTGCGCCTGGTGTCAGCCGCGTGGCGCTGCGCAACCCCCCCCCCCCACCCGCCCGTCCCCGAAAACCAAAGGCGCCCCTTCCAGAGAAGAAAAAGGAGGGAGCCTCATCATTAATAGCGCTGGCGGCAAGGTAAAGCCACCCGCCCGCTCCGGCGCACCCTCGCCCATAATTATGCCAGCGAGGCTTTCATCCCCACGCGCGCACGCCGAAAGTTTATTGTTGTATTTCGGCCTTTTGTTCAGTCTCCTGTGCCTTTTATGCAAGGGGAAGGGTGCTGAGGGGTCAAAGCATCCTCCCCCGGCTCCTCTCTCTGTCAGTCCTTTTAGAAAAACACCCAAAGCCATAATTTGTCTTAGAATTTCTTTTGAAACAGCTACAAGAAAGACTCGCGACTGCTCTTTTCCCTCTGTTTCTGATTCCAGCCATCCCTTTATCTGGCTTTCATTAGAGCCTCGGCCGCGCCTCTTTTGTGGGAGAGACTTATGGGAACCCAGGCAGTTTCCCAGCCGCTGTGATGTTGCTAAAGATTAAAAAGGAGCTTTGAAGCTGTACCAGTTCTCTCTGCGCCCCCTCGGTACAGGGCCTCAGAAAGACCCAAGCCATCTGGCAAACCTGACATAAAGACAAAATAAAGTGATTGAGACTGGCTCTTCAAAGCCACAATGGCAGATTTGTTGATTTGGGCGTTATCTTTCATGCAAGGCCCTCAGAAGTCACCAGAACACCTAGGTAATCTCGGGCAGGCCTCACTGGACTGGACAGGCCGAGGCTCAGAGAGGGACCCGGCAGCTCCTGGTGGGGCTGAGGGATGGACCGAAGGCTGCTGGAGGTGGGCCCCGGGAAACTCAACAGTTGGAGCCGGAGCCGGGCCCTGGCCGTGGTTTACAGTGAGGACTGCCAACCTGGCCCCCGCCTCGTGTCCCATCTCAGGAGGGGTGCCTGACACCGGCCAGACGGAGTCAGAGCGAGAAGCTGATGTGAGGCTGTCCTGAGCAGGAGGGGAGCGGCAGGGAGATGAAAGGCCGCTGCCCTAATTGCAACCGACAGCCCGTTAGTAACGCCCTGGCAGCTTCCATATCGGAACCTGCTTCTCACGGCTTCCGGCTGGGCAAGGCCTGGGGCAGATGGCTGTCTGCCGGGGCCCGCGGGAGGATCTCCCTTCTGACTGATGCTGGGACGAGCCAAGATCCTGGAGGGAAAGAACCAAAAAGCAGCCCTGAGCCAGTCCTCCATTAACACCCCGCCTGACCCCCAAGTAACCTGGAGCCCGGCCCTTGCTGGACCTCAGTTTGCCCTCCTGCAAAAGAGACCTAGTGGACACTCATGGACAGAGTCTCTCCCATCCTGTTGGGGAGCAGTGTCCAGAGCCAAAGCCTTGGGTCATGGACACTCCTCTGGCCTGGATGGGAGCCTGGAGGAGATGATGCCAGAGCCAGCACTACACATGAACAGACGCCCCCCCACAGACTGAGCTTCCGTGCAGGAATCTGGGGGACACCCACACACACACCTACTACTGATGTGACCTCACGCAACCCGCTCCCCTCTCAGTGCCTCGGTTGTCCTCGTGTTCAGGAGTTGGAAGTTCAGGAGTTGGAATACACTAGAGATATTCAGGTGCTGGGGAGAACTGGGGTTCCATGAACATTCCTGAGAGGGCCAAGGGGAGGTCAAGAGGGAGCTGAGCAGGTGCTACTCTGGGGTCCTCCAAATAGAGCGTTCATCTGTTATGCACACTGAGCTTCAATAAAATCTCCAGGATTTTTTTTTAAGGTTCCGCTGATTAAAACACACATACAACTTAAAAGCCACAAGTTGAGAGGGTCTGCTCCTTCTTTCTGACCGCCCTGAATCTGTGATTCACATCGGACCGCAGTGAGCTCAACCAAGAGCTAAACTTCATTCTATCCAGTTTTAACCAAATGATGAGCTCCCAAAGTCTGACCATGGATCAGCAACCAAGTATCTATTGAAAATCTACTCTGCACTCACACCGGGGAGAACGTAACACCTGCGTGTCCTCAAACACCAGACCCAGAAAAGATATCTAAGGGATGTTCACATTCACAGGGCACGGGATAGATCAGCATCTGCTTGCTAAACCAGAGAGAGGTGGCCACTGATCACAGGCCTGGGGGACAATTCATCTATCCCCATATTCTTGTGCCCCCTCCCTCTAGCCAGATGCAGGACTGGGGCCCCAGCTCTTTCTCCGCTGCCCTGCCCCTTTCAGAGAGTCCAAAGAGGAAACGTCTCAGTTTCCTTTCCATCACAGCTGGCCCCAACCACCCTTCCTTCCTGTGAAGAGCACAGCTGGTGCCAGGGTGGGAGGTCCACAGCAGAGACTTCCTGGCACCTTGGCAGTGACGTGCCAACATGAGATTAGGCTTCATCTGTATGTCCTTCCAAAGAGAGAGAGGAAGCCCAGCTCCTGGAGAGGTAGGGCCACAAATGAGCACATGTGGGAGGGGGCATCCTGCCCACCAAACCCTAAAGGGAGTCTTCCAGAGTAGTCCCTCCTTTTCTAATCATGCCTCCCCAGCAGCTGGTGAACTCCTACTCATGCTTCAAAACCCATCCTCAATGTCACTCCTGCCTTGAAGCCCTTCTGAGCTTCCCTCTCCCTCGGCTCATATGCTGCTTCATCCACATCTGTCTTGGGTAACTCTGAAATTAAATGGCAATAGTTTTTTCAGGAAGCAGGCACACATCTGGAAATCAAAGGATCTCGGTTCAAATCCCAGCTGTCTTATTCACCAGCTGTGGGACCTTGAAGAGGTCCATTTTCCCCTCTGAGCCCCAGTTTCTGCATTCATAAAGTGGAGAACACAGAACTTATCCTCTAGGGTTGTGTTGAGGGTTAAAGAAAGCAATATATGTGAAAGAGTTGAAAATCCTGTCCAACACAGAGAGGCACTCAAAACCAGTGAGCTCCATTCCTTCCTTTGTAGAAAGTGACCTTCTCAAGGGCAGGAACCAGGTCTTCATTCACCTTCTCATTCACTCATTCATTCATTCACCCACTCATTCACTCGTTCATTCAGCCATCATCACCGAGCTCCTGTAGAGGAGCAAGCCCTGAGCCAGAAGCTGGGTTCTACAGCAAGTCACAAGACAGACACTTTCCAGGTGTCCATAAATCTCCCAGTTGGT
This sequence comes from Lynx rufus, assembly GCF_022079265.1. Taxonomy (NCBI): domain Eukaryota; kingdom Metazoa; phylum Chordata; class Mammalia; order Carnivora; family Felidae; genus Lynx; species Lynx rufus. The sequence continues at coordinate 24,426,093 of NW_025814830.1, read as the reverse complement.
CGTCCTTACCCGTGTGTCATAGAACCCGCTTTGGCTGACACTGACTCCACCCTTCCCAGGCGGCTGGACCAAGGGCAGGTCTGCCGGGTCCAGGCTGGAAGTTGCCGGCCCCACCCCAGGATCATCAGCAGACCTCTCTCCTGCAGTAGGTGTCTTCTGGAGGCAGAGCCTTGTCTAACACTCGGGGAGTAGAGAAATGAAGACACGCCATGCTTCCACTCTCAGGGAGCTCCTGGTCTGGTGGGGAAGACACCCGTTTCATCCCTGGGGAGTTGTCAGCCTGATGGAAGAGACTGACATCGTTCTCAACCTTGGAAACTCCCAATCTGATGGGAGAGTCCTAATTTCCTGATTTGGAGAACTTCCAGTCTGAGGACAGAGAGCAGAGTCACATTTTCCCTGATACTGGTGGCTCTTAGTTTGATGGGGGAGACACATTTATCTCTGATTGTAGAATTCCCAGTCTGATGGAGGAGACACATGGCTCTTGATCTTGGACCAGTCTATCACCGATGGAGGAGTGTGGAAGGGAGGGGTTGTTCCCGTCCCAGGAGGGCACCTCCTCTGATGGGAGAGGCAGTCTGTGCCCATAGATAGCTTGAGAGGCAGATAAAACAACATATATGGAAAAAAGAGATCAATCTAGAGTCCCTTTGAAAAGCTAGCTGTGCAGTATCTCTATCTGTTTGTAGACTCAGAAGTGATATTCCTGGCTCTGCTGACACACCATCCTAATCCACAGGGCAGGACACAAATGACAGAATCATTGCCTCACAAGCATCCAGCCAAGCCCCCTCACCAGAGAATCCAAGCCAGAGCTGGCCTGAGGCCCCAGTCGCTGGCATCTTGTGCCAGTCTTTGCCAGGGGAGGGCTTTCTCACGATCAGGGACATCTGGGCTGGCCCAGCTCCCAGAGGCCACCGACATAAAAAGCGAGGGGCTCAGCGGAAACACCATCTGCACATCATAAAGCCGCGTGGTGGTTCCCAGAGGCTGCCTCCAGCTGCGTCCGTGCTGCCCGGGAAAAGCAGAGGAAGGCACCAAGTGACCAGGAGGGGCAGGGGGAAGGATGGCCAAGAGGAGAGAGCCAGGCTGTAACTCCTCTCCCTAGCACCCTGAGCCCTTTGGAAGTTAACGTCACCTGGTTGGTCTCCCTGTCGCTGCCCGGGATCACAGGTTCTAACCATCCCTGAAGGTGACCTGTGACGCGAGCAGTATGCAGTGGCGGTGATGCCCTCAGATCTGAGGGTTGAACTGCCTGGATTTGAACCCTAGGTTTACTCATTAGGGCAGGAGATAGACTTTCCTGAGCCTCTTTTCGGGCCGGTGCCTTGGAGAGGACAGTAACCACACCCGTGTCCGGAGGTTGCTGCGAGAACTACAAGAAGTAATAATACACGTATTGAGCTGTACCCTTAAGATGTGTGCACTCGTTACACTTTAATAAAATTTTATTACAACAGAGGTAATAGGTGTCCCGTGTCTGCTTTGCCCGATTTCAAGAAATCTCTGTCACTGTTGGCTCTTACTATTATCATTGTTACCTTCCCTCCCACACACTAGCCTCAGGCTTCTGCAGGAGCAGGCACCTGTAAGGGGCAGAGGCGTTGAGGATATTTCATTGGCCACTGTCTCCAAGGCCCCGCCCCCAGCACCACGGCCACAGCTGATTGGACAAGGGGTAGGACCTGGCGTAAGGGAAGTTTACCTATTGGCAGTTGCGCAGAGCCTGTCAGGTTCTCTGGGGAATTTGAACTCGGGATCAGGCTGTCAGGTGTAGCGGATGGAGGATCACATTGGGCCGCGAAGAGCTGAGGAAGGAGAAAGAGACGAGTGACTGAGAACAGCAGAGATGAGAGAGACACAAGGTTCCCGAAAGACAGAAAGAGATGACAGGCGGGGGGGGGGGGGGGGGGGAGGGCTCCAGTGCCCGGGTTTGGGTGCGCACGTGATTTCCCAGGAGACAAGGCTGTACTGCGTCTCCTGACTTTGGAGCCTAGGAGATGAGTTTGGCCAAGAAGCACAAACACACCTACACACACACACACACACACACACAGGCCAGACATGCACACCACATCCCACCCTACCAACATGCACGCACCGCTTTCGACATTTTCTTTACAATTCCCTGCCCATGCCTGAACGACTTCCAGAATGGTGACTCCCAAAGGAGATTAATTCTGTCGTGTGGCTCTAGGAGAAAAAATACTGTTGCACGGAGAGACCTAATGGGGCGTTTCATAAAGTGTCTAAACTGTGGTGTAGGAGCCTTTGCGTAAAACTTCATTAAAATCACATTACCTGCCGTCTCTCGGTCCTGCTCTCCTCCATGCCAGCTCGGAGGGTTTGACCCTCGTGGCTAGCGAGACGGCTGCTGGCAGCTCCTAGAGCTGAGCCCTCCCTTAAACACAGCCAGCGGGAGGGGTCCTTGGGTCTTGGTTTGGGCTCCCCTGAAGGGAACACTGAGATAAAGATTTGAGGACGAGTGGTTTACTGGGACGCGATCACAGGAAACACTGGTAGGGAATGGGGAAGCGAGCCAGGGAAGGGAATGAAGCCAATAAAGGATGTGTTCTGAAGCCAGTTATCTCTGTGGGCGGCCGGAGCCTGATCTCACCGGGGAGCTGTGAGAGACAGGGTCAAGCATGCACTCGGAGGGGGATCGGGTCGTTCATCCACCAGCCTCCATCAGCCCCTGGTTGAGGGCTGCATCAGGATGGGGTCTAGAACTCCTCACATCCCGCACACTAGGCACCTCACTCGCCTCGCCGTGGTCCCAGCCCTGGCTGCTCCTTGGTGGCACTGATTCCCTGACACCCTGGCCCGCCGCCTGCATGAACACGGAGGGCTCAAGCAGCCTGAGAGAGCCCTCCGGAAGAGTCCCAAGGACTGGCAGTTGGAATCTCAGCCAGTGTTCATGGAAAGAGCAAATGCCAAGAGCACTAAGGTCGGGGCACAGACAGAGGCTGTCACATCGGCAAAAATCTCATTGTATCTCCAAGGTTCTGACTGGATTGTGTTTGTCCCTGGACCTATCACTGACACCAGAGGGATGTCCTGTGCCAACTGAATCGGTCTGGAGTGGTGAGATGGTGGGGCAGGGGCATGAGGGGGTGGTGAGGAGGCGTTCCCTTGTACTACATCCAAATGAATGGGAGTGGACCACAGCAGCTCTCGGAAATCAGGGAAATGGGTGCTGGGCTGCAACACGAACATGACACACAAGTGACCACCCCTCATGCCCAAGCCGCCAAATTAAGTGGAAGGTGACAAGGTCAAAGGTTCTTCCAGCCAAACCTTAAGCTGGCCACCTGCGCTTATTAGAGTACGAAGCGTTAATGGATCAGTGACTTGTGCCAGACATCGTCCAGGCTCCGGGGAGGCACCCGCGAAAAGGTGGCGCTTCTGTTCCCTGAGCGTTCACGGGCAAGGGTAGCCGCAGGGGAGGAAAGGACAGCAATTACGATTTCAACTACGATTGCATCAAATCCACTCACGAGATGCCGCTGGTTGCAACACACAATTATTTGGTGGACCACCAAGAAAAACGAAAAGCCACCAATTAAATGATGTTATCCCGTGGATGGCAATTCATCCCAATTTCAGAAATATGAAATGTAAAAAAAAAAAAAAATGCCCATCTTAGAATTGATGGTCTTGTGGTTATATTTTTATCAGTTTCGTTTGCAAAGGGTGTTTTCACAGACACTGTCTCGCTCTCTGCTCACCACAAACCTACTGAGGGTAATATCACTACTATTTTCCACTCCATGAAACTGTACTCAGAGAGGGCAAGTGACTTGCCCGAGGTCACTGAGCTACTGACTGGTCAAAGTGGAAGTCAACCGCAGGTCTTTCTGGTTGCAGAGCCAGGACACCACCAAACCTCCTGACGAGCTTCTTGGACTCTTGATTCTTCTTTTTACAAAATGTGGGCCCCTATCTCCCCTTCCCTCCTCCTCGGGACTGACAGGGAGCCCCACAAGCACCTCTTCTCTCTGCTCCCAGCAACACACAGGCCCACACTTGAGATATTTGCAGTCCCAGGAACTCTCTTCCTTCCAGGCAAAGGACCACGGGCACACAGTACTATCTTCCACTCACCACCAGCTCCCTTCAAGGGTCTTGCCATGGTGAGCACTCTTCAAACCTGGGTCCCTGCTGGAGATTCTATTTCTTTTTTTTTTTTTAATTTTTTTTAATGTTTATTTCTGAGACAGAGAGAGACAGAGCATGAGTGGGGGGGGGGGGGGTTGCAGAAAGAGAGGGAGACACAGAATCTGAAGCAGGCTCCAGGCTCTGAGCTGTCAGCACAGAGCCCGACGCGGGGCTCGAACTCACAAACCGTGAGATCATGACCTGAGCCGAAGTCGGTGGCTCAACCAATTCTATTTCTATTTCTATTCTATTTCTAAGGAGCCAGGCCCTTGCCCCTTGGAACAGCTTACACTACAATGATTTCCTAGTGGCTTCCGTGGAAGTTTCGTCATATAAAGGCCTAAATGGCTACAGGCTGAGAACCAGGGCTGGCTTTATAGAGCAAGCCACCTAGGCAGTTACATGGGAGTTCACACTTAGCTTAATGCTCTGGACCCCACAGATTACATAGCAGATCCTGCTCCTGCTTAAAAGCATCTGAGCAAGGAGCCTACCTTGTTACTCCCCATCCCTGAGACTCCTGAGGGGAGTCCAGGTCACCTCTGTGTGCTCTGGGAACAGGCAGTGCTCTGTTCCCAGAGCAGAGGGAGTGCTCCATTAGTACTGAATACTGAAAGAAGTGTGTGTGTGTGCGTGTGTGTGTGTGTGTGTGTGTGTGTGTGTGTTGTGCACTCTGAGGTGCAAGTAACAGAAATCCAGTTCAAAGTAGACAAACTCAAAGAGGGAGTTTATTTTCCCACTGGATTGAAAAGCGTAAGAGGCTGATGATCCAGAAACTCCCGTACTGTCAGTCACCAGGATATTTGCTCTAGGCCCTGCTTTTTCCACGCTGCCTTTATTCTCAGGCCTCGACAGCTCTAGGCAGACATACTACAGCTTAGCAACCTCGGGAGAAACCTCACCAAAACTTCCCATCAAAATCAAGCCTCAGTCACCCGCCCACCCCTTGCCAGTCGTTAAACCAGGGGCTGTGATATTCTCATTGGCCAGGCCCCAGTCACATGCCTACCCCTGAGCCAATCACTGGCCCTAGAAGCTGTGATACTGCCATTGGCCGGTGTAGGTCACATGACCACTCCTGAACTAGTCACCGGCCCTGGCAGGTGAGATGCCCTCATTGGCAGGCTTGGGTCACGTCAGGGAGAGGAGGCTCTCCAGATGGAACTCAGGATACTGTTCTCAGGGAAAAAAAGGAACTTGGTGCCAGACGGTCTTGTACAACCACTGAACCCTGAGGCTTCTGTCTTTGTCCTCGCTTGTCTCAACTGTGGGCAACCTGAGACCCCTGTTGACTAGGAAGGGTGGCCTTGGGAGCCTGGCAAAAGAGGAAGGTCTGGGAAATATCACACACCAGACAAGCAAAAAGCCAAAACTGGGCAGAACAGGCAGGGGCTGAGGCCAGGTGGTCATTCTGCACAATTACCACCAGAGGGCAGGCTTGCCTAGAGATGATGGAAAACAGGACGTGGTCAGAGGGCAGCCGTTAGGTGAGTCCTGTCCCAACCCTCTGATCATAGCAGGTGCCTACTGCTATACTTACTGCCAAGCCTTATGAAGCCCAACCCTGTCCTAAGCACTTTCCATGCATCAACTCACTGAATTATCAGCAATGACGTTGGCACTTTTTTTTTTTTTACCCCATTTTATAGATGAGGAAACCAAAGCTTTGGAGAAGTTTGAAGCAATGGGTCCAAGGCCACACAGCCAGAAAGGGGAAAGTTATGCAACTGTTCTACTAAACCCTGAGCTTCCTGAGGGCAGGGGTTGTGTCTTGCTCTTGTCTGAGGCCCCCACAGACCCAAACACAATCACTATTTGTTGAATGAATATCTCTTAAAGTGAGAATGTGGGCTCAAGGGCTGTCCAGATGTGCTGCGTCTTGGAAGATGAGTCTCAGAGGCTGTCAGGGACCAGAGGGACCACAGCACACCAACAGAAGAGACAGTTGTAGATTGGCAGCGGCTTGGCAACTCTGAAGTCTCATTGTAGGTCACTATTTACGCCTCTTCCAGGGGTGGCTGGCTGTGCAGATAGGAGAGGAAGAGCACGGGGCCCCCCACTGTGGGCTAAACACTATGCTAAGTGCTTCGAGGGAGACAGAGGTAAGTGTGACACAAACCCCTACCTCTGCTCCCCTCTTGGGAGAAGAAATCAGTCTTGGCCGGAAAGAAGAACCCAGAAGTAAGGTCCCGACTCCCATAAGAGCGAACTTCAACCCTCTAATCAAAACTGTGTTATGTACATGCTAAGTGCCAGGTGCAGCAGATACAGCAGTGAACACAGCTGAAAGATAGACACAGCTCAGGGCACCCAGGTGGCTCAGTCGGTTAAGCATCTGATTTTTGATTTTGGCTCAGGTCATGATCTTAAGGTTCATGGGCTTGAGCCCCACATCAGGCTCTGCACTGATAGCACAGTGTCTGCTTGGGATTCTCTCTCTCTCTCTCTCTCTCTCTCTCTCTCTCTCTCTCTCTCTGCCCCTCTTGCGCTTGCACTCTATCTCTCTCTTAAAATAAATTTAAAAAAATAGACAGATCTTGCCTTCATGAAACTCAGTCTAAGGGGGAGACTGATAATAAACAGATATGTAATTGCAAATGTGACGTTTAAAGGAAACAGGAAGGGGTGCCTGGATGGTTCAGTCTGTTAAGCGTCTGACTTTGGCTCTGGTCATGATCTCACAGTTTGTGACTTTGAGCCCTGTGTCGAGCTCTGTGCTGACAGCTCAGAAACTGGAGCCTGCCTCAGATTCTGTCTCCCTCTCTCTCTGCCTCTCCCCCACTCGTGCTCTCTCTCTCTCTCTCACACACACACACACACAAACAAATAAATTTTTTAAAAAAGGTTAAAGGAAATGGGGAAAGTACAAAGCGCTATGAAAGAAACTAAAAGGAGACTCATTTAAGCAGGGTTTGGGGAGTTACCTTTCTGAGGTGACAAAAGATGAAAAGGAGCCAGCCATATGAAAAGTGTGGGAATGGCATATCTGGCAAAGGGAACAGCCTGTAGGGAGGTCCTGCATGGTAGGAAAATGTGGCATGTTCAAGGGACTAACATTAAGAAAATTATTTCTGGAGTGTAATGAATCAAAGTGGGTCACGGTGCAAGATGAATCAGAGAGGAGGGCCAGGACAGAACAAAAGCTCAGGTTTTATCTGAGTGTAAAGGGAGACCACCAAAGGGTTGTGAACAGGGCACTGGTTCAGTCTAAGCTGATCTATGTTTGTAAAGGTCACTCTGGCTTTCATGGGGAGAGTGGTTTGAGAGTGGGGCAGATTGGAAGCTGGAAGACATGGCAGCTCTTACTAAGTCAATGCCAAGGGCACACAGACGGGTGGCTATTTCCTCCTAAGGCGGGCATCTAGAAAGGCTTTGAGGAGGGGTCTTTACCCCAACTGAAAACTCAACAGGCGAGGATGAAGGAGAAGGCTGCATCCCCCACTCCAATCTTTTCCCTTCTGAATAAAGAAGAAACTTCTGTTTTTCCTTTCCTGCCGCAGAAACCAGAAAGAGATGGCCATTCAGCAATCAGCGCCTTCCAAATTACCTACACGTAGGGCTAAACAATAATTACAACAAACCATCAGCAGTTCCAAGTGTGAATGGCTCAATGACATTGTAAAATTTGGCATAAATAGATCTGGCTGAGCCTCACACATTTTCTCATGGGGTTAACGATGTCAGCAGTTCTGAGTCTGATCCCTACTGGCCTCTGAAAGACAAGATCACAGAAGAGAAAGAGGCAGAAAGAGCTTCCCTGGTGGCATTTCCCCAAGCAAATGGGCACATTTGCCTCTCGGATGAGCAGGGCAAGAGTCAACCAGGCCAACCAGAATGTGATTAGTCAGAAAGAGTCTCTCTGTCAGCTCTTTATCGGTGACCAGTCTCACAAGGGGCAAGAGTTCACGTTTTGTGAAGCCTGTTGTGTTTGTTAAATACCGTGTGTTTTTATTCAACCAGGTACTGCCTGCCAGCCAAGTTTATACGGCAATGTGCCTCCGGGCTCCGTCCATCTCAGACCAGTTACTGGTCCTCCCTGTTGTACACATCCTCCTCTTATCAGGTCCTCATAGCTGAAGTCCCCTCAAAGCAGATAGAGAACTGAGTTTAGAAACTGTTTTTACTTCTACTGAATTGCTTTGCCTATCCACCATTCATTCACCAATCCTGTGGTAACAGCATCTTAATTTTTCTTGGGGACCTCAACTTAGGCCACATGGTTTGGTGGCACAAGCCTCCCACCAAGGCTCCAGGACTAGACAAGATTTGGCTTGTCATTGAATTCTACCACCAGCATGACCACCAGCATGGCCCCACCCCCACCCTTTCATGCTAATTGGTTCAGAGTCGGCACAAGATCTAAATTGGCTCGGTCAGATAACTCATGAGTTTTTGCTGGACCACTAGGGAAAGAAACATTCTCTTTTCTCTGAACTGGGATTTATGAGGATGGCAGCCTGGAGCCATGATAGCCTGTCTGAAAATAGGACAAGTGCAGAGGAAGCAGAGCCCAAAGACAGAGGAAAGCATGAATCTTGTGGCATCATTTGAGCTCCTGGAGGTAGCATTACCTGAAGCTCTGCCTCATTAGGGGTGGGTTTTAGATACCACCAAAAAAAAGCATTCTGGTGATCACACGGACCCTGAACAATGCAAGGGCGAGAACCAGACATCCTGAATTCCCGTGCTGTGTTCTTACCCTGCATTGTATTCCAGACGACTGTATCCAACCACATGCCCAAACTTGACAAACCTGCATGACTTTATGGTTTGCTAAAAGATGGATATTTTTTTTAAACATCTGATTACAACAGTGTTTCATCTAACTGAATCACAGAGTCGTGGAAGGGCCCCTAGAGATCATATCATTGAGCGGTTTTCAAAGATTTTTAACAACTTCTCATTTCAAACAAAGTCATAAGCAGAGCTCCTGTATATAAGAAACAAAAGCAGTGTCTTGTTAGTGCAAATGTGTTTTATCTTTTCGGTTACAAGTTTTAACATTTACTTTTAGAATCAATGAAAACTCAAATTTTGATTTATTTGTTTCCAAGGTATAAAAATTGGTATATAGGAAATCAATAAAGAAAATCAATGAGGGGTGCCTGGGTGGCTCAATCAGTTGAGTGCCTGACTCTTCATCTTGGCTCAGGTCATGATCTTACAGTTTGTGAGTTCGAGACCCGCATTGGGTTCTGTGCTGATGGTGTGGAGCCTGCTTGGGATTCTGTCTCTCCTTCTCTCTGCCCCTCCTCCATTTGTTCTCCCTCTCTCTCAAAAAAAAAAAAAGAAAGAAAAAAGAAAATCAATGAAAACAAAATTGGTTCTTTGAAAAGATCAATAAAATCAATGAGCCTCCAGCCAGCCTAAGGAAAAAAGAGCAAGGACAGAAATTACTAATGTCAGAAATGAAAAAGAGGACATCACTACAGATCCTATGGACATTAAGATGATAACAAAGAAATACTGTGAACAACTCTATGCCCATAAATTTGATAATCTGGATGAAATGGACAAATTCCTTGAAAGACACAATTTGCCAAACTTACACAAGAAGAAATAGATGATATGAATAGGACTTTATCTATTAAAGAAATTAAACAAATAAACAAATAAAACCTTCCAAAAGAGAAAGCACCATTCCCAGGTGGGTTCACTGGTGAAATCCATACAACATTTAAGAAAGAAATTATATGGGGGCACCTGGGTGGCTCAGTCGGTTAGGCGTCCGACTTCGGCTCAGTTCGTGATATCGTAGTTTGTGAGTTTGAGCCCTGCGTCGGGCTCTGTGCTGACAGCTCAGAGCCTGGAGCCTGCTTCGGATTCTGTGTCTCCCTCTCTCTGCCCCTTCTCCGCTCATGCTCTGTCTCTCTCTGTCTCTCAAAAATGAATAAACATTAAAAAAATTTTTTTAATTAAAAAAAAATTTTTTTAAAGAAATTATATGAACTCTCTATAATCTCTTTCAGAGATAGAAGCAGAGGGACTACTTCCCAACTCATTCTATGAGGCCAGCGTTACCCTAGTACCAAAACTAGACCAAAGACATTACATGAAAACTAAACACCAATATTTCTCATGAACATAGATACAAGAATTCTCAACAAAATATTATCAAACCCATAATGTATAAAAGAATTATATCCTATAATTGGGTGAGATTTATCCAAGGTTACAAGGCTAGTTAACAATCAAAAATCACTTAATGTAATTCATTGTATCATCAGGCTAAAGAAGAAAAATAACATGATCATATCAGTAGAAGTAGAAAAAGCATTTGACAAAATCCAACACCGATTCATGATTTTAAAAAAAACTTTCAGGGGGGCGCCTGGGTGGCGCAGTCGGTTAAGCGTCCGATTTCAGCCAGGTCACGATCTCGCGGTCTGGGAGTTCGAGCCCCGCGTCAGGCTCTGGGCTGATGGCTCGGAGCCTGGAGCCTGTTTCCGATTCTGTGTCTCCCTCTCTCTCTGCCCCTCCCCCGTTCATGCTCTGTCTCTCTCTGTCCCAAAAATAAATAAACGTTGAAAAAAAAATTAAAAAAAAAAAAACTTTCAGGAAAGTAGGAATAGAAGGGAACTTCTTTAACTTGATAAAGAAACCTATAAACCCAAAATAGATGAAAGACATGGACATAAGACAGGAAGCCATCAAAATCCTAGAGGAGAAAGCAGGCAAAAACTTCTTTGACCTCAGCCGCAGCAACTTCTTACTCAACACGTCGCCAGAGGCAAGTGAAACAAAAGCAAAAATGAACTATTGGGACCTCATCAAAATAAAAACCTTCTGCACAGCGAAGGAAACAATCAGCAAAACTAAAAGGCAACCAACGGAATGGGAGAAAATATTTGCAAATGACATATCAGATAAAGGGTTAGTACCAAAATCTATAAAGAACTTATCAAAGTCAACACCCAAAAAACAAATAATCCAGTGAAGAAAAGGGCAAAAGACATGAATAGACATTTCTCCAAAGAAGACATCCAGATGGCCAACAGACACATGAAACAATACACAACATCACTCATCATCAGGGAAATACAAATTAAAACCACAATGAGATATCACCTCACCTCAGTCAGAATGGCTAACATTAACAACTCAGGCAACAACAGATGCTGGCAAGGATGCAGAGAATGAGGATCTCTTTTGCACTGCTGGTGGGAATGGAAACTGGTGCAGCCACTCTGGAAAGCAGTGTGGAGTTTCCTCAAAAAATTAAAAATAGAACTACCCTACAACCCAGTAATTGCACTACTAGGTATTTATCCAAGGGATACAGGTGTGCTGTTTCGCAGGGGCACATGCACCCCAATGTTTATAGCAGCACTATCAACAATAACCAAAGTATGGAAAGAGCCCAAATGTCCATCAATGGATGAATGGATAAAGAAGATGTGGTATATGCACATATATACAATGGAGTGTTACTCAGCAATCAAAAAGAGTGAAATCTTGCCATTTGCAGCTATGTGGATGAAACTAGAGGGTATTATGCTAAGTGAAATTAGTCAGAAAAAGACAAATATCATATGATTTCACTCATATGAGGAATTTAAGTTACAAAACAGATGAACATAAGGGAAAGGAAGCAAAAATAATATAAATACAGGGTGGGGGACAAAACATAAGAGACTCTGAAATATAGAGAACAAACAGAGGGTTTCTGGAGGGTTTGTGGGAGGGACGATGGGCTAAATGGGTATGGGCATCAAGGAAGACACTTGTTGGGATGAGCACTGGATATTCTACATAAAGGATGAATCGCTGGAATCTACTTCTGAAATTATTGTTGCACTATATGCTAACTAACTTGTATGTAAATTTAAAAATTAACTAATTAATTAATTAATTTAACAACAAAAAAAGAATACCTAACAAAAACCCTACAGCTAGTTAACAGCATTCTTAATAGTAAGAAAATCAAAGCATTCCTTCTGAGACCAGGTACAAGACAAGGATGTCCCTTCTCACCACTCCTTTTCAACATCATACTGGAAGTTCTAGCCAATGCAATAAGACAAGAAAAGAAGATACAGCTTGGGAAGGAAGAAATTGTCTTTGTTTGCAGATCATCTATGTAGAAAATCTGAAAGAATCAACAACTAAAAAAATGAATAATAAATGATTATAGCAAGGTTTCAGGATACAAGGTTAATATATAAAAGTCAATTATTTTCGTATAAGCCATCAATGAACAAGTGGAATTTGAAACTAAAAACATAATACCATTTATATTCTCACGCAAAAAAAATTAAATACTTATGTATAAGTCTAACAAATCTACATGAGGTAAGCTATAAAACTCTGATGAAAGGAATCAAAGAACTAAATAAACAGAGATATTCCATAGTCACTGGCAGGAAGATTCAATATTGTCATGATATCAGTTCTTCCCAACACAATCTACCTATTAAGTGCAATCCACATCAAAATTCCAGAAAGTTATTTTGTGGATATAGACAAATTGATTCTAAAGCTTACATAAGAGAGGCCAAAGACCCAGAATAGCCAACACAATACTGAAGGAGAACGAATTTGGAGGACTGACACTACTAAACTTCAAAACTTACTATAAAGCTAGGGTAATTAATACAGTGTGCTTAGGATGCCTGAGTGGCTCTGGGTGGTTCAGTCAGTTAAGCATTTGACTTAGGCTCAGGTCACAATCTCGCGATTTGTGCGTTCAGGCTCCGCGTTGAGCTCTGCACTGACAGCTAGAGCCTGGAGCCTGCTTTGGATTCTGTGTCTCCCTCTCTTTCTCTCTGCCCCTGCCTCGCTTTCACTCTGTCTCTCTCTCTCTCTCTCTTTCTCTCTCTCTCTCAAAAATAAACAAATAAACTGAAAAAAAAAGACAGTGTGGTATTGGCAAAAGAATAGACAAATAGATCAATGGAGCAGAACAGACAACCCAGAAATGGATCCACATAAATATAGTCAACTGATCTTTGACAAAGGAATAAAAGCAAGATAATGGAACAAAGATAGTCTTTTCAACAAATGGTGCTGGAACTGCTGAACATCTTCACATAAAAAAAAAATGAATCAGGACACAGGCTTTACACTCTTCCCAAAAATTAACTCACAGTGGATCACAGACCTAAATGTAAAAATGCAAAAGTATAAAACTGGAAGATGATATGGGAGAAAATCTAGGTAACCTTGGGTATGGCAATGACCTTTTTGATACAACACAAAAGCACACAAATTCATGAGAGAAATAATTGATAAGCTGGACTTCATTAAAATTAAAAACCTCTGATCTGTGAATCACAATAAAGTCAATGAAAAGACAAGCTACCAACTGGGAGAAAATATTGGCTGAAGGCTCATCTGATAAAGGACTGTTATTCAAAATATACGAAGAACCCATAAAACTTCACAATAAGAAAACAAACAACCGGATTTAAAAATGGAGGGCCTTAGCAGGCACTTCACCAAAGAAGACACACAGATGGCAGATAAACCTATGAAAAGATGCTCCGTATCATATGTCCTCAGGGAAATGCAAACAGTAGTCAGGTACCACTACACCTGCACCACTACACCACTACACCTACCACTGGCCACCTATTAAAGTGGCCAGAATCCGGAACACTGACAACATCAAATGCTGGTGAGGGCATGGAGCCACAGAAACTCTCATTCAGTGCAGGTGAACCTTCTTACAAAACTAAACATACCCTCACCATCCAATCCAGTGATCGTGTTCCTTGGTATTTATCCAAAGGAGTTGAAAACTTACGTTCACACGAGAACTTGCACATGGGTGTTCATACTAATTTTGTACATATCTACCTAACCTTGGAAGCAACAAAGATGTTGCTTCAGTTCAGTAGGGGAATGGGTAATCCAGACAATGTGGTGATCCAGAAAATGGAATATTATTCAGTGCTAAAAAGACATAAGCTACCAGGCCATGAAAAGATGTGAAAGAATCTTAAATGCGTGTTATTAACTGAAAGAAGCCAACCTGAAAAGGCTATATCCTACATGACTCCAACCAACCATATGACATTTTGGAAAAGGCAAAACTATGGAGACAGCAAAAAGATTACTGGATGCCAGGGGTTGGGGGGTAGGGGGGAGACACCTGACTAGATGGAGCTCAGAGAATTCTTAGGGCATACTCTGTACATCATACTCTGTATGATAATGCCATAATGGATATACATCATTATATTTATCTAAACCCATAGAATACACAACACCAAGAGTGAACTCTAATGGGAACTACGAACTTCAGGTAATTATGATGTGTCAATGCAGGTTCATCAATTGTAACAGATGTACACTTCCGTCGGGGATATCAATAATGGAGGAAGCTATATTTGTGTGGGAGCATGGGGTATATGGGAAGTCTATGTATCTTTCCCTCATTTTTCTGTGAACCTAATACTTCCCTAAAAATTTATCTTTTGGGGTGCCTGGGTGGCTCAGCCGGTTAAGCATCCAATTCCAACTCAGGTCATGATCTCATAGTTCGTGGGTTCCAGCCCCACGTTGGTCTCTATGCTGATAGCTCAGAACCTGCAGCCTGTTTCAGATTCTCTCTCTCTCTCTCTCTCTCTCTCTCTCTCTCTCTCTCTCTCTCAAATATAAATAAATAAACATTTAAAAAAAATACCAGGCCCTCAAGAAAATAGGATGAAGTGAGGCAGGGAGGCTGGGAAGGAGGGTTTGGGAGGGAGGCAAGGAGGGAGAAAGGGTGTGGGAGGGAGGGAGAAGGTGCTTGATCAGGGGCTCCAAGTTGCTCTCTGTCTGGTAGAATCTGAGTCCAAATGACTTTTGTGGCTGTCAGCAATGGACACCATGGCTTGGACTCACTGCCCTCCAGCAAACAGCTCTGAGGCCATGAGAGCAGGGGAGGCACAGGGATCACCACATGGACAGATGCCATCTGTTGCCTTTCTTTTGTTCACTCAGAGGCAGACAGCTGGGGCGGCACCACCTGTGATCGTGAGCAACCCTGGAAGCTGCACTGTCAACAGCCTGTCACAGGGAATCACCTCAGGCCACTGCCTCCCCAAAGAGCTGCCCAATGAACCAGCCTCTGCCCCTCGGGGTCTCTCTGCACAGCACTAACAGGCTGGGGCCCGGCCATCCTGCCCGCGCCGCCAGACTCGGGCACCCGCTGCAGCTGCTGGGGGCCTGGGCTCAGGGGATGCCTCCTCTCTCCCTTCCCCCTGGGACAGAGGGCAGGGCTCCCCCAGAGTATCCAGGAGAGCCAGCTCTTTCCCTCCCCCTTTCTGACCTTTCACACTTGGGGAGGCCTTCACTGTGCAAGAAGCCCTTGTCCCCCTCCCTTTCCCCGACCCTCATGCCAACCACACCGGTGCCCACAGCTGGTTCTGCCCACTCCTCAGAGAAGGCAGAGGGGTTCACACAAAAGAAGACGAGAGAAGCAAGTAGCCCACAGACAACCGGCCTTGGGAGTTCCTGGCCCCACCTCACAGCGGCATGAGGGGGCTTTGAGGAACACCACGGGGCAGCGGTGGGGGTCTCCAAAGTCCCTGAGGTTCAGGGCTTTCAGCATGACGGGAGCATGGGGTCAGTTCCCAGTAAGCCCCTTTCATCTGTCAGACCTGTGAAGAGTCTCCACTGGGTCTCCCAGAACTGCCCAACCAAGGGAAGCCACGCTTTACTCCAGGATCAGGTGCCCAGGCCATCAGCTGTGTCCCAGAGCTCTCTCTCTCCATAGGCGCACCAAGTTCCGAAGGCCCAGCTGTGGTAGGTGCCTGGCATGCTTTCGGGTCCTGGAGCTGCTGAGGGCCCAGCTTGCCACAGCCTCACACCCCCCTGGGCAACAAGTCCTCTGCAGACGGGCCTGACCCTGAGAGAGCTGAGCAGAGGCCATTTCCTGGGAAAGCCACCCCCCCCAGTGGCCAGCCTTCCTCACTGCCTCTCTCCTCCTCCTCCTCCTCAGGCTCTAGGAGGCCACCAGTTACCTCCTGTCCTCAACCAAAAGACCCTCAGGGGAAGAAAGTGGGAGGGCATCATCATCATCATCATAAAACAGTATAAGTATTCATTCACTCACTCATTCATTCATTCATTCATTCATCCAAAAATTATTTTTTGAGGGCCTGTGCCAAGCCTGGCTCCGTGCTAGGCACAGGGGACACAACTGTGAGTGATACAGGCCCCAATCATGTCCTTGGGGAGCCGGGAGTCCCATGGGGGGAGACAGTTGGCAAACACGCACACAGACATGTAACAGATACGTAACATTATGTCGGTGGCCACATGTGCTATTAAGAGAAGCAAAGTCGCTCGAGGATGTGCTACTGTAGATCTCTGGTCTGGAAGCTTCTCTGAAGCAGTCACCCAGGAGACCAGAAGCTGGGACCCAGGAGCTGGGCCAGGAGCTGAGGGGACAGTGCTCTAGGCAGGGGAAAGAGCACAGGCAAAGGTCCTGGGGCACAGGCAGGCTTGTGGATCAGAAGCAAGTGAGGAGGACAGTGTGGCCAGCCTCAGTGACAGGGGTAGGAAGTGGGTCTGGAGAGATGACGGGGCCAGATCAGGTCTGGAAGCCAAGGTAAGGATTCGGCTTTGATTCTGAGACAGTTTTTACCAGGGAAACAACATTACCTCAAGTGTGTTTTCAAAGAATCACAAAATACAAAAATTTTTTTCTGATGTTTTATTTAGTTTTAAGAGAGAGAGAGAGAGAGAGAGTAAAAGCTGGAGAGAGGCAGAGAGAGAGGGAGACACAGAATCCGAAGCAGGCTCCAGGCTCTGAGCTGTCAGCACAGAGCCCGAAGCGGGGCTCGAACTCGTGAACCGCGAGATCATGACCTGTCCTGTGCCGAAGTCATGCACTTAACAGACTGAGTCACCCAGGCGTCCCAAGAATCACAAAGTTTTTAAAAACTAATATCAGTATCTGGCATTTATCGAGCCCTTACTCTCCATGTGGTCTTACGCTTGGCATTTTGACCACATTGTCTTCTTTCGTCCTTACAACCACCTTATGAAGTGGTCGGCCTGATTCCCTTGCCTTGTTTCAAGAGAGGTGACTGAGGTGCAGAGGGGTGAAGTGATACGCCCAAGGTCACACAGCTAGAAAGCATGAGCTCAAGACGAGCCAGGCCGGCCCCCTCCAGAGCCGTTGGGTTACTCTGGTCCTGGTGTTAGGCCGCCTGGCTTCCAATTTTGACTCCCAGCCACCAGCTGCGTAACATAGCCGGCTCCTGTCTGGTCCTGACATTGCCACAGCTCCAGCCTCTGTAAGACGGACACACTGCATCCTCCTCTGGGGGCTGCAGAGAGGACACTGAGCAAGGGTGCGGGCTGGCGGTGGGTGGGAGGCAGATGGTCAACAGGTGTGATGGCAGTTACTCACCCCCAAAGCTTTGGGGGCTGTGGTTCTAGGGACCTGGTGAAACATATGAGGTCAATCCACCTTGGAAAGAGGAGACAGCCGTTCGGCCTCCACTACAGCTACAGCAAAACAGACTGTGAGGGACGTGACGGAGGCCTGCAGACAGAGGAAGGTACTGGGTGGGACTAAGCAAGGCACAGAGTCAGCCTTGTCCTCTCCGAAGACTGTCCTCTTCCTCTACAGCCAATCGGGATGCACGAGAGAGAAGTCTCCATCGCCTTATGGGGGACAGCTAGCTTCTGCCACGAAGCCTCCCCACACTGCCCAGGTCAGAGGCAGCGGTGCCCAGGTATCACAAAACCAGAAGTTTCTCCATTAAAGCACTGCTCCATTCGGCACAGCAGTCACCTTTCATTGTTTGGGCTCCCTTTGTTCATTTAGCCTCATGGGATCCCAGAAATCCATAAACAGCAAACAACAACGATCTCCACTCTTTAACTTCTCTTCCGATCCTTTCGATGCACAAACATCCCTTCCTACGTGTTCGTGTGAGCGTGTGAATCCTCTTGTGGAATTTATCTCTATCTGACACTATTCTAAACATGCAGGAAGAAACCTGGAAGGTTTCTGGCCCTCTTTTAGAAGAGCAGTGTGGCCTCATGGTTAGAATGTAGGGTTTGGAGGTAGACCGGCATGGATTCAGATTCCGGAGAGGCATGCTGTGTGACCTTGGATAAGCCACTTCGGGCCCCAGTTTCCTCACTGGGACAGGGATAAGAGTGTTCCTCTCACCGGGCTAGGAAAAGGAGAAAAGGGAAGAGAGAGTGTGTGCAACACTCTAGCCAAGTACCCTGCACAGGCAAGTTGTTCCTTTACTCTCACTTTAGTCCTTCTTATCGAGATATGCAGCAGGCTCAGAAAGTTCCCTCTTTGGGATAATATTTGTATATGCTATCAATTGCTGTGTAACAAATCCCCCTAAAACTTAGTGGTTTAAGTAAGCACACATTTATTATCTCACAGTTGTTTCTGTGGGCCAGCAGTCTGCCCATCACTTACCTGGGTCTCCTGCTTCAGGGTCTCTTGAATGCTGCAGTCAAGGTATGAGGCAGGGCTGAGGTCTCATCTGAGTGCCCCATGGAGGAAGGATTCAATCTGAAGTTCAGGTGGTTGTTGGCAAGGTCAATGGCTCAAGAGCTGCTGGGCTGGAGGTCGCCCTCAATTCCTTGCACATGAGCCTCTCCAACATGGCAGCCTCCTTCCTCGAAACATGCAGGCCAAGATGGCAGTGCAGTTGGCTAGCAAGACAGAAATCACAATCTTAAGTAACTGAATCCCAGAAGAGACATCTCATCACCTTTGCCATATCCTAATGGCTAGATATAAGTCTCTAGGCCTGTCCACACACAATTGGAGAACATAAATACCAGGAGGCAGGAGTCTTCAGGGGTCACCTTGGAGTTTGCACTACACAGCAAGGTTCAGTTCAGCTAGCATTTTCTGGGGCCTTTTATGTACCAGGCACTGTCCTGGAGCTGGGAACTTACAAAGTGGGGAAGCCAGGGTGTCCATCTCCCAGGAACTTCTGTGAGATGTTTTCTGCTTCAGGCTCCTGTTTTTCACTGCTGTGAACACTTTGGGAACCTGCGTACAATCTCTGTTGAGGGGAGGAGGACAATTACTCACTCCATAGTGTGAATGAGTTAACTAGGCCCTTTTCCCTCCATCCCAGGCTGGTCAGGGAAAAGAAACACACACACACACACACACACACACACACACACACACACACACAGTGAGCTAGCTCTTAGGGGTATTTGCAAAGTAGTGGTCACTGTGCTGGCTGCTATGGAAACAAAGAGAATGAGACCAGACCCTTCCCTGGGGAAGCACACTGGGAGATGGGGAGCAAAGAGGGAAACTCACAGGTTCGGCCTGGAGTGAGGCATGCCACACTGGAAGCCAGATCCGCATGGGAGTTAAAGCAAAAAGATTATAGCCAACAGCTGAAAAGTTGAACCAAGCTTTGCCCTATACTTAGTGGACAATGGTGGCTTGATCTCAGAGCAACCAAGTTCCCTTCCCCAGCACAACCCCCTTCCCCCACTCTGACTCCACCTCGCAGATGCCAGGGGGGCTTGCTACAGGGAGGCAACAGACACAAACTTCCTTTGTTCGAGGAACCTCATCTTCCCTGGCTAACCATGGTGGTCTGGTGGGGCCTGATGGTCACAGACTAACTCCTCTTGGCCATGGGGGTGGACTGGATACCCAAGCTGGATCAATCTTCCATTCCCTGGCCCATAAGACACATAACCCAACCTAAGCCAATCAGAGCCTTTCTCTGGCATTTCTTCCTGGGTGAAGCTGTCAGAGAAGAGACTATCTTCCTAGTTATGCAGGAAGCAGCTGCTAGTAACCATATTTTTAGCCATATAGAGAGGGAAAAAGGTGGAGCCCTACATACACAGAAACAAGACAGAGAGAGAGAGAGAGAGAGAGAGAGAGAGAGAGAGAGAGAGATACACCAGACAGTATCAAATTCCTGGTGCCTGTCTTCAAGCTTTACTTGAAAATCTTTTTACTTGAAAATCTTTTTACTTGAAATCTTTTTATTTACTTAAAATAATTCAGACTGGGTATCTGTCACACTCCAACCATAGGGTCCTGAACTAGAAGTATAACATTTTACGGTTGGGAGTTCAAGCTAAAGCTACAAATCTTCCTGGGAGATGTGATCCAGAGGTCCAAATTCTTACTAAAGTATAAATGACTAAGATCCTTTCTTGAGAGAAGGCTGTGATGTGGGTTTATCTGAAAATACACAGGGCATCATAAGGTTAAAAGTAGAGGCTGTCAAGACATCCTTCACCTTATTCATGTGTAAAAAGAGCTTGTGATTCAAATCAGAAAAACTTGAATTTGAGTGCAGGCTTTGCCACTAACTGGCAAACCTACTTCACTTCTCTGGGCGCCCATTTCCCCATCTTTAAAATGGGAATAATAATGTTTCTGCACTTCCTGTCTTACAATGCTGTCATATAGAAAAATATCAACATTATTTCGTTTCCCTGCAGCCAATGTCCCTAGATGTGCTATATTAAATACATCTTAATACTATATTTGGGTAAATGCCAATGAACAGAAAGAAATGTGAACAACATCTCTCCAGTAGGACTCAGCACCTGAGGATAAGAGTGAGTGAGAAAGTCTTAAAACAGCCTCAAGGGGTAGACGTCCATCTACAGAGCAATGGTGTTAGTCTGGGCCCCGACTTGGTAAAGTCTGACATACTTTCATCGGTGTGTGTGTGTGTGTGTGTGTGTGTGTGTGTGTGTGTGCAAATTTATACTTTTCTAAATCGTCTCTTTCTTTTCATTTTTTAAAAATTTCACAGGCATGTGATGGGGCGCTTGGGTGGCTCAGTCGGTTAAGGGTCATGATCTCACGGTTTGTGAGTTCGAGCCCTGCGTTGGGCTCTGTGCTGACAGCTCAGAGCCTGGAGCCTGCTTCTGATTCTGTGTCTCCCTCTCTCTCTGTCCCTCCCCCACTTGGGTTCTGTCTCTCTCTGTCTCTCAAAAATAAGTAAATGTGAAAAAAAAATTTAACATGCACGCGAGAAAAAATGTCAAACAAAGAGAGAAGCATAAAACTAAAACAATCCACTTCAGCACCACTGGAGCCTTTTCATCCAGATCTTAACTTTTATTTCTATATATGGATCTTACCAAACACACTCGGCTTCATACTTCGTTGGTGGTGTTTTTGTTACAGTTTGGGAGGCCTTTACATATCAGCACATAAGTTTGGTGGGTTTTGGGGAATTTTGTCTGTTTTGTTTTGTTTTGTTTTGTTTTGTTTTGTTTTGTTTTGTTTTAAAGATTAGAATCCTTCAGTTACCAGCATCCTGGGTTTGCTAGATCTGGCATCCAGTACACGGTTCAATACATATTGTTAAAAGGAAGACATAAACAAGGGGAAGAGGGAAAGAAGAGAGAAGTCAGGGGAGTGGGAAGGGTGATAAAAAGAAAAGAAAAGGAAGGGGAAAAAAGGAAAAGAGGTAGGCGGATGGAGGGAAGGGAGAAAGAGGGGGAGAAGAGGGAAAGAGAGGAGGGAGGAAGGGAAGGAAGAAAGGGAAGGGACACAAAGAGAGGAAAGGAGGGAGAGAGCGAAAACAAAGGCAGATAGAAGCAGAGGAAGAGAGGGAGAGAGAGACAGAGACAGTGAGACAGAAAACAGCGAGAGAGCAAGGGAAAGAGGGACAGAGAGGGAGGGAGGGAGAGGCGACAATCAGACAGAGTCTCCATCTCAGAGAGACAGAGAGAGAAAGGAGAGAAGGGAGGAAGGGAAGAGACACAGAGGGAAGGGAGGAAGAGAGGCGAGAAGAGGGAAAGAGAGAGGAAGCGAGAGAGAAGAAGAGAGAGAGAAGTGGAGAGAGAAACAGAGATAAAGGAGGGAGGGAAGAAAGACAGAGATGGAAGGAAGAGGGGAAAAGAGGGAAAAAGAGAAAGGACAGGAAGGGAGGGAGACCAGAGAGCAGAGGGCAGGGGGACTCTGAGCCGTGGACGCCGCCCCGCCCCCAGCCCCGCCCCCAGCCCCGCCCCCGGGGCGCGGGCTGCGGCGCCACCTCCAGCCGCCAGGAGCCGCCACGGGCAGCCAGCAGCACCCTGCGCGCTCCGCGGACCCTCTCTCCTGCCTCAACGCCGGCCGCTCGCCGCCTCGCCGCCGCTCTCGGGCTCCGGCCGGGTCTCGCGCGCAGTCTTCTCGTGAGGGGCCTCGCGCCGCCCGGCGCACGCCGCCCCCCTGCCTCGGGGCGCGGGGTCTCGCGGGCCCCGCTCCCGCCCTCCGCTCGCCTGGCCCGGACCGGAAGCGGCGCCGCACGGCCTGGGCCTGGCGCGGGGGGCGGGCACCGGGGCCCGGTCCGACATGGGCAAGAAGCACAAGAAGCACAAGTCGGACAAACACCTCTACGAGGGTGAGGAGCTGGCCGCGGTGGGGGGCGGCGGCTCTGGGGAGTGTGTATGTGGCGGGGGGGGGGGGTGGGAGGGTTCTCGCTCCTTCGAGACCACCCTCGAGCTCCCGAGGCGGGCCGGGGGCCGCACCTCCCACGGGCAGGCCGGGGACCCGCGAAGGGGGCGCGGCCCGCGGGAGGCCGCGCAGACCCCTCCCAGGCGGGGGCGGCATTCGAACCCGGGACCCCTGACCCCACCCCCCCGGCGGGGCTCTTGTTGGGAGGTGTGAGACGGCCCCCAGAGGCCCGCAGCGTTCGGGGCACACATTCGGTGAGTGTCCGTCAGTCAACAGGTGCTTCGCGGGGCGCCCACTGCGCGCCCAAAGCCGCCCCGGCAGTGGCTCCCCCTTCTCCCCCTGCCCGTCCCCCTGCCCGCGGTGCCTCTGCATCGTGGATGCTGGCCGGCGCGACCCGCCCGTAATCGAGGCTCTGTCCTTTTGTTTAAGAGTATGTAGAGAAGCCCTTGAAGCTGGTCCTCAAAGTGGGAGGGAACGAAGTCACCGAGCTCTCCACGGGCAGCTCGGGGCACGACTCAAGCCTCTTCGAGGACAAAAACGATCATGACAAACACAAGGACAGAAAGCGGAAAAAGAGGAAGAAAGGAGAGAAGCAGGTTCCAGGAGAAGAAAAGGGGAGAAAACGGAGACGAGTAAAGGTAAACGTGGCTGTGGTGCTTCGGCTCTGCTGGTGGTGCCACTTTTTAAGAGTTCCCGCCTCCCGCTGCCAACCTAACTTGATTCTCTCTGTGTCTGGCGAGACGCTGAAACGCCTTTACGGCTGTCTTGTTTTGAGGAAGAGCAGGGCAGCCTAGAAACATGAATCAGTTGGGAGTTTCAGCAACTCTTGATTTATTTATACTTAGTTACACTCACAGCTGAGTCCTGATTTTCAAGAGCCGCGTCAAAGAGCGTTTGCCCATCTAGGAAAAGTGGAAGTCGTGCTCGAATCAGCCTCAGGTTTGTCAACAACAATAGTCGTTTCAAAAGTGAACGGGATTTTGCTCCGAAGTAAATACTGTAATGCCAGATATATAATGAGCAGCTTTCATCTTAAAACGTGAATCCGTTGAAGAGGAAATCTGATCAGAGACCTTTAAAGGACATGACACCAGTGGTAAAAATTGGCATTTTCCTAACCATCTGCAGTTCACAGAAAAGCGGGGGGAAAGTAGCCGCTGTCTTGCTTCACGGGCTCGGCAAACATGCCCGGAATTAGCCTAGACTTCTGCACTTC
Source organism: Lynx rufus (assembly GCF_022079265.1). NCBI lineage: Eukaryota > Metazoa > Chordata > Mammalia > Carnivora > Felidae > Lynx > Lynx rufus. The sequence continues at coordinate 24,402,364 of NW_025814830.1, read as the reverse complement.
CCAGATTTAACTGGTCACTGAGTGGTTTATTAAATCAGTTACTGTACCTTGAAGATAGATTTCCATAAATTAGTTTTATAACTTTTATGTGTATATACATAACAGAAGTGTTCTATTCCACGTGATTAAATACCTTGATAAGTCACTAAATTTTAGAGACGCTCTGTTTAGAATTTCCTAAATCCATTATTTTCTGCCTCAGTTTTTAATTGCCTTTGGCTGGATTGTGACAGTATATAGAACTATATAATGTTTTCTCTTCTTTTTTTTTTTTTTTTTAATTTTTTTTTCAACGTTTATTTATTTTTGGGACAGAGAGAGACAGAGCATGAACGGGGGAGGGGCAGAGAGAGAGGGAGACACAGAATTGGAAACAGGCTCCAGGCTCTGAGCCATCAGCCCAGAGCCCGATGCGGGGCTCGAACTCCCGGACTGCGAGATCGTGACCTGGCTGAAGTCAGACGCTTAACCGACTGCGCCACCCAGGCGCCCCTATATAATGTTTTCTTTTGCTAAGTTATAAAAACTATTATGTGCATGTGATTTTTTTTTTTTTTTAAGAAATTCAAACAATACAGAGTGAACAAAAAGGAGGAAATTTTGGGGCCCCTGGGTGGCTCAGTCGGTTAAGCGTCTGACTTCGGCTCAGGTCACGATCTCGCAGTCCGCGAGTTCGAGCCCCGCGTCGGGTTCTGGGCTGATGGCTCAGAGCCTGGAGCCTGCTTCCAATTCTGTGTCTCCCTCTCTCTCTGCCCCTCCACCGTTCATGCTGTGTCTCTCTCTGTCTCAAAAATAAATAAATGTTAAAAAAAAAATAAAATAGGGGCGCCTGGGTGGCGCAGTCGGTTAAGCGTCCGACTTCAGCCAGGTCACGATCTCGCGGTCCGTGAGTTCGAGCCCCGCGTCGGGCTCTGGGCTGATGGCTCAGAGCCTGGAGCCTGTTTCCGATTCTGTGTCTCCCTCTCTCTCTGCCCCTCCCCCGTTCATGCTCTGTCTCTCTCTGTCCCAAAAATAAATAAACGTTGAAAAAAAAAAAAATTAAAAAAAAAAATAAATAAAAAAAATAAAATAAAATAAAAAGGAGGAAATTTTTCCTCACCCTGGTCCCTCATACAGTCCCTCCCACTAGAGATAACCAGTTGGAGGGCACCTGGGTGTCTCAGTCAGGCGTCTGACTCAGGCAGCAGCTCGTGAGTTCGAGCCCCACGTCGGGCTCAGAGCCTGGAGCCTGCTTCCAATTCTGTGTCTCCCTTGCTCTCTGCCCCTCCCCCGCTTGCACTCTGTCTCTGTCTCTCTCTCAAAAATAAACACTCAAAAAAATTACTTAAAAAAAAGGTAACAAGCTGGGTTTTTTTTCTTATTTGTAAAGTAGTTTATGAACATAGTTTTTAATTTTTCTTTTAATGTTCATTTATTTTTGAGAGAGAGAGGGAGACACAGAATCTGAAGCACGCTCCAGGCCCTGAGCTGTCAACACAGAGCCCGACGCCAGGCCTGAACCCACAGACCGTGAGATCGTGACCTGAGCCGAAGTCGACGCTTAATTGACTGAGCCCCCCAGGCGCCCCAGTGAACGTAGTTTTTAAAAGTCAAGAGTACTTCAGAGCTTTTACACAAAAGCAGTCTCCTGCTCCAGTGGAGAGTTTTACTTCCAAAATGTTTTAGTTTTTTTCCTTTGGGTATTTGTGTCCTTTTTTTTTTTTTTTTTTTTTTTTTAATTAAATTTTTTTTTTTTCAACGTTTATTTATTTTTGGGACAGAGAGAGACAGAGCACGAACGGGGGAGGGGCAGAGAGAGAGAGAGACACAGAATTGGAAACAGGCTCCAGGCTCCGAACCGTCAGCCCAGAGCCTGATGCGGGGCTCGAACTCATGGACCGCGAGATCGTGACCTGGCTGAAGTCGGACGTTTAACCGACTGCGCCACCCAGGCGCCCCTTGTGTCCTTTTTTAAATGTAGTTTATGTTATTTCCTGACTTATCAGTACATCTTTTACTGATAAGTTACAGAAGGTGAGAACTTAAGTCAGCAGTCCAATACCGCTTCACACCCCCGATTTCCCTTCCTCCATTCTTCCAGTGTGGATGTATCACAGTTGTTGGTTAAATCAGTATTCAGTGTTTAATTGTTTTTCACTGGTGACAAGTATAGCAAATATAGAGCCGAACTTGGTCTCTTGTTAATTGCTTCCATTTGTTTGGTTATTGTGTACCAAACCTTCCCAAACTGACAGATTTATGAAACCCGTCTGATTTCTGTTTTTCACGTGGTCAAACAGTTCTCCTTTTCTTGAGACATCTATCTTGGAGCCCTCTGTGCCCTCCTGCCCTGTCTAGTCTGGTTGAGTCCTCTAGGCCTTCTGGGATCCTCCTTTGCTTCTTTCCTGGATCCCATGTCTTCTTGGTTTGCTCCCTTATTCTGGTGGATTCTTAACTCTAGGAAGTTCCTAAGAAACCATTCATAGGAGGTAGGTTTTGGAAGTCCTTATGTGTTTGAATATCTTTATTCTGCCATCCTATAGTCTCACATAGATGGATGGTTTGACTCCGCATGGAATGCCAGATTGAGAATTATTGTGTCCTAGAATTTTAAAAGCATCTTGTTCTCTAATTGTCCTTTTTAAAAAAATAATACATGTTTATTCATTTTTGAGAGAGCAAGTGTGAGCGGAGGGAGGGGCAGAGAGAGAGGGGAACAGAGGATCTGAGGCGGGCTCTGCGCAGACAGCAGCAAGCCCCGTGTGGGGCTCGAACTCATGAACCGTGACATTATGACCTGAACTGAAGTCCCAACACTTAACCAACTGAGCCACGCCGGCACCCCTAGTTGTCCTTGTTTTTATAGCACCCTGTTCTTATTTTTCTATGCAGTATCTTCTTTTTTTTCTCTGAGGATATTTTTTTTTCCTTTTAAGTTTTCTTTTGCTCCTTGCTTTGTGTCTCCAGTTCTTCAGTTTATTTTCTTGGTCTCCTCCTTTTATGTTAACGGCATCCCTTAGATACCTGTTGCGCCTTCCTAGTCTGTATTTTAGTGTGAAGCACAAAAGGGCTGATTAATAAATACTTTAATTAAAGTACTTAATTAAAGTATGAATAAATACTTTGTATTTAGTTTTCTAGCTGTAGAGTCACTAAACAAAGACCTGATCATTTCATTGGGGAACCCCCAAATGTCTCTGTCTCCAGAGAAAAGTCCCTTCTTGGACAAGGATTTTACCTGGCTGCTGGTGTTTTGGGGGCCAGCCAGGGAAGGGGACTGAAGGTCCTACCACCCAGTGCTCTGCATTCAGTCCAGCATCTCCCCACTTCTGGCTGGTATGCTGTCTGGAGACTCTGGTTCCTTATGTCTCCAAGCGTGAGCTTTTCCAGGTTTCTCAGGTTTGAACTTTTCTCTAGCTGTCCACTTCTGCATGCAGGAGGTCTCTTGCTTTCTGTGATCTGCACGCTCCTACACTTGCCTTTCATCTCCCAAATGTGTGGGTATCTTTCATCCCCTGTCATCTCGTCTGTACTTTGTTCATCTCATTTAACTGGAAGTTGAGGTCACCCCTTTTAACCACTTCTGATTTTAGTTCTGGCACCATAATGCCAGCTGATACACTCGTGTTCTTCATTTCTTCTTTTATCAATTGTCTCATTCCTTTTATTAACTGCGTAGTATTTTGTTATATTGATGTACCATATTTTATTTGATACTGCATTTAAATGTTACAAATAAAGCTTCATTGAGCCTCGTGTACACAAATCTTTGTATACTTTTGTAAGGATATCTTCAGGATAAGTTCCTGGAATTCTCCCCCTGTGTTCCAGCCACTCTGCCCTTTCTTGACTGTGGCTCGAAATGTCATTAGCCTTCATTATATTTCGATTACCTTGTAAATTAAGATGCTTTTGCATCCATAGTCTTACTTGGATTAACACCCTGCAGAATAGGACAAGTAGGTTGGTTTCCGTTTTATGAAAGGTAATGTGGAAACTCAGAAGTGAAGTGAATTTGCCCAAGGTCCCGTTTCCCCAGGACTCAGAGACCATGGGACATTCCAGATTCTCTGGGGTGTCATTGGTTCTGTAGAGGCTGTTTGGGCCATCCCTTCTTTGCAGGTCAGACCAGGGATGGGGGAGGGGGTTCTTTTACTAGTGTTGTCTAGGAAGGGAGACTTCCGGACGCTCCTCTCTGAGCTACGTTCTGGATCTCTAGGGAATTTTAGGAACAGCAGTTGCCTCTGGTCTCGGGGAGAAGCAGCTGTGTAACAGACATGGGCCTGGAAGGGGCTGGGGTATGTGTGGTTCTAAGGGACTGGTGATTCTTCTGGCCATTCTATGTGGCAGGAAGAAGGAAGGATGCAGGGAAAGGATAAAACTTGCCATTTTAAAGCGTTTTTCTGAAAGGCATACATAACTTCTGCTTGTGTTTCATCAGCTACAACTTAACCACATGGCCACCCTAGCTGCTAGGGAGGCTGGGAAATGTCTTTTAGTTGGAGAAGGAGGTGGGGCTTTGTACCCTAATGAAGATCAGGAATCTGTTACTTAGGGAAGAAAAGGGAAAGGTAAAGTTTGGGGGAAGCACACACACTTACAACATAAAACCCTATAATTTTTCAAAAGTGTTGGAGTTAAATGAGTTTCTTCTCTTGAGTAGGAAAGGCCCTGGTTATATTAGTTTAAAATGGCCAAGCAGTTACGATCGATAGTATTTCTCTGTGTAGCACAGTGGCATTTAATACCAGCCAGAACGTTACGAGTACAACATCCCTTTGTTTTAATCAGGCCATGATCTAGATACCACCCCTCTGAAAGTGTGTTGGCTAGTTTTTCCCCCCTGAGCATTCGAATGCTGAGTGATTGGCAAAGAATTTGTGTGCTGGCATAACTCTTAATGTATTTCCTAAAGATTCAGCTTTACATCTGCAAGTCCTTTATTTCCAATTTCCACATCATATAAAAAATATATAAGGCACCTGGCTCAGTCAGTTAAGCATCTAACTCTTAATTTCAGCTCAGGTCATGATCTCCCAGTTTGTGAGTTCGAGCCCCTCACTGACAGTGTGGAATCTGCTTGGGATTCTCTTTCCTCCCTCTCTCTCTGCCTTTCCCCCTCTCATGCATACACACACTGTCTCTCCCTCTCTCAAGATAAATAAACTTTAAATAAATAAAATAACAGCTGATGAATAAATGCTCCTATCATTTGGTCTAGGAATATAAGCATGAGAGGACAATGAAGTAAAACTGAGGGGCAATAAGTAAAATTCTGTGGGATGCCTGGGTGGCTCAGTTGGTGGAGCATCTGACCCTTGATTTCAGCTCAGGTCTTGATCCCAGGGTCGTGGGGCTGAGCCCTGCGTGGGGCTCTGCACTGAGTGTGGAGCCTGCTTAAGATTCTCTTTCTCTCTCTCTCTCTCTCTCTCTCTCTCCCTCCCTCCCTCCCTCCCTCCCTCCCTCTCCCTCCCTCTCCCTCTCCCTCTCCTTCTCCCTCCCTCCCTCTCCCTCTCCCTCCCCTTCCCTCCCCTCCCTCTCCCTTCCCCCCCTCTCCCTTCCCCCCTCTCCCTTCTCCCTCTCCCTTCTCCCTCCCCCCTCTTCCCTCCCCCCTCCCTCTCCCTGTCTCCCCACCACCCCCGCTTGCGTGCTCTCTCTCTCTCAAATTAAAAATTTTTAAATGTCAGTGGATTTTTGGTTTGCTTCTATTTCTTGGCTATTATAAATAATGCTGTTGTTAACCCGAGTATGTAAGTATCTCTTTGAGAACTTGCTTTCAGTTCTTTTGGATATATATCCAAAAGTAGAAGTGCCAGATCATCCTGTCTTCTCTTTTACAGATGAGAAAACTTAAGGCTCAGAGAGCTTAGTCACTTGCTCAAAGTTGCATAATCAGTGCCAGAACAGGAACTCAAACCCTGCCCCTTAAATAGGTCTGTAGTGTGAAAGAGTTGTTAAAATGGACACTGACCTCCACACCCTTCACAGTACATGGAAAATTAAAATCAGTGCCCTTAACAGAGGGGGCGTTCTAGTTCTGAGTCTCTTGAGAGTCCCTGGGGCTGGGTGGGGGGAATCACAGAAGATTTTGCTTAGGCGGTTGCATTTGAGCTGGTCTTGAAAAATCAGAATATAATGATGTTACACTACATGTTCAAGCAATGGGATAAACTATGTACTCTGAGCTATTATTGTAATATAGGGATATTCTTTTCATCTTGTACGATTACAGGTAAGGAATCATGGGGCACATGGGGCACCTGTGTGGCTCAGTTGGTTAAGCATCCAGCCTCGGCTCAGGTCATGGTTTCACAGTCCATGAGTTCAAGCCCCACATTGGGCTCTGTGCTGACAGTGCAGAGTCCACTTGGGATTCTCAATCTCTTTCTCTCTTTCTTTCTCTCTCTCTGCCCTTCCCCTGCTTGCATGTGCACATGCCCTCTCTCTCTCTCTCTGTCTCAAAGTAAAAAAACAACCAAAAAAAAAAAATTAACATTCGAGCGTTTACTGTAATGCCAGGCACAGTTCTGAGTTCTTTACATTTACTATTTTAATTCTTACAAATAGCTCTGTGGAGTAGGTGCTGTTAGTATCTCATTTTATTGCTGAGTTAACTAAGGCATAGAGGATGAGGTAGCTCATAACTAGAGAGAAAAAATGGATGACTGTAATCATTAAGCAAAATGGAAATTCTGTCAAAACACAACTCATTGATTTGTTTGGTATGACATCTGCCAAAGCCAGGATCTCCCAGCAGAAAATCCACCCACTCTGGTTTCCTCTGGAGGTTGTCCTCTTTAAAAAAAAAAAAAAAAAAAAAAGTTTATTATTATTTATTTTATTTTATTTTTTTTTTAATTTTTTTTTTCAACGTTTATTTATTTTTGGGACAGAGAGAGACAGAGCATGAATGGGGGAGGGGCAGAGAGAGAGGGAGACACAGAATCAGAAACAGGCTCCAGGCTCTGAGCCATCAGCCCAGAGCCTGATGCGGGGCTCGAACTCACGCACCGCAAGATCGTGACCTGGCTGAAGTCGGACGCTTAACCGACTGCGCCACCCAGGCGCCCCTATTATTATTTATTTTTAGTAATTTCTGTACCCATTGTGGGGCTCAAACTTACAACTCCTATAACAAGAGTCACATGCTCTTCCAACTGAGCCAGCCTGGTGCCCCTAAAGTTTGTTTGTTTGTTTGTTTGTTTTTTTAAGTAGGCTCCACACCCAGCGTGGGGCTTGAACTCATGATCCTGAGATCCAGTCAAATGTGCTTCCAAATGAGCCACCTACATGCCCCTACTTATTTATAGTAATCCTGCACCCAAAATGGGGCACAAACCCACAACCCCAAGATCACGAGTCACACGCTCTTCCAGATGAGTCAGCCAGGCACCTCTAGAGAAAGAAAGACTGTTATGAGTGTAAGAGTAGTGTTGCTCCTCTGATGGAAAGGCTGTTTATTCATTTATTTACTCAACAGACATTTACCAGGCACCTCTTACATGCCAGACTCTGTTATTAGACTCAAATGATGAAGGTAAATAAAATACAGTTCCTGCCCTCCAGGAGGAGCTCAGAGTTGAGCTGGGGAATCAGATGTGAAAGGAGAGCTAAACTTCATGGCCTGGTAAATTCTAGTAGAGGTATGAATAAAGGTATGTTCTGGGAGTCCAGGGGAAATTGTTTCTTGTTTTCCCTTGGGGAGCCGGGGGAAGGCATCAGAGGTACAGACTAAATAGGCAGCACATGCTGTCTTCAATCTAAGGCCAAAACTGAGGTGTCACTTTGAGGTAGTAAGACTGATTTTTCAATTAAATTCAAAATCACCTGTTAAATTCTAAAATTGTTTTGCAGATTGGAAGCATTATTTGAGTATAGCTAGAAATCTCTGTATCTGTATCTGTATCCCTTCCAAAAGTAGCTGAAAGACAGTACTTACCACTGAGGACTTCAGCTGTTCATTTGTGTGCTTTCACATTCCCATTCCATGCTGCCTCCTGTAATTAATTAATTCTGCAAGTATTATGCATAAGGCATTGTTGAGCTTGGAGGTACAGCACTAAAAATGACATGGGACCCTGCCCACAAGGAACTCTAGTGAAGAGGCAGATGTGTTTATAGTGCAATGAGTGTTATAATATTAATAATATGAGCAAAGATTTGCTTCAGAAGTGTCATTCACAAATTAATAACTTGCCATTGAGTTGTGAATAAATTAGAGTCTGAAATTAAGTACAGTGTGTTTGTAGTTACAGAAATAGCCGCTGTTCCTCTCTCCTGCCTGGACCTTCTTGCGCACAGGATATTTCCTCTGCCTGGAATGCTGTTTCCACCCACCCACCTCCACCCCCAGCCTGGCTAAATTCTGTCCTTCAGATCTCAGCTCAGATGTTACTTCCTCGTAGAAGTCTTCCCACACTTGTCCAGTCTAAATTAGATTCACCCAACAGTTATTCTCTCCATGGATTCTGTTTGGGTCTTTTTAATGAGTTGTTTAATGTGTGTCTCTGCTGTTACACTGTCAGCTTCCTAAGGGCAGGGCTGTGTGTGTGTGTGTTATCCACCAGTGTTTATCTATACAGTAGAACCTTATTTTTTTATTGAATGCATGAATGAATGAGTGTACAATATGGGCAAGTGCTTCGCTGAAATTTCACATATACTGTCTTATTTCATCCTCAGAACAATCTTCTGAGGTATGTGTTGTATTGCAAAGATAAGAAAATTAGTCCCCTCCCCCAAATTATATAGTTTATCCATAATTTCATGGCAAATAAGTGGCAAAGCCAGAATCTGAGCCTATTTATAAACTATAACTGTAAACCCTTCTTCCTTGGCCACCTAAAGTTAAATGGCTCCAGTATCTTTGTGTCGTTTTCTATATGTAATTGGCAAAATGCGTTAACTATTAAGCATAACTGTATTAACTTTTGGTTTTACATATCTGTGTGACTTTAGTAAGGGACGTTCTCAGTGAGATTCTTTAACTATGTTCTGAATCATGAAGAAAATTAGAAGGTTGGAATCAGAATTTTAAGTGGAGAGAGAAGTGTAGAGGTCAAAGCCTCTTGTTTTGTGGGTGAAGCTGAGTGAGTGAGTGGGATAACTTGTTCAGGGTCACATTCTGGTAAACTAGAAGGCAGGTCTCCTAATTCCTAGTCTGGCAGTAACATGTTACTGAATATCCATGCAGTTTAGGGTGCTTTCCAAGTATAGGTTTTTGTATTCTTTTTCTCTTTGGGACTGTAGCCCAGAAGGTTATATTCTCTTGCCATTCTGAATATTAAGGTGGTTAACGTAGACCAGGCTGACAGGATAAAGTGACCAGGTAGTACCATCCTTTGGTACTTTTTCAACTTTTCTATTTCTTGACCTCATTTCACCATTCCATTGATTCTAAGATAGATAAAATCAACAGTTAAATCTCTATCTTGTGGGTGATGAGAGGCCTGATGAGAATAAGTGAATTGCTTAAGAAGGTCACTGTGTGTTAAGGATGAGGCTGGGGCTAGAACTTGAGCCCATAGACCATGGGTCAGCAAACCATGGCCAGTGCACCTGGGTTTATAAATAAAGTTTTGTTGGAATACGGCCACACCCATTCATTTATGTATTGGGTAGGGCTGCTTTCACGCCACAACAGCAAAGGTTAGTAGTTGGGACCTTAGGACCACAAAGCTAAATTATATGCTGTCTGGCCATCTACCAAAAAAAGTTTGCCAACTCCTGCTCTAGATTCCTGGCACTATAGCCCTGGTTCTTTCCACCTAGGAGAGTGCTTATTGCCTTGCAGCTGTCCTCACTTCACAATTTACATTTCATAGGAAGGAATCTGTGTCTCTAGGGGGTCTTTTTCCATTGAACAGAAGGAAATTTTCCAGCCTACAAAAGATTGATGCCAGTTGTTCTGATTGATGGCAAAAAACCCACAAAACTTTCCAGAATCAAAATTTGCTGCTCTAGAGTATGGCATGAAGTCATAAAAATAGACACCAATCAACTTGATGATAACTGAGATCAGGAGCACTGTGAGTACAGTTTATATAGCATTTTTCTCTGGAGCCTTGAAACCAGTCATATATTCTATATTAGATGCTTTGGACCCTGAGAATAGAAGCTCTGTATCAGTGATCCTGAAAGTGTGATTCCTATAGCAGCAACACCCACAAGGCCTGGAAACTTGTTATTAATGCAGACTCATAGGCTCTACCTTAGACCTACCGGATGGGTAATCCCGGAAATAGGGCCAAGACGTTAGTGTTTTAACAAGACCTTCAGATGATTCTGCTGTACACTGAAGCTTGAGATCCATAATGGGCACTCAGAATTTGCACTTCTAGCAACTTCCCAGATAATGCTGATGGTGCTGGTCAGGGAGCACACTTTGAGAACCACTGCTCTGGATACTAGGACAATAAATTAGGACATAAGCCAAAAAAATAGTTTTGGAGTCGATAAGATCCTATTAAGCTTGATTCTCAAAGGCATAAGTAGACATTTTTAGACAATTTTAGTAAAAATTTAATTTAAAAAAAAAGAAAACACAATAATAAAACTAGCACCTGGATACCAGCCATCCAGCTTTAGCTTTTTTTTACCTTTTACTTGATTTTTTGGTTTTTGGCTTTGGCTTTTTGTTTGTTTTTGTAAAGAAATAGGGGCACCTGGGTGGCACAGTCGGTTGAGCATCTGACTCTTGATTTTGGCTCAGGTCATGATCCCAGGGCCATGGGATGGAGCCCTGCTGACAGCACAGGGCCTGCTTGGGATTCTCCCTCCCCCTCTCTCTGCCTTCCCCTGTTCGCCTGCTCTTTCTCTCCAAATAAATATTGAAAGAAAGAAAAGGAGAAAGAAAGAAAAGGAGAGAGAAAGAAAGAAAGAAAGAAAGAAAGAAAGAAAGAAAGAAAGAAAGAAAGAGAAAGAAAGAAGAAAGAAAGAGAGAAAGAAGTGGAGAGAGAGGGAAAGAGAGAGAGAGAGGGAAAGAGAGAGGGAAAGAGAAAGAAAAGAAAGAAAAAGGGAGAGAGAAAGAAAGGGAAAGAGAGGAAGAGAGAGAAAGAAAAGAAGGAAAAGAGAAAGAAAGAAAGAAAGAAAGAAAGAAAGAAAGAAAGAAAGAAAGAAAGAAAAAGAAAGAAAGAGAAAGAAAAAGAAAAATTAGAATATAGATACAGATGAAGCTTTCTGTGTATTCTTCCAGAATCCCATTCCTCTCCCTCTGTCTCCTCTCTCTCTGCCCTGGAGACCACCATTATTGTGAGTGTCCTGTGTATCAGTTGCATACTTGTTTTTGTAATTTTACCACTTCCACATACATCTGTAAATAATATACACTTACACATTTTCAAACTACAAAACCAGTATTGTAACAGTATTCTCAACTTTTATCTCTAGAAATTATAGTTCTGAACACTCTATATCTTGATACAGTGTAACTTTAGCTTATAAATTTTACCTGCTGTGTAAATGTCATAATTTATCAATCCATTTTCCTTTTAGTAGGCATTGGATTGTTCATAATTTTTTACTGTTTCAGAATGTGGCAGTAAATATTCTTATACCTGCCTTCCATGTAGAGAAGTTTCTCTAGGGTATATGCCCAGGAGTAGAAAAGCTGAGAAGTAGGGTAAAGGCATCTTCAGCCTTAAAATATTGTTAATTGTTCTCCTAATGGTTGTACTTATTTACCTACCCATCTGCAAGGTGTGAGAGCCCTATTTCTCGGTTTTCATCAAAACTTGACATTTTCAGGCATTTTATTTTTTGTCACATGGAGAGCTAGGAAATGCCTTGTAGTTTCAAACATTTATAATCCCCAGAGTTCTAGGCAGCTTGAGTTAGTTGGCATGTTTTTTTATATTTCAGGTTTCTGGGAATTACCTGTGATATCCTTTACTCATTTTCTATTGGGTTATCTGCCTTTTTACTTGAATAAATGCTCTTTGCACAGTTTTTGTTAATACTTCTGAGTTTTCTGTGTTTCAAGTACTTTATGTCAGTCGATAGCTAATCTTCTCTACTCTTGGGTCATAAAGATCCTTTACTTTTATCTGAAATTTTAAAGCTTTGCTTTGTACATTTAAGTCTTTAATCTGTGTGGAATTTCCTTTTGTGTACAATATGAGGTAGAGATCTAATTTTATTTTCTTTTTCATGTAGATAACCAGTTGTGCCAGCACTGCCCTTTTGTCCTTGATTTATAATGCCACCCCTGATATACCAAGACTTGTCTATGTGCACGAGTCTGTTTCTGTACTCTGCAATCTGCTCTATTGGTCTGTTTGCCCCAGTTAGTATTACAAATACTATCTGGTAAAACACATCTTATTGTGACTTTTTTCAAAACTGTGTGGATTATTCTTGATGATTCACTCTTCAAGATAAATTATATGATTGGCTTGTCAAATTTCATGAAATTCTGTCTTACAATTTTGATTGACATAACATTTTATTTATTTATTTTTAAATGTTGAGAGAGAGAGCGAGTGCACAGGCAGGGGAGGGGCAGAGAGAGAGAGGGAGAGGGAGAATCCCAGGCAGGCTTTGCACTGTCAGTGCAGAGCCCATTGCAGAACCTGATCCCATGAACTCTGAGATCATGACCTGAGCCGAAATTAAGAGTCAGTCGCTTAACTGACTGAGCCACCCAGGCGCCCCATCATAACATTGTATTTGTAGATTACTTGGGAGAGAATTGACTATCAATTCATGAACATGGTATATCTCCTTTATTCAGGTCTTCCACAGTGACCTCTCAGTAATGTTTCATAATTTTTCCCAAAAGGTATTGGACATCTTTTATTAAATTTATTCCTAGGTATGTTTTCTTTTGTGAATAGTATTATTTTTCTAATTGATTATTTCTGGGATATAGAAGCACTACCCGCCCCCCCCCAGGAGCTGTTATTCTCTCCTTTTCCAGTAGATGGCAATAAAATACATTAAGATTTCATTATTAGAAATCTATTTTCTTTTAAGTAGTGTCTTGTTTTTGTTTTCACTGAAATTATTTGTTTTAAAGGTATTAATTCTGAAGTATTTCTAAATTGTTTCCCTTTGTTCCATTTAGGAGGATAAAAAGAAGCGAGATCGGGACCGTGTGGAGAATGACACAGAGAAAGATCTCCAGTGCCAGGCCCCTGTAAGATTAGACTTGCCTCCTGAGAAGCCTCTCACAAGCTCTTTAGCCAAACAAGAAGGTTGGAATAAGTCTGAATTAACTTACTTGAATGAGGAAGCTGAAATTATTTTAAGGGTTGTAGCCCGGGAAGGTGACTGGGTTTTAGCTTTTAAGATTAAAAGCTGTATAATTGAATTTTTTTTTTAAGTTTTCTATTTTCTGTCACTGCATAAGAGCGTTAAAGTAGCTTCCATTTTGAATTGATACTCTAGTACTTCAATATATTTGTAAGATAAATGAAATTTCTGTATGAGACATTTAATGATGAGTATGAGGTAAGTCATATGGAAAGAAATCAGCTAAACAATACTCTTTAGAATCTTCCTTTTGAAAACACTCTTTTCCTTTCTCCTTTACTTTAGAAGTAGAACAGACACCCCTTCAAGAAGCTTTGAATCAACTGATGAGACAATTACAGAGGTAAATGTTCTTTCCAACATTTTTTAACTTGGAAATTAAAATGAGAAATATAGGATCCAAACCACTTCTCTATTTTTGATTATTTAAAGCCACATTTTTGTGGCCTAAATCCAAATGTACTTGATTTTAAAGTGGATGATAAATATTTTGCCTGGCAATAGAAAGTACTTTAAGAAGCTGACTTTTAAATGTTCTCCTTTGGTTTGTTTTAACTGGCAACCTAAAGAGTGTTACATAATATTCTTAATGGCAAATTTCTCTTTAAACTAACTTCTGATGTTGAAGCTTTAAACCAGGAATAAATAATACAGATATTTTCACTTTGCTAATAAATGAAAATACCTTCTGTATATTTGTTCAATGCTTATCATGCTGTGAATATTCAGCAATTATTAAGTCTGGGAGAAGAAACTAAGTAGGATTTGTGGCCCTCTCTTAAATGCAAAATTTTGTTCTAAAAAATTCAGTATCTAGATTAAACCAATGTTAAGTTCTTAAAGAGGAAAAGAATAACTCAGTCTTCATTAAAATACTTATTTTTGCTACTTTTCTTTACTCAGAATTTGAGTTTTCAACCCAAAGACATTTATATTATTTGCAGAGGATTCGTGGGTATAGGCCATGCATTCTAATACTGAATTTTCTTCTCACTCTGTTATACTTCTGTGTCAACCCCAGAACATAATATAAATCATTTTGTAAGTGAAAGCCTCTAGTGCTATCTGTATTCAACACCTGTTCAGCTTTGCAGTTAAGATCAGAAGTTAGTGGCCTCACTCCCTTTTTGGTGTTACAGAGTAATTGAGAAATACACTTGAATAAGTCATTCACTGTTTGTCCCAAAAATATGAACAGGTAAGCATTAGGTATTCCAACTCTATTGGAATGCTCGACTATGAAGTGTTGGGGCTGCCTTTTAAATTTTTCTTCTTATGACATGATCAGGATGTAGGCTAATGAAATCTTTTAAGTAGATTTCTTAAAAGAAATCTACTTAACAAGGTCTCTCTTCGTCCAAGGATATTCACATTTCTCAGAACACTTTGGGAATTAGAACCCAGAGCCGCATTTTTTGAATAGTCTGTAGAGATCCGTTATCCTTAAGACTCAGCGCAAATGCTGGTAAATAATGTAATTGATTAGGACCATATTAAAATGACTGATTTTAGGGGGTGTAGGTAATTTGCTCTGAAGAGGTCCTCCAGAGATGATTAGTGTTGTTATTCATAGTAACTACTGTGGACAGCACACAGTTGTATGTAGCAGTTGCAGACTGAGTATTTTTGCTTATTCTTTATTTTTTAATCTCCTTGCTTAGGCATCCTGCTAGAGAAGAACAAATATCTAAGGTTATATTCCAACTCTTATCTTTTATCATATTTATGATCTAGAACAAATGATTTGCCCTCTGAGCCTTAGTTTTCTCATTTCTAACTGAGGATACCACCACCTGTGTGGCTTTTATAAAGATTACATATAAAATAAATCAAGTACTTATCAATGGGTCTGCATGTGGTAAATACATATTAAAAGTTGCTGCTTTTATTATTTTTTAAACCATTTTTATTAATATAAGTATTTGCAGTATGAAAACTTTGGTATGCCAAATAGCCAGAGGAAAAAAAAATCAGTCTAATGACCTAATTGTAGAGCAATGGTTCTCAACCCTGTCACTACTGGAGTTACCAATGCCAAATATTCCAACACTAATAGGAATAGTCAATCATACAAGTACCAATGCACCAGCCCTCCTTCCCAAAAGATTCTGTCGTGGGTCTAGGCTGAGCCTCCTCCTCCCCTCCCTACCCCCCAACTAGAATTTTTTTTTTTAAGGCTCCTCTATTGGTTCTGATGCACAAGCCAGAATTGAAAACCTGTGATAGAAAACACTGGTTCTTAAGTTTGGGGGTAATTTGAGGACCTTTTTAGTATCAGGTTTTTGAGTTCTCCCCTGTAGATGAAATAGAAGTTGGATCCATTGATTAAGAAAATACACATATTTTACATAGATGTATTAATCCTGTGGCCCCCCAAGAGTCCAAGCTTATAGTTATAAATCAGCATGGAAGGTTGCAGATGTGCATTTATAGTTACTATTTCTGCCTTTTCCCCTATGGTTGATAAAAGTACATAGGGTTTACGTCCCAGAGGCCAAGACACTGGTCAGTTAGTCTGGATTTTTTATTTTGTTTCATTTTTCCCTATGTGGGAGGTGCTACCAACTAATTAGATATGTATATCTTAAAAGATTCTCTGTCTTAAAGGTACAACTAGTATGTAAAACATCTTCATCTTGTTATTAGTTGTTAGTCTTTGAAATCATTCTTTCACTTTTCAGTGAAAAGTATGTTAGCATACTACACATTCTTTTTACATCTGAAAGTTTTCCTGTGACTTCTCCTAGACCAATAGATTTGTTTGTAGTAGAAATAAGATTGCTCTTTGCATATCTTCACAGAAAAGACCCAAGTGCTTTCTTTTCATTTCCTGTGACTGATTTTATTGCTCCCGGCTACTCCATGATCATTAAGCATCCAATGGATTTTAGCACCATGAAAGAAAAGATTAAGAACAATGATTACCAGTCCATAGAAGAACTGAAGGTAACTGTAGTTATTTATGTCGTGATTGGAAAATAGACGAACTTAGGATACAAAGTAACATGTCTGTTCAATTGAGAGTCTTGGATACTGTATGTACAAAATCTTCGTAGAAATCTACATGTTTGGTATTAGGAAACTTTCTAATTGACCTTTTATTTTGCAGAGAATTAAGTTTACTTTAATATCCAAAATCTTTGTATTTTTTTGTCTCAGAGCTTGTTGATAGGCAACCAGGCAAACTAAGCCATCTGCTATCTTTTATTATTTTGGGACATTTTTAGAAAAATTTTGAATTTCATATGTTCTACAATATATATTCTCAACCTTTAAAATGAAAAAGTATCTGATTTTTAAATTCAGACTAGTGCAGATAAAATTGATACTTAAATTTGTGGCAGAGTAGTTTCCTTTTCTGTTTCTAGTCATGTCTCTCAAATAGAGGATAAGTTGGCCTGTCCAGAAAATAGTCAACAAAAGTTTAATTACATGTTCTAATTTGATGAAAGTCAGTTGCTTTCTGAGTTCAGTTTGGCTAGACTTATTGAGCATATTTTCTTCAAAAGAGAAGAAGGAGATTAAAAACTTTAAAAGTGAAGGGGCGCCTGGATGATTCAGTTGGTAAGCTTCCGACTCTTGATTTTGTCTCGGGTCATGATCTCATGGTTCGTGGGTTCAAGCCCCACATCAGTCTTTGTGCTGACAGCAAGGAGCCTGCTTGGGATTCTCTCTCTCTCTTCTTCTTTCCCTCTCTGCTCTTCACTTGCTCACTCTCGAAATATGTAAATAAACTTAAAAAAATAAAAATAAAGAAGCTATAAGCCACCAGGATGATGTGTGTGTCTCATGTTACAATGGGAGTGTTTTCCATCTTTAAATAGCCTTGGCATATGTTGATTTCAATGGTAAATTTTTCATTTTGATGCTCAAAAGGAACCACGTGGTTTTTGAAATTTTCTGTGTCAGACCACCACAAACTGAACTGGTTTAGATAATATCTATTTTGCCTTTATTTTTTCTGCATGAACATTGTAGTATTCACCTGACCTAAATACTAGACTCTAGTCAGTTACAGATTATATTTACCTTTTCCTTTTTTCATCCACGTATCAGTTGAGATTTATGAATAAAACCAGCATTTAATTCTATCTTCGCTATCCATTTGACTACATAGATAACATTCCACTTACTCTGAAAAAACTGAATTACGTTCAGAGAAATGGAAGCTTTCCCAACTTTTCATCTGGTGAAAATTAAACTAGAACAGTTTATTTCAGCATATTTCTGACCTTCTTATTGCTTAATGGGAAAAAATTTCACAGGTTTTTTTTTTCTTTTTGTGAATAGTTTTCTTCTGATCTTTCTCTTATGATGACAGGAGACCATAGAAATGGGCCCCCTAAGTGTTTTTGCACAAATGATTAAGATTTGTCATAAGTGGAATGAACTAATATTTTCAACGTTTTAGAGTTTTCTACATGAGTATGTTTTCTTTTGGGGAAAAATCCAGTAGTCCAATGTAATATTAATTAGCTTATTCAGCTCATTAGTCTGTTCAAGTTGGGTTTTTGATTTTTTTTGTAATTATATGGAAAGTATGCAGAAAGGTCATTCAGCTTTTTGAATGACCAAGTGCCATTACCCCGAAGTCCAATAAAGCCTAGCACATGACACTGAAGATCATGGAATTTACAAATGCCTTATCAGATCCAGTACTCTCTTGCCAGTTATAGGCCCAGTGGTCGTTTAGTATAAGTAATAGCCATCTGATGTCCTCCCTCATTTGCCTTGTTTCCCAAAATATATATTTAGTAATTCTTTGTTTTTTTAATGTTTATTTATTTTTGAGAAAGAGACAGAGCACAAGCAGGGGAGGAGCAGAGAGAGAGGGAGACACAGAATCCAAAGCAGGCCTCAGGCTCTGAGCTGTCAGCACAGAGCCCAATGTGGGGCTTGAATCCATGAGCTGTGAGATCATGACCAGAGCCAAAGTCGGGTGCTTACCACCCAGGCACTTCCTATATTTAATGATTCTTAATGGAATAGAAGTTTTTCCTACTATCTGTAACAAGGGTCCTTAACCTGGCGTCCCCCGGATAGAAGCCACAGATAAGCCTTTAAGGGGAACCTACTAAAATGACATGAACAATTTAGTGTTCAACTTGGTGTGCATATATATGCTTGAGGAATGGATTCATGGCTTTCATCACATTCTTAAAGATCTGGGATGTAGCAAAATTCTGAACTGATAAGAGACTTGGCCAGACACTGAGGATCCAATTTAAATCCAGTTTAAATTTAACACCAAATTTCTTGGGACCCTTGAGTCTATCTTCTCACATGCTTTCAAATAATACTAAATCTACCTGTTTTTATCCCCTGTAAGTATTCTAAGCTGTCATCACTAGTTATTAAATAGTGAGATTTGAATATTTGGTTTGAATTTAGAGGAAGAGAGTTTGTTTAGAGGGATTCTTTTTTGTTGGGTTTTTACCATTTTAACTCAGTAAGGCCTTGGTATAATCACTGTCACATTTATACAAAGTAAAAAATTACTTGACCATGAAAACATGCAGTGGAATTGAGCTCTCCAGCACATGTAGGTACTTTGAAATTTAACCCAAAAGTACAGTTTTGATAATTTGGCTATTCTAGTTACATGTTTCAACTCCTCGAGATTGTATGGTTTGTGGCACATCGGCATGGTTTTGCAGCATTCTGCAAGTTATGTTTAGCTTACGATAGTACCCAAATATTAACATTAGTGTAAATGTGTTAGTGTTTTTGATCAGTTAATTTGAATTTCTAAGAAATATTGTGATAATTTAGCCCTGTCCCAGTTTTCATCAGGATTTGAAATTATTTAATTCATAAACGGAAACTTACGATGTTTGTTTTAAAACTAAGAGTAGTATTTTTTAATTACATGAACTCAGTTAAGATTATTCTATTAAATGGAAGTATTTTCTTCTAATTCTTTTTCTGTGTAGTTAGATTATAGTGAAGAAACCCATTTAAAAATTTCATCTTGGGGGCCACCTGGGTGGTTCAGTCGGTTGAGCATCCAACTCTTGATTTGGGCTCAGGTCGTGATCCTCGCTGCACAGAGCGTGAGGCCTGCTTAAGATTCTCTTTCTGCCCCACTCCTTGGCCCTCATGTTCACTCACTTGCTCCCTTTTTCTAAAATAAATAAATAAATAAAAATTTCATCTTGGGATCTAAAGGTTCATGTGATTAATTACAAAATGTCTAAGAATTTAGAAAGAAATGTATAATATTTAAATTAATTTAGCAGTATTTGTTAGTGAATCTTAAAACTTAGTAAATTGTTACTAATGTAAAGAGTGAAAGGAAGGTTTTTTGTTGGTTTTATCTTTTTTAATTTTTCAAAGGCCTATATGATTTCAAACAGGAGGATGCTTTGTTTTGTTTTAAATGCATTTTTCTTCTTAATATTCTCTCTCCAGGATAACTTCAAACTAATGTGTACTAATGCTATGATTTACAACAAACCCGAGACCATTTATTATAAAGCTGCAAAGAAGCTATTGCACTCAGGGATGAAAATTCTCAGCCAGGTAAAGGAAGTTCTTTGTCATAAATAATAACATAAAATCTGTATACCTTTGTTTTTTGGTTAGAGTTGATAGAGATCCAGTCCAGTACAGTACTAGTTTTACAGGCAGATTTTATTAAAGTAGGAAATACTAAAGGGAAAAAGTTTGCACATAAAGAAGAAAATTAAAGCAGGGAAGTTCTCATTTGGAATTGATGCAAATAAATACTGGCATTCACTACTAATTATTTATTTTAGAGGCTATTGAATTGGTAGTCACCAGATAGATTTATATTTGCTATGAAAGAAACATCACCCTGAATTCCAGGGTAAGATTGATTAGATGAATTATGAGAGCTTTTAGGAGAAAAGCTGTCTACTTCCCTTTGTACAGATGGACCCTGATGCTTTGGTGAGGCACAGGAACTCCTGGCAGTAGAAAGAAACAAAATTTCAACGAGCAGTAACTTGCTGGTTGCCACCTCCCCACAGGAGCACTGTCCCTTGAAAGACCACAACTGCTACATAATAAGGTGGTCAAGGTGGGAGGAACATGTGCACATGCACAGACACTTACTTCATCATCAAGCTTCATGAGAGCACATAAACATGACCGTGTGTTCAAAACAGGTTAGTGGCAGAAAATGACACGGGATGCCTCAGAGCTACGGTTTGAGGAAAGGCCTTGGGGTAAATTGAGGTGATTGCTGTGCACCTGCTGGGAGAAAAGAAGAGCTCACAAGATAAGTCGTGTTCTTTGAGGTTTTACTCAGCTCTGAATAGGGTGGGAAACTAACAGAAATGATCCTGGCACCTTACCATGGCAGGAAGTTGGAGTTCTTTGAACTTGTGGACCTCAGGCAAGGCATTAACCACGCTGGGCCTCCAGTGTTCTCGTGTGTGGAGAAGAAGGTTTCAAGAGTGATCTCCCAAGATGATTGCTAGCATTAGGGTGCCAACTCCATAAGAGCTAGAATTGGGAGGAGACTACGAGAAAGGAGAGCAAGACAGGAGAGGGATTTTGCGAAGAAGGAAACGAGTGGGTATAAGACAGGAAGAATGAGAAGGAAATCAGAATTAAGAGCTTGGGCCCAGACTCAGGAGAGTTATAGGATAGTAGGAATGAGTCATATGTAGCCGCACATGGCTTTCCAGTTGTTGTAGTGATCATCTGTATCACACTTTTACGTTGAAAGAATTGTCGTGGTGTGCAGATATCTGAGTGTCTGTGTGCTTGGCTCTAAAAGATTTCTTGGATCCGTTTAACTGGGGAAAGAAAAACATTTGGATTGACAATTCTTGCGCAGACAGCATCAGTTCCTACCCTTTCCTAAAGACTTAAGACCCTGTACTGTAAGCCAGTTACACATCTTTGGCAAAATCTGTTTACCCCTCTTTGCAGGAAGGTTCAGAATCCAGAATGAAGCCATATTCCAGATTTAAAAATCTGCAAATGCTCGTTACTACACTTGAAGTAAAAGTGCATCCTGCAAGTGCAGTCGTTAGTCACTCCAAAACTGGATATTGAAGTTTTAGGAGAAAGTTGAATTTGCAGTATTCCAAGTAAATTTATCAACTTTCATTTGCCATTATTTTCTTTTCTTCAGATAATGTAGTTAATATAACATGCAAAAGAGTCCACTACCTCTTGAATTTTCCTGGGGATGGGATGGCTGGAAGCACAGAAAATAAACATTCTTCTCCACTTTCCCTTTTCTCTCTCTGTTGTCTTCCTTTTTTCAGATCTCTTCCTGTTGAGGAGCCCTACCCATCCTGTGTTATAGTTTCCTGTTGACTGTCCTCTCCACCCTAAGTGGGAGGGATCCTTACAACAGTGATTTTTAAACGTTTAAATTTAGACCTGAGTTAACTCTTGTAACAGCAGTGCTCCCAAGAGAGCCCAGTACACCCTTCTATGATTGATGTCTTTTAAAAGATCATTGGTTTTGAATGTTCAGTGTAAAGATTGTACATTTATCATTTTTTTTCATTTACACACAAATAGTGACTATTAGTAGACCTTTTTACTTATTTATTTTTTAGTAGTAGACATTTTTATAAAGGACACGTGTAGAATAATTTGTTTGCTCTCCTAGATAAATACTAGCATGCTGCGTGCTAGTACAAACAAAGTAATAGAATCAAGGTTCAGGGCCTGGCTGTGCCTTCGAGATGCTGAGTGACCTCAGGAGGCAGTGTTACCTTTCTCAGCCTAGTACTTCACTCCTAGAATCATGCCTGACATGTGGGAAAGCACCAAGGATTAGCTGTCATTAATGGCAAAGAATCAAGCCCTTTTAGTCATTTAATATTGTTAAAGTGATAAGTAGTATGCTGATTGGGAGACATCTTAATTATTTTTAAAAAAGACTACTTTCAAAGGAAAATTATATTCAACTTTTTCCAGTGATTTGTGTTGAAATTTAGAAAATTTCTCTAATTCTTTTAATTCTGTGCATGTTCTGGGTTTTTTTAATTGTTTTTAATGTTTATTTATTTTTGACAGAGAGTGAGAGACAGAGCATGAGCGGGGGAGGGGCAGAGGGAAAGGGAGACACAGAATCCGAAGCAGGCTCCAGGCTCTGAGCTGTCAGCACAGAGCCCGATGCAGGGCTCGAACTCACAGACCGCGAGATCATGACCTGAGCCGAAGTCAGATTCTCAACTGACTGAGCCACCCAGGTGCCCCTGTGCATGTTATGTTTTTTAGAATTCCAAAATGTTTTTGAGGTAGGTTCTCCTCTTTATAAAATCCAAGAATGGAAATAAAAAGATAAGTGAGAGCTTCATGATCTGAACACTTAACAGTGCGCCAGACTCTGATTTAGATACTAGAGAGAGATGGGTGAGAAATTACCTAAATGATATACACAAGGGAAAACACAAACGGCCAATAAAAAGTTACAGAGACAATCATACTAATATTTTTTTAAGTATGTATTAAAATAGACATATTTTTAAAACTCAGACTGGCAAATTACTTTAAATACTGTTAAATTTGGTAAGGATTCAGAGAAATTGTCAATCACTGACGTGTATATATAATGTATACACTAATATGTAATATAATGTATATTAATAAAACTATTCTGGAAAGCAGTTTGGCAGTAAATATCAAAAGCCTTAAAAATACTCATTCTTGTTGACCTAGTGTTTTCACTTCTAGGAATTTTTTTTTTTAAGTATAGTTACATACAGTATCACATCTAGGCATTTATCCTAAAGAGATCTTCTTGGAGAGATTTATTTACAGTGATGTTCATGAGACTTCTATTTGTAATAGTGGAAACTTGGAGATAATCTAAATATCTGATAGCGGGATATTAGTAAGACCATGGTACCTAAGATAAAGTAATATATATATATATATATATATATATATATATATATATATAGTTACTGAAAACACTTTAAAGAATACTTAATGATATGGAGGTCACATGCTTGTAATTTCTTAATGAAGAAAATGCATGTTACCAAATATTCAGTGTAATGCCAATCTGCTGATATGTGTAATGCTTAGAGAAATACTGGAATAATGATAAATTAACAAGGTTTTTTTTTTTTTCTCCTCTACCTAAATCTTTGTCTACAATGAAATATATTACTTTAATAGTTTTAAGGTTACTTTAAGATAAAAGTTCAGTAAAGATAGCTAGTCCAGGGACACCTGGGTGGCTCAGTTGGTTAAGCGTCCGACTTCAGCTTAGGTCACAATCTCACGGTTCGTGAGTTCAAGCCCCGCGTCGGACTCTGTGCTGATGGCTCAGAGCCTAGACCCTGCTTCAGATTCTGTGTCTCCCTCTCTCTCTGTCCCTCCCCCGCTCACACTCTGTGTCTTTCTCTCTCTCAAAAATAAACAAACATTTAAAAAAAATTTTAAATAGTCCATGTTCTTGAGGCACTCATATTCTGCACTACTAATATAGCAGAGTGTGATGAGCCAAAGCCCCTTAGGAGACACTAGAGGCCTGGACTTCATCACTGGTTCTTGACCTTAGGTGAGTCATGTAGCATTTCTGGGCTACATTGTTCTTATTCAAATGACCTCTGGTCTTCTCCAGTTCTTAGTTTCTATTATTCTGCAAAAATCTTCCCTGCCGTTGCCATGCAGCCCTAAGGAGACTGCACTCCATATTTTATCCAGGGACAGTGCTCAGTTGGAAGGCAAGAGTAGTCGCTAGAAACAAACGTGCCTCCAGAAACCTCAAGCCCTTAACCACAAAGAAAATTTCACAGCATATCAATGCAGTGGAAAATTAAGTACATGTTTCACAAAATATAAACAAGGCTTCTTTGGTTAGAAGAACATTATGCTTTCTGGGAAAGAAACTACACTAGCAACCTTTCATTCTCCTTGAAGCGTGTTGTTTTCACACGGAGTAAAATGCCAGAGTCATCAGTGATTATCCTAGGATACCAGAGTATAAGGGTTCTTAACATGTTCACATCATCTAGCTTTTGAAATACCTGATAATTCTTAAGTTTCACAAGATAAGCCATTCTGTGAAATCTAAAATTTTAACGTGCCATTAAATTAAATTCTGCTTTTTAAATTTAGTACTGCAAAGAATACTTACTAGTATTTATTCATACTTTCTCTGAATGTTTTGATGATGTAGTCAGGTTGCAAAGCACTCTCTTATGTTGGAAATTAAATGATCTGAATTGAAGGAATAGACTGTATTCTGGTCACCAAACATTTCTCTTGTTATAATTATATTTAATTGCTTTTCTTCCCTTTTAAGTGCGAACTCACATTGTGAGAAAGAAATGCATTACTTTAAAAATCAATGGCAAACATACAATGAGAATGTTCTTGAATATTTTTAGGAGAGAATTCAGAGCCTGAAGCAAAGCATAGAATTCATGGCAGACTTGCAAAAAAGTCGAAAGCAGAAGGATAGAACCGACCAGTCTCAGAGTGGGGAGGACAGCGGCTCCTGGCCGAGAGAAAGGGAAGACTCCGGAGACCCTGAAACCCGAGCCTTCAAGGGTCCCAGCAAGGAAAACAAAAAGTAAAGAATCTTCGGGATATTGAAGCTAAGCTGTCTTTTTCAGCCTAGGAAGGGGGAAGAATACTAATTCGGTGCCTGCCTTGGGAAATCCAAGTCCTGGTCCGCCCGTGGTTGGTTGGTTGTGGCATGAAAGTCCATTTTGGTGATGTGATACCCTCCTCTTCACATAAAGGCACTATATGGAATCGTTTAAACACAGTTCAGAACAATGGTTCTGAATGTATATTCTTATGAAAGTAGTTTTAAAATCAAGAAATTATCTTTAGGGACTCATTGTCAGTGAACTTATTTAAATAGAACTCTAAGAAAAAATTTGTATTCGTTACCTCATTCCATAGACAGTGATTCAGCTTACCTGTAGTTAAAGCCATTCCTAAGCAGATGGGCTGTTGCTGAGGTGCGTGCTGTCCACCAGACATCACCTGGTGGGACCAGTACCTCCCAGCAGTAGCCGGCGTGGCCGGACGCACGTGCGTGCACCCGCTCTCACCTCTCGCCAGCGGCCCTCATGCCTCGCACCTCACCATCCTCTCTGGAAGAGGGTTCTAGGGAGCGGCTTGGGATTTCTGCGGTTGCAGTGCAGAGAAAGTAAACTTGTGACATATTTTTGTTCTGTTTTTAAGATTTGTACAATTTAAATGTATTTCATTTTAAGTTTTAAAAATCAGGCTTTGAAAAGAAAATTCCATGTCTCTCCGCTTTCAAAATACGTTTGAGGTAGAATCCATTTGTGTCATGACTGTATTGAGAAAAATGTTTAAGACAAATAGCACCAGATACCGAAAGGAGGGAAGTAACCAGGGTGTCGGGTTTGCTTTACTTCGAGTGTGGCACAGGCCCTCGGCAGGCCCCTAAGGAACAAAGCCATAGTTGGTGATTGTAGTGCCATTGTCACCCTTTGAGTTGTACCCCTATTTGGAACTCATTTCAATGTTTTCACCTTATTATTTTTTTTTACTTAGTATTAATGTGTGTTTTCAGGAAAGACAAAGATATGCTTGAAGATAAATCTAAGAGCAGTAACTTAGAAAGAGAGCAGGAGCAGATTGACCGCATTGTTAAGGAATCTGGAGGAAAGCTAACCAGGCGGCTTGTTAACAGTCAGGTGATTGGACTTTTCCTTTCTTTTCACTACCTTCTGACTGGTCGTCTGAGACATGCAGTTTTCACATTGCTTGTGCACTTGTAGCCCGTGTCTGCCATAGAGTTGTTCAGTACAACACTCCGAGGAGGCAGATTTAATAACGTATTTATAAAGGACATGATTAACCTTTTTCTCTATTATTGGCTTTTAGTGAAGTTAATGTGTTCTAAACTTGGCAAATGAGCATTTATACTCTGGTCTCTTGAATTCATTGTTTAGCACATTGCTCTTAAAACCGAATAGATTAATACATAACTTCCAGCAGGTCACTTCCCTTCCCTGGTCTCCAGTATCCTCCTTTTTTTAACAGAGGGGACAAAACAGGGTGGCCTGAAGGCCCCACATAGCTCTTTAAAATTCTCATGTTACCTTAACCTTCATTTCTGCAGCCCATTAGCACCTATGTATATGGAGCCAGGTGGGAAAGTTAATATCTAAGTGTAATGGTAGCAACTTACTATATTGGTTTGATTAAGTTTAGGGCATTGTAGTGTGATATATATACATATATATGTATGTGTACATGCATATGAATGTGGTACATATAAAACTGTTGAGGACATTTGGATACTTTGGGTCATTGCAGTGTGAATTTGAAAGGAGAAAACCAGATGGAACAACAACATTGGGGCTTCTGCATCCCGTGGATCCCATTGTAGGAGGTGAGTTCACAGGTCACACTGTGCATGAACTTGCTGTTTCGCAGGCAGTAACCTGGGTGACGTTTTAAACCAGCAGGCCTAGTGCTGTGAAATCCAACCATATTGTCAGCCACAAAGAACTTGGCTAGGCATCATGTATTTCATGCTAATAGCATGAATAGCTTTACTTCGTCTTTAAGTAGATTCTATATAGATCAAGTTTTCTTTAAACTACAAAGTCCAGGGGCGCCTGGGTGGCTTAGTCGGTTAGGCGGCTGACTTCGGCTCAGGTCATGATCTCGCGGTCCGTGAGTTCGAGCCCCGCGTCGGGCTCTGTGCTCACAGCTCAGAGCCTGGAGCTTGTTTTGGATTCTGTGTCTCACTCTCTCTGACCCTCCCCTGTTCATGCTCTGTCTCCCTGTCTCAAAAATAAATAAAACGCTAAAAAAAATTTTTAAAAAATATGTTCAAAAATAAACTACAAAGTCCCAGGGCACCTGGGTGGCTCAGTTGGTTAAGAATCCAACTTCGGGGGGCGCCTGGGTGGCGCAGTCGGTTAAGCGTCCGACTTCAGCCAGGTCACGATCTCGCGGTCCGCCAGTTCGAGCCCCGCGTCAGGCTCTGGGCTGATGGCTCAGAGCCTGGAGCCTGTTTCCGATTCTGTGTCTCCCTCTGTCTCTGCCCCTCCCCCGTTCATGCTCTGTCTCTCTCTGTCCCAAAAATAAATAAACGTTGAAAAAAAAAAATTTAAAAAAAAAAGAATCCAACTTCGGCTCAGGTCATGATCTCACAGTTCAGGAGTTCGAGCCCCATATCGGGCTCTGTGCTGACAGCTCAGAGCCTGGAGCCTGCTTCAGGTTCTGTGACTCCCCCTCTCTCTGCCCTTCCCCCAGCTCGTACTCTGTCTCAGGGGGAAAAAAAAAGTCTGGAATTTAAATGTATTTAATACAGAATATCAGACCCACAATTAAAGCCAAAATTTTACAGTTTCTAACTCTGGCTCAAAGAGATTATGGTATGTATGCTCAGTTATTTCTGGAGGTATCTCAAAACCTTCTTATAAAACATCTGACTGACTTCTTAAATTTCAGTGACTAGAACGAATATGTATGCCATACAGTACCATATAGGAATAATAAAAACCTGCTGACGTGATGGCTTTCACTGTAGTTGGTAGAAAGTTTGTAAAGGTTGGGAAGCATTGCTTTAGAACCTCTGTCATGTTTTTTATTTCCCTCAGGTATTTTAATGGTAGTAGTATAGGGAATAATTTTAAAATTTGATATAAGAATTTTTTGTCATTCACCTGAGAGGAAAAATCATATATTGTGATACGCAAATGTGAGCATGCTATTTTATAAATACCCATGTTCCCCACCGCCATTATGAGAGAGATCACTGGGGATACAAAAATGAATGACGCTTCAGTTAACAGTCTCCAGTATTTGCCTCCTGCTGCAGGCAAGGCCTGTCTTGGGTGCCAGAGGTGGAGCTGGGTGTACAGCAGGGAACAGAACAGAGATGAGTCCCTCCCCTTTTGTCTGTGGGGTGTGGAATGGAGGAGCCAATGAGAATAATCGCGTGAAGAAGAGCAGCTGTGACGGGACACAGGTGGGGGTCAGAGAAGGCTTCCTTATTCCTTAGCAAGGTGACGTTTAGGTTGGTCCCAAAAAGTGAGTAAGGAGTGCGGGGATAGGAGGTAAGAGACTTTGAAGCAGTGGGAAGAGCTGGATGCATTTGAGGACTAAAGAGGGGAGCCTATTCGTGTCTTTCAGCGTTTCCCTCCACTCTTGAGGTGCTGACGGAATCCCTTCACGTAGAAGAAAAGTGCTGTCTGCAAAGCAAAACTCACTTTGCTTTTATGTGAACTTTCATTTTATGTGAAATTTATATGGTATTGAGTCAAAGTGCCACGAGATCGGGAATGTTGTTCTTTCTAGTGTAGCTGTGGTGAAAATTTGGTAATTAAGAGGATAAGGATGCAATTAATGATTAGGCGACACCTTAAGATCTGCCCCTTTCTTCATGTCCAGGGTCTGTCTCTGCCCTTGCTCTGCTTCCTTGCATTTGCAGCTCCTGGAGTCGGTGTGGCCCAGGCTGCCCTGGCTCCTCACGTTTCAGCAGCTCCCTGAGAGGCCTGAGCATTGGTCTAAGGTGGAAGCTCTGCCCCTGCTCACTTCCAAGTTCTTCTCCCAAATTCCAGACTGCTCTGCCAAGAGGGAGAGAAGATCCAATTTAGGTGTTCAGAGTTTCTCGCAAGTGCTTTCATTCCCTCACGCTGATCACCTGTGGCATAGCCTCTGTTCAAGGGTGGTCGTGGTGCAAAAACCAGAACTCTTCACTAGAGATCGTGTTTTCTCCTCATACCAACCGTCCTTCCCAGTTCTGCTTATATCAGAGTCCATCCAGTTACAGGGGTCTGCTCCTGGTTTACAGAGCACATCTTTAAGGACCGTTCCTCACTGCATTGAAAGTATGCCTCAGAGATCCTAATTCTTCTCCTGAATGTACCATGAGTTCTTGTCTTTAGTTGGGTGTTGTCCCCTAGTCTTTTACTAAGCTTTTCTACTCGTTTACTTTCATCACAGGTTTCAACTTTTAAATCCTTAATTTTTGTTTTTAAGTGAACTGCAACATGATTATAAAGTATTCCAGGAAGCAGGAGAGGGTAATGAAAAGGACCAGGTCTGGGGCCTGGCCACATTCCTACCTTGCTAAGCTGCGATTTTCTTACGTGAATAAAGCCTCCTGGACAGAGTCCCATGGATGGCACGAAGCAGCGTGCGTGCAGACACCCTGCAGGTCACCCATCGGCTCCTTACCACGTGCACCTCCCACACCGAGCCCGGTCTTCTGTTTCAGAACCAGGCTACTGCCCTGTGAGACTGGGAATGACAACCGGAAGGCTTCAGTCTGGAGTGAATACTTTGCAGGGGTTCAAGGAGGACAAAAGGAACAAAGTCACTCCGGGTAAGGTTTTTTCCTCAAGCAGTTAGCGGGGGGAAAGTGTAATTACCACTTACTGCTTTATTACTAACTCTTTTAGTGGCATTTTTGCAGTATGAATCAACTCTTTTATTCGGAAGAAACTGAAAAATCAGTTACTAGTATTCAAAATGGCTTTTGTTCTTTCTTTCCTCGGGGGAGGAGTCACTTGAGTTGTGACTTCATGAGGATCCAGGAGGGGGAAATACCTACCTTCTATTTGTTATACCAGTCATTGAAGTAGTAAAATTAGAAGGGAATAATCTTTAATAAAATAAAAATCAGTTTGACACAGAAGTTAAAGAACAGTATTGCAGTACTTAATTTCTGTCAACAGTGTTATACTTGAATTACGGACCCTACAGTTCTTATGCTCCACATTACGACTCCACGTTTGCAAATATCAGCAAGGACGACTCTGATCTAATCTATTCAGCCTATGGGGAAGAGCCTGATCTTCCAAGTGATTTCAGGTGAGTCACCAGTTCATCAGTCTGCTGAGTGCCATGTTGTTCTAAAATCCTAATAAACGTGTGTATATACAAGGGGTGTGGTCCAAACTGGAGGTATAATTTTTGAGACCCCGTGTATGTGTTAGTCCTGAGGTGAGTAAGGTCACCTTAGGGAGGAAGTGAAGGGCAGGAACAAGTCCAGGACTGAACGCTGACGCCTCTGTCATTGAGAAAGTCTTCTTTTTCTTTGACGGTTTCCCCAGGAGCATTTCATTTCACTGTGTTCTTGATCTTGTTTGCTTCTCTCATGACGGTAAAGTTAGCACTGGTAAGGCTGTAAGTATGCTATTGTACCTAGACAGAAATTTTTACATGGTGGCGTATAAATTTAAGTCGTGTCTGGTGGAAACCGTTGGCTGGTATGGGAAGATGAAGCCGACAGGTGATTCATATGGAAGTGACTTTCCCAACATTCTCTCTTTCAGCATCCATGAGTTTTTGGCCACATGCCAGGATTATCCATACGTGATGGCAGATAGTTTACTGGATGTTTTAACAAAAGGAGGCCATTCTAGAACCCTTCAAGAGTTGGAGACGGTAAGAAGGCTGCTAAAGAACCGGGTAATTTATTATTGGCTCTCAGCATTAGTCACTGAGTGTTATGAAACCATGGGAGTCACCAGGGTGACAGCTGGGCTGCCTTCCCCTGAAAGACAGCCCGGCCTGGGTGTGGACCGCGGGTGGAGGACAATGAACGGAAACGAGTAAGCCAGCTACCAGGGTCTGTGAGGGCCAGAAGACTGTCGTTATCTCCCGATCTTGGGAACATAAGAATCAGGATGGGGCTGACTGCTCACAAGTCAGCTGGTGCCATGTACCCTAACAGAACAGGCGGTTTCGCTCACTGGATTGAAACCGAGTTGACTTACAATGCTAGCGAATGTCCTTTTCTTTCTTATGTGGTAAGAACACAGTGGTGGGGCCCCAAGGAACAAAATAAGAAACTTCCTCTTTGCTGTCACTAACATTTGTAGACTGTCTCTAGTTCACTTGGACGTAGTTGATAATCTGGCAGACCCACAGCTCAGAGACTAGAACCAGACAGTGTTCCTCCTGGTGCAGAGGAGAGTCAAGCTCCACACCGTCCTTGTCACCATACTTAGAAGAACCTTACGTCTCTCAGGGTCCTAGCTATTTCCAGTGGCTGTGGCTACTGTCGCCTTGTCCTCTGCCCTCACTGCACATGTGGCCGCTGGTCCCTGGGTGACGGTCAGCAGCGCTGAGTCGGCACCTCTGGCTCACTGAGAACAGCTGTACAGTCTTAGTGCTCGATCTGCTTTCTTCGCATGACCTAAAACCACGCACCTTCGCATCAACTCAAAAATATTTTTCCTCTAGCCTCCCATCAGTTAACCTGAATTAATTAGTAGTATTCAACTACAATTGAGTATCTTTCATTTGGTTGATAGGGCAAAAGATTTCAAATGTGAAATTTCTCTGTCCACTGATCCAGCAGATCTTCTCAGAATAGATCTTAGAAAAATTTAAAAAGTTATATATAAGGATGTGTTGTTTATAATTTTTAAAAATTGGGAATTGGTTTTAAAAAATCATAATAAACCTTTTTCCTTTTTAATTTTTTTTAATGTTTGTTTATTTTTGAGAGAGAGAATGAGCAGGGGAGGGGCAGAGAGCGAGAGGGAGACACAGAATCTGAAGCAGGCTCCAGGCTCTGAGCTGTCAGCACAGAGCCAGACACACGGCTCGAACCCACGAATAGTGAGATATGACCTGAGCCGAAGTTGGACACTCAACTGAGTCACCCAGACAACTTTTTAAAAAATAACATCATTATTTTTAACTTTTTAAAACTTTTTAAACTTTTAAAACTTTTTAAAAGATAACATCATTCCTAATGTTTGTGCATGATACCTTTGTCTGTTGTTAATATGTGCGTGATCTCTGAAGGCTGGTATTATGGGAAGCTTTCACATTCTCCATAGCATTTGAATATTTTACAGTAATCTTCTGCTACCCGAGACTATTGCTCTGTTAATGCAAAATAGTCCCTAGAGTGCCTCCTGTTTTCTCCTTGTCATAGACTTACCGGTTGTTGAAAACCGACTCCATTTACTAGGTACTTTTGTGCTATTTACCAAATACTTTCATACCTTCTTGCTCAGGCACAGAAAGATTAGTCTTGAAGTTACCAGTAATAGGTACTCTTGACTCACAAATACTCTCAAAATGCTACTTATTGTATCTATTTCATTTTTGGTTTAAAATAAATTCCAGGGGCGCCCGTGTGGCTCAGTCAGTTAAGTATGTGACTCGTGATAACGTCTCAGGCCATGATCTCACAGTCAAGAGATCGAGCCCTGCATCAGGCTCCTCACTGAATATGGAGCCTGCTTGGGATTCTATCTCTCTGTCCCTCCCCAGCTCCCTCTCATGCGCGCTCTTTCTCTCACTCTCAAAATAAATAAAAAATTAAATTCCAGTAATCCAGGGGCACCTGGGTAGCTCAGTCTGTTAAGCGTCCGACTTCATCTCAGGTCACGATCTCATGTTTCATGAGTTTGAGCGCCAGGTCGGGCTCTGTGCTGACAGCTCAGAACCTGGAGCTGCTTCAGACTCTGCCCTTCCCCACTCACACTCCATCTCTCTCTCAAAAATAAACATTAAAAAAAATTTTTTTTCAATGAATAATTTCCAGTAATCCATATTCTTATTTCTTGCCTCGAAACTCTTAATATTTTTTTATTTTCCTTGATATTTACCTTTTTAATGTATCTTTTAATGAAAATTGTTTTTCTTTGTCCTTACAGCCATCACCTGAAGATGAAGGCCAGACCAGGACCCTTGACACAGCAAAAGAAATGGAGGTGATTATATTCGTCATTAAAAATATTTAAATGGAGGACAAACTCAAAGGCCTAAATGATAATGCTTTATTTTAAAAGAAAATTATTTATTATCTCCTTAGATAAAAGAACTCTTTTTGCCTGTGGGGAGCTTAGTAGTAGCCAGTGCGGTGCACAAGCATGTACACAAGGGAGCCCAAACTAGTTACCGCACCGTGGAAATGTACACGTTGTAGGAACACAGATCAGAAACCAGCTGCTCTGGATGGCCAGGGAGATCCTCACAGAGGGGATGCCAGGTGGACGGGGTCTAGAAGGATGGCCAGGCAGTCTCCCAGCAAGCAGCGCCTGGCATCTGAAGTGGGCAGAGATGCTGAAGTGGGACAAACGGATCTGAGAGGACAGGGCACGTGTGCAGAAAGCGTGGAAAGTGTGTGACCCTGGGGTGCCGGGCAGAGGAGGAAAGGTGGGGAGGCTGCATGAATGAGGGTCTAGTGACAGAGGGCCATACGTGCAGTCCGAGAAGCTGAGAGTCCACCCTTGAAGACAGGAAGCTCTAAGAACATGGGGAGGGGAGAGAGGCTGGAGGAGAGGACCAGTGAGAAGCTGTGGGGCTTGACAGCCATATGCTGATGAGTGTGGCAACATGGAAGAGAATAAAGATCTACAGTAAAGAGAAACACAGTAGAACTAAAGTCGACAGGACCTGGTGCATGAGGTACATCATAGCATCGTGAGCGCCCATCCAGGGTGGGAACAGGAGCTCCCCTCAGTGGGAGAGCAACTGCCTTCAGTTCCCCACGCGGCAGTGATTCGAGACGTGGCTGCAGGGGAGGCCTAGGACTCCCGGATCTGGCGGCAGGCGTGTGGATCTGGAAGTTGTTGGCATAAAGGGAGAGTGTTACTGTAGTCATTCAAGTGAATGCGATTGTCCCGAGAGAACACGTGCCCTGGCTAAAGTTTGAAGGACAGATCCGGGTGCATCCATGTTACAGTGATAGCATTTCCTACTTGTTAAAGACTGAGCGACATTCCACTGTGCGTGTGTACGTGTGTTGATTTCATCCGTATACCTAGACATGGGATGATTGCTGGATCGTGTAGTAGTTCTTTTTTTGGTGGTTTGAAAAACCTCCGTACTGTACCAGTTCGTATTCCACCAGTAGTGTGTGAGGGCGCTCTTTTCTCCACGTTCTCACCAGCACTTGCCATCTCTTGTTTTGTCATCATTGTTGATGGCCATCCTGGCTGATGCGAGGTGATACCTCATTGCCATTTTCATCTGTTTCCCTGATGATTTGTGGTGTTGGGCACCATTTCATGTACATGTTGACCATTTGTATATCTTCTTTTCAGAAATGTCTATATCAGTCCTTTCCCCGTTTAAAAATTGTTTTTATTTGTCTGTGTTTATACTATTGTGTTGTTTGAGTTCCTTATATATTTTGTACATTAACTGATTATCAGATACATGGTTTGTAAATATTTCCTTTTATTCCATAGGTTGTGTCTTCATTCTGTTGATTGTTTCCTTTGGTGTGCAGAAGATTTTTAGTTTCATGGAATCCCACTTTATTTTTGCCTCTGTTGCTGTGCTTTAGTGTTCATATCCAAGAAATCATCACTCAGACCAAAGTCAAGAAATTGTTCCTATACATTTATTAAAGACACTATTCTTTTCAAAACAAAGGGAACAAAAAAAGGTTGAAGGACAGAACTTTGGAGAAGACCCGTAGTTGAGGTAGAAAAATCACGGAAGAGGGACATACAGGAAGGAGTCCAGCAGTGTCAGCCGCTGCCAATGAGCCCAGTAAGAGTGGCAGGTGTGGCATTTGTAACCGGCAGAGCAGTGCTGGTAAAATGGTGGGGTTGGAGGTAGACGTCAGAGGGCTAAAGGAGCGGAGGGAGGCTGGGACACAAGAGCGGACAGATGTGTGCCCGGTAACTGACACGGAAGAAAACCTGAAGAGATCAAAGACAGATG
Source organism: Lynx rufus (assembly GCF_022079265.1). Classification (NCBI taxonomy): domain Eukaryota; kingdom Metazoa; phylum Chordata; class Mammalia; order Carnivora; family Felidae; genus Lynx; species Lynx rufus. Next base: position 24,367,546 of record NW_025814830.1, on the reverse strand, counting down.
CGGATGTGGTACCTGCCAAACCATGTTTTCAAGGAATGAGGAGCAGGCAAGGTCATGTGCTTAGTGAGGGGGCAAGAATGCGAGAAATCTTGAGAATGGGAAAGGCAGCTGGGTAAAAAGGGAACAGCTACGGAATAGGGTCGTGAGGGCCCAGCCCCGATGTCAAGCCGCAAGCATATACTGATGGTTTTCCTCCACACACCTGCCCACGTGTAGCTAGAGAAATCGGGGGTTCAGATACACATCTGGAGTGCCGTGCCAAAATCTAAAGGGAACCCTTGACTTCTGATAACTTGTTATCTGGGGCAATCTCTTCCTAAAAAGCAGTGTTGAGGTTATGGAAACTCTGAGTCTTGTAATTCCAAAACCAAAACCCCACCCTTTTTAGGATTTTGTTTCTCCCATGCCATACTGACAGCCTGGCTCTGTGGCAGGGAAGAGACCCAGGAAGTACCTCATGCACATCTGCTGTGGGTTTGCAGGTGCATGGACCGGGGGCCAAGACACTGCCTGTGAGCCTCGGAAGCGCGAGGCATTGTCACAGTCCCCGAAAGTTCTTCATGGTGCAGACATCGCCAAGGCCCTCATTCCTGTAGTCTTTTTAGGTGGCTGCCACATGGAACAGGTGATGTGTGATGACACATCATTTCGCTATAGAGAAGTGTGCGTATTCTGGAGAGACATTTTTTATAGGTAGCAGAACTCTAACTGCCAAGTAAATAGGTGGGACAGCTTGGCCTGCACACACAAGCCATCTTACTGACGTTTCATTGCAGCACTGACGGGACTTAACAAGCTGAAATAATTCCTTTCTTCCTTTCCTTCTTTTTTTTTTTTTTTTAAGCAGATTACAGAAATAGAGCCAGAGGGGCGTTTAGACTCCAGTAATCAGGACAGGCTCACAGCGCTGAAAGCAGTAACAAATTTTGGTGCTCCTGTTGAAGTGTTTGACTCTGAAGGTGAGTGTCATTTCATGACCCAGGCAGTCCAGGTTTAATGTCACATTAGTACAGGTTAACATAGCCATTCACCACAGGAAATCTTGGCTGGCCATGCTTCAGTGAGTAGTAAAGCATGTCTGTGGTGGTGATCTCATTTGGAGGGGATCACTCCTTTGAGGAGAGAAGACTAGGCAATAAACAGCAAACCCCAGAGCACAGGACTCCCTTTACTACACAAGGTGGAACCCAAGTAAGTCCCTGTTTTCCTTAGCATGTTATTCTTCGTACCTTACAGAAGCTGAAATGTTCCAGAAGAAACTTGATGAGACCACCAGATTGCTCCGAGAGCTCCAGGAAGCCCAGAACGAGCGTCTGAGCACCAGACCCCCTCCCAACATGATCTGTCTCTTGGGCCCCTCTTACAGGGAAATGCATCTCGGTAGGTCGCACCTCCGGGAAAAGGAGACTTGGGGGATATTTAAAGGGAAAAACTTCTGAGAAGGGACACCGCTGTGAAGCAGTGCTAAAGTGAACTGTAGGTGATTTATTTTTTGCATTTACACAGTTGACCCTTGAACACGTGGGGGTTAGGGATGCTGACCCCAACCACCCACCCTGCACAGTTGAAAATCCATGTGTGATTTTTGACTCCCCCCAAACTTAACTACTGTAATAGCCTTTTGTTGCCTGGAAGCCTTACCTGTAAACAGCTGACATTTCGTATGTTCTATACTAATTCATACAACAAAGCTAGAGAAAAGAAAGTATTAAAATCAGAAGAGAAAATACATTTACAGCCCTGTGTTATCGGAAAAAAAGGCAATGTAAGTGGATCTGCACAGTGCGAACCCCCATTGTCCCAGGGTCAAGTTTGTGGTGTTCCTATGACTTTTTTTTTTTTTTAATCTAAAGGAACCACGTTTCAATACCTAGAGCTGTTTCTTTTTCTTTTTGTCTTCCTTCCCAGCTGAACAAGTGACCAATAATCTGAAAGAACTCGCACAGCAAGTCGCTCCAGGTGATATTGTGAGCACGTATGGGGTTCGGAAGGCGATGGGGATTTCCATCCCCTCCCCCATCGTGGAAAACAACTTCGTAGATTTAACAGAAGGTACGTGCCTTGTGTCTCCGGGAAAATGGAAGGCTGTCGTGAGCAAAAGGGACATCTCCTTTCAAATAACACTGGAGAGGTTTTTGTCTCTGCATGTTGATAGTGTAAAAACTGCTTTTGTTCTTTAGACAAGATATAAAGGAAATAAAGGGTTCACACATTTGCAGACAAAGCTACAGTGATGCCCTAGTAGCACATCTAGTCTTTAACCTTGAACATGGTAAAGAAGGGCTGTCAGCACTTATTCTGGATGACACCTTTACTTTTTACTTAAAAGGGGGAAAGTGCTGAATGAAGCCGTAACTTTTTCTTTCAGATTTTGAAGAACCTAAAAAGACTGATGTTGCCGAGTGTGGACTGGATGGGGTTTGAAGCTAACTGGTACTTCATTATATATTATGTACATAGTTTTTCATTCTTCACTTGGAAATCCTTTTCAGAAGATAGTAAATATTTGTAAATTGTGTTTTTAATTAAACTTTGGAACAATTAATGTTCCAGAGATTGGACTTCTATTAGGTAATAAAGCTGAGCCGGGGACTGCGAGCTGTGTCGCGTGTTATCAGCTGAGCTGTCCTTGACCTTTCCCCGGGGCTGGGTCTGAGGATAAAGTGATAGAGAAACACTTAGGAAGTAAAACAGCCTTTTCAGGACCATTCGTTAAAAGCAGCAAGTCCCCCAAATAATTGAAGTCCCTCATTTTTCCACGTTTGCCACCCTCCTCAGAAATTACAACCAGCTAGTTCCTGACTTACAAAACATTTCATCTGGATGGTTTCTTCAAAGAATGGCCTTGTGAGGAAGGAATAGGATGGACTCTGACCTGTTGCCCTCCAGAGCAGAAAGGAAGAGTGGACCTGGGCACGTTTGGGTCAGATGGTGATAAGGCTGCTTCCTTGGGGGGCACAGATGGGACCAGAGCAAAGACATTTCTTTCAAATCCCCATCCAGTGAGATTTCCTATTGTTACATTGTGGAAACAAATACACTTAACATAGTTTTAGAATCTGCTAGTACGTCCCCTGCATACCTGCTGGGAATGACACTGTGTGTGCAAGGACGAGGTGCTTCCCCTTTGCCACCCTCCCCTTCCCCCAGAAATCACAGCACTGACTTGTCTGGCGGTCCTGTTTGCTTTGCCGTTTTCCATTTTTGAGACAGTCACTTAGAACTGCTGTAAAAGGATAAGCTAAATAAGGGAATCATGGAGCTTCAAGTTCACCTTTCTTTTACCGTTTCTCACGGGTCACCCGTGCCTCAGCGTGTCCCTTGCCCTAATAGTCATCTAATTTTATCTGAAATGCAAAGGTCGGCTGCTCAAGCAGGCAGCTGAGCAGGAGACCGTGAGACGTGTGGCCCCCTCCTGTAACAGGCGCCACACTGCAGCCTTGCTCAGTGAACGAGGCGCATTTAAGACCCTGCGCGGACTGTACATAGCCCTTCTGTAAAACCCCCCAGCTGGAAGTCGTGTTAGTTTTATTGTCCTGACCTTGAAACTAACATTTAGCAAGAACAAGTAGGGTGAAAGAGAAGGGATTCTCTCAAGAGAGTTAGAGATGACCCAGTCTTTTAAAAACCTACTACAGGGGCACCTCGGTTTCGGCTCAGTTAACGTCGGACTCGGTTTCGGCTCAGGTCATGATCTCGGCTTTGTGGGTGAAAGCCCCACATAGGGCTCTGTGCTGGCAGCACAGAGTCTGCTTGGGATTCTCTCTCTACCCCTCTCACTCTCCCTCCCCCACTTGCACTCTCTCTCTCTCTCAAACTTTGAAAAAATAAAAGCCTACTTAAAACTGTATGCTAGAAGACCTTTAAAATTGTTCAAATACACATTTTATCAAGTGTTTTTAGAGTTTAATTTTAACCTTTCAGTTAGAAACCAAGAAAACATTAAATTCAAAACACTAGGACATTCACGTTTTCCAGATTGCTAATTTAATGAATGAAATGCTAAACAAAGTAGAAACACTGGTACTTTATGAAAAGAAAATACATTTTGAAACAAATGTTACAGATATATAAATATTCAGGATACACAGTAATTCCTAGTTGTTTGCACCTTCTCAAAACCTGTTTCTGTATGTTGACCTGTTATATACACAGTGTAGAAGCTGGTTAATGATCTTCTTCTCTATTAGGAAATTTTCTTAATGAGTAAACCAGAGAACTTCAGGTGCGATTGTCACTAGAGTCAGGGAGGCCACCTTTAAGCAAGCCCTTGACCCTTAGAAAAGGTCAGTGTTAGCAAAGACGCTTGTCCTAAGACAGAATGGCGCCTGTGAAGAAAGGGCTCAGGGATCAGAAAACAGGCAAATCAAAACTATGTGCTTTTTATGGTCAGTTATGCACTAGGGTCTGCACATGAAAAACTAAAAACTTACAAAATATTTTTATCTGAGCGCAGTGCTTGAACTGGAAATAAAAATCTATGGTAACTACTTTTTAAACTCCTAATTGGGATTTCTGGTGCCGGAAGAGAAAAGTAATTCAAATATTGCAAGAGTAGAAATATGTCCACCTCAGAGAGGCCCAACACAGCTGTGTGTGTCTATATCGCATCAGTGACAGAACCTCCCTGACACTCCAGGAGAGCCCTGTTGAGCAGCCCTGGTCACTGCTGAGTTAAGTGGATGCATTTCAGTGTAGTGCCCCCTGAAACCAGCCCTTTATATGGAAAGTCGGTGCATAAAACAGTTTAAGGTTATTCCCCTTAACAGAATTTTCGCCACAAAATTCCTTTATCCAGCAAGTTCTTATACTTCGCCTCTATGCTGGTTACATGCGGGCCTCAGAGCTGCACTGCGCCCCAGCACCTCTGTGAACCAGAGAAGCCCCTTCTGAGCCTCATAAGCCCGTGGACACGTCCCAGGCAGACAGCGGACAGTGGCTTCAGGTCCAGTCCTCCCTGCCCTTGGCTGCAACCCCGGGGAAGCCTTTGAAGTCTCCCATGGGCCAGGTTTCCTGTACTTGCGGGGGGGTTCCTGGAGGACTCCAGCTGGGAATCCCTGCTCTGTAGTGAACTTCAGCCATGTTAGAGCCCCAGGTGTGCTCTGGGGATGCAGCGGTGAAACTGATTCAGAAACAGGAACGAGCAGTTTGGCTCCTCCTCAACCTTGAAACGCAGTGAAGGCTGACTTTTGATTCTCTTAGACTTGCAGCACCATAAGACACCTCTCGCAAACCTGGCTTTTTGCACTTGATTTGATTCCTCCCGTTTGGAACAAGTCTGTCTCCGCAGCTCTGAGCAGGCTGGCTTCCCAGATCCGGGAACCTCTTCACACTTGCGGAGGACATGCTTTTCGTCTTGAAGCTCTACGAGTGAGCTGTGAGGACTAAAGAAGAGAAAGGGAGCACTACAGTGTCTGCCTTCTGTCTACACAGACCCCCTTCCTTTCCAGGACAGGAACTGAGATGTGAGGATAGCAGGAGGGCGCTCCAAGTACACACGGTGGTCAGGGAAGGGCTGAGAGGCCGTGCCTTTCTTTCCGGGCTGTGCCGCTCCTTGCCTTCTTGCTGTGTGACAGCCGTGTTCCTCAGCCCCAGCGGGGCTAAGCCGTCAGCGGACGTGGTTAAAAAGACAACACACTGGAGAGAAGAGATTTTTGTCTGGCATCTAAGAAGTCATTAGAAAGGGTAAAACTCCACTAGTCATATACCCATTTAAATCAAACACCTGCCAGGGAGGACAAGTAACAAGCCTCTGTTGTGCTGTTCTCTCCCTACTGTGTGAAATCATAGATGGAAAACCGCATTTTCAGCTCTGTTTACCGGGGTGCCTGTGTGAGAAACGTACAGCCCTGTTGCTGCTCCACTGGGAGAAAGGCGTGCCCAACCCATCCCGGACAGCTCGTCGTGGTTCTGTACCTAGAAAAGACCAGTCCCACCCGTGCGGCTGGCAGGCCATGGCCAGTTGTGTGTCTGGCTCCCCCTCTGAGATCTCCACAGTACCCAGGGGATCCGCATGTCCCAGCTGCCTGTGCGTGGCGAGGCTCGGTGGTAGCCTCGGGCTGGAGTCTGGTGCACGTTCCGAGAAATCCTCTAGCACAAGTCCAAGGAGGCCACACACAGCCACCTTGTCAGGGTAGTGATGGCCAAACCCCTGGAATGCCTCTGTGACTGGCGTAGGGCCGAGTGCTCCCTGTGGCTTGCTTCAGGGACGGAAAATCCGCTTCCAGCATGTTCACCTCCCAGAAGCCCTCAATTCAGTCCCAACCCTTGGAACTTTGCCGTGTCTGTGCAGACAAAGTAAGTCCTCAGCTCGCCTTTGCCTTTGACGTTAATCAGTCCCCGGCACTCGCAAGAATAACCCAGTCCCTGGAGGATGGTGCATGTCTCCTCAGTAACCTGAAAAGGAAAGGACAACAAACTCTTGGGATGCAGCAGAAACACCTGCTGTTGGAGGGATGGCCAGGAACCAGCCCCGAACACACACGTCTGGTGTCCCTCAAGCATGTCCGGGCTGGAATCACAAAGCTGACGGATGCCTGGGTCCCCCGCCCCCGCCGGGAAGTTCCTCCCCCGGGTCGTGGGTTTCCCCAGATGGGGTGTACCTGGATCTTGCCAAGTTCTCCGGTGCTCTCCATTCGGCTGGCGACGTTGACCGTGTTTCCCCAGATATCATACTGAGGCTTTCGTGCCCCGATCACTCCAGCGATCACAGGCCCGTGGTTTATGCCTGAAGATGACATTTGCAGTTGGCAGGTCGGGGAGGCAAAGCCTCAGGCTCTGCCCCTACCGGAGGCCACAGAGTCCAGCAGCAGCCCCAGGAAGCACCGACCAGCAGCTGAAATGCAGGTTGGAGGGGGCTTCCTGAGCCTGTGACAGGACCTCTCACTCGGGACGTGGGAGAGGCGCTCCCTGGGCGGCCCTCTTCCCAGCTGCTCACTCCCGACGTCAGGCTGAGGTCATCACTTTTCCAGTATCCGCTCATCTCCCAGCAAAGAATAAACGGGCTTTGAGCCCCAACCCCGTTAGCTAACACGGAGCAGTCAGGCTCGTAACTGCTTTGTCCTCAGTATATTTTAAGGATTCCAGCCCGATTTCTGGTTCTCCGTTTTCTGTAGTGATACGTTCTGATGTAAACTTTCAAAGGTAACTTTATTAACAGTATGCAAAGAAAGAGTAGTTACCCAGTTGCTGGGGTTGTGTGGCCAAGAGGGATTTCTCAGACCTTTCCTACCATCCAGTCAGGTGCACCGACAGACTCGAGCGTGGGCTTGCCGGGCTCGGGACCCACCGCAGCCTCCCACCCCGGCGTGGCCCGGCCCGCCCTACCCTTGGGCCCTCACCGACTCGCAGGCGGAAGGAGTTGAAGGAGTGCCGGTTGATGCCGTCCAGCTTGCTCATCAGGGCGATGCTGAACTCCACCATGATGCCGATGTGCGCGTGCTGCCGCTCCAGGTCCTGTGGGACAGGGCGCTGCACGGGGGCCGTGGGATCCCGTGCCCCGTCTTTCCTCCTCCACGAGGTGTTAGCCACCTGCACTCCCCACCAGATGCCTCCCCCGGGCTGAGTCGTGAGGTCCTCTGCCCCTCCCTCATAGGACAGGGCAGGAAGGGGTGTCCCCTTGAAGTCAGGTGATAGGTCTGGGAACTGTTGAGTCCCCCGAACGTGGGGCTGGGACCCGCGGCCACCAGCTCAGCTCGGTACCTGGTTCTCAGACCCTGAGGGGACGCTGAGCCCCACGGCTGCCATGTACGTGCTGCCAATGGTCTTGATCTTCTCCACACTGCTGAACTTGGGCTTTAGGAGCAGCTGCGGGACGAAGGGACACAGAGCCGTATGGCCCAGCCGCAGCCCCGGCCCACCCCAGGGTCTGAGAAGGGGTGGGGTCCCTCTCGCCACTGCTGCTAAGTTCTCACGCTCGGCCTCCCCATGTGGGCAGACAGCCGGTCCACGCAGGGACACGGCCTCTGGCTTGTCAGCCCTGCTCCTCCTGACTCGGGCTTCCTGGGGTTCGTCCGTTTGCTCCTCGGCCCCTCCTGGGGCACCTGGACTCTCCTTTTTAAGGACCAAGCACAAAGCAAAGCCCAACAGTATCTACCCAGGAATGTCGACTGCTTGCAGCTGAGAATCAAGTCCAAACCGACTGACTTCCTCTGAACCAGCTAACAGTGTAGACTTGCTGGAAATCAAACTACAGGAGCCCCTCCCCTTACCCACTCCAGGACCCCCAGGGGATGCCTAACACCTCAGACTCCCGAAGCCAGTACGGTGAGTGCTCCCGCCTGCACGTACGTCCCTACGATGTTCAGCGTACAAGTCAGGCACAGGGAAAGGTCAACAACAGAACAGAGCAACGTCCTGTAATAGAAGCTACGTGAATGGTCTCGCTCAGAAAGTCTTTATTCATTCATCCTCCTCCTCGTGAGGACACGAAGCGAGGTGAATGGCCTGGCCGTTGTGACATTGGCGTCAGGCTACAGCTGACCTTCTGACCACACGTCAGGCGGAGGGTCCGCTCCTTCCGGAACACGGCTGACCCGGGGAACTGAAACCACAGATAAGGGACTGCCGAGTTCTTCAAGGACCTAAATCTAATCTTCGCAGGCTGCCCGTCCCAGAGAAGATAACAACACTTACTGAAGAAGCGAGGAGAGGCAGATGTGCACCTTCGGCCATGCGTGTCGCTCCCCACACGCGGCTCGCCGCGCCCTGCCCACCCCCCCACCCCCCCGCGGCTCGGCCCGGAGGCCCTACCTCGTCGAAGTCGGAGATGATCTCGTTCAGCAGACGCAGGCACTCCAGCCCCTCCTTGTTGACGTCACACTCCGTGTAGAAGACTTTGAAGTCCGGCACCGACGCAAACATGACACACACGCAGTCGTAGGACTGATGGTACCAGTCCTGGGTGGGGGCGGGGAAGGAAGCAGGCCACCTTAGGCCCCCCGGCCCTGGAAGGGACCGGGAGCAGACAGGGACGCGGCTCCTCGGCCGCCCCACCAAACTCGGGAGGGGGCGCCAGGCAGGTGCCGCTCCGCCCGGCTTCCACGGAGACCCATCTGGGGGCTGTTACAGAAATAAGGCCGTGAGTCCGCTGCTTGGGGCAGGCCAGGCCCTGGTTGGCTTTGGCCCTTCGGTACCCTGGGTCTCCTGGCTGAGGCTGAGAGCCCCTGGGGTGGGAGGAGGTCCCAGATCACAGGAGACCTGGCTTCCGCACCCATTGGGCCTGCCTCCTTATCTGTGAAACGGCGACCCAGAACTGGCGGAGCGCACGCTTTCATCCACACGGATTGTCCAGATGACAAATGCCTGGACGTACATCCGGTCCTCACAGCCACCCCGACCCGTGGGCCCCCTCGTACAGGTCCCAGGGGCTGACGTTAGGTCCCAGGGGCTGCATCCGGACCCTCAGACGCCCTGCCCTAGTGACCCAGGCCCTGCTCGCACCGCACCTCATTTAACTTGTCACCAATGAAGTGTGCAGCCACGTGGGCTGGCAAGACGTTCTCCAGAAGGAGGCGGTTCACGTTCTCCATGGTTTCAAACTCCTCGTGTTCCTTTTTGAACTTCTTCTTCCACAAGCAATCCAAGCGGCAGTAGTAGTCAATCTGCAGACGATGGGGGAGCATCAGTGTCCTGGCCGCGGTGAGCGGGGGCAGAACGACACAGGCCGAGAAGCAGCAGGGCGCGCCCATCACCCTGGGGCTGCGGAGCCGTCCGTCCGCCCTTCCACCCTCTGTCCCCGGCAAATGGCTCCCACTCAACAGCCACCTCCCAGTGGCCTTAGAGTCCCAGTCAGCCGTGACTCAGTTCTCAAGTGACCCACGTGACCAGATGTCACTGGTGTCCTGATGGGAGGCGGTAACAGGGAGGTGAGGACGCAGGGACCCCTCCCCGAGGGACCAGAGCTTCCCTGCAGGGCTGTCTGCCCCAAATCTGCGGAAGTTCCCGCCCCATCCCAGTTCTCTGTCCGAGCTGAGCAAGGGACGCTGGGGGCTCCCCAGGCGGTACCTGTCTGGAGAGCATGATGAGGGTGACGTAAAACAAAACCAGGTAGAAATTGATCATTGCCTTCGGGTCCTTCCACAGACAGAACGGGGAGCTGCTGGACACGAAGGGAAAAAGCAGGAGTCATCTCCAGCCTCCTGCCCAGTCCTCAGATGCAGGGGGCGGCGGGGGGCGGGCCAGAGCCAGCCTGCGGGAAGGCGTGAACGGGACAGAGATCTCTGCCATCCGAGCTCATGTCCTCATGGCGGAGACGCTAAAGGCAGCATCAACTTGTACAGAAGAGGGTTTGACGGGGAGGTGGGAGAGGCCTCACCGCGGTGACACCACAGCTCACACCCGGATGCCCAAGGATAGCCACGGCAAAGTCTGCAGGAAAAGCACTGCAGGCAGGTGAGTCCTCAAAGTGAGTCAGGGACTTCCAGGTTGGCAGATGGGGTTTGCAGGTGCCGCAGACCCACAGGAGCAGGTTTTGTTCTGGGTCCCGAAACTCCAGCCTTCTAAGTTCAAGGGGAGCCAGGCCCCTCTCCTCAACCCACCGGGGCCGAGAGCCCCCAAAAGCACCCACACGCCAGCCCTTCGAGTGTCAGACAACAGTGCTTTCCAGAACTCTCTGGACCTCCAGGACACGGATGAAGGAGGGGGCCTGGACTAGAGCTGAGGCCTCCTCCCGACCCACCCCCCGAGCGGCATAGAGACCGGATGACCCAGGAGGCCTCCGTGCGACCAGGGGCGTCCCCCAGAGAACCTGCAAATGAGTCCCTCTCCAGCTCTGAGCATAGCGGCCCGAGACCATCGCTTGCCTGTCACATGGCAAGCATGCCACCTGCAGGTCCACCCCACAGGCGTCCAGTCCAGACAGGACCCAACGCAACCGTCCCGCAGCTCGAAACGACGGCGGAACCAAAGGGAGGTGCTGCCGTGGAGCACGGTCGGGATGGGCGCCGCGAGCCCCACCTGAGGGTGCCGTTGGTCTTGGTGAGGTTGGCCAGGCTGTGGCTGCAGCAGTCCCACTGCCAGCACGGGGAGATGTTGAAGAGCACCAGGTAGGCCACCAGGGCCACCGTCAGCAGCACCACCTTCAGCTCCAGGCTCATCCGCAGGAAGACGGAGCAGGCGACAAAGGCCAGGATGCAGCTGCAGGTGTAATACTGGGGAGGCGGGGGGACGTCGGTCACCGCGAGGCACCCCCCGGACCGGGGGTCACCAGAGAGGGCCGCCTCTAGCCGCGGCACACTGACCCGGAGCCCCGGCCCCACTTGGGGGGACCCGTGAGGAGCCGGCCTGTCTGCAGCGCTGCCCTCTTGCCTTGACGACCCTTCTTTTTTTTTTTTTTTTTTAATTTTTTTTTTCAATGTTTATTTTTGACAGAGAGAGACAGAGCATGAACGGGGGAGGGGCAGAGAGAGAGGGAGACACAGAATCGGAAACAGGCTCCAGGCTGTGAGCCATCAGCCCAGAGCCTGACGCGGGGCTCGAACTCACGGACCGCGAGATCGTGACCTGGCTGAAGTCGGACGCTTAACCGACTGCGCCACCCAGGCGCCCCTTGACGACCCTTCTTAACAAAGCAGACAACAGAGTCTAAAACTTCACGGTGTGTTTGCTTCTACTTGTGGCAAACGGGCTCCTCTAAAGGAAAGAAGGCGGTGGCATGTGGACGTGACCAAGGTGGTACGCACACACCCGAGCGGCCTCCCTGCCTCCGGCTCGGCCAGGAACCTGCCCTTCCCGAAGCGCATCTCTGCCCACGTTCCTCTCCTCAAAATCATGCTGTGGCTCCCCACTGCCCCCAGAAGAGAGACACTCATGGTCCCCCCGATCTAGATCAAAGCCACCCCTGGCCCCATCTCCCAACTGGCCCGCTCCACCCCCCTGTCCCATAACCTTCTTGCCCTTCAGAGACCAGCTCCCAATTCACCACCACTCGGGATGAGTGCCTTCAACGTCCCGAGCTGTGCGGGAGCGGTCCAGGTGGGGACACAGGGTGCCCAGAAGTCCGGCCGCACTCACCGGGAGGAGCTCGCACGGGGCCAGCTCCCTGCTGCTCACATCCCCATCCGCCAAGCTCTGGTTGCCTGCAGGCTGCCTCAGGGCCGGGAAAGGCATCAGCGGCTACAGAGGAGACAGGTCACCATGAGGGGTGGTCCGGGGACCTGGGACTCCAGGACCTGCCAGGACCAAGCAGGGCTGGGGGTGGGGAGGGGCCGGAGGGCTGGGCCCGAGGCCTCCGCGACATCTGCCAGGCCCAGCTCTGAGTGTGGCCAGAGTCACTGCCCCAATTCCCCAGCACGGTCCTCAGCTCCACAGTGGGGACGGATCTGGGGGAGAGAAGGGTGTAGAATGAAGCCATACGCACACTGTCCCCAGAGCATCAGAGGCTGGTGGTGGGAGGTGTGGGGGATGGGGGGAGAAGCTGGGATCAACATGGACAATGAGTCCCCTGCTCCCCGGGTGACACAGTGTAGTGGTCACAGAGTCTCCAGGACACGGAGACACCCTAGCTCTAGATGTCAGAGCTGGGAGGACCAGCAGGGACAGGTGCTGTCTGCAGCACAGAGCACGCGAGCAAGGCCTGAGAAGCAGGGGCTCAAGTGTCCCTCGGGCCTGTGCTCGGGCAACCACTCCTTAGTGAGGAAGTGGAGTCTCAGAGAGAGAAAGACAGGGCCTCCTCAGGGGACCACAAAGAAAGGCGAGAATGCCAAAACGCTGGTGATTCAAGACATCGCGGCCTCGTGGGGCTAGCCACGGAAGCTCTATGGGGTCCCCAAGTCTTCGTCTGCAAACCGGGCCTGCCTCGGGAACCTCCCAGAGCCTGCCCGCTGCGCTCTGCAGGGGCTACACCAGATGCAGCTCTCAGGCAACAGGATGATGGGATTCGAGAATCTGAAGCTTCCCAGGGTCAAACACTGGCCCCCTCCACCCGGGAAGCGTGCGCAGGCTCGAGGGGTCCTTGCCAGGGCCCGCCTCCCCCACCCCCGGAACCCACCAGGTTGACGATGGCGATGCTGAGCAGACTGCCAATGGTCAGGATGGCCAGGGACAGCCGCAGCAGGGGCTGGGTCTCCACCCTCTCGGAGATGGCCTGCAGTGTCGCTCGGGCGGGGCAGCACCTCTGTGGAGGCACGGGGTCAGATGGCCGGCGCCAGCACCCGGACAAGGAGCCCACAGTGCAGTGGCCCGGCGGATGCGCAAGCTCCCAAGAGCTCCGCTAGTGACCATCAGCAGGTGCGCTGTGCCCGTGCCCAGCCCAGAGCTCAGCACTCGCGGGGTGCACAGACAGAAGGGGCGTTCCCACCCTTCGGGCCGGGGACGGCCACAGCCACTTGGGGGCCACCAGCAGCCTGGGAGGGCAGATTACTGGGAGAAGCACCCAGCAAACTGTCATCCAGGCAGGAGGGGCGAAGTTGAGCACGGAGGGCTCCGGGGAAGGGTGGAGGCAGCGGGAGGGCCGGTGGGGCAGGGCCCGGCCAGGTGCCCGCTCGGGCTTTCCCACTCACCAGGAACTCGTGGGCAAAGCACAGGCCTAGCACCAGCCCCAGCACACAGGCCACCAGCCCGAAGGACACACCCAGGGCCGCCATCCTGGAGAGGAGAAAACCTTAGTCCTGGAGGACCGTCTGCCCAGGGCCAAGCCACAGGCAGGCCCCCCCACACCCCAGCACCCCAATTCTCCAGCTCCCGGCCACTTCCTGCCCCTCCCAGACTACTGCCTACACACAGCAAAGGGGATCTGTGAGAACTGTGGTCCAGCTGCCCACTCCCGGCACGCAGGGCCCGTGGTTACACGGACTTTAGACTCCTGTCCGGCACCAAAGTGCCATATAAAAGTGCTTCCTATTTGGTCTTTATTAGGCACATACTGAACCCCAATCCTCGCAGACCCTTTGGCCAGACCACCCTTCCCGAAACCGCCAAGTAGCTGACCTTACTCCTTCCCTGTGACCTCACCCCCAACCCTTCCCCCCACCCAGCAGGGCCTTTGAAGCAGAAGCACGAATCTCCGCGGCTCCTAATACCCTGGCCGTGTGCCCGGAGAGGGCCCTAAGCCCACAGGGGACTGGGGAGGGGAGGCGTGTGTGGGAGGGGGAGGCCTGCAGCCGGACAGTCAGTGACAACAAAAATCAGCTCTAGTGACCCCAGGTGTGCGGCCACAACCCCAGTCCAGCTTCTCCCGTCTCAAAAACCAGCCCCCTCCTGCCGGTCAAGAGCGCCGGCAGGTCCTCTGGTGAGCCCTGCGAGGTCACCGCCCCTCCTGGCCCGACCCCAGTGGGCTGGATGGTCCCGCCACGCCAACTGACCTGGGCAAGAGCAGGACGTGAACGAGCAGGATGCAGACGAAGACGAGGCTGGCGCAGGCGAAATAGTGGCGGACCCGGGGGATGGGCGCCAGGCGGTACTGGGGGCGGTGAGGACTATCAGGGGTGGCAGAGGCCCCACCCACAGGGCCACTTGCTCTGACCCCTTCATCGCCCACCCCGGCTCGAGCTAATCACCTTAAAAACACCCTCCTTGAGCTCCAGGTGGCGATGGGACATCATCACGACCAAATAACCCTCATGAGCTCCACTGGGCATGGCTCCTTGATGTTTAGAGCCGTCCCTGCCCCTCCCCCACCCCGCCCGGGGTCTCTGACTTGATTTCCCAGGTCCCTGAAGAGCCCATGGCCCCAAGCCTGTGGATGGGAACCAAGTCTGAGCTCTGGGCTGGTGGTGGGTCCGTCCCCAGCCCAAACCAAGGAGTAAGGCCGGGGCTGAGCCCCTAGCTAGTGCTGTCTGCCCCCCTACACCGGGCACAATCTCATGGTCTCCAGCCACAGGGCTCCTACCGCAGATGAGCAGACTGAGGCTGGGACGCTTGGACAGCTCAGTCGACTCGTGATGTCGGCTCAGGTCGTGACCTCGTGGTCGTGAGATCGAGCCACACATCAGTGGGAGCAAGCCCCGCACTTAGCGCAGAGCCTACTCAGGATTCTCTCTCCGCCCCTCCCCTACTCGTGCTCTCTTTCTCAAAATAAATAAATAAAACTTGAAAAAACAAACCAACCAACCCTGAGGCTCAGAGAGTCCAGCAGCCCACCCGGGTCACACAGCTAGTGGAAGGCTCGCCAGACAGGTTTCCCGATGACCACACCTCCCCCAGACCCCAAGCTCCTACGGAGCCACCAGCTCAGGGAGCCCCAGCTAGAGAAAGACCCCCCCAGTCCTGGACGCTGAGAGGGGAGAGAGGTCCCAGCACTGGCCACACAGACCAAGGGTCTGTGAAGTAGGCAGCAAGCAGCCATCTGTCCCACCACGTGAGGTTTCAGTGGCATAACGTGTGTACCTGGGACACTGCCAGAACCCAGTAGGCGCTCAAGAAATAAGTAAACACTTGGTACAAAAAGCATGTCGTCGTGCAGCAAGAGGGAGAAGCACTTTTTCCTAACTATAAGGCTGATATTGTCAGACTGAGGCGTGCACTGCCCCTTATGGGCAAAGCTCCTAGCATCTGAATGGAGCCTCTCCCAGACCCAAGAGGGAGAATCACTGATGGGGGCGGGGCGGGGGCTGGGGGGGGGGCATGTCAGGGGTGAGCCAGCAGGAAGAGTCCAAACAGAGCCAGACTGGGCCCCCCCACCCCCACGGCCAGCCGGGGTGACTCCCCACCACCCTCCCTGAACAGACGTGGGAATGTTGGCTGTCCCACAGCCTTCACCTCCGCAACCCCCCACCCCCAGGCCTTGGAGCCCTCGTTCCTGGGGCTGCTCAGGGGCCCTTACCTCTCGCTCAAAGCCCTTCTCCAGGAAGATGGACCCAAAGGTGTAGAAGTCATCAGACTTGGAGCAGCAGGGCCTGGGGGGTGGCAGACACAGGCCGTGAGACCTGGCCCGGGGGGACTAGGGGGCCCCACCCTTGGGAGGAGACGGGGGAGGAGACGGGGCCCACCGGCAGGAGGCGAAGGAGCCACCGTGGACACAACTGGAGCTGGGCCTCCAGACACCAGGGCTCAGGGTGGGCCTGGCCAAATGGGGAACCCCCATCCGAGGGGGACAGGACAAGGAGGGGCCTCAGAGTCTCACCTCGTGGAGCTAAGCCCCTCGATGGCCGAGAGGATCTCCTCATCGTAGGAGTCGTCCTCAGACCTGCCCTTGGGGGATGCACTCCTGGATAAGAAACCCGGAAACCCACAACTGCATCACCCCAGGACCACAACTTGCCCAAAGGCAGGAGTGTAGACGAGAGGGCTCACCCGGATGGGTCCCCAGATGCCTGCCAGAGGCCCCAGGGACACAGGAAGGTCCCACTGAGGCCCAGAGAGGGCAAGTGGAGACCCCACACCAAGCAGCATCAGCCAGCTGGCCAGCAGCTCAATAAGAAGCAAAGGACAGACCTGGGCCCCCAGGCTAAGGCCTCTTCCGCTAAGCACACACGGGTCCCTCACACCAGCCCCACTGACCTGACCGCGGGGTGGGTACACAACTCTATTATTGTAAAGTTCTGATTCCTAGAGACACTTTGAGCCAAGCCATGGCAAACTCCATGGTCAGGGTTGCCCTCCTGGACAGAGGATGGTCAAGGCAGCCTGCCTGGAGGAGGTGACGGGGGCAGGATTTGGCCAGGAAAAGAGGCCACAGGTTGACAGAGAGGAGGGCACAGTGCATGTACCTGTCAGGGGCCCGGTGGCGCCGCAGGGGAATGGCCTGGAAGAGAAGGGAGAGAGGAAGTTATTCTGCAAAGCAGGACCCGTAAGTCTGTCCCAAGACTGGGTCTATCATCTCCCGCACTCTCGGATCCTCGGGGCAGGTGCAGAGCAGTCTGGGAGGGAGGGTCCTACCTTGGGCCTCCGTCCGTTGGGGATAGGGGTCTCGTTGCTGCTCACGCTCTCGCGGTGGTTGAGGTGTGCAAAGGGCCGTGCGGCCCCCCAGGACTCGAGGTAGCGGGTCATGCGCACGGACGCCCTCATCTTCAGGGCCACATCCCCCTTGGGCTTGGGGAGGTGCTGGCTGGGCGGGGGCGGCTGCTGGCTCTGCGGGCAGACATAGACACAGCCTGTCTAGTCCCCTACCCTCAGCCCAGGAAGGGGCCACTGTCCGGATCCTGCCCAACCCCCCCCCCCCCCGCCCCGCCCGACACTGAATGCTGCCCAGAGCGCTGGCCAGGCTGGTGGAAAGAGAAAACGGCAGAAACACTACGGGTCTGCAATCTCCTTGGGGACTGGCTGCGGCCCAGGACCCTCTTTGGCTGGGCTGCAGGGCAGGTCCCGGCTCCAGCCCTGTCCTTCCAAGGCGGGCAGGACACTGGGGGTCACACACAACTGTGCACAGCCCCTCAGATCCTTCCCCGTGTCCCCAGGGAAAGATCGTGTTAAAGTCCTAAGCCCTAAGGCCCCACTGGGCCCGTGAAGCTCTGTGGAGCCACTGTCCTCGGGGCCTGAAAGCCCACTGGCCTCTCCCCGCAGAGACACCCTGGGGAGACAGTGCCCAGGAAAGCCATTGGCCGCCTACCCTGCCCACCCACATGTGGCCGGCACATGTCCTTCCTGAAGGAACAGCTGCAGGAAGAGGACTGTGGGCCAGGAACCTGAGAGACAGAGCGCCGGCCAACAAGGGGCCAGCCCCACCCCTTGGGGCAGCGTTCCAGGGCATTCCCCTCATGTGGCCCCCACGCCACAGCAGGGACCGTTACTTGCCATGTGCCTGCCATGGCCGTGGCAGGCCCGGGGTGTCTTAGCCAGGCCCTGCCTCTCCACGGCCCCCTTCCCCCACAAGGAACAACAGCTGGGGACCCCTCCCTGCTGGGGAGGGTGGGCAGGACTAGAGAAGAGAGAGAGCGCCAAGGCCACGAAAGACAAATTTGGGTCATCTGCAAGTCCCCTACCCTGTGAAGGTTCCTGCCTTCCAAGAGTCCCTGTCTCCTTGGGTCCCTGCAAACACCCACATGGACCAGTACCTACAGCCACAAACACTCGCTAAGCCACAGGCGGCAGCTTGCCTGGAAACTTCTAGCCTCCTTTCGGGATAGAAACATTTTTAAACCCTGAGAAATGTCCGTCTGCCCCACCGGAAGGAACAGCTGGAGTCCAGCCTCTGTGAAGAGTTTTGGGGTCCAGAGAATGTGCTGTGCCCTGCAGACAGCAGCCTGCCCTGGGGTCAGGGGAGGCCACATTCTCTGTCTCCCCTCCACTGGTGGGTAACTCTACCCACACAGCACCCGGATGCTCAAATTCAGGGTCGCTAGCACTTTCCAGACACCTGGGCTCCCCAAGAAATAAATGTCTATAAAGATCCATCAGCTCAGGGGCGCCTGGGTGGCTCAATGGCTTAAGCGTCCAACTTCGGCTCAGGTCATGATCTCGCAGTCCAAGTGTTCGAGCCCCACGTTGGGCTCTGTGCTGACCGCTTGCTCAGAGCCTGGAGCCTGCTTCCGATTCTGTGTCTCCCTCTCTCTCTGCCCCTCCCCCGCTCACATCTGTCTCTCTCAAAAATAAACATTAAAAAACTTTTGTTTAAATAAAAAAATAAAGACCCATCAGCTCAGAGTAAAAATGCACCTATTCAGAAGCAGGAACAGGGAGGTCACTTGTGACCTTCAGCAGCCCACAGGTGACCCCACCTGCCACCTCTGGACACTTGTCCCCCAGGGGTCCTCACACCTAAGAAACGGTGTCAGAGCCCACGGAGGCCCAAGATGGGAAAGGGCCTCCACGTCCACAACAGGAGACGACCCTGAGCTTGCGTGTGGTGGCCTCTGTGCACACACAAGGACACGTCTCCAAAATATGTCATCAGGTGAAGAAAGCAATAGGGTGGGGCACGCTACTCTGGGCTTGGCAAGGGCAGATGACCGTCTCTCAGTCTATTTACATGTGCACAGACCTGTCTGTGCAAGGAACTCAAGAATCTCGACCACGCCGGTCCCCTTTAGTGGGGACATGCCAGCTGCACACAGGATGTGAGGGCGACTGTCCACAACACCCCCTTCGTGCCCTCTGAATTTTCAACTCTGTGAATGAATAACATTCAACCAAGATGGGGGAAGGCAGGGCTGCTGGGGAAAATGTCGGACGCCCCGTGAGATCCTGCCCAAAACACGCTCATGCTAAAAACTTCTTCGCTGCTTATGTGAAACTCAAGCTCGCCTAGGAGCCCTGTGGTTGCCTGGCTGAGGCGGCGGCCCGGTGGGGCCGTGCCCACCGCTGGCCTGCAGGACCAGGGCTCTGCTTCATCGGCTCACAGGCTCTCCGAGCACCTGCTCCACTGTCGGGAAGCACTCAAGGTGCAGGGACTGCAGCCTGGAGAAGAGGGGCCCCCCTGCCCCAAGGTGGCCCACGTGCAGCTCACGCAGACAGTAAATAAGCAGAGACGACAAACAAATGGGAGCATCTGAGCCCTCAGAGCGAAGAGGGCTGTGGGCAGAGACAGCAGCAGTGGCAAGCGTCCTGGGGTACAAAAAGCCTGGCAGTGGAGGGACAGGGGCTGAAGGGCTCTCAGGAGGGAGGGACGGGGTGGGTGGAAAAGAGGGTGGGGCCCAGAGCTGTGGGGTACAGGGTGAGGGGCCACACCGTATTCCATGACAGCCCCAGGTACCCGGAAAGAGTTTCCCCAGAAGCTCACTCAGCACCCATGGCCCACATTAGGGGAGGGGACGCTGCTGAGCAGTTCCCATCCCTGAGGAGCAGGATGGCGCCCCTGGGGCCTGGGGAGGCTCACAGGCCGGCCCTCCGCTCCCCCACAGACTGTCGGGCCAGCTCTGAGGACGGCCAAGGCTAGAGAGAGAGGGAGCTGGAAAGAGCCTGTCGGGGCTGACATTCTTGAGCAAGTCCCAAGGATGATTCACCGAGGCCGCCAGACGAGCGGGCCTCCCGTGGCAGGAAAGAAGGCCTGTGTGGGCGCAGGGCAGGGCCAGGGCCTACCGGCCTTACGGCAGCCCAGCAGCTACCCCCTCCACGGGGTCCTGAGGAAAGTGGGGTCCCCCCACCCCCCAGCAAGTGACGGCACCAGCCAGTTAGGCGGCCACTGGGGGGCAGAACCCTAGGCTCCTGCCTAGTCCCACTTTCCTGACTCAGCCAAAGCACATTTTAAAAATGTGTCTTTTCAAAATCGAGGAAATTAGTGACAACCCCCCAGAAAACAAAGTAACAGCGACTACCATTTCTGGGACGTTTATGAGGTGCCCCTTTATGGTGAGGGCCTCACTCAGACTAGCTCCTCCTCCTCCTGAGGTAGGCACTGCTGTTATTCCAATGGCACAGACGAGAACACTGAGGCCCAGAGGCACTGGAGCCTAGAATGTACTCCGTGACGGGGAGCTCACTCCTACCCTGGGCAGGCTGCTACCCCACGTCTCCACAGCCTGGAAGAGAAAAGCACTCTCCCCTCCATGGGGATCTTCCCCCAGGGTGTGGACCCTGCTCCCCCACACAGCCCCGGCTCCCAGGGTCTCCTGAGCGAGGCCCTCCCGCCCGGCTGCTTCTTCTGAGCCCTTGTACCCGGGGGTCGATGACCAGGTAGGTGTGGATGTTCATCTCCTTCAGGTGGGGGTCCCGCTGCTGCCCGTGCCCGTCCTCCACCTCATACGCCTTGTCCAGGTGGTTCAGCGTGGCCTCTGTGATGTGCACCCGGCTGGGGGAGACACAAGTCAGAGCAGCAGGGCCCAGAGGAGGCTGGCATCCGCCGGGGGGGGGGGGGGCCAGGGGTGGGGGGGACACCATGGGCGGGGCCAAGTAGGCCAGAGCCCGGACTGGCTCCCCCAACGCGAGGTCACTGCTCCCATCTCTGACCCCACCCTAAGCCCCCAACCCAGAGTTGGCCCACGGCCTCTGACCCCGCCACCGTCCCGCTGCGCCTCACCCAGGGACTCCAGCCGCCTCCATCCTGTTGGCCAGAGACACGTCGTGGGACCACACGTCGTACTGCCACTTGCGCAGCCCAATGACACCACACAGCACATTCCCCGAGTGGATGCCCACACGCATGCTGATGTCCACACCTGTGGCCTCTCGCACCTGCCTGGGCAGAGCAGTCCAGTCACCCCATCCCAGCCAGGGCTGCTGAGGGACCCAGGCAAGCCACTTTCGCCCCGAGCCTCGGTTTCCTCAACTGCAAAGTGGTTCCAGTGCATCCCCTACCGCGCGTTGGGAAGCAGGACCCAGTGCCCCGGTTCCGCCCATGGTACCTACTTAATGGCCTCACACATGTCCAGCCCCATCTTCACACAGTTCCGGGCATGGGTGGGCAGGGATACGGGCAGGCCTGACACACAGTAATAGCAGTCGCCCAGGATCTTGATCCGCATACACTCATTGGCCTGCAGGGCAAGGCAAGCAGGGGCCTGGTCGGCAGATGGCTAAGAGCTGGGGTCCACACGTGCCAGGCGCCTCCCCACACTCTCCAGAGTGAGCCAGACTCCTTCGTGGCCAGACGCTTCCTCTGGGGTACCAGCCACCAGTAGCCGCTTCTGGGCCTGACGAAAGGACTGGGGATACGGAGGACTCTCCAGAGGGAACCCCTAAGCAAGAATCAGGGGCCAGAGCGGGTATTACCAGGGATGGCCACCCGAGTGCCTCTGGGAGAGGCACTGTCTTTGCTTCATCCGGTCATGCAATGCTGAAATGTCCGTGAGCTCCCTGCCCCACCCCAGGCACTGGAACACACAGGGAGCAAAACAGACAAAACTCCCCACAACGTGGGGCTCACACACTAGCGGCAGTTAGACACTAAACTAGACATCCTGCGGTGAAAGTGCTAAGGAGAAAATGGAGGGCTAAAGGCTGGCTAACCTCCTGGAACACAGGTGTCCTCGGCCTCCAGATCTGGTGCCCGTCCCCTCCCATGCCCAGCCTCAGTGACCAGGTAGGGCACCATCCCTCCCATTCAGTCCCTGTACCAGCCACGCCTTTATGAGCAGTCCCTTTACTAAACCTTCTTCCAATGACCTCATTTGAGTGAGTGCCAGTTGTTTCCCGTTGGGCCCTGGCTGCCAAGGGATGGGAAGACAGTGGCTTTTCTAGAAAGCAGCAGGAACCTTGGAGAGGGCCTGGAGGCCCAGCCTGGAGACTCAGGCTCAGGGCTCTGGCCACCCTCATCTCCGCCCCAGACAAGCACAGCGCTGCCCTCTGGAGCGGGGCTGTCCGTCAGGGACTTAGGGGAGCCCACGTCCCCCAGGCTGATGCCCCACCCTGACACTTAGAAACCAGGGAAGTTAGGGGCGCCTGGGTGGCTCAGTCGGTTGAGCGTCGACTTCAGCTCAGGTCATGATTCACGGTGCGTCAGCCCGCGTCCGGCTCTGTGCCGTCAGCTCGGAGCCTGGAGCCTGCCTTGGATTCTGTGTCTCCCTCTCTCTCTGCCCTTCCCCCGCTCGCACTCTGTCTCTCTGTCTCTCTCAAAAATAAATAAAACATCAAAAAAAAATTAGACAATAAAAAAGAAACCAGCGAAGTTGTGTATGTTGGGGGTGGTGGGGTCCTGAGTCCAGATGTGGTGCAGGTGCCTCTGGGAGGGTCGGCCCTGGCTCTCAGAAAGAGGGTACGGATCTGGAATCTGCTGATAGGACAGAAGTCTGGGACCAGCCCTGCCCAGGAACTAGACGCTCCAGCTGGAAGGCGTCCCTCTCCCCATCTGTACAAAGGACCTGCCTCCTGCACCTGCCACAGAAGGAAGGTGGTGTCCAAGAGGACAACAGCAGGTCCCCAGGCTTTGTGGCAAGGAAAGAGCCACCTGTGACTGGAAACCCAGGCCCCTGGCCCACATACGGCCCATCTACTGGGAACGCCCACCTGCTGGTTTAAGAGATGTCATGAAGGAAGGAGGCTCCTGAAGGAAGGCTCCAGACTAGGCAGGCTCTCTGAGTCACTCGGTCCACAATACCCCGAGGGACAGTGCTCCAGGGCACCCCTGGCCAGTAGTGCCCTCCGGTAGTTTAGCCACTCCCCGTGGTGGTCATTCTCTAAGACGGAGGCCACTCCTGGGGGGCCAGTCCCTCCTAGAACAGAGCAGCTCTGACCATGAAAGAGTCCTCCTGCTGCGGGGCCCGCACTCACCTCCCATCAGGGTCCACACCACTGGTTCTCCACACACGGAGTCACCCGGGAGGCTCTTAAAATCTCGCCCAAGTGTGGGCACGGGTGCTAGCATTTTATTTAAGCTTTCAACCCGATTCAGGTGTGCAGCCAGCATAGACAGCCTCGGCCTTCAGTGTTAACACTTGGGTCTCTCCTTAGTGGCCACCACTAAGCCTGTCTTCACCGGAAGCTGGCCCAGCTGCTCCCCAGGCCCCCCAGCTCCCTGCGCCCCTCTTCAAAGCACATAGCATATAGGCTGGGAGCAATCTGAGGGCAGGGCCAAGG
The DNA here is from genome assembly GCF_022079265.1 of Lynx rufus. Lineage (NCBI taxonomy): Eukaryota > Metazoa > Chordata > Mammalia > Carnivora > Felidae > Lynx > Lynx rufus. The sequence continues at coordinate 24,344,221 of NW_025814830.1, read as the reverse complement.
CCCCCACTTGAGCTCAAGGCTGCCACTCGGCAGGTCTCAGGACCATTCGGTAAATTAACGAGTAACAGTATGCACACACACACACACACACACACACACACACACACACACACACGATCCCCCGACCCACAAATGTCTGTTCCCTGCCCCCTCCCCCAGTCCCAGTGCTGCTCGTGAAGATGAACAGTGATAGCCTAGCCCAGCCCTGCTTAGTCTCCAGACCTCTCCCTGCTCAGCTGTACCTGGGAGACCCTCCTCACCCAATGCCCACCCCCACTCTGGCATCTGCCACATTCCCCAGGGTCCCCGGATCAAGTTCTCCTCATCTCAGCCCCAGGTCCTTGCATGTCTGACCCTGGGGCTACGTCTCCCTCATCTTCTGTCTACTCACACTGAGCCACGCTCACTTCAAGGGCCTCCAGAGGCTTCCTTTTATTCCAACCTTTTGCACACGCTGTTCCCTCTGCCCAGAACCATTGCTTTTCCTCTTCAGGGTCTCTTTTTAGGTTCCTCAAACTCTAACATGCACACGGTTCACCAGGGATCTTGTCAGAAGGCACCCTGTGGGTGAGGCCCAGCATTTTGCAAAGGCCTCCCAAGCTCCCTGGGGAGGCCTGCTTCTGATGCCCTCGTGCGGTGAGATAGAGCCATCTCTTCCTCCAGGCAGCCCTCCTGAGCCCCTGTGCATCCCCCAACGTGTACTGGCAGTCTCCTCCCTGACCTCACAGTCTGGGGACAGGATTCTGGCTGCCACTGCAGAGCCCTTGGAAGTGTTTGCTGACTGAATGGTACGATTCAGGCCTCCGCACACCCATGTCAGCACAGCACTGGGCACATGCCACCCGTGGGGACAAGGGGGGCAGCACAAAGGCCCGCGGGCTCACCTTGGCGATCTGGTCGAACTTGCCGAAGAGCTCGTTCAGCATCACCACCAACTCTTTGGGGGAGCAGTCGCTGGCCAGCCGCGTGAAGCCCACAATGTCCGCATAGAGGATGCTGGGGGCAGGGGTGCAGCCGGAGGGTCAGAGCCAGGTCCCTGGAAGCCCCTGAGCACCCGCCAGCCCTGAGCCCAATCACCCCGGCCACTCCTCAGCCTCCTTAGGGACAGGAGAGAAGCTTGGGGCCATAAAGAGGAATTAACGTTCCAGAGGCTTAGTATTAAGGCAAAACACAGCAAGCCCCAGAGTCACAGGGCCATCGAGAACTGTCATCCCCAGGCCCCCATCACTGCAGACCACAGGATGGTGCTCTCACAGGCGCCTCGGAATGCCCTCCTCCCTCCCCACCTTTGCACAGACTTCAGAACCAAGCCTGCTGGTGAGACGAGACTCCGTGCTCCCTCAAGCCGAGCTCCACACCCGACACTCGACATACACACGCTACCCTTGTAGGGCTCCCATTCCACAGATGAGCAAACTGAGGCTCTGGTTAAGGCCCACTTCGAAGCCAGAGCTTCAGTTTGCACCAGATCTCCCAGCTCTTAGTCCATGAGTTCCAGACCAGCTCACAGACAACCTCACTGAGGTTGGTGCATTCAAATAAGATTCTGAAGCCGCTGTGAATCTGCCAAAGACGGCTGTCAGGACCAGGGGACTTTGCCTCTTTTTAGGGGGGCCTGTGCCCCCTTGCGGATCACCTGAAAGGACCCCTCTCTTCCTAAAGGCCCCACTTATGTGCAGAGCTTTACAATTTTAGGGGGCTACTGGATCTCTCCCGACACCAATCTGGTCTGATCCGACCCCCTGGGGAGACAAATGGGGAGACTGAGCTCAGATTCACCTCCCCCAAACCCCCTGTGGGACCCACCTGACGTTCTGGTGCCGCTTGACGTACAGGCTGTGGAAGTTGTTGTCGGGCATGTAGCGGCGGTCCCCGCGCTCCTTGAGCCGCTCGATGATGGCCAGCTTCATGCCCATGGAGATGTGGGCGGGCAGCACCGACAGCAGCAGGTTCTCCTGAGCACCGGTGGAGGACAGGCAGGGGGGCTTGAGGCCCCAGCCTAGGTGACTGGCCTCTGTTTTCTCTACGTTCCTTCCTGCTTTGCCTGGCGCACCCTCCATCTCCGCTGGCCTGTGTCCTACCACCAGCCTCCCATGTCCCCAGCAACCCCCAGGGGCGAAGCTTGCATGGTTGTCCAGTCATGCGGCCCATGCTCACACTGTTCAGTGAGTGTCTGACATCCACCGAGAAAGGACACAGGGCGTGGGGCCTGGGAGACAGCCAGGCAGGGCCGGGGAGGACCGGGCTGTGGCTCTAGGGGGAGGCGGGGTCCACACCTGCTGACGCTTCTTGACGCGCAGTTTACGACGGATCTGGATGCACTTGACAGTGTAGGTGAAGAGGTCTCGGGAGGCGTCCTGCATCTGGTGCTTGTGGAAGGCGCCCGTGAGATTCCCACACAGGAAGATGACAGCGTTGGCCAGCAGCTGAGGGCGGGCGGAGGGCAGGCTCAGCATATGGCTTGGCCTGTGCCCTCGGGCTACCAGCCCCCTCGGCAGGCTGGTGATGGCACCCCAACCCCATTCTCTGACCTTCGACCCACTCAGGCTGGCACCCTTCCCAGACAGGCAGGGAAACTGAGGCCCAGACAGGTGCTGGTCCTCTAGAGTCACTGTGACGATTAGACCAGGTCTCAGGCTGGGGACCCTGAGACCAGGGAAGCAGAAAGGCATCATCTCAGTTCGGCCCAGAGGACAGTCACAGAAGGCATGGCATCCCGATAGGTGCCCAGAGCTCCGGCTTCTGTCTCCCAGAGCTGACACCAGGCCTGGTCAGAGGAAAATACCTCTCCTGGCCACCACTAACTGTGAATGTTTCACTCAGTGCAAAGACACAAGACAGGGTGCCCAGGGATATGCTCCCAGCCCTATCAGCACGGGACTCTGCAGGTGACGCTGAGCTACACAGCAGGACTGGAGAAGGAGGGCCAGATCGTCAGGGGCACCACAGGCCAGCAAAAAAAGGCCACAGGGCATGGCCCTGCCCAGGGGGCCGGCTTCCCCAGCCGACTGAGGGAAAGCCTAGCCTGGAGGCCATCTGTCTGCAAAACAGGGTGCTGAGGCCTCAGGACCGACTCACCCACACAGGTCTCCGCCGCCCTCGGGACCAAACCACAGCCCCTGCCTCCACCTGCCCCCCTCCTGGGCCCCTGTGCACACCTCACCTGCAGCCCTGCATGGACACTGGGCGTCGTGAAGGCCTCCATCAGAGTCCCGATAACGAGGAGGTGGGAGATGCTGGAGACTGCCCCCGCCACGACGGCCCCCTGCATGCTGAAGGGCAGCAGCGTGTACACCACGAACACAATGAAGAGGAAGAAGGGCACCTGGGGGCAGGGAATCGTGAGGCTCAGGGACTGGCCCCGCCGCCCCTGCCCCAGGACACAGCCCCAGACCGAGCTGACATCAGGGCCCCTGCAGTCTCTATTCTTCTGGGGATGGCCCCCAAAACCCGAATCCTGAGCCCTCTGCCCCCAGGGCGGCCCCTTCCCCTCCCAGTGGTGAGGGACAGAGACAGACTTGCAATAGAACGAGAAAAAGCCGAATTCTGCTTCTGGGTCAGACCCAGACAACAGTATCCATCACTTCCTATGAGCTGATTTATGATCTGGGGCCGAGGCCAGGCCTCCCCAGGAGTCAGACTCAGGCCCTCGTGGTCGAGGGAATTCCCGCCTGGCACCCACTGCCGGGGCTCTCCCTCCACAGGAATGGTGATTGGCAAAAGGCTGGGGCAGGGTCGGCTCACTGGCTGCCCCCCGCAGATCAGCCCAACCTGGGGATGGCCCGCCTGGGAATGAAATGGCACAGGGGAAAACAGAACAGAGGGCAATTGGGACCCGGCCATCCCGCTGGAGCCCCGGGACTGGCACCCCCAGCCTTTCCTGGCACACGGGCCCGTTTGTGCCTTTCTGCCTCTCTGAGCTGGAGTTGTGTCATTTCCAACCAAATGAGGGTCTGCCTGCAATGCTCCAGCCGGACATTCACAGGGACACTCTTCCCAGTCCAGCCATCTCTCCAGCTCAGAGAGCTGACAGGGGCCCAAGATCACCCCGGGGCCCACCCTATGTCACAGACCCATGGCCCGTGGCAGGAGGAAGGCCCAAGGCCAGCACACTGAATGCAGGCACGAGTTTCTGGGTGCACAGCTAGGTGGTGGCATCCAGCCCCTGGGGACACCAGGGTCCCCCCACCCTGTTACCTGTGCCCCCATGTGGGTTGTCTTTATCCATGAGTCGAACACCAGCACATAGCCCAGCATCATAAGGCAGACCCAGATGAGCAGCGCCGAGGCCCTGAGCCACCGCCGGACGAGGCACTCAACATAAACCAGCACGTAGAGAACCACAAACACAGCAAGTGTGAAGAAGGTCGTCCCCAGGACAGTCTGGTGTCCAGAGGGGTCCTGGGCAGGGCAAACATACACAGAAATGCCTCAGCTTTCCCCAGTGAGGCACTGCCTCCTCCAGGAAGCCTGCCAGGCTAGCCTGTCCAGACTGCCCTGAGCAATGTCACCTGTGTTCTCCACACGGATGACATCTATGCTCCATCTAAACACCAAGCTCTTCCTTACCTTCGGGCTTTGTGCTGTCTTGGCTAAGGTTGCCTTCACCACCATCCTTCACCAGTTGCTTCCTGTGCAGCCCTGAGATCCTGCACAGCCCAGCCCTGTGATGCTACCACTCCCCAACCCCTCCCTGTCAGGCCTCCTCTGCTTCCAGGGTGCTCTGTGAGGACCTGCGGGGGACAGATAGCACCAGAGTGCAGGAGCAAAGCCGTGGAAAGCCTCCTGGAGGAGGCCACTGCTCCTGTCTGTTACAGAATGAATGGAGGTTAGGAGCAAAGGCTGACCAAAGGCGTCCCAGACGGGGGAAGAGCTGGAGCAAAGAGACAGAAGTGTGACGCTGGGAGGTAGTTGACAGGAAAGGAGAGTCACAGCTGGGACAGCACCTGGTTTCCCCCAGGAGCCCCTAAGCTCCACGGGCACAGAGGCTGATCTGGGGGCCAGCATACAGTAGGTACTCAGTAACCATTTGCTGAATGCAGAAACCAATGTCCTGCGGTTTCCAGCCACAGATACAGGCAGCACCAACAGTGCACCCACTGAGTGCTGGCTGCTGTACCCATATCACCCTGATAACACCCTGTAGTCTCTGAAGTTTTCTTCTAGAACTCTGCTGCTGCATACAATGGCTACTAGCCACGTGTGGCTATTCAAGATTAATTTTACACCAGGGGCGCCTGGGTGGCTCGGTCAGTTAAGCGTCCAACTTCAGCTCTGGTCATGATCTCAAGGTTTGTGGGTTCGAGCCCTGTGTCTGGCTCCATGCTGACAGTGTGGAGCCTGCTTGGGATGCTTTCTCTCTCCTTCTCTGCTCCTCCCCGACTCATGCTTTCCCTCTCAAAATAGATGAATAAACTTAAAAAAAAAAAAAAAAAAAAACTCAGTTCCTCAGGGGTACCTGGGTGGCTCAGTTAGTTAAGCATCCAACTCTTAGTTTTGGCTCAGGTCATGATCTCTCGGTTCATGGAATCGAGCCCTGCTTCAGGCTCTGCAGTGCTTGGGATTCTCTCTCTCCCTCCCTCTCTGCCCCAAGGGTGCTGATGCTCTCGGAAGGAAGGAAGGAAGGAAGGAAGGAAGGAAGGAAGGAAGGAAGGAAGGAAGGAAGGAAGGAAGGAGCGAGGGAGGGAGGGAGGGAGGAGGGAAGGAGGAAGGGAGAAATTAATTTACTTTTTTAAAGCTTCTGTTCCTCAGCCACACTAGCCACGTCTCAAGAGCAGTGGTGGGGCAAGGCCTAGGTCAGAGATGACAGCAGGGGCGTCTGCCTCAAGACCGGGGTTGAGAAGGACTCTGAGGCCAGAGAAGGAGTGCTGGGAAGAGGGAGTCATGACACGCGAGCTGTCCCAGACCTAGGTCTTCCGTAGAAGTTTACTTTGCAGAAAAGGAGTGTAGCTTACTTGGCCAAATGAACGTAAGCTCGCAAAGCACCCCAGACTTCAAAATTAAATTAAAATTAAAAGCCTAACTATGCTCCCGAGCACGTCACAGATGCAGAGCTTCAGGCTGAGAGGAGTCCACGACCTGCCGGGAGGCCTCGCAAGCCCAGAGCGGCACAGCTGGGCCCCGAACCCGCCACGGGCTGGCCGCCTCACTCACCCCGCAGACGAAGGCAATGACGATGAGGGCGACGCAGGCAGTGACAGCCACCAACAGGAGCGTGAGCAGGAGCGGCCCGTGCTGACTGGTGAGACGGTACTTCTCGTAGAGCACGTCCTGGTTCGGGCCCTCCTCGCCCTCGTTAAGGAAGTAGCGCCCCTTGGCCGGCATCTTCCCCCCGAGGCCCACCCGCCCGGCAGTGCCCTCAGGAGACCCCACGGCCTGGGGAGCATCTGTCTGAAGACACCCTCCCTGGTGGGCCTAGGCCTCCGGCCTCTCGGAGCCTGGCAGGCGGGGCTGGGCAGGGGCCCCCTCAGCAGGCAGCCGCGTGGGCCACACGGGGCCCGCACCGCTCCGCGGCCAGCCCGGCTCACAGCACCACTGGCCTCTTCCTCTGCATCCGGGCCAGGCTGACCAGACACACAGGGTCCTCAGCTCTGCGGAGACACAAAGCAGACCCGGGTCTGAGTCATCAACCTAAACCCACACCTAACTCCTAGGTCCCGTTTCAGGCTCTGCGCACAGGACCGGTTCCCTGTGTTTCCCAGGACTGCAGCAGCCACTAGCCACACGTGACTATTTAGAGTTAACTGGGTTAAAAATGAAATTAAGGGGCGCCTGGGTGTCTCAGTAGCATAAGCTGGTTTCAGCTCAGGTCATGATCTCACAGTTCATGAGGTCGAGCCCAGCATCAGGCTCTGTGCTGACAGTGCGGAGCCTGCCTCGGATTCTCTCTCTCCCTCTCTCTGTGCCACTCCCTCCTGGTCTTTCTCTCAATTTCTTTAAAATGAAATTCAATGTTCAGTCCAGCCGTCACACCAGTCACATTTCAAGTGCTCAAAAGCCACACACGGCTAGTGGCTATTATATCCCGCAGCACAGATAAAGAGCATTTCTATCATCTAGAAACTTCTACTGGACAGCACTGCCCTAACAGTTTGACTGTTTGACTTGCACAGGGAGGTGGAGGTCTCTGATCCATCCCAGCGAATTCTGTGTATGGCGTGAGGCAGGGATCAGCCTTCATCCCTTTCTTCTACATGGGCATCTGATGACCCCAGCAGCTTCTGGAGAAGCCACCATTCTCTCCTCAAGAAGTTCAGTGCAGCCACCTTTGTGATAAGTCAGGTGACCGTGCATGTGGGGTCTGTTTGCAGGTCCTTGCCCAAAGACCACACCCACCCAACTACGGGGGCTTTGTAGTGAGTTCTGTGTCTCAGACCCCCACGCCCGCTACGCCCAGACCCTCCCCCTTGCGTTCATGTTACATTAAGCTTCCACGAAAGACTGCCTTTTTTAAATACATTTTTTAAGTTTCCACCGACAAGAAGTTGAGAAGTTTGCAAGCTCCACTTCGTAGAAAAGGAGCCCAAACCTCAGAGAGGGAGCACAGTGGACCCTTTATGGCAAAATTGGGAGCAGATGTCAGGCTTGCAATGCCCAGCCCAGATGGACTCCCTCTTTCCCAGCACCATTCATTCATTTGCTTATTCATTTATTCCAAAAAGGCAGTTAATTGTGCCTGTGGCCCCCTAGGCCCACTACATACCTCCCGTGTGCCAGGCAAGCTCTCTCTCCCCCTGGAACTCCCAGTCCCCAAAGAGAGAAAGTTACCCAAAAAGGTGCCATCCCTACACATAGGGGCTGAGGCCTGCGGGCAGCTGCCATTTTCCCAGCGGGAACCCTGTGTCACAGGAGCAACCCTGGACCAGGAGTCCAGGCTCCCAGCATCCTCCAGGCCTGCCTGCGAGACTGGAACCAGGACAGGGCTGGTGGCAGAGGGCAGGGAGGAGGTAAGAGGTGGGAAGGCTCAGGGCAGTCACAAAGGGCACGAATGGCCACTGGCAAAAGCTGTGAAAGAAAGAGTCCAGAGCCCCTACAGGTAGAAGAGTAGGGTACCCAGAGTCCCTGCGTCTGAGCAAAGCCCCCTAGTGAGTGCCCACCTGAGATCCGGGAGCCACCTCAGACCCTGGTTGGGCCCACAGCTACCAAAGAGCCCAAAGCGCTTAGGCAAGTTACAAAGCTGATTTCTACACGAAATTCTGATTTATGAATGAGGGTGGCTAATTTAAACACTGGAGCCGTGCCACCCACTGGTTGACAACCTCTAAATCTAAACCAACCAGTCTTTATTCCACACGGAGTGTTTGTGGAGTATTAACCACGTATGCCTCGCCCTATGTGGTAGGGTTTACAAAGCAAGATCAGGTCCCTGCCCTGAGAAGCCCCCACTGCAAAGCTCCCCTAAACCAGCTCTTTGCGGTCACAACAGCAGAAACACTGTCAGGCCAGGTGCCCACACCCACATATTCGCTCTTAAGTTCATGACCTGCAAAGGCCAAGGTGGTACAGCCGTTTTACAGATGCAGAACGGAGCCCAGAGGTCGAGTGGCTTGCCTAAGATCACACAGCTGGAACTGCTTGCCAGAAGGGCTGGGATTCAAAGCCGGGTCTACCCGCTCCCGAATGAGGGCTCCTGGCCCGACCTTTCTGTCTCGCTGAACTGAGCCCTGTGAGCAAGGGCAGCTCCCGGGAACTGAACCACAAGTGCACACACTGCCCATCTCTCTGGCCTGGCACCAAACTCCAGTGCCTCGGGACTGGACTGACAGGCTGAGAAACCCCAAACACCACGGGGCCAGGGCAACGACTCCCTGCAGCTGCTCTAAACCCCAGGCAAAGCCCTCAGACCAGAGCTGTGGGCGGGGCGGCCAGGACATGCATGCACACACACACACACACACACACACACAGCACCTTTCACCCCACTACTGATCTGCCTATCCAGGCACACGAAGCCCAGCTGAGGCAGGGGTGAAGAGAGAGGAGCAGTTGGAGGGTTCCTCAGGGGAAGGGGGGAACCCTCACCTGGTAAACACCGCTCTTGGGGATCTCATTAGGCCACTTCCTGGGCAATGGCAGGCGGACAAGGGCATGGACAATAGCCCTGGACACAGGGACTTCAGCCCATCCAGGGACCGGGTCCCACTCCTGGAAGAGCAAAGCAGGGCAGGGCTGGGAGGAATGACCGTGTTTATCGCTCCTGGTGAGAGGCCTGGGAGCCCATGGCGGCATCTCCAAAGGCCAGCGGCTCCCTAGAAGCAACCCCCCCAAAGCTGGACACAGAGGCCCCCCTACCAGGGAAGGCTTCAAGGCCTTTCTGCCCATTCACCAGTTCTTCTGCTGGTCACTGACAGCTGGCAACTAGGAGGGCCCCACAGAGGCCCTGAATGAAGGAACTCCTTTGCCAAGCCTCCAACAAATGACCCTTGGCTCACCCACCTCAGTGACGGGGAGCTCATCGCCTCTCGGGCGGTCTCCTCCAGAAGTGAGCACTCCTTCTGGCTGTAAGGCCCACCTGAGGCCAAGTGAAGCCGACCCCCGTCGCTCCCTCACCCCCACCCCAGTGGTTCTGTCCCAAGTCCAAAGACACCAACAGCAGAGACACACATATGGGACAGTCGAGGCCCCTTTACCTGGAGGAAGCAGAGCCCAGGGGTCAGACCTCACGATCACCCTGGTAGGGGGAATAGGGCAAGCAGCCCATTTTACAGTGGACGGGACCCCCAAGGTCCAGTTGGGAGGGGACATTATTTCTTCTGCTGCTGGGATTGTCTCTCCCACTTCAGTCCCTTGGCTCAGGGGCCACGTCAGCCGGGCTGGCTCATCATCATCGCGTCTCTCAAGCCCCAGTGACTGGTTTAGGGACAGTCATGTGACCACAAGCTTCTGAGAACCTTCTTTGGGACTTCTGCTGACCCACCGAAAAGAGATGCTCTCTTTTGCTGGTGGCCTACAGCTGCTCGTGGCCACTGGAAGTCACCACAGGAGACGGCCCAGTGAGAATGAAGCCAACACAGAAAACTGGAGAGAGACAGAGACTTGAAAATACCCCCGAGCCCCTGGACCCAGCTGTGCCTGAAGTTCAAACAGCCTCCAGATATTTCAATCACACGGGACAATCATGCCTTTTTCAGATAAAGCCAGTTTGTGCTTCTGTCACTTGCAACCCAGAGGCCTTCTGCCCCAGTTTACTGTATCTGGGAAACCCTCATGGCCTCCTGATGGGTCCAGGGTCAGGGGGCAGAGTCCCATGTAGCTCAGGGGCAAGAGCAGGTGCCCGCAGATACGACTGGCCCCAGCTAGGCCTCCTGGAAGGGGGCTGGGCCAAGGAGGGGAACTTCCCTTGCCCATACCTCTGTCACCACATCCCGGACTCCACAGCCCAGAGCCAGCCAGGCTGCACGGGACCCGGTCCAGCAGGAAGCTGGGGCAATGGGCCTCCCCACATCTTCTCCAGTGGCCTCCAGAGACTCCCTTCTGTGGGGTGAATTAGGGAGCCCCGGGGCATACTTGCATAGAAATGGATACGAAAGGAATCAACCTCACTCCCCCAGAGCACTCCTGTTGGGCCCTGCGCTTGCCACAGCCCTGTGCCCCATGATAGAGGGGGGCGGGCAATGCCATCAACAAAATCCACCATGTACTTACTGCGTGCCCAGCGCTGTGGGCTCGAACTCCGCACACCCGCCCCACAGGGCAGTATGACTACCGCTTCTATTTTATGAACGTGGGAGCACAGAGAGGTTCAGTCATTCTCCTGAGGTCACACAGCTAGTAAAAGAGAGCTGGGACTTGAATACAGGCCACCTAGGCTCACCTCTCATCCTGCCCGACACTCACGGTGCTGACATCCCCGGAGCCCATAACCTCTCAAAATGCTAACCCCTTCCTGCCCTCCCCTCTCAAAGCCTAGGACCGAGGGTGGGAGGAGGCAAAGTGTACTCCATCAAGGTTCCTCTGTCCGCCTTGAAGAAGTAAAGTCAGAAAGCCACATCAGGAGGCCTCCTCTAAGCCAGCAAGATCCAGGAGCACCTCTTCCTACAGGAAGCCCTCCAAGCTACCCACACACACCTTCTCCTCTTTTTCCCACAACTGAGGCAGGGCTGTGGTCTCCTCGCCAAATACTGACTGGGGGCTCCATGTTCCTCAGCCAGAAGAACCACCGGAAATAGGGAGGCTGGGACCTCAAATTATGAGTACAGGACCGGGCCCTTTGGGGTGCTCAGGATATCCTTCCCCAGCAGAACTGACTGATCCCGCAGCACCCTCAGTGCTACCACACCCCTTGGGGAGTTCTAGCCCACCCCCAGCTTTCACAGACACAGACAGGGCACCCACTTCCTCACCCAAGCCGCACTGGCAGGAATCCCGGCCTGGCTTCCTCTGGCCCAGCCCAGCAGGCCTCAGAGCTGCACAGGGCCTGGGGCCCCAGTGGCCTCAAAAGGAGGAAGTGGGGGCTTTGGGGTGTGCGGGAGGGGCAGGCAGGCGTGAGGAGAGGCCCCACCTCAGCCCCTTGGGCTCAGTCCCTGCACCCAATCCAGCCTGGGGTCCATGACGCTGCAGCCCAGAACCCACAGACACAGCCTTAGCCTCCTTGGCTAGCCCAGCACTCAGCTTGCTCCACGGGCTGTGTCACAAGCAGATTTTTATTTGCTGGGGGCGGGGGGGGGGGTCTCATGTTAGGGCATCTCCCTCAGGAGACCCAGAGTTTTGTGAAGGGGACCCAGAGGGTGCTCTGCCTGGCAAAGTCCTGGCATAAAGGGGCACCACCCAAGAAACCTCATGGGACTGAGGGATTTCAGCCTGACTGCCATGCACGCCCTCCCCTCCACCAACACCAGAGCCGAGCAGCCCTCAGGCCTCTCCCCCTCCACACCTTTGCTCACGCAGGGCCTGACCTCCCTCCCCACGCAGGTCTCTCCCAAGCCTTCCCAGAGTCCTGCCAAACGGTCCCAACTGTCAGACATCCCAGCACCTGCCTCACCAAGGTGAGGCAGGGTCTGTCGTGGTAGGATCTGTGTCCATGTCCTGCAGCTGGGCCCTGGTCATTGCATGTAGACCAGACGGAAGGACAGACAGATGGATCGATGGACCCACGGATGAACCAACCAGCTGGAATCTTGAACCAGGCAGCAAAGGCAGGGGAAAGCAAACAGGGCAGCTTTGGAAGAAGGAGGGAGAGCCCATCAGGGCAGAAGGAGGTGAGGGGCACCTGGGTGGCTCCGTCGGTTCAGTGTCCGCCTTCAGCTCAGGGCATGATCTCAAGGTTGACGAGTTTAAGCCCCTCATCGGGCTCTGTACTGACAGCTCGGAGCCTGGAGCCTGGAGCCTGCTTCGGATTCTGTCTTTGGATTCTGTGTCTCCCTCTCTCTCTGCCCCTCTCCCACTTGCACTTGGTGTCTCTCTCTCTCTCTCTCTCTCTCTCCCTCCCTCTCATTAAAAAAATAAAAATAAAGTAGAAGGAGGTGAGAACATGAAGGAAGTGTGTCCCTGAGAATGGGAAGCGCTGGTGGAGGAAGCACAGGTTCAAACCCCAGCTCTGCTCCCATGGCCATACGTTCCAGTCGCTCACACTCTGAGCCTCAGTCCTCCTCATCGGTAAACTCAGGTGCTGATACCCAAGTCGTGGGGAAAAGTGAGGTGCAGGTCATGATGGCCAACAGGCTGTTTGCGAGGACAAAATAGCCAATGAGCCCAGAAAGAAGGCTGTTTCCAGAGCTGAGGAAGCCCATGGAGTCCAAATAGAAGAGACAGAGGCATGAAGCAGGCAGGGTCCCCCCATGAACCTTCTAGTTCATCTTGCCACCTCCTGGTGACAGCCTACAAGGCCATGAAGCAGGGGCAAAAGCCAAAGTGCCCAGTGATGTGAGCCCTCCAGCCAGCCCTGCTCCCCATCACGCTTCCCCAGGACCCCCAGGCTGACTTTACACTAGCTCCCAGGGTCCACGGGCTACCCATCAGTCTCGGATCCAGAAAGTCCAGCTTTGCCACCAACCTGCTCTGTAACCCTGGGCAAGTCCCTTGCCCCATCTGGGCCTCGGTTTTCCTTCTTGCAAAGGAATGGTTCTGTCAGACCTCTGAGACCCGGAGCTGGGCTGGGCTGGGCGTGGAGTCTGAATCATAAAACGACAACAAGCCTAAGGGGACAGCCTGGGTGTTGTCACCTGGCCCCAGAGGGCTTATTCTAGGGGTGGGGTAGGGATTATTCTTTGTACCTGAAATCCTCCCTGCCACTTCTCCTGTGGATTGTCTCAGCATAGTCAGTGTCTCCTTTAAAATACAAATGTCTCATTCACCCCTTACCTCCCAGGCTCCAGCTGGCAGGGGTAAGAAATGAATATTGCTATCTCCTATGCCGATTCGAATGATGGTTAGTAACTGCCTGGGGAAAAATCGTCCATTCATTCATTCATTCATTCATTCGTTTATTCATTCACCTTGAGAGAGATCCATGCATTCATTCATTTAATGGACGTATACCAGCACCTTCTATGTGCCTGGCACCAGGCCAGATGCCAAGAGGAAACTATGCTCCAGGCACAAGTTCCCCGAAGGCAGAGACCTCAATGCCGGCCTCTCCCAGGTGTCCGTACAGAGTGGGGGTCCATGCAACAGTGCTTATTAACTAACTAATGGATCAACCAAGGATTGCCGGAAAGAACATTTTCCCTGGCTCTTGCCTGAAATCCCACCGTCAGTGATTCATTCCTAAAGTTAAGCACTGCCCTCACGAAGCTCCCTCCTTAAAATGAACACACTTTGGGGGCACCTGGGTGGCTCAGTTGTTCAACTCTTGGTTTTGGCTCAGGTCATCATCTTAGGGTTCATGAGTTCGAGCCCCACATCGGGCTCTGCAATGACCGTGCAGAGCCTACTTGGAATTCATTCTCTCTCTCTCTCTCTCTTTCCCTTTCTCTCAGAATAAACTTAAAACATTTTTTAATAAATAAAATAAAATAAAATAAAATGAACACACTTTCATGCCCCCATTCAACACATTTCTGACCTCTTTCCCCTTGATAAGGAAGGACAGAAAGGGCTAGTCTACAGGCACCTTACCAGGTGCCAGTCCTGCCCAGGCTGGCAGGACAGAGGTCTAGCCACTGACTTCACACTTTGCCCAGGGCCCCACCCAGACAGCCAGTGGTGAGGAGGCATGAACGGGGTTGGGAGATAGGGGACGGGATCCATTTCACAAAGCCATAGATATACCCCAGAGTAACCACTGAACTGGAGTGAGCAAGAAGGATGTAACTACCCTGCCAGTATCCTGTTTAAAGAGACACCAGAGCCCAGAGGAGAGAGAACAAGCTGGAGTCATAATTTATACCAAGATGATTTCCAAAGAGAGCAAGAAACCATGAAAGAATGTTCATACAATGCTGTAGTGGGTCAGTCCTTTCTGACCTGACACAGAAAAGACTAATCAACTCCCATTACATTTAAAAAAAACTACTCCAGGGGTGCCTGGCTGGCTCAGTCAGACCAGCATGCCACTCTTGATCTCAGGGTTGCAGGTTTGAGCCCACTCTGGGCATAGAGCTTACTTAAAAACAAATAAGTAAATAAACTTATTAAAAATCTACTACATTAGGGGTGCCTGGGTGGCTCGGTCTGTCAAGCATCTGGCTTCAGCTCAGCTCATGATCTCACTGTTCCCAAATTCAAGCCCTGCATCAGGCTCTGTGCTCACAGCTCAGAGCCTGGAGCCTGTTTCAGATTCTGTGTCTCCCTCTCTCTCTTTCCCTCCCCTGCTCACACTCTATCTCTCTCTCTTAAGCTATTAATAGCAAAATCAAAAGATAAATGAGAAATTAGGGAAATATTTACAACTCTTATCATAAGGAGCTAACCTCTCTCATATGTAAAAAGTTCCCACAGATCAAAAAGAAAAAGACCAATCATCCAATTAAAAAAAAAAAAATGGGAGAAGGGTATGGATAGAAAGTGCACAGAAAGGCAATACAAATGGCTGTTAAACATTTAGGAAGAAGCTAACCTCACCCGTAATAAAAAAAAAAAATAAAAAAATAAAAAAAAAAAAGAACACAAACTAAAACTACTACGGAAAATCATTTTTACCTATCCAATTGGCAAAGATCAAAGCATTTATACGCAACACAACAGGCAGTCACACAGCCTTGGCAGGAGTGATTCGGCATAACCCCCGGGGTGGGGCTGGCGATTTAGTTGTATGTAACAAAATCACTCCTGCACACACAAACCTTTGATGTAGCAAAAATCCTTCAAGTAATTTACCTTACAAACACTTTCACAGATGTAAAATGACACATGTACAAGATTATTGTTGCAGCATTACAATAACAAAAGAAGATGGTGTGTCTGCCAGTTAGGAGATAGTGAAACAAATCACAACGCACCCTTCCTGTGGAATACTACGCGGCCGTCAAAAGGGTGCAGCGGTGTGAACTGAGCTGTCCCAGGGTGTTCTGTGAAAAATCCACATGGCAACAGCAGTGTCTGGAACGGGTAATGCCTGAACCAGGATATAGGATAACCAAAACTGATGCTTTGGTGGAATGAGTGAACCTTCAGTTTGTTTCTATTGTCGTAATGCAGCTTGTGCAATTAAAAGGAAGTTCTTGGGGAGCGCGTGGGTCAGTCAGGCGTCCGACTTTGGCTCAGGTCATGACCTCATGGTTCGTGAGTTCGAGCCCCACATCAGGTTCTCTGCTGTCAATGTAGAGCCCACTTTGGATCCTCTGTGTCCCTCTCTCTGGCCCTCCCCTCACTCTCTTTCTCTCTGTCTCTCAAAAATAAATATTAAAAACAAACAAACAAACAAAAACAGAAGTTCTTGGGGTGCCTGGGTGGCTCAGTTGGTTAAGCATCTGACTCTTGGTTTCAGCTCAGGTCACGATCTCACAGATCGTGGGTTCAAGCCCCACGTTGGGGTCTCCACAGACAGTGCAGAGCCTGCCTGGGATTCTTTCTGTCTTCCTCTCTCTCTGCCCTTTCCCTGCCCACACGCTCGCTCACTCTCTCTAAAATAAACAAACATTTTTTAAAAGTTCTTAATACAAGATGCAAGATCTACTGTATACATAGTGCCTATAGCCAACAATACTATATTGTACGCTTCAAATTTTTCCACGAGGGCAGAACTTACGTTGAGGGTTCTTATCACACTACTATGACTATTACTACTAGGAGTAATAATAACAATAATAATAATAAAGGGGGCAAAAAGAAACTTTCGGGAGTGAGGAATACGTTTATGACATAGATTGTCATGATGGTTTCAGAGGGGAATACTTATCTTCAGCTTATCGGCTGCATATATTAAATATGCACAGCTTTTTCTATGTCAATCATACCTCAATAAAGTGGTTTTAAAAATAAACTAAACACGTGAGGCACCTGGCTGGCTCAGTTGGAAGAGTGTGCAACTCTTGATCTTGGGGTTGTGAGTTCAAGCCCCACATTGGGTGTAGAGACTACTAAAAACACAAATAAATAAACTTAAAAAAATAAACTAAAAAATAAAGACCCTATTAGAAAAATTCAAGGGCAACAGAAGGTGACTGATAATTAAAGGGACGCATATACAAACATGGAAAGACACGTTCCTGGCATCTTTATTGGCGTGGGGGTGTGTGGATCTACATATATAAGTATGTATGCAAATACATAAAAAAAATAGAACCTGTTTACCGGGCGCCTGGGTGGCTCAGTCGATTTCGGCTCAGGTCACAATCTCACTGTTCAACACAGAGCCTACCTGGGATTCTCTCTCTCCCTCTCCCTGTCTGCCCCTCCTCTGCTCATGCTCGCTCTGTCTCTCAAAATAAATAAACTTAAATAGAACTTGTTTTAAAAAAAATAAAGGAAGGAAGGAAGGCAGACAGACAGACAGACATCCGTCTCAGGCCCATCAAGTGTCAGTTGCACACCCCGGAGAGTTACTTCTCATCTCTGTGCCTCAGTTTTCTCATTTGAAAAAAGGGAGACTAAGTTCTGACCCTGCAGGGCTTTGAGAGGATTCAATGGGGGTAAGGCACGCAGGGTGTCGAGGCTCCACCCGACACAAAGTACCCAAGTCGAGATAACAAGTATTACCAAGTTGGCAGAAAGGGCTGTGGGGTCTGGGAGGCAGGCAGCGGGGCACCTGCCCCTTCCCCTCCCCGATGACCCAGTCGTGAGCTCCGGCCCCCTACTCTGCCCTGGGAGTGGCCTAGCCTAAAAGTGGTCAGCACCTGAAAATTGCTATCTGGGGCCCTGAGCAGCGACAGGGGCTGACGCCCCCGTGGGGTGCCTGGCGGGGCCTGGACAGAGAGGCCGTCCAGCCACCCAACCTGGGCCCTAGGGGAGGTGGACAGTGTCAGAGAGAACTGCCATCTGGCATCCCAGGCAGCATGGGGACCCCACCCCAAGCCTTGCAGGCCTGCTTCAAGGAGAGAAAGCAGAACACCTGCCCTCAGGACAGGCTCTGCAACCTCTGAACCCAACTAGAGAGACTCCCAGCAGCCTCTGGCCTCCCTCGTCTGAGAACCTCCACCTCAGTGAGCGCCTGTCAGGAACAGGCAGGGGCAAGGCCCACGCAGCCCATCCCCCCGCAGCCCATCCCCCACCCCCTGGGGTGGGGGTGGGGGTGTGGGTGGAGCTGCTGTCACTCTATTTCCAGCTGGGGGCGGACTCTGGAATCCTAACCTACTTGTTCAAAGCCCCCTGGCTGAAAAGCAGAAGAGCTGGAATTCAAACCCAGACCTGCCCTACTCCAAGGCTCCAGCTCTTTCTTAACCCTCCGTCTACATTTCCTGAGGCGTGCTGCCCACCAGCAGAGCCACGAAGAGCTACACACACATGGCCAGCCCCACCCACACTGGACTCTGGTCACAGGCAGTGCAGGGCTTGACATTCTCCTCCTCCTCCTTTAAAGAGTCCCTGTATACATTAGCAATTAAAGGCTCTGAGAAGTCCTGCAGAAAAGAAACCTGTTGAGTTAAACACAGCTAAATATTCCCCGGTCTGTTTGGTTCAAGGGACCCTTTTTTGCATTAATTTCCAATGAACTCCTTTTGGGAAATGCTGACTGTGGAGTCTCGAAGATAGCTCAGAGCTCCTCACTGGGCAGCTGTGGCCCAGAGAGCCAACTATCTTCCCCTCTCCTGACAGCCTGGGGAGCTCCCTCTGGCTGGGGGCCCCACTCTCCCACCTCTACCCGACCCTGGGTTGGGCTGGATGGACACACAAGGGAAGGACAAGCCAGTGCAACTGCTTGTGGGCCAGGGGACCAGCCCTAAGCTTGGCCTCTGGGGTAGGGGTGAAGGGAAGATGGGAAGAAGGCCTGGATGCACAGCGCCCTCCCTCGGGCAGTTTTAAGTTGGGGAGCAATCTGCCCTGCAGAATTGAGAAAGCAAGAAAGTGCTCTAAATACCAACCAGGAAAAGACCCTCCTGCGTCTCTTGGCTACACTTCCTGCCTCTCTCAGGCAATGCAGGGAAGTAGCCCACCTGCCAGAGGCAGAGCAGTGCAGGGGACGGAGCCCTGGGCCGAATGTCAGGAGGCCCAAGCTAGAGTGGGAGCCTTTACCCACTCTGGTCCGGTCCCACTCAGACTAGCAAGCTGGCCACAGAGAGGTCAGTGGGAAAACCAGACAGTAAGACATCCTTGCCCAGAACTCAGCAGGCCATGCTAGAGGGGCCATGGCCTCCCCCAGCCATCCATGGAGCCCAACAAGACATCACTGTCTAGTTTGGGCCCCCGAAGCCACTGCCTCATCCACAGACCCCCCCCCCCCCCATGTGGCTCCCACAGCACCAGACAGCAGAGTGCCCGGCTCTAACCCAAAGTGCTGAGATCCCACTTCCTCAAGGCTTCCTGAGTACCTGAGCGAGGCCAAGGGGGCACGTGATGGGCAGGGGGGGTTGCCTGATGAAAGCCCAGCTCAGAGCCCGGAGGAGCCCTTCTGCACGGGAAGCAGGCCTAGCCGACCTCCCTTACCCCCAAACCACAGCCTGGCCTCTGTAACTACACCCACACGGGGGGCTCAGGAGACCCTCCCTACAGCTCAGTTGTCCCTAGAGCTAGGCCCCCCATTCCTGGTTACTTACTCCTTCCTGCCACAAACTCCTGCCTTCCAGAGCCAGGCTCTGGCTGGGTACAGGAAGCCGCTGTGATGGATCCCCAGTCCACAGCAGCCCCATGCACCCCTAAACACAAGCTTCTCCTTGGGATAGCCTGCCAGAGCTTCTTGCACCTGTCTGGGTCCCCAAGAACACCAAGCCCAGCTGTGCTCACCCCCTGGCCAAACACCTCCTCCGGGGCTTCCAGAGGCCTTCTTCGTGACTGCACAGTTTGACTTATTTCAGTTCCCCAAACAAGCCCCACCCTCTTGTCTCCAGGCTCTGGCCGCTTAAAAGCACAGCCTACCTCCCCACCCCGAAAACTCCCTCTGCCTGGCAAACTCCTGCCCAACCCTTCAGAGCCAGGCCCAGCCACCACCTTCCACAGGAGGGCTGCCCAATTCCCTCCTAAAATGGATTCAGTGCCTGGCTCTCCCTTCCCAGTGCCTGTGTCGAAACACAGGACACCTGGCCTGTCACTGTCCGGCTACCTGATGCCTCCCCCAAGGCCGATGTCTGGCTACTCATTGCTCAACTTCCAAAATCTGACACCTGCCTGGTACACAGGGGACACTTAAACCCAAGCCCCACAGACTGAGACAAATACAGCCCATGCTGAGCAGGCACTGGGGGCTGGTCCCAACCCCGGTGTCCCTGTCCCCATCTGCATGAGCTAGGTAAGGTCACCTGCCTCTCAGCCTGAGTTTCTCACCTGAGCAGTGGGGAGCTTGCCAGTTTATTCTGGCCGTGAAATGACCTCATGACTATAAAAACTCCTCCTAAATCCAGAAACTTCACACACTTAAGGGGGCCAAACTTGTGTTACTTCAATGACAGGAAAGCAACCCCCCCTGCCCCACCCCCCACCGCCATGGTGCCCGTGCTCCTCCATCCAACAAGTGCTCACTGAGCCCCTGCCCACTCCAGGTACCAGGTGACAGGCTAAGGCCATGATAAGAAAGGTCCCTTGGAGAGCGTGTGTTGTCGGGGAAGAGGAGACACATGTAATAAATGAGCCACATGAGGAAGAGAAATGCTAGGATGGGCAAGGAGCAGCCTAGGGCTGAGGAGTCAAGAAGGCAGGAAAGCCTCAGGGACCAAACATCAGAGGCGCTGTGTGACCATGGGCACATTCATTAACCTCTCTGGGCCTGTTTCCTCACTCAGAGAATGGGCTGGTAATGGTACCTAATGCTCAGGGACTTCACAGAGAGGCTAGTACACAGGGTCTGCCATCAGGTGGGGTCACCCAGTGGCTCCAAACACAAGTTGGGGCGGGGGGGAGGGGCGGGCAGCCTAAGAAACCTTGATTGATATCAACAGGCACTGGGAGACACCCTATAAATCCCGGGGGTCCTGACACCCCCCCCCAAAGGTAGCCCTTCCCTTGCTCCCCTGCCCAGAAAGCAGGGCCAGACAAAGGATGCAGAAGTGCTGGTCCCTGCCCTGGGCACTACCTGGTGCTAAGGCACCCCCTCCCCGGGGGGCCTCAATGGTGGCTCCAGGGAGTCTGGGTGTTTCAAAAGAGGATGCCTCCCCATTAGTCTGGGTCCCCCATTAAAGCAGCGCCTCCAGCTGACTTCAAAGGGCTCCTCCTCCCCGAGCCAGATGGGGCCCGAGGGAGACAGGTGTGGGAGGCCGGGAGCAGAGACTGGCAGAGCCAGGAAGACCCTGGCACACACTGGCAGGGGATGTGCAGGAGGGGGGGGCAGCCTGCCTACTGCAAAGATGGGGAGGCTGAGGCTAGGAGGGGGAGACAGGTGGCCCCTCGTCCACATCCCCACCACTTAAGGAGGCCTGAGGAAACCGTGCCTCCAACAGAGCTCTGATCAGGAAAATGCACACCAGCCCCAAAGCTGTGAAATCCGTTGGGGCTGTTTTCCCATCTGTGCAGGGAGGGGCTGTGCCCCATGCTCCTGGGCCTCTCCCTGCTCAGCCAGCCAATGACACCAGGAGCCATCCACCCAAGTCAGCTGGTCCCAGAAGCAGTGAGACTGAGCCACTAACCAGGGGCAGGAAAGGTCCCTGCAGGGGACGGCAAGGGCCGAATCCTAGAAGACAAAGAGGTCCCCACCAGCATATTCTGGGTCCTAAGAGGTGGTTGGTGGCACTGCCTACTACATGCATCCCCTGGGGGCCTCCTGTTCCCTAGAAGCCAGGCCTGCTGTGCTGCAACCCCAGGAGGACACAAACTCCTCCCTGGGCCATGAGTACTTCCGTCCAGGAAGAAGCGGGAGGAGGTAAGCCTGGGGGGCCAGGTACATGTCTGAGAACTGGGGTACCCGCGGCAAAGACCTCAATTTGTTTCTTTTCCTTTGGGCACAGTCACGGGTAAATGCTTCCAGTGGTTGCTGTAGGGAGGGGTACACACAGGGGAATAACAGGGAGAACGGACAGAGGAGGGTGCCCCTGGTGTCCCCTGACCCCGGCACCGACAGGGGGGATTTTCACAGAGCTCGGGCAGAGGGAAAGCTGCCAGACGACTGACTCCAGAGCAGACCACTCGAGCCTCCTCAGCCCCCGAGCTTGAAGACCCCGAGGAGGGGGACTCCACATGGGTGACACGGGCCAGGATGGGGTATGAGGTAGGGAAGCCCTGAGCAGAGGGGCTGCGTGGACAAAGGGCAAGAGAGAGGCAAGCAGCGTGCTGACCCCGGAGTACACGAGAGGCCACGAGAGGTGGGACTGGACCAGCATGGTGGGCTGGGACCGGAGGACCCCAGAAGCCAGGAGAAGGGGTTCAGATGTGACACCAGACGGGAGAAACTGGCCAAGTGTGTGCATCGGAGGAACCCAGGAACCCCACAAACCCCTTCTCCAGGGCTCAGGGTCGGCCATCCTACCCCATCTGGACTGTCGGTTTCCCCTCCCATACAGCACTTGGCTGGTGCTCAGGCAATGCCCATGGCACAGACCTGTCTGTTAACGTGATCAGCAGATGGTGGGAGAAAGGATGACCCAGTATCATGGGGAGAAGGGTCACCAAAGAGGAACTGAGCCCACCTCCGACCCAAGTCTCGCCCTACCTCACCCCAGCACCTAGAGGGCTTCCAGGGAACATCAGGGAGTGGAAGGTGCTTCAGCCCAGGTCTGCACCCAGGATCTGGCAACACCCCAGGCATGATGTGGCCGGCTGTGAACTCCGTGGGCAGCGGCAGGTCGAGCCAGATGCCGACGGTTGCTGGGTGGGCGCCCTGCCACCCTCCCTGGGGGGTGGGGGCTGGAAGAGCCCTGTGGGTGAGTGGAGACTGCAAGCCAGGGCAGGGGCAGAGCTGGAGGGCCACCGGGCGGGGGAGCAGGCTGGCAGCACTCAACACACACAGGCCGCCAGGGAAACCCCAGACATGGGTGTGCTGGTCTCAGACGGCTGGGCAGAGTTTTTCATGCATATTCCAGTCCCCCAGCAACCTGCCTGGGCACTGCCACCTCATAGAGGAGGGGACTGAGGAACTGTGAGACAGCAGTTAGCCCAAGGGCTGCAGGCTACCAGGGAGGCCTCTCCCACCTGAAACAGGACAGGCGGAGGAGAGCCCCCAACACAGCTACATGACAGCGATCACACCTCCCCCGGAGCCGGGGCTCTCCTGCACCAGGTGCAACATGTCCCCCCTTGTTTAAGCCTATAACCGCCTGAGCGGGAACCACGAGAGACACAACTTACAGATGCAGGAAACTGGCTCAAATAACCTGGCTCACCTCACATGCTGCTGGAAACAGGCAGAGTGGGGCCCGGAGGCAGGGGGCTGGACCCAAGGACCTCCAGAAGACCCCTGGCTTCTCTGGCTGTTCAGATGTGATGGTCTCATTCACTGAACCAAACTAACTCCCAGCTCGTAGCTACGCAGGTCTCTTCAAGCACACGAAATGCCTAACAGGCCCACCACCCACGCTTCCCTCCCATCCCTGAGACCCGACCCCACGCAAGGCTGGAATCAGCCACTCCCACTCGAGCGTCCAGCGTGACCCGCTCTGCCTGCTCCCTCAGCAGCCCCAGAACGGTCCCAACTGGGTGAAGCACTGCCCTCTGCCCAGGCCCTGGAAGATGGAAAGTTGCCACCAGCTGAGTGTCAATGCGCCCCACACCCCCTTCCTCCAGGACAGGAGAAAGGTCAAGGACACTGAGGGATGGGCCACCCATCACCTCTTGATGAACTCCAGTATGGGAGGATGGCAAGTCATGGAAAATCCAAAGGGTCAGATCATCTACCGCCAGCTGAAGCAGGACCCCCAGCACATGACCCAGGAGGCACGGCCCAGCTGCGGGGGAGCCCTGACCCAGCCCCCGCCACCTTGCAGTGGGTGCAGACAAGGGTCAGGCCAGGCCTGCAGGGTGGGGGACCCAACTTAGAGGAACCTGATTCCTCCTTCCCCACGGTGAGGATCATGTCCTACTAACTCTTCAAAGCCACCCAGAGCCCCTGCTCAGCTTTGCCCCACGCAGCCTCTCCAAAGAAGGGGCACTGTGCCCTGACCCCCTACAGGCCTCAGACATGGCGGCTCTCCGTGACAGGCAGTGTATACACCTGGACAGCCCTGGGGACTGACTCGCTGTGTGACCCGGGACAAGAAAGTGCCCCTCTGGGCCTCTGTCTTCTCCTCTGCAAACTGGGGGGCAAAAGGCACCTACCACAGGGTAGAGGTGAGGGGAGCAGGAAATGGGTTAAACCAAGAGTTATAAACTGCAAAGGGGGGTGCATGTCCTCACAACCACATCAAATCTGACCGGTATCTCCTCCTGAAAAGCACCTTTGGCTTATTTAGAAGCCCTGCTCCTGCCCCTTCCTTCCCACCGCTCACTGCCTAGGCCCTCCCTGCATCAGCCCCCATTGCTGTAGGACCCACAGGAAGACCTCCTCTCTTGAGACCCACTCCTGGCAAAGGGGCCCTTCGAGGCCACCCCTCCCCTCCCAGCCCCCAGAAAACGGCTGCCAGTAAACGGCCACTTCTTTTCACTAAAACATTACAGGAGGCTCTTCCCCCACACAGTTCACACCTTCCCTTCTGAGGGCCCAGAATCCGGAACAATCTGACAGCCTCCCCTCCTCTGCACCCACACCTCACATCAGAAGCCACAGGAAAGCCCCAGAAGGCCCCTAACCTGGAGGTGGGGAGACCCACAGCTTGGTTAGGAACAGACCCTCCCAGAAGAAACCCTCCCAGACTTTCGATTCCGCGGACACATGCACATCCGGCCGAGCCGGTCACTTCACACTTCCTCTTAAGTCTGCTCACTTCTCGTTTCCGTATCTTCTTTAGCTTTGTCCCAGGCAAAGGGACATCATGAAGTCACAGATCCAAGGTCCTATTTATAGGATTTTTTTTTTCCTTTTCCTAAAACACATTAAAATAGATACCTAACAAATTTTAAGCATGTTCATCCACATACGGCCTAAAACCACCATAGGGCCCCCGTCTGAGAAAAGCTGGTCTAGTCACTCTCTAGGCGGCCACCCTCAGGCCGTCCACCCGCATGTCTGTGGCAGACAGCCCACGGCCACACAGACATGGGAGCAGAGCCCGCCTGGACTCCGGCCAGGCCTCGGGGCCAGGGGCCCCGTGCATGGAGGCCCAGCCCAGCCCTCTGCTTTCCTCACCCCTCCGCTCCCCTCCCCCAAGCGCTGGCCAGAGAGGAAGCGCCCAGTGCCAGCTGCCCTGAACC
The DNA here is from genome assembly GCF_022079265.1 of Lynx rufus. Classification (NCBI taxonomy): domain Eukaryota; kingdom Metazoa; phylum Chordata; class Mammalia; order Carnivora; family Felidae; genus Lynx; species Lynx rufus. Next base: position 24,319,480 of record NW_025814830.1, on the reverse strand, counting down.
CCAGGTAGTGACACAGAAGCGAAGCACCTGATCTGCCCTGTGTACATGTGTTTGGAGGAGCACACAGAATGATCCAGAGGGACCTAGTCCCAGTGGTGCACACTGGTCCCCGGGGGCCTTAGACTGGGAGGGGCTGGAGGCAAAGGGAGACCCTTCCACTTCCCGGGGCATCTTGCTTCTCTGTCTCTGGGGCATGTAGCACTTTCAGAGTTTGTCTGGGGGCTATTCATTTTTACTTCACAAAAGAAGTTCGATTGCCCTTCCCCCGACGATCCTTCCGTCACTGAGAACAGAGAAGCGGGCTTGTAAGTGTGAAATTACAACCCTGAAAGGCAGAGCGGGCATCTGCAAGTCCACGGTTCCCAGACGTCCAGGCCCACCCCCCCCCACCCCGCCCCGCGGTCATGACGGCACCTCCTCGTCAAGCTGGGCAAAGCCCACGACCAGCGGTCTCTGGTCCTGTGTCCGGGAGCCGCCCCACCTCCCGAGGCCCAGACCCTGTCCGGCCCCCGCCCAGCCCGGGCCGCTGGGACAGATGGCGCCCCGTCCCCACAGCCCGCTTTACCTGGCTCTCCTCCGGGGCCCCCGGACGGCCAGGCCAGGGTCTGAGGAGCCGGCGTGGAGTGGGCCGTCCCTCACCCGCCCCTTCTCGGCCCGCGTCCAGGCTCACACATGCGAGGCCGCCTTCGCCCGGCTACCTAACGAGAGCAAGTCGCATCTGGGACCCACAACTTCCTGCTCCGCAGTAGCCGCCTCACAAAAGCTACAGCCGAACCCTCAGCTCAGCGCCTCCGGGGCTGAGGGGGGGGGGCCGCTCCCAGCTGCAGCGGGGCCCTCAACACAAGTGGGGGGAGGCATCGGGCCAGGCTCCTGGCTCCAATGACTTCATGGAAATTGGAAGCTTTAAGCTGGAACAATTTTCAACAAGTGAAAATAAAACGAGCACCAAGCCTCCGTTAGAAGGCCCGAGATGACGGCTGGAGGCCAGGAGCAAATGCATCCTTGATGAGCATTAAAAGTGAGAGAGCAGCCTGGCACAGAGCCTCATGCTGGTTCTGCCACTCACAGACAGGCCATGAGCCTCAGTTTCCCCACCCACCTAGTGAGGGGGCTTCATCCGTCTCTGAGAGGCCAAAGGTCTCCAGCCTCATCTGCTGCCTTTCCATCTCCCAGCTGCCCCCATGCCTGGAGCCCCTATTCCAAGCAGCTCGAGCCCCCAAAGCATCCCAACAGCCCTGGGCCCCAGGATGCCAGGAATCAAGCCCCTTCTGCTTTGCCAGCCCTCAGTTTCCCCCACTGGGATCATGTGGTGCTCAGCTGTGAGGCGGCAGTTATGAAGGGCTGGGAAGCAGGGAGCGGAAGCCTCCCAAGACAGAGGAAGAAGGCACTGCTGGTCCTCAGTCACCCGCTGAGCATGTGACCTGGGGGCTTGGGATCACTTTCTACCTTTTATCCTGACAGCAGAACCTACTGTTTGGTAACAAAGTGGAGAACAGAGCCCGATTTTCCCAGCTCATACTCCCACCCTCCCCAGACCCCCCTTTCAGCTCCCTCCTCAGAGGAGGCAGTGGTCAGACCCTTCCCTCCCAACCTGCTACATCCCCAACCCTGGCCACTGGGCACCTGACACCCCAGCCCTCAGACAGACTTCAAGGTCCTGGCAGACAGGATCTGTGCACACAGGCTAATGTGCTTTACGACCAGCATTTAGACACTGACTGTGTGCTGGCATTGGGGACGGCCTCACACACCTGCCCGTCAGCTCCATGAGGAAGGTCCTGCTATTATGCCCCTTCTACAGAGCAGGAAACTGAGGCTCAGAGACGCCACTCACTTGCCCAAGCACACACAGCTAACAAAAGGCACAGCCAGGATTCAAACTCAGGTCTATCTGACTCTGTGGTCAAACACTCACCCGTGACCATCCTGGGGCCAAAGAAAGGCTTCCCTGAGGACAGGCTACTCCAAGCCCCACTACCCCCTCCTCAGTGGGTACCCTCACCAGAGACCTCTAAGCCCTGGTACTCAGCGCTCCTAAACTTGCCGAACAAACTCCCCCAAAGGGGGGGCAAGCTCAGGCTTTCTCAGCATCAGCCCAGGAACTGGTTTCTGTTCACTCCAGGTGCCAGGGCGCAGGCATGGCCCCGACCCTCTTCTGTTCCTCTCAGGAACACCTGCCCTCCTCCCCATGGGCAGGACTCCTCTCTGGTGCTGCGGACACAAATGTGACTTGGACACAGTCCCCATCAGCCAAACCCCCAGGCTGAGACATGCCCACAACAGCTTGCCCAAAGGTCTGGGACAACCACCCATAAAGACAAGATACGTGGTCCGGAGCTCAGGGCGGAGAGACCTCAGCCACCTGGGAGCCACAGGCTGTAGAAAGTGGCAAGGCCATGAAACAGTGGGCAAGAGGGCGTAACACCGTAGCAAAAACAAGGCAGACAGGGCTGTCAGGCGGCCAAAGGACAAATAACGCAGAGCCCGGAGCCAACAGCTTGGCCTCGTTTGACACCAGATGACAAGCCCCTCCCTCGGGAAGAAACCCCATAGCACCCATCGCATTTTGGACTCCAGGCAGGCTTCTGGGAGGGGGTGTGAGCAGGGAAATACTTTTTCCTTCCCCTAAAGTCAGGGGGCTCACCATACCCGGAAAGGGGTCTGAGCAACCAGGCTGGCGATTTACCAAGCCAGCCTCTTGTCCCACGGATGCGAGATGAAGAGGCTTCAGAGCAACAGAGTCAGAGACCCCCTGAGCAACCTTGGCAGCCCAGGAACCCACCTGTAAAGTCACCCAACTCCTCAGAAGGCTGGGAGGCTTATGTGAGAAATGCGTATAAGGCACATAGTAAGCGCTAAGTTAAAGTCAGAAGCGGAGGGAGGCCAGAGGGTGTTCTCTCAGTTCCAAACCCCAGATCCCACTCCACTGCATGCCTGCCCTGGTCAGAGGCCTTCCGTGGCTTCTCTGTGCCTCCTGAGTCAAGTCCTGGCTCCTCCTCCCGACCCCCTACAACTCATCTTTCCATCCTCCCTGATTAGGAGTTAGAAGGCCCTAGCTCCATCCTGTAACTTGTAACCAGTTGCATGACTTCAGCCAGCCCCTTCTCCCCTGGAAACCCAGTTTCCTGCCTGTTGAGTGAAGGAGTGAGCAGAGCGTGTCCCTATGTTCCCAGCCTGGGAAAGAAAAGGATCCCAGCACATCCCCGAGCCCACATTCCACACCTCGTTCTTTCATGTCCCGACTCAGACCACCAGGGCACAGCCAAAATGAAATGGTCAAAAATGCCACCCATTGGGGCGCCTGGGTGGCTCAGTTGGTTGACCGTCCGACTTCGGCTCAGGTCATGATCTCACAGCTTGTGAGTTCGAGCCCCGCGTCGGGCTTAGAGCCTGGAGCCTCTTCAGATTCTGTGTCTTTCTCTCTCTCTGTGCCCCTCCCCTGCTCACACTCTCTCTCTGTCTCTCAAAACTAAATAAACATTAAAAAAATAAAAATGCCACCCATCTTGCCAAGACAAGTACAAAGGTCACCTCTTCCAGGAAGCCTTCGCCAGTGTCCCATCATTACCGCCTTTGGGCCACACAGTGCCACGGGCCTCTCCAGAGACGGTTTACAGTGCTACCCTCCTTCTGCAGCATCCACTTCCACTCTGGTAACAGCTCCTTGTTCCTGTGGAGAACCAGCCCTCCAGGGGTGGGCCCAGGACCACTGTCCAGTGAGGAATGGGCATGGAACTTGATCGAAGTGGCCCAATGAGATTCAGTTCTGGGACTTTCGTTGGAACTATGTGGGAACAAGATGCTTGCCATCTCTGCCACTCTGGTAGTCCGCCTCCAAACGAGGCCGACTCAGTGTTCATGCCCCTCCCGTACTACCTTCAGAAGCAACAAGATAGTGTAGAAATCACAACGCGTGACTTCTGAGGTCACGAAAGACACAGTGGCTTCCACCCTGGCCCTCTCTTGGCTCACTGGCTCTGGGGCAAGCCAGACACCATGTTGTGAGGACGCTCAAGCAGCTCTGCGGCAGGGAACTGAGGCCCCTCCCTCCAGCCAGCCCCACACCGCCAGCCCTGTGGCTGAGCCACCTTGGAAGCAGAGCCTCCAGCTCCGGTCACAGGTAGAATGACTCCCTGTGGCCACAGCGGCCCTGCCTGCTCAGGAGCGACCAAGTATCACCTCTTCTCTCCCATGAGACACACCTCTCCCCAGCACCAGGCACTCCAGAGGCCCTCAGGGACATTTCTGCCTAATTGATCCACACTCAGATTCTCCCAACAAGAGCATAGAGCAGAAACCCAGCACCCCCTCTGTGGCACCAGCAGCACGTATGTCCCCTTTTGCCCACCTGCCTGGGAAGACAGAGCAGGCTGGCTTAGCACTGGGAAGGCCCGTCTACTGGCCCCAGCTCTTCCAGGCTCTTGGGCAGGAGGGCTGTGGTGTGATACCCATGGAGGGTGACTCGCTGAAGCAGACACAGCCCTGTGGCCCCATTACTCACCCTACTCCCAGAATCATCTTTCACACTCGGCGGGGCCAGGGGTGAGGGGGGGGGGTGCATTCCAAAGCATCGACTCACCTCCAGCCCCTCTGCCTTCATCTCTTCCTGGCTGTGGCCTCAGGGATGTGCTGGGATCCTTTTCTTTCCCAGGCTGGGAACATAGGGACACGCTCTGCTCACTCCTTCACTCAACAGGCAGGAAACTGGGTTTCCAGGGGAGATGGGGCTGGCTGAAGTCATGCAACTGGTTACAAGTTACACGATGTAACCAGTGGTCCTGAGGGGCGACTTGGGGTGAGCCTCAAAGCCACTCCAAATGAACACATGTGCTAAGTAAACAGCACCTTAGCTATTAAACTCAGCTTCCCTCAACCACTGTCCTTCCTTGTGCAGAAATTTGCCGCCTGTCATAGGGCCAATGCCAGGACAAGGAGAGATGAACAACACTACATCATGTTGGTGGCACGGCCTACCAGAGCCCAGGGGGCTGGCTCCCACGACCCCGACGGCCCCAGCCCCTGCCAGACCCGGGCGATGGGGCTTTGGAGAAGGAAAGGGGCAGCCAGGGTCACAGTGCGTTGAGCAACAGCAGAGAATCCTCAAAGAACAGATGTGAAAGCTACCGCCCTGCCAACCAAAAGTCCTGATTTCCTTTGAAAAACTTGGCAGCTGGGCCTCACCAGCAGCCGCCTGTCCTCCCCCACGCCCGGCTTTGCTGTGAACTGCTAAGGGGCAGGGAGGAAGGCCATGCTCCCCGCTACAGTCCCCGGGAAGGAGGTGACCACCATGATGCCGCAGCGGGAAAACGCCAGCCCACGGACCTGCACGTCAGGTGCCATCTCTCATTTAACAACACCACAGACGTGCATATAGTTGTTTGCACACAAGAAAATCTAGAAGGATGTACGTAAATCTTGGGCGTTATCACCAAGTGACAGAACTTAGCAGTTTTATTTTCAGATCTGTCTTATTTATGACTTTTTTCCAATTTTCTCTAAAGAAAAGAAACTACCCATGTTATTAAAAGGTACCAGGTAAAACTACTGTGAAGAAAAAAAACAGGAATAAAAAAATATATAACAACATCCCGAGCTGGAAGTACGACCCCAACGCCAAACTCAGCCCCACTTGTAACCAGGTGGAAAACGGAAAGGTTTATAATTTAAAATGCTACTACCTTAAAGCCACGGGGCATCATTGGCTGCCAGCATCACAAAGGAGATGCAAACCTCCCAGCAGAAGTCTGCAACCCTGCCTCTGTCTCCAGCGTACTCTTGTGCAAACCGAAACTGAATTAGATCAAGCCTCCAGATCCAACTACACATTTCCAGGAGGTTCACAGGAAGAAGGAACGTGTTACACATGATAGAAGCTCTACTATAGGAAAAGGGACCCAGCTTCTGCTTCAATAAATAGATAGATAGATAGATAGATAAATAATAAAAAATAAAAGATAAAAAAAATCAACATGGCACCTAGGAGAGAATGAATGAGTATCAATCCTACAGAGGAAAGAAGACTTGAGAACAATACCATGCAATCTCATTATATAGACTTTATTTGGACTCAAATTTTTATTTTTTTTATTTTTATTTATTTATTTTTTGGACTCAAATCTTTAAAAACTAAAATACAGGGGCACCTGGGTGGCTCGGTCGGTTAAGCATCTGACTTCAGCTCAGGTCATGATCTCACGGTTCATGGGTTCGAGCCCCACATCAGGCTCCATGCTGAACACTCGGAGCCCGGAGCCTGCTTCGGATTCTGTATCTCCCTCTCTCTCTGCCCCTCCCCTGCTCATGCTCTCTCTCCTCTCTCTCTCAAAAATGAATAAACATTAGGAAATTAAAAAAAAAAATAAAATATATATTTGATGTGTATAGAACAATTGGAAATTTGAACTTTGAATGGATACTTACAATCTTAAGAGACTATTGCTAGGTTTTAGGGGTGGTAATAATACTGGGAGGGGGGCTAGTCCTTATCTTGTAGTAACATATATGACAACTTTAAATTTTCTTTGGTGTTTGTTTATTTATTAATTTGGGGAGAGAGAGAACATGAGCAGGGGAGCAGCAGAGAGAGAGGGAGAGAAAGACAGAATCCCAAGCAGGCTCCACAAGGTCAGCACAGAACCCAAAGTGGGGATCTCACCAACCGTGAGATCATAACCTGAGCCAAAATCAAGAGTCACATATTCAACCGACTGAGCCACCCAGGCGCCCCTATATACACTACAATTTGTACAGAGTAAGTGATAGGTCTGGAGGGGACAGCAAGTGGGAGCAGGGATGACTCCAGGCTGGCCAAGAGCTGGAAAGGGTGGCAGCTAGCGGATGGGTATACGGGGGTGGTCACGCTATTCTGTCTTCCCCTGTAGACATGTAATTTTTCCACAGTGAAATGCTGAAACAGCTCTGGCACGTGTCGTCTCATTTGAGTGTCAGCAGTGAAGGGGTCCACTCACGAGCGGCGGGGGGGGGGGGGGGGGGGGTCATCTCAGAACTAGAACCTAGTGACAAAACCAGACTCACGCCTGCTCCCTGCTGGAAGGGGGATGGGGCTGGGCGGAGACAGCTCCCCACCCCGCAAACCACCAAACCAGGGTGAGCTTCCAACCTGAACCCCAGACCGCTCTGCAGGAAGCAGGGGCGGCTGCAGGGTCCCAGGCTCCAACAGTCACCACCAGCACCGGGCACAGGCACACGGCCTCCTTGGCCTCCGCCTCCGCTCACCTCCCCCACGGGAGCTTAAAGGCTTCCAGTACCAGCCAGCGACAATTAACCCCTCTCCCCGCAAAGCCCCTCCCCGTCTCATCCTCTGACCACAAAGCAGTTTCCAGGGAGCGGAGCGCCCTCCACGCCCCCAGACGCCGCCTTCCGCAAACCTGCGTCCTGTCTGCAAAGCCGCCCCAGCCTCATTTTACCTTCCGGGAGAGAATCCCCACACCTCGCTGCCGGCTCTTCAGGGGACCGCTCCTACTGCAAAGCTATCAGGCACAACCTAGATGTCCAGCCACAGGGCACAGAGAAAATCCACCAGGGCGGCTCGTGTAGCAGATGCTGGGCCGGCCTGAGGGGTCTGAGAAGCCCAGCGACCGCACTCACAAAGCATGGGGGCGCGTTGGACACACCGAACTTTCCTTAGAGGACAGTGAAGAAACTTGTCATGAGCAGTTTGTTTTCGTGTCCTTTGTTTAAAAAAAAAAGAAAAAGTCCTCTGGAAGGACATACGCTGGTATGTTAATGGGTTACTTCAAAGAGTACAGATTCTAGTTTTTGTCCTCACTTTATTGCTTAAGTTTTCTGATCTTTCAATAATAAATGTGAATTATTTCTGTAATTAACATAAAAAATTAAAGCCACTTAAGATGCCAGCTGATTTTGTCCTCCTCCTGGGAACACAGCACAGAGCCTTGGGCCGAGGAGGGAGAGGCTGAATGGCTATGGGCCATCTGAAGGTCACATTGCCTTGCTAAGCCTCAGTTTCCCCATCTGTTGGGGAGACTCACCAAGTGAGCTCCTCCCACCATCCCCATGGGGCCTGCTCCCTCCTCTGTGAGATGGGGACTCTAAGGCATACATACCTACAAGGTCATGTGGACAATGCCTGCCCAGCCTTGCCCTCCTGCAGTCCCTGTGGACAGGCTTGCCCATTTCTGACCTTTGTGTATGCCTTCTCCTCCTGGGCACCTACTGACCCTGCACCCAGGCTGGTGGGGAACCAGGGGCTTCGGAGGCTGGACACTGGGGTGAACAGTCTGAAGACTGTGAACAGCCACATATGCAGAAATCCACCCTGCTCAAGGCTGACATGCTGGCCCCTTGAATCCTTCTGATCACCCTCCAGAAAGGTGGTAAAACCCCATTTTATGGAGGAAGAACTAGGGGTCCAGGGGGGATAAATGACAACCCACCTACACACACCAAGCCGAGATGAAGACTGCAGGCTGGGAACCCTTCAGTGAGTTCCTCCAGCACTCAAGTCACGGGGCAGGGGGAGAGGGGTGGTGGGGTGGGGGTGTCAGCCAACCATTCCATGCATCCCTTTGGAAAAGCCAGGCACACTGCTTAGGGCTGCAGGTAGGATTGAGGGAGGACCGAGCTATGACAGGGCATAGCAGGCTGAAGCCACAAAGCCTCAGGCTCCTCTCCCTCCTCCCTGGCAACCCCCAGCGCCGCCCCCCCCCCCCCACACACACACATACACACAGTGGTTACTTGAGTATGGGCCCTGTAGCACCCACTGGATGGAGAAGGGTGTGGGAGGATGCTCTGGCCACTATGCTGGAGGGGACCCCAGCCTTGGGCACGACAGGACGGCAAACTCAGAACCCCAGAGGCCAGACAGGATATCACAAGTGAGACTGGCTGGCCTCGTGGGAATGTAGGCAGTGCTACAGGCCCTGTGAATTGGCAAACGAGACTAGAAATCTGGGTTTTTGTGTAGAATCCCATAATTATGGATTCTGGCAACGAATCCAAACTAATTTGTACACAGTTCCCCTATCAGCGCTCTGGACTCACTGCTGTGTGACCTGGAGCAAACCACTTAACCTCCCTGGACTTCAACTGTGTCATCTATAGAGTGGAAAAATCACACAGGTTACTGTGACAATAAGATACACTTTGCCCATACTAATGACAATAAAAGGCAACAGTGACAATAACAGCTAATGTGTCCTGAGTGCCAGGCACCATTCTAAGTAACATGAATCAATCTCATTTCACTCTGACCATTAGATAAGCATTTTTTTTTAATTTTTAACGTTTATTTATTTTTGAGACAGAGAGAGACAGAGCATGAACAGGGGAGGAGCAGAGAGAGAGGGAGACACACAGAATCCGAAACAGGCTCCAGGCTCTGAGCTGTCAGCACAGAGCCCAACGCGGGGCTCGAACTCACGGACCGCGAGATCGTGACCTGAGCCGAAGTTGGACGCTTAACCGACCCGAGCCACCCAGGCGCCCCGATAGGCATTTGTTTTTAACTCTGTATTTTGAAATAAGTACTACTTTCAGAAAAGTTATAAGAAAGGCACAAGGAGTTCCCCTACACTTTTTTTTTTTTTTTGCAGTTTTGCCTATTTCTGTCATTTTGTCTCACTTTATTATCTGTCTGTATAGGTGTTTCTCATCAATATTTGAACTGTGTCCCTCTACCCCTAAATACTTCAGTGCATATTTCCTAACAACAAGGACCCATATAGATAGTTACCAGGATATTTAACATTGATACAATGCTTTTTATCTATAGTTCATATTCAGTTTCATCAACTGTCCCAATAATGTCCTTTACACGATTTTTTTTTTTTTTTTCCAGCTTGGGTTTCACATACTGTGTTTGGTTGTCCTGTCTCTTTGGTCAACTTTAATCTGGAACCGCTCCTTGGCCTTCAAGATAATTGCTCTTAGTGTCCCCATTTCATAGATGAGAAACCAGCTCAGAGAAGTTGAAGCACTTGCCCAAAGTCACACAGCCAGGAAATGTGGAGCTGAGACTCAAGCCCCAGAGGTCCCCTCCAGAGGTTGCCTTCTTGTCTGACAGGCACAGGCCTTGCAAATAATAGCCTTTGTTGTTAATAGCTGAAAACAGTGGCTCCCTCTGCAAACAGCCACCTCACTCAGCAGGTGGTCATTAACTGAAGGAGTGGCCTCCTGCTGCCAGCTCTGTGCACCTGGCAATGGCCCTGGCCCAATTCTCACCACCGCACCCTGTGGTGCTCCATTTAGCCCCCTCTATAATAAGCTGGAAGACAGAGAGGGCAGTGGAAGGCTGAGGGTGGAAGGGAACCAGGGCTCCTGCCTTTCTTCTTCCCCCTCTTAAAGTGACAATTCAGGCTCAAATGTCCATGTCCAAGAGGCAGAGAAAGGCAAATGTCCCAGAAACAAAGCCTGAGGTCAAAGGGGTCCCCAGGCCAGGTCCCTGACCCACCGACCCAACCCCCCCTCCCCCCGCCAGCACTGAATGGAACCCCTGAGGTCAGCTGTCTAAGAGGGGGCTGATCCCACACAGTCTGCTTCCTCAGTGAGGACCCTCAGGGATATGAAGTCATCAAGTGCTCTCTGGGCCCAGAGCCCCTATCCTCAATTCCAATCTAGGCCAGGCAGCAGCTTAGGAAACCACTCTCTTTGGCTCCCAAATGGATGTGGCTCAGGGCCTGGAAGCTGCCATCACCCCTAGCTCCCATCCACCTGCCAGCCAGCCCTCAGCAGCCCCCCAACAGGTGGTCGTGAGCCACAGATGCCCTCCGGACTCACAGTGGGAGAGACAACACTGCCAACAAGAAGGTCTGCAACAGACCAGCTAGGATGTGGTCTTCTGCTTGAGTTCCAGGCAGTTCTGTTAGTTCTGAGGCTAATCTGTGCTGAAATATTCAAAATCCTAGGACCTTCCCATTGGACACCCTATTAAATTTGCAAGTTTATGTCTGCCCCCAGACCAGACCTGCAAACTCTGGTGAAAGTTCCAGAGCCAGCAAGAACTGCCAGAATTTCTCCAGAGCAAATGAAAAGGGAAGAACGTTTTGCCTTTCTTCCTCATTGCAGACAACTTTGAAAACACAGAACGCATGAATGAGAAAATGATCTATCACCAGATTCCCCCAAAGATGTCCCAGTGTGGCCTCTCGCTGTCCATCCTCCTCCACTGTCCAGTGCACAGACTGGCCCGCCTGCTGTGTGAGGCTCTCCCTACAGAGGTGCTTGGGGTCAAGGTGCAACCACTTTGTCTCCCCAGTGGGCTAATGGACTTAGGAGGTCAGGTCCCCTGCCTAACTCAGCTCTTTGCCTCCTGCCCAGGCTGGCCACTTGAGGCTCCCTTACTGGAGTCAGCCATGGACCACTAGAAGCCACTATCCCCCAACACCAGTTCCTGTGTGCCCAGGTACAGAGGAAAAGGATCCAAGAGGTGGGGATCAGCAGCAAAGCCCCACAGCACCCTCAGGTAACAGGTAGGAACAGGAGGAAGGGAGAGGTGGCCAGGCAATGTGTTTTCCCCTTGGGGAGCATTTGAGACTCTTCCTGTTGGGGTGGGGTCAGGCTCCTGATGTATACTCCAACAGATTTCACCAGAGCCACACTAGAACAGGATGGAAAAACCAGGAGGCCAGGCCCTAGTCCCAGATCCAGGACTGACTTGTTACGAGACCTTTGATGACCTCAGCTTTCGCACCTATAGATGGGGCTAGTCATTCCAGCCCTAACTCACAAGATCAAACGATACAAGGGATGTTCCGGGGCCCTGTAAGCCATCTGGCCTCAGAAATCGGAGAAATCCCACCTCTCCCTGCCCTCCTCCATAAAGGACCCAAGAGCTCAAAAGCCTGAGAACATCGAGGGCTGAGGGAAGAGAACCCAACGTGTGTGTGTAGATCCTGAACATTCAGCACTAGGGGAGGCACCTAGTATCCACCTCTGCTGCCCCCACCCCACCCCAGGCGCAGCTGGCCCCTTCTGTGCGGCCTCCTAGCTACACCTGGGGTCTGCCCCGCACAGACCAGGTCCACACCAGACAAGTTCTCCTCCACTATGAAGGCAGCTGCCCATGTGTCAAAGCAGGGACTGAAATAACAGCCCAAAGCCCCCTCAGTCTCATGCCCTGAGACCACTGCAGTCCTGTTGGTCATTCATTCGTACCTCTGTTGAGCATCACCCCGGACCAGGTCTGAGGGTGCTTCAGTACGCTGGTCCAGATCTGGATGTTCTCTGCACAGCCCAACCACCCAGGACAGCTGTGTTCCTCATCTGAAAGGCTCCAATTCTAGTAACGGGGCCTAAACTCTCATGTCCAGCCTTGACTCAGAAAGCACATGAGTTCTTGGCCTTTGAGGGAGGGGACCCCACGTAAAAACCAGAGAGAAAAGACGTCAAGCCCCATTGAAAAAGGCTCCAGCATCTGGGCCCCAACCAGGGTCAACCCACTTTCTTCAGTGAAAGGGTTAGGTTTTAGGTTTCCCCCAGTGGGGATCCAAGGCAGGGGCCAGCAGCTGCTTGCCTTGCTGGCTTTCCCATCCCCGCCCCCCATTAATTGGTGAGGGGTCCTGCTCACCCTGGGCTGTGGTTGAATTGCATCCAACCCCATGCCCGGGTCTGGACCTCACTGAGCCTTCTCCCCTCGAGGTATTTTTACTTTAAACAGCTCTAATGGCCCCCAGAGTCCCGGGCCTTGTCCAAGTCTGGGAAACCTAACCAACCAGCCCCCTCTGTACCATCACAAGCCAACCAGCTTGCCAACAGAGGTCCGAAGGTGACGGGCCCGGGGTGGAGGGCGGGGAAGGCCCACAGCCGTGTCTCTCTGGCAGGTCTCAGTTTTGCCATCCGGAAAGTGGGGCTGGGCCCCAGCTCCTCCCAGCGGGGTCTCTGTCTGGGAAGCGTCTCCCGCCGCCCCAGCTGGGAGGGGGTAGAGGGCCCAGAGAGGGAGCATCCGAGAAGACCCACCCCAAACCTGGGGAGGAGGAGGAGGAGAGCGCAGGGAGCGGGGATGACTCCGAGGGTCTGGGGGCCGCCCCGCCCGGCCTCCGGCCTCCACTCCCCCTCCCTCGGAGGCTCCGCCAGGCGACACCGCCCCCACCCTACACCCCCCCGGGGTCTCCGCCTGGGTGGGGCCGGGCCGTCGGGCGGCGAGCAGCGCGCAGACACCCCGTGCGACACCCCCCACGACGCGGGGGCCCGGGGACGCGAACGGCGGCGCACGCTCCCCCCCACCCGGGGCCGCCGCCGCCGCGCCTCCCCCTCCGCTGGGGCCGGACCTCAGCCGCCGCCGCCGCCGCCGCCTCGGCCTCGCTCACCTGCCGCCGCCTCTCCCGCTGGCGCTCTGGCCGCCGCCGCCGCCGCCGCCTCCGCAGCCCGAGTGGCCCCGCCGGCCGCGGGCGGGATCCTGCAGCGCGGGCGGGGGCGGCGGAGCGGACGCAGGCGCCCCCAGCTGGCCGCCCGAGCCCCGAGCCCAGAGCCCCGGGCCGCGGCGGGGTCCGACGCCTGGTCCCCATTCAGGCGCCGCGGGCCACCGCCCTGCTCGATTTTCACCAGAAATGCCGAGGACGACCACCGTGGCCCCCCGCCCCCCCGCCAGGCCCCCTCAGAACGTGAGCAGGAAACCAAACCTTTTCCAAAATTAACTGTTTTCTCGAAGTCCCGCACGTGTTTGGACGCACCTGGTGCTGCTCCACCCCCAGAGGGAAACACTTTCTAGCAAACTCGTTCAACTGTTTCTGCTCTAGATCGGTCCTCCCTCCCTCCAGGAACGCCCCTTTCTAGAAGGAACTATAGACTTCAGGCTAATGCACTGCTGCCAAGATGAAGGAAGCTTAGGTTGAAACTTTCTGCCTCTCTCAACTCCTGGGGGGTCCGGAGGTGGGAACCGCCCTGAGCACCGGGAGACAAAGCCGCCTAAGAAAGTTAGGTATCCTCGGAAGGTAGGCGGCTAACCCCATGGTGACCCCACTCACAGCTGCCTACAACCCAGGGTGGGGCCCCAGAGTTGGCAGCAAAAACATCTGCCCTGTTTCCGAGGCACCCAGGCTGGGTGAGCAAGAAAGCGCTCCTGAGTCACAGCTGGGAGGGACAAAGGAGACCGACTGAAGGGGTAATCAAGACCAGGAGAGCGCTTAACTGACACCTTCATGAGTCCACTTGTCCAAACAGCACTTATGCCTGTTACGGAATCCTAGATGCCCACTTGGCTGAGAGTGGGGTCACGTGGGCAGGTGTGAGGCCCGTTTCTCCGGTCCCAACCCTAGAGGCCCCAGCCACAGTTCCACAGGAAAGATTACTGAGAATGTGCAGTTTAACAAACACGCAGGTGATCCTATGGCAAGCAGTTGGAGAAACTCTGGTCTACTAGGTGCCCCGTGATGAAATCCAGGAGCCGGGTACATTAGTGACCCTACAGGGAAGAGACACCCAGGGTCTGGTGGTTGTGCCTTGACCCTGCAGGAGGCCTAGAAGCCAGCCCAGAGGACACCTGCTTTGGAACTAGGCCGAGGAAAGGAATCGGATGGTGGGATGCTGAAAGGTGAAAATCTGATTTGCACCCCAGATGGTCCCCAGCTGAGACTCCTAGCTCTTAAATGCAGCAAAAGCGCCCTGATTCCCTGAGTTCAGTTCCCACTGCCTCTGGGCGTCCAGAGGGTGGCACTTGGCCTTGCGGGCCGGAGCTGGGCCCCTACCCTGGCGAGGTCACTGCTGCGTCCCAAGTGCTCACAGGTGAAGATCTGAGCAGCTGGAGCTTCCCTGCGCGGGAAAATGGGAATCCCCGCTGGGGGCGAGGTGGTGGGCGCACCTAATCTTCATCAGCCCGCTTCTGCACCTCGCCCCGCCCACCCTGCAGCTCCGCCCCCGAGCAGAGCCCAGGAAGTAAGTTTGCCCCAGACCTCAAGATCAGCGGGTGCCTCAATTCCGGGCTGGTGTGACCTGCGGGCCAAGGACAAGCCTGAAGAGAGTGAAGGGTGAACCCTGGGCCCCGGGATGGACGTGCCGGGCTCGCCCTCAGGTCTCTTCCTTCTGCCTCTTCAAGCACAGTGCAGGGAGCCCTGGGCCCTTTGTGGCACATGGGGGGTGTGGGGAGAGATGCTGTGACTTCCCACCCTGTGGTGTGTGTGTCATGTTTTTGCAATTCTATGACCAACTCTCCTGACAGCAGACAGGAAAACGGAGCTGGGGAAAGCGAGTTCAACACAATGCTTGCATCAGTGCGAACCATTAACTTACCACTAATTGCTGAGCGGGCTCCACCCTCTGTTCTGCGGCCAGCTCCCAGTGCCCCCTTGCATGTTGCCCTCGGTTAGTGACTGGAAAACTGGAGCCAACGTCAGAATGGAACGGAGGCCTGGTGGAGACACACATTGCTGGGCCCCACTCGGAGTCTGATTCAGCGTGTCTGGAGTGGCTACCAAGAATTTTAATTTCCACCAAGCTCCCCAGGGGTGCCAGTGCGGCTGGCTGTCCGGCCAGCCTGGGAGGCAAGGCTCGAAGGCATTGATTTCCAAATACAGTTGGAGTCCCACTCCCAGAGGTTCTGATCCTGGGGAGGGGTCTGCAAATATGCGTTGTTTAAAAATCCAGGTGAGTTTATTTAGTGACAAGGAGGGCACTTCAAATCCTAGAGGAAAAGGAGTGACTTCTTCAGTGTCTAAGTGTCGCATGAATTGCCTACCATTTGAGGAAAAACTGTCAGCGGGACACCATCAAGTCATGATCTCACACAGTTCATGGGATTGAGCCCTATGTCGGGCTCTGTGCCAGCAGTGCAGAGCCTGCTTGGAATTGTCTCTCTCCCTCGCTCTCTGCCCCTCCCCCACTTGCGCTGTCTCTTTCTCAAAATAAATAAATAAACTTAATTAAAAAAAAAAAAAGAGATGGGGCACCTGGGTGGCTCAGTCGGTTGAGCATCGGACTTCGACTCAGGTCATGATCTCACAGCTCGTGAGTTCAAGCCCCACATGGGGCTCTGTGCTGACAGCTCAAAGCCTGGAGCCTGCTTCAGATTCTGTGTCTCCCTCTCTCTCTGCCCCTAGCCCACTTGCATTCTCTCTCTCTCTCAAAAATAAATAAACATTAAAAAAATTTTTTTAAAAACAGTATCAGCTACCAACCTCACATCATACTAAGACAACAGTAATCAACCAATCGATGAAAGATCTTTGTGTTTGAAAACAAACCTTGTGAAAAACATTTTTTAGTAATTTTGGAGCAGAGAAGTCTGCATAGGGAATCAAATCCACACTGAAGGGCTGTGGTTAAATTTCAGTGTCTCTATCCAGGTGAGGGGGTAGTCTCCAAATGTCCACATCTACTGTCTGTGATCTTAATTATCCACTCTGTTGGAAAACTCCAGAGCACGTTTGCCTGAAGAGTCCCTTATTAACTGGCCCAGGGGCAGTGTCCACCGTGGGAGGCCAGCTCCTGCTGCTAGAGAACCATCAGCATTCGTTGCCTGAATGAATTTCTGGGGCAGGCAACAGTTCGGGGGCCTTGTCGCACTTGTGCAGAGAGAAGACTTAAAAACCTAAAATAAATCACTGTCACACAAGCTGTGAGTCACTTATTTCAGCAAAACCAGCCCTTCTCTTTAGCAGGCAACGGGCACTTCAGCCAAGGCGGACAGCGCACAAGGTTCCCGAGGGTGGTGCTGATCGCTTCGGTCCTGGTTCAACCTCTCGCTCATCACTACGTGGAGCAAAGCTGGCCTTCCCAGCCTGGTGGTCCTCGTTCCTCACCCCTAAGAGAGGAGGAGCTTCCTTCCATGAGGACCTATGGACGGGCTATGCAGCTAAGGAGTTTCAGTTAGCAGGGGGTTATGTACTTCACAGTAGAAAATGAAACAACCCAAAGATAAGAATTGGAAATCGTCTCCTCCATGCCACTCCCTGAGGTAACAGATTTTTAAGGCTTGAGATAGACTCTTTCTCTACCCTTCTCCCTGGCAATCCAGTTTTAGGTTAGAACACCAGCCAGGTCAAATCATTATGGCACACACCTTGAACTTACACAGTGCTGTATGTCCATTATAACTCCATAAAACTGGAAAAAAAGCAAATTGGCCAGAAAAGATGGTGGATTGAACCCATCATCTACATTTACTGTTCCCTTAAGCCCACTAGAATGGGTGTTAGGGTTCCAGCGCCCCTAAGAACGGAGGAAATGAGAAGAAACAGCAGTATGAACGTGAAAGGAGGAAAGTGAGTGGATCGGTAATACTGCCTTGGGAGACACAAGAAACACAGCCCTAAACCTGCGGCTGGGAAAACTAAGAAGCAATCCCAGTTACACTGGGGAAGCTCCAAAGGCTCAGAGACTGGAAGTGCCAGCTATCTCTGGCCACAGGGCAGAGCTAAATCGAAGTTGGGGGAGTGGAGGGGCACCTGGGTGGCTCAGTTGGTTGAGCATCTGACTCTTGATATCGACTCATCATCTCACAATTCATGGGTTTGAGCCCCCCATCAGGCTCTGCACTGACAGTGCAGAGGCTGCTTCGGATTCTCTCTCTCTCTGCCCCTCCCTCTCTCAGGCTCTTTCTCTCTCTAAAATAAATTAATTAGGGCATCTGGGTAGCTCAGTTGTTAAGTATCTGACTTCAGCTCAGGTCATGATCTTATGGTTAGTGACTTCCAGCCCCACATCGGGTGAGCTCAAGCCCCGCTTCTCTCTCTCTCTCTCTCTCTCTCTCTCTCTCTCTCTCTCTCTCTCTGTGTGTGTGTGTGTGTGTGTGTGTGTGTGTGTCTCTGCCCCTTGCTCACTTGTGCCCTCTCTCTCTCTCAAAAAAAAAAAAAAAGTCTAATTAATTAATTAATTACAGGCCAGAGGTTGAACATTTAAGGAGTGAAGAATCCCAATCTCTGGGGCACCTGGGTGGCTCAGTTGGTTAAGTGTCCGGCTTCGGCTGAGGTCATGATCTCAAAGTTTGTGGGTTCAAACCCCACGTCGGGCTCTGCATTGATAGTGCAGAGCTTGCTTGAGATTCTCTCTCTCTCTCTCTCTCTCTCTGCCGCTCCCTGACCTGTGCGTGCTCTCTCTCTCTCTGAAAATAGATGAATAAACTGAAAAAATAAAAAAAGACAACAGAACGAAGAAGTTCACAGAGACAAGGCAGGCAGGCAAAAAACTGTATCATTAATATCTGCAGAGATTCAAAAAATGTATTGTAATCACGAAACCAAATAGGATACTGTTTTTTAATGAGGAGCATCTGAGGACAAAAACAGAACTCACATGAAAAACATGGGAGCAGAAATTAAAAACCAACAGAAAGGTTGGAAGTTCAAGTTGAATAAAAAGTCAGAGATGGAAAATAGGTTAGAAGAGATAAGAAGACTAGAGGCTCAGCCCAGGAGACTCACTATCTGAGTAGTTGTGGAGTCCAGAGAAAACAGAAAGGAGGAAAATAAAAATAAGAATTCCAGGTTTCCCCGTCATCCAGGACATGTGGTGCCAGATGGAAAGCATCCATGCCACCAACGGCCTGGTACAATAGGCGAAAACAGACCCACCTAATTTCTGTAATAGTGACAATGCCAGAACATTGGGAACCAAAATGAAGACCCTAAAGGTTTCAAGAGAAAAAAAAAATAGGTTACAGTTAATTTTCTCATAACAACACGAGGAAGGATGAAGCAATGCTTTCAAATTCTGAAGGAAAAATGTTTTCCAAGCCAGAATTCCGTGTCCGGCAGAACTATCAGTTGACTCTAAATGAAGAACAGACAATTTGAGGTGTCGAGTGCCTGTGCATCCTTCCCCAGGGAGCCCCTGGGACTGTGCACTAATGAGAGCTTATCAACAAAAGAGGGAGACACGGGATGCAGAGAACGGGAGCTGACCACGGGGTGTGTGAAGGGGACCAGGTGCTGGTGGAGAGAGAGCAGGGCGGTGCGTATGCACCGGGCATGGCTGCTCAGAAGCTCCAGGCGTGGAAGGGGTTGGAATCCCTGAGCACCTGAGCATTTACAGAGGCTTAGAATAATAGTAGCATTTGGGGTGCCTGAGTGGCTCCGTTGGCTTAAGTGTCCGACTCTTGATCTCAGCTCAGATCTTGATCTCAGGGCTGTAGGTTCAAGCCCTGTGTTAGGCTCCATGCTGGGCGTGGAGTCTACTTGAAAAAAGAGAAGAGAAGAGAGAAGAGAGAAGAGAGAAGAGAGAAGAGGGAAGGGAAGGAAAGAAAATGGCAGTGTTTAGGGTGAATTACTAAAGTACATGGAAAACTAAAACCAAAAAAAAAAAAAAACCTCGAGAAAACAAACCAAAAAAACTTGTACAGAAAAGAGAAGAGGAAAGGAAAGAAAATGGCAGTGTTTAGGGTGAATTACTAAAGTACATGGAAAACTAAAACCAAAAAAAAAAAAAACCTCGAGAAAACAAACCAAAAAAACTTGTACAGAAAAGAGAAGAGGAAAGGAAAGAAAATGGCAGTGTTTAGGGTGAATTACTAAAGTACATGGAAAACTAAAAAAAAAAAAACAAAAAACAAAACCTCGAGAAAACAAACCAAAACAACTTGTACAGAGAAGAGAAGAGAAGAGAAGAGAAGAGAAGAGAAGAGAAGAGAAGAGAAGAGAAGAGAAGAGAAGAGGAAAGGAAAGGGAAGGAAAGGAAAGAAAATGGCAGTGTTTAGGGTGAATTACTAAAGTACATGGAAAACTAAAACCAAAAAAAAACCAAAAAACAAAACACAAAACAACAAAAAAAACCTTGAGAAAACAAACCAAAAAAACTTGTACAGAAAAAAAAAGGAATCTTTTTTAAGTATACAGCTTAATTGGTAAGAGCAGCATCTACACAGTCACGATAATGTAAACACTGAATATTGTGCTAAACAAAATCCAACGTAATTATTTCGGGAGGTGGGGGCACGAAAGGAGTTTGGGGGTGGTAAGAAGTCAAAACATAATTTTTTTTATGTTTATTTTTGAAAGCTAGAGCATGAGCGAGCGCGGGGCAGGGTGGGGTGTGGGCAGAGGATCTGAAGCAGGCTCAGTGCTGACAGCAGAGAGCCCAGTGCAGGGCCAGAACCCAATAAATGTGAGATCGTGACCTGAGCTGAAGTCGGGCTCATAACTGACTGAGCCAACCAGGCACCCCAAAACATAATTTTTAAATTTTATTTTTGAGTAATCTCTACACCCAACGTGAGGCTTGAACTCACAACCCTGGGACTAAGACACACATGCTCCACCGACTTAGCCAGCCAGGTGCCCCGAAACATAATTTCAGTAACTGAAAAGCAAGAAGTGGCATTAGAGGTACATCATTTAGAGACATCGAGGTAAACACTCCACCCGCCCCAAACCACCGAAAGTTGGAAGTGGCTGCCTCAGGACAGGGAAAAAGCAGAGGGAAGGAAGGGATGGCAAACAGACTTGTAGAACCTTTTGACTTGATGACAAAACTGCCGTCCTGCCCCATCCACCTGCTCTTCACCAAGTCCCCACGCCCCTCAGCCCAGCCCTGCCTGCCAGCCTTACACACACCTGTCTCCACAGGCTGCTCGTGTGTGACTTTCCCCTTACCTTCTGTGTTCCGGTGGCAATGTCTTGCCTACTTATGTGAAAGCACCGTTGTCTTGAATTGGACTTTAAAAACCAAAGACGCATGATGTAATGTACCTTACAGCTATTTTGAGTCCTTGTGCAAAGCCACATTCCTGAAGATACCTGCCAGGCGATTTAAGTACAGAAATGGTTTGCATTTTTGCACGGGTGAGCTACAGCTCTTTTGAAAATTGACACACCACTTAAACAGGTCATTTGATACGTTTAACCCTCTCCTGTTTCGTGTGAATAATGTTGGCATTAAACCTTGACATGTTTCTAACGGGTTTCTCTTCAACCCTGTAATCCCGTATTTTCACATAGGAGTCAGTTACTCGCTTTAGAAACATACACACATAGACACAAGTTTATGCCATTTCCTAGATGGATTGTATCATGGATTAGTTTGTTTGGGTTTTTTAAATGGCTTCTTAGACAAGCAACAAGTATAAAACGTTTTTTAAAGGTGAAGAATGTTCCCATTTAAAAGTCGTTGCATTCTTAAACTGACCTAACCTGGTAAATGTAGAACGTCTCACAACAGGTTTTTCTGAACACTAATGAATAGAAATCACAGCAGAAATTCTACAAACACATAATGAGAGCCTAAGAAAACGATTTCAAGGAAAATCTCTCCTAAAAAAAACACCACTCTGTTCCTAAGGATTAGGGAGATCACTGTCTGGAATTTCCCACAGCCACCTTCCATCCTCTTTTTCCAACAAAATTTTCCAGCAGATTTCCCAAACAAAATTCAAGGCAGCTCTCTGCCTTCTCTGACCCAAATAACTGGCTCCTTCTTCTCGCCAGAGTCCGCTCTCTTTGCTCACCATACGAGTCATTCTACTTTAAGACAGATAACTTCTTTTTAGAGACTTTCAGTTGCTGCTTGCCGTTGTTAAAGGACCTAAAACCTAAAATATCAAGTTTTGGGGGGCAGATGGTGGAGAATGGTCAATAACTGGTTTTTCAGCATCACTTTTGTCAACGGCAACATTTTCTAAAAAATTTCACATGACCACGTTGTGTTTACATTTCAATCTTAGCAAAAGTACCAAAGATGAAACACTTCTCAAAGCAACTCATGAAAATTCACCTAAAAGAAGATAAAACGGGGGGAATTTTTGTTTTTTCCTCAGAAAGCTCAGTTCAGAAGTAAAGTGCCATCAAATAGCAATACTTTAATAAAACTCCTATTCAAGATAAGCTCAAGTACTGGATATTTCATAAATCTATCAGTTTAGAAGGGCTCTGGGGTATCTGACATGTTAATGTACTAAAGCTACCTGCAAACAAAAGTCAGCATCATAAAAGGAATGAAATAGACCTCTGTCTGTGTAGAGAGGGAAAGAGCTCTCTGGAGGGTAGGGGGATTACAGAATACCACAGTATGTTACCACTTATGCAAAAGGGGAAGAGACTCCCTGACATGTATGTGCAGATAGGTTTATGTATGTAAATACATTTTAAAAAATCTAGGCAGCTACATCCGCAAATATTAAAACGGTAATGGGGCGCCTGGGTGGCCCAGTCATTTGAGTGTCTTGACTCTTGATTTCAGCTCAAGTCATGAGCCCAGGGGCATGGGATTGAGCCCCGTGTTGGGCTTTGTGCTGAGTGTGGAGCCTGCTCGGGACTCTCTCGCCCTCTAAAAATAAAAATAAATAAATAGAGCAGGTAGCTCCAGGGAGCTAGGTGGGATTAGAGGATGAAGGGTAACCAGATCCTTACATTTAGATATTTACATATTATTTACATCTCTTCACAATGGAGCATTCACACGTTAGTTGAGAAATTAAGTAAATGCACTGTGTCTAGGTAGATGGATAAAGTCGTCCTGTATATTCAGTTCATTCTCTAATTTACCATTTGAGCAACTTCTGGGATGCTAACAAGATATTTTGATTATACTCTTTAAAAAAAAAAAAAAAAAAGGGACATTTCCAGTACATGTGCAAGAAGAGACCAGGCTGGGGAGGGGGGCGGGAGAGCTGGCTTTACCAGCCTGTTGTCTAGACTGCTGAGCTACTCTTCACTCTAAGTCAGCTTGTGATGATCTGGAAGCAAACTATCCAGGATTTTCTTCACCACCACTCAGCTGGGTTCCAGGCAACCACCGTCAGTCCAAGTCCTAGGGCTGACGCTCCCCCCTTGGGAAAACACGCTCTGGTTGCACTTGGTTATTAACCCCACTTCTTTCTCTGTTCTTTGGAGAACCAAACATTTTCATTATTCTATTTTTAGTCTGTGTAACTCGTGGCTCCACAAAACCTACGGTTAAAGTATCTCAACTTCTTAGTACAGCAAGCATAACCCCTTGCGTCAAAGCAAAGGATACAAATGGGGCGGTATTTGCGAGTAAGCAGACTGTGGGGAGTTGGCTTCAGTCTTGCAGTGGCTGTGGAGACCCGTGCAGGAGAGAAAACAGCATCTTAAAGCATCTCCCACTCCATGACTGGCATTACAAAGGCTGGAAGCCCACAGAAATGCTATCTATGTACAGAAGAATCTCTCATTGGTCTAAACAGGGTCGTCTTTAGAATTACAAGATAATTTTTTTAATAGCCATTCAAGTCTTACATAAAGGCTCATACCAGAGGTTTTGAAGATAAATGAAAGCACAAAGCCTTTATTGAATTGCAGATTATGAATAATAAGCCCAATGGTAAGCACTGGGGGCAGATGTGCGTAGAAATGCAATTTATAAAATTTTCGAGGCAAACAATTGATGTCTTTGAAGAAATCGTCGTGAGCTTTAAAAAAAAAAAAAAAAAAAGCAAGCTTCCAGGTGTGCAACTCATTCATAGTATTGGTAACTGGTGCCCAGTGATAATGACCTCAGGAAATGTCGAGATTTCATAAACCATTTGTATCAAATCTCTTTTTCTGGTAAATTCCTTAGTGCCTCTGCAGCGGTAACTAGACAAGAGTGGAAAGCTTTCAAGATGACTCAAACCTCCAGCACCTCACAGGAGTCCACATTTCTTAACACAGAAGGCAATGCTGATCAAGGGAGGAAATAAACGAAAAGGTTATTAAAAACAAACACTGGCGGGCCAAACTTCTAAATATATACATCTATGTATATTTCCCTAAAAGATGTTTATCTCCATAGCCCTTCACGTTTTATATCCAGAAACTATACTTTCACCACACTGTGCGATAAGACAGTGCTTTTTAGTGGTGAGTGCAGTGAACACTTTGATACTCTTGTAATAAGTCTTTGGAATATTTTAGGATTATAGGACTTTCAAGAGACTCTTTTTTAAAAAGTGACTCCTTAAAATTTAAATATGTAAAAACCAGAGCAGGAGCTTCCATTTTGGAGATTTCAGTTTAGGGACAAAGAGACAGGTTATGACAGACTGCAACCAAATATAAAAGGTAATCACAAAATGATTTAGGCAACAGCCACGAACTGCACAGAACCCAAGTTGAAAGGGGAGATAAATTTCAACTCAAAGAATCTGGCTGATAACCAATAAATAATTTCATTCTCTTTGGAAGGTACAGGTCACTAATCCATGAGAGACGGCTTCACCAAGTCACTGGCTTTGATAGTTTCTCCTAGGCCTCTGTCTCCCCTCCCCACCCACCACACGATTCTGCTAATGCCCAGCTTGTGAGACTTCACAAGCTCTCATTATTACAGCATCTTGAAGGTAAAACAACACTCCTAACAAATTTATCCAGACTGTTTTCTTAGCGGAGACCCGGCCTGTAATCAGGCCACATGGAAACTGCTGCTTTGACCAGGAGTCAAGGCCGTGTAGAACCACAGAGACTTATGTTAGAATGCAAAAATAAAGATGATGTGCAAATACCAACAAACACTTTCACTGAAAATACACAAATTAAGAGACTGTCTGTTATTGTCTGTTCTTAGCGATAGGGCTAACATTTCTCTCAGCAAATCCTGGCGATTCCTCAAGTTCATAACCACCAAAGGGGATGTGCTATCTCCATCTGTCTGGTTCAGTCTCTTCTACGGTGTTCCCTCCTTCTGGCTAGTAGACTGTGGACTAGGTTACACTTAATAGGGCATACACTTAAGTAGAAAATGTAAAGGCCAAATACTTAAAATCAAAACCCTGCCTAAGAGTAAAACAAACATTAGCAGTGTATTAACTGAAAAGCTGCCCTTAAGTAAATATTTAATTCTGGATGTCAAATACATCCGCAGAGTTTATATAAAGCAATTCTTCTGCTTAATTCTGTCAACATTCAATTTATACAGATATTTAGGTCATTATCTTTGATGAAAAAAAAAAAAAGGTGCTCAAGGCATAAAGTTAAAACAGCTCACAAGAAGACGGTAAAGAACAAGGCTTCTGGGTCACATCAAGTTTCCGAGCCATGCAAATAACTTCCACAGTCAACTCGGACTAGTTTCTCAGTTATGTTAAATATCAAGTAGCGTATTAAAATATGTTCTTTTAATGTTCATTCCGCCCATAAATATTTTGATAAAATAGAGTCTTGAGGTTCAGAAGCTGAGGCAAGATACAGACGTCACTTCCAAGAACTGCTTTTACACATCTTTGTTCCCACTGTGATGCTGCACCATTCTCTAAATACATCACTAGATGAATTAGGTCACTGATGAAAATTAGGATAAAGAGTAACTATTAAATATAACTTCCTACTCAATTAAGTTCAATAGAGCCATTTATGGAATATTTTTCCTCACAAAATACTTGATGAGAATGTTACTCTCCACTAACCGAAGTCATTTAAATGAGCTCAGAGAGCAAGAACTGATGGATAAGAATAAACTCTTCTAATCATTAATTTAACATTTCAATATTTATCACAGGAAAATTAGGAATGTCTTTTTTTTATATGTTACCATTTAGTTCTTGAAAAGTTAATTGAGAAACAACCAATCTCCTATCAACATTCCTAGTCAGTGACTGAAACACTAAGAGATCAACAGCATGTAATAATCAAAGGAACTGATCAGTTTTGAACTGTACATCCACATTAAAATAAAATTGAAATGTAACTATGAACAAAAAAAAAATCAACAAAACTTATCAATAATACCCAATAATGATGATTTCTAGGGACTTCTACAGAGCAACCTTGATAACTACATCCTAGTCAGTGGGGAGGTCTTTGCAATGAACACATTGCAGTAAGAGGGCCCTACAGCTCACCGTGGCCATCCGCTCTCCTGGCAGGCCTACAGCTCTGGAAACCCCAAACACAAGTCCATAGGTTAAGACAAACACAACTCACACTAACCATGACACAGGGAAGGGAACGAGAAAACACATGGAGGTACGAGACTTCAGAGGAGAAAGACTATTAGTAACGCTCTCCCTCGCATGCATGTTTTTACCCTGTGAAGACTTTACCCAGGAATATCTGGAGCCACAGCAAATAATCCAAGTATTAATGACAGGCTCAAAATGCAAGTAAAAGTAAAACACACTCAAAATAGGACAAAAAAAAAAAAAAAAGAAAAATAGGCTGCTGAAGCCTGTAGGGCAACTGTATGTAAAACCAGTAGATCCCGAGAGCAAAGCTAGATTTGAAAACCACATGCAACATCTCCAAACAAGACAAAGACGCTAAAAACCAGGCTCCTTCACGGACACCTCAAAACTGCAGGAAAAAAATGCATTTACCTTTGTCATCAAAACATAACCATTCAAGTTTTATGCTGACGTGTCTATGACCCATCAACACTTCTGAAAAACAGTACTGAAATGTTCATCAGAACTTTTCAAGGAGCTCCAACACCGACCAGGCACACATACATGACTCCCCGAGAAATGTCACCACAGTGAGGCAGAATTGGTGAAATCCCATTCTACAAGTACGAGCAAAGGAAGGTTATGACTCATGAGTATGGATGGACTATAATATTTAAATGACACATTTCTGATATACTCACAAAATCTTCATAGAAAGTATTAAAACTCAAAAGAGAAAAAAAGACAGGAGTCAAATACAGAGATGAAATGTACAAAACAAATGAGCAGGCAAACTAAAAGTTCTTGAAAGTATTTTACTTCAGATTGAAAAATGAACAGCTTCCACACTGTTCATTGCAAGATACACAGTATTCACGAATACAATGCTGGTCATTTGAGGATATGTACACACCTCAATTTCTCCTTCATGCTTTTTCTTTTAGAAAGATACTGTTTACCAAAAAGAAACTTCAGCAGTACAGGAAAAACTATTTTCCCAATAAATTTACGAAAACCTAAGATTCCCAATGGAATCAAGATTATCTTCCCGCTACCACCACCTTAATATAATCACATGCTTATTGGAACGCTAATATCTGCACCCTAAGAGTACATTTACTTTCAACAATGAGGGTGATTCTTAAAACAAAACAAAACAAAACAAAACAAAACTTCAGTGTGGTAAATGTAACAATGGATCTCTGCAAGTATTAAGTGTCTGAAATAGGCAGCTAATACTGGATTTAATATCATTTTATAAATAATTGTTCCCTTAGCAGTAAACATAAGTCTACACATTCACAATAGTCCTAGAAAATAAATACTGTGATTAAGCACAATATGTTATGACAAACTAGTTTCAAAACACAAAAGCTCAACATCTTGATAAAAATTCTGATCAGAATAAAATGTGACTCTAAAATTTAAAACATTGTCAAAATAACATCACATTTAAAATTTTCCACGATTTACACAAGTATCATGAGTTTCCAGTTGTGGAACACATTTTCCCATTGTGAATTAAAATACGAACATATTGAAAACTGTCAATTTCAGTGATAACATCAGTTTTGGTCTTACTTTAGCATTATTTTCTTTATAAAAAGTTGCACTAAGTGTCCATTAATGATCTGATTGGTCTTCAGTATTTCATAAATGTATATAAAAGAAATTCCTAAAAGCCAATAGTACTTTATATGTATATATATAAAAGAATCTCATTTCCCAAATGGCTGTAATTAACAGAGCCACATACACTGATGCTAAACACAAGAGCCTTCACATTGAAAGAGAGCATTTTCAGAAATGTCACTTACATCCTATTATAGTCAACATTCCCGAGTTTCAGACTCAACATGTGATGGGTAACAGAATTATACATCTCATTTGCGCTCAAAGCTGACCACAACCAAAATTTACAGTATGATTGAAACAAGCCAATGTTTTAAAAAGTTTTAATTAAAGATAACAATTCCATGGAAGGAGAGGATAAAGAATGGGATGACAAGAAGTATTTGGTCTTAATAAGGCAATACAAAATAGATCCATTATCAAAGACCATTTAATTTTTAAAGATCAACAATACCAAAAGCATAAAGTGGAGTATAAGAAAATAGTTTTTTATAAGTATGATTTAATTAAAGCTGTTTACAGTTAATCTCTCCCACAGTAGTTAAGCATGGATTTAGAAAAGAAGAAGAGACGAGAGAACCAAGCACACGCTGCACACAGGGTTGGGAGCCAGCATGCAAAGTCTGTGGGACTCGGGGTTTCACCGCAACAGGAATGGGACCAGACGCGGGCGGCCTTTTTTTTTTTTTTTTCCCCTATTAGGAAGAAAAACAAAACAAAACAAGACTGCAAAGGAAACAAACACAAAGTCATGTAATTGCCCATTGCCCAAGACGACAGCACTATAGAAAACAGTTGCAAGTTAATTCTTAGAGATGACTAGAGCTTTTCAGTGTTTACACAAAAGTACATAGTACGTTTTTTTCTTTTTTCTTTCTTTCTTTTTTCTTTTCTTTTTTTCTTTTTTTTCTTTTCTTTTTTTTTTTTTTTTACAAAATAAAACGTCATTTGCCACCATAAACCTTTTCTTTAGAGGAAAAATTTTTGCAGCAGGTCACAAGGGTTCTAGAGTAAGTCATTTCAATGCTGAGGAAAACAAATTGAGTAATAGAACTAATCACTTCCCTATCTATGGATGTTAAGATGACAATTCAGATTATTTTTGAAACTAATCCTGAGAAAAATCTGTTTACAATTTAAACAGTAATGTTATGTAAAAAGTATTAACAAATCCACTATTACAAATATCAATTTCCTATATGGTCATCTATATATACACACAATAAAATGGTAAATATATGCAAAAATATTAAAAAAAAAAAAAGAAAACATGCACAGATCACTTTCCCCTTTGGAATCTGGACTTCCTATAAGATACTTTTGTTTTCTTTCCCCACCCCATCCTCTGAAATTGGTTTTTGTTCCTATCACCCTACCCACACTGAATATTATTCCCTATAACTCTGCATAAAGCCAATGAGAAATATATTTATTTTACATTCAAGCTTTAAATCTTAAAATGACCCTGTTGTAGCATATGACTTATCAAATGAGCAGCCTTTTTTTTTTTCCCCCTTTTTTGCTTGCTTTTTGTTTTTGCAGTTGTCAGTCTTCATGATCCATTCCGTGGCGAGCTGGGAAAAAACGCAGTTGCTAAATCAAAGTCTGAACAGTGTAAGGCTCCCGAGCGCCAGGAGTCCCTATCCAACTGTCCTGAGCATGAGACCATTGCACACAGAAGACAGTCCATCGCACAACGCCGACTATCTACAAAGGTCTGAGAGGGGGGCATCCCTCTTGTGTTTCCTCTTTTTGCCATGGTAATACTGATTATTTGATTTGCCTTGATGCTGTTTGTTTGTCATCAAGGAACCATGGCTCGTTTGAGTTGTACCTTGGAAGCCTTTGCTGGAAGAACGAAAGAGCCTTGCTGATCCATGCTGCAGAGAAAGAAAGCGGTCAAAGAGACATCAGTATTGTGAATTCAGCGGAGCACTCACTAAGACCTGACTCAGGGAGCTTTCAAATGAGGAATATGCCAAGTTACCCAGCAGGCAAAAAACGATACTTCAGGGATTCACTCTCCTGAGCTCTAAAACTTTTGTTTCTTTTTTTTCATGGAAACACTGGAAAACACAGACCACTGCCTTCCTTGCCTTGCCCTCTTCCCTCTTCAGAGTATATGGAATGTGAAACTTTTCTCAAGGAACCTATCCATCAATATGCCACATAATAAACAGCATTACCGAAGAAGCTCTTAGACACAAAGGTGTGCTGCCAGGTCAGGGGTCATCACGGACCCCTGATCACTGTCAGGTCACGGTCATCTTACATCCTGCTATCACCTGTCACTTTGTTGCTGTCTCTACATGGATGTGAGTTTGGTGCACATGACCAAGGTTGTATAGGTAAAGTAGATTCTGGGAGTCAGGCATGAGGTGACCGATGTAACAGTCCATCTCTACTCCAAGAGGCCTTCCCCAGGGTCTCCACCGTACTGAGAGAGGGTGAGATGGCCTTGGGTCAGAGCCCAGTATGAAATGGCTTCTTTCCTCATTTTGGTTCCTTACTCATGATTAATAAAATTTTAGACAACTACAAAACTGAAAATAGAGTATTCTCTGTGGCCTAAGTCAAAGCTGATGTTCATCGACAGCTGACCCACTATCTGATCATTTCAACACAAGCAACTAGGTACTGAATATTAAAATATAAAAAAGGTGAGGGTGCCTGGGTGGCTCAGTCGGTTGGGCGTCTGACTCCAGCTCAGGTCATGATCTCGCAGTCCATGGGTTCGAGCCCTGCGTCGGGCTCTATGCTGACAGATCGGAGCCCGGAGCCTGCTTCTGATTCTGTGTCTCCCTGTTTCTCTGCCCCTCCCCTGCTTGCTCTCTCTCTCTCTCTCTCTCTCTCTCTCTCTCAAAAATAAATAAACATTAAAAAATTATTTTAATATCAAAAAGGTAAATAAACATTAAAAATAAAGAAAAGAAAATATAAAAGAAGGATATATTACTCCCAGATGTGCACAACATTGCCATGAGGTCATGCAAAAGCTTATAGTGGGCTTACTTCATGTACAACTGAATCTTTTAAAAACTCAGTGCAATTGTTTAAATGCTGAGTCTGTACTAAGGTGGGGTGGCCGGGACGTCTTATGAGGACCAGTCGCTAAATGCCCACAAAGGTTTACATTACAGTGGCGTCTCATAATGATCTTCAGGACACCCTGTTACAGGAAGCATTGTGCTTTGGAACCTCTTAGAACAAAACAGGTTTGTTCTTCCAACCTAGAGTTTTCTTCAAACCCACAATGTGTATATATATTCACGCTTGAGAAATTCTAAATAGTCTGTATTGAACATGAACAATTAAAAACACACAAATTCCACACACCTGAGATTTGTTGGTGCTGTTGGAGGTGTTACTGGTCTGGGTGCTCTGCATTTTCCCAACCGCCTGGGATGATTCCAAGGACACATCCTGCGACCCTACCCGGTTCCCAGTGGACGGACGGCAGAGCAGCTGTTTCGGGGTTTTGCATGGTGTCGCATCAGAATCCTAACATAAGTCATATGAGTTATTATGTGACGTATTAGTAATTCAGATATTCATCTTTTAGACTAAATTTCGCCATTTGGGAGTTAAGGGAAGCACCTTGACGAATTAACAAAATTAACCGCTTGAGTTGCCTCCACAAATTTCCCTCCAAACATCTTAGGTGGCTTATTTTATCAGAAGGTTTCTGTTCGTTGTTAAACCTATTGTCTAGACCTGACCTTGTTAATAAGCCTGGAAGGGGCTCACAGAGGTCCAAGTTTATCTGCACCTCCACTGATAGGAAATGAACCACGGTACAGTGCAAAGAGCACGGCAAAGATAAGGCCCCAGGTCCCGGACTCAACGTCTTCAACCAAATACAAAACGACTGATTCAAAAGACTCAATTTCTGCGCATCTGTGATAAACAATCAGTGAGTGCTCCAACCGAACACCCCGCGTGGTTAAGAACTTCTCGGAGACGATGGGCTGAGCCCCACCTGTTTCTGGGCTGCCTGGGACACAACTGTGCTACTTCTCTGCTCAGGTCTACCCTTCACCTTCACACTCATAGTCCCTAAAGCTCGCTCTTGAGGCTGTCTTTGTGTCTGCCCCACTGTGTCTGTGACCTCTAGCTCAGCTCCGTCCTCTAGAACTCTCCCCTAGGAAGGAAAAAGGCACGCAGGTAGATGGTGCATATGAGGATTCATGATTCCATTACGATCCGTGGTCATCGCCAACAACATAAAATGATGTCCTTTCCACAGTTAGATTACTCTATATGTCACAGACTTAATAAAGTCAAAATTCAAATAATGGGTAAGCCCATTTTATATCTCAAGGAAGCATACTCACAATTAACCCTGATGAGGAACAGTAACTGTAGGTATAACTGTAAGTTAGAGTCAGAAAGCAGAGGTGGGGCTGCCGAGGGATTCGGGGAGGGAGGAATGGTTAAAGGTGGCTGATGGGTTTCTTTCAGGAGCGATGGCAATATACTGGGCTTAGTGGCAATGGCTGCACAACACTGAATATACTGAAAACCACTGAACTGTGTATTTTAAAATAGTGAACTTTATGTTATGTGAATTATACCTCAACTTAAAAAAATTCAATCAAGAAGTTCAAAAACATTACTGAGTGGAAGAAGCCCTACACAAAGGAGTATACACGACAATGATTCCACTTATGTGAAATTCTGGAACAGACCAAACTAATCTGTGGTATTAGAAAATCTTAAGAGTGGTTACCTCTGGGGTGGAATTCGGGACTGACTGGAAAGCATCATGAAGGGCCTCTCTGGGATGATGGTAACAGTCTGTACTTTGTTATAGTTGGGGTCACACATGTGCACACAGTGTTAACATTCACTGATGCACAATTTAGATTTCTTTGTACATCAATTTTGGATCAAAAGAAATAACGAACCAAATAGTGAATGCTGGTCACTAATGAGCACACTAGAGTATTTTAGGGGAAGTGTACAGATGTTTGTAGTTTACTTTGAAATGTATCAAAGGATAAGATGAATTAGTGGATAGAGGGATGGATGGATGGCTAGCTATGGGATAAGTACGTAACATGTTAATGGCAGAGTCTAATGGCGATGTATATGGATGTTCACTAAAATTCTCTCACTTTTGCTGTATGCTTCAAAATTTTAATCCAATGTTGGGGACATGTACAATCAATATAAGTTATTAAAATTTCCCAGTAATAAATAAGAAAAGGAATTAAGTTTAGCCCTCTAGACAGCTATCCCCCCAACAGAACTCCTAAGCATAGGTTCAGAAAAGCCACGTCCTCATACTTACGACATCACTAGAGCTGGACTGTGTGGCAGAAGAGGAAGACACTGGACCTGATGAAGAGTTTGAAGAGTGTTTACTAAGAGATTCCGAAGTTTTACTTCTACATTTTCCAAGGGCTTCATTTTCTTCAGATAGATTATTATTACATTTATCTAACTGCTGAGTATCTACTATCAAGGTAACACCATTTCCTGAAAGAGTGGCAAAAGATTGGAAAACGTTTCTTCCCATTAAACACACACAACACAGAAGAGCCACTAATGTTCGGTCAATCAATCAATGAAAAACTCTTACCATTGCATGAAGGCTCAGGCCTATTCTGCAAGCCCCACTGTTTTGATATCCAATCTCTGTACGTGGCAACTTCATCCGTTACTCTAATTATTCTACCTAATATGCTGCATGCGTTTAAAGAAAAAAGAGGGAGTACGTTAATTCGGAGATACGAAGCCACAACCAATTTTGACCCAAAGGGCTGTCTTTAGTTAAGCCTTTACCTCTCCGTTTCATTGTTGGGATAGTATTTCGCTATTGGTGATACAGCATGACTCAAAACAACATAGGCATAATCAAAGGCCTGTTTCACTTGCATGGCCCCATATGAACTCCTTCCAACATCATTACCTTTAAAAGAAACATATATAGAAGATAGTAAGCGTGACCAGTGCTTAATAAGAACTAAATGTGCACAGGCCCTCTTCCAGAAGAGCAAAGGCAATTGCTTTCCTTATACAGTTGCACAAAGAATCTGGGCAGGGCGGGTGGCCATCCCCACAACTCCCCAGGCTCTGAATGTGTGTATCCTGCAGTAAGTACATTATGGCATATAAATTGCCTCAATGTATTCTGGCCCCACAGGGACTATCTCACATACAGTCATGCAAACAAAGGAGTTAACTGCCTGCTCTCTCTTAAGAGTGAAACCAAGCTAAATGAGATATCCCTGTCTTTTGTTTCTATTAGCTATCTAAATATCTCCAGCACTAAATTATAAGCTCCTGAAGCAAGGAGCATCTTGCTGAAAATCTTTGTGCCCTTTACATAGAGAAGCTTCCTGATAAACATTTCCTCCATGAATGAACACGCAGAACTATTAAGGTTTATAATACGGCACAATAAGCCAGAGAAGGGCCCCTAGATGACTACTCTCTTAACTCCCTTTCCTTAATCATTTTCAAAGTTAACACAGTGAAGCAAACGACTAAAAGCATCTCCACTGAAGTCTGGTAATACAGAATCTAAATATCCTACAATGATAGCAAGAAAAAATACTGCCCAGAAAAACTAGGATACAAGCAAACAAACACAACCCCATGACAGCAAGGAAGGAATCTGCTGTTCCCTTTCAAGCCACCATGAAGCTGGAAAAGGCACAGGGAGACTGTGCAAAATTAAAAGAGGAAAGAAGGGGCTCAAAAGGAAAAGAGTCTCTTTGAACCCTTCTGCTCATCATTTCTGAGCTGTATTACCATGTTTATTGCCTCTTAGGGCTTCAGGAACCTCGCTCAAAGCCCTGACTGACAATGGTCTAAAATCAGGGCCAACAAGGTCACGACAAAGAAGAAAAAGGCCTGCAAACTGGAGACACGCACAAGGCACCCAAACCAACAGCTAGTATCTATACTCCTTTGCCTCTCAGGGCCAAACGGCCTCTACTCCCAGTTCACTGGGAATATGCAGCGTGTTTTTCTGGTGTGTGTGTTGTGTTTTCATGTTTTCTTGCAAGATATTTTGAGGAAAAATAATGAGTACAATTAGAAGTTAATTTTTTATTTTCACCTAAAGAGAGTTGTGGAGGGGCGCCTGGGTGGCTCAGTCGGTTAAGCATCCGACTTTAGCTCAGGTCATGATCTCACGGCTCGTGAGTTCAAGCCCCACATCAGGCTCTGTGCTGACAGCCTTGGAGCTGGAGGCTGCTTTGGATTCTGTCCCCCTCTCTCTGTCTGCCCCTCCTCCGTTTGCACTCTGTCTCTGTCTCTCAAAAATGAATAAATGTAATAAATGTTTAAAAAAAAAAAACCTATAAAGAGAGAGAGAGAGAGAGTGAGTTGTGGGGCTTTTAAAAAAGATTTGTTTAGTTATTTAAGTAATCCCTACACCCAACATGGGGCTCGAACTCCTGACCCCAAGATCAAGTCATACGCTCCACCTACTAAGCCAGCCAGGTGCCCCTCTTCTAAAAAGAGTTTAAAGTATAACAGTGGCAATGCCCTTTCTTTGAATGCCCACAAATTTACCTAATTTCAATACCTGGTTGTAAAGGATCTTCAATATAAAGCATCGATGGCCTGTAGCCATCAAGCATATTTTTCTGTACTTCATCTTTGGCCACATACGAACCACCATCCTTTATCCGGATGCCAGTCTTTAAATAATTGAAGTGTCGTCCGTATAATTCAAAAAATTCTATTAAAAGAACACCATAGTTTGTATTGGGGATGCAAGCATCTTCCCTGGGATGTAACTAAAACCAGGAAAAAAAAAAAAAAGAAATTATATTGGATTTTCTCTCAATTATCAAGGTGGGTAAAATAAGAGACATCCTCACTCCTACAAAACAATACTATTAGGATTCTGGTTAGGCTAGCAGCCAACAGGGAACTGGAGTAACGGCAGGCTGTACTGCTTCAGACAACACTAAAGCCCCACTGGTACAGAACTGGTGGGGGAAAATTTATTTACAAAATTCAAGGCTGAATTTCACAGCTGCCCTAGGATGCTAACAGGGCTGGCTTGGCCCAAAACGTCAGGGAATCATTCTGACTCATGAGCGGAGTCGGGCCGTTGATAGCACTGCGGCTCATGAACACATTCACAGACAACATTAAGACTTCTAAATCACTCCACCCAGATAGCAGATCTCCATTCCAGCTAAACTTCCAAGATTTGTTGCTTAGAAGATACTATTTTTGACATTTATACTACCACTTACACTTACAAAAAGCACGCCATACCTATGCATATTAAAATTTCAGTGAAAATTCTTAAAACCACTAGAACATATGGGGTTAAAAACAAACCAAAAATTATTTCCTGAGATTTAAAAATACTTATTTATAAAATTATAAAGAGTCCCATTTTAAAGTGAAAAGTCATAAGTAATTAAGGGAAGCATTCCAATTAGAGCTTGATTTAAATTTTTTTCCAAAATGATTTCCTGATGGATTAATTTTATTTTAGTGTACATGAGGCATGATATATAATCATACAACTTACCTGAAGGAAACTGACTGCCATTAAAAAGAGACTATAAGAACCAATTCCACCTGTAAATACTTCATTAAGGTCCCTCTGTAATAAGAATTGTTTCAATACTAAAACCAAGTACGGTAATACAGGATATTTCTGAAAAAGAAAATTGTATTTTCAGTGAATTCCTACATCAGTAATCGTGCTAAGCATCAACAGGAGCATAAACTGGGTCCTTATATTAACAGACTTTAGTGGAGATATCCAACACACTTAATTTTCTATTTTAAGAGCAAGCTATAAAAAAGTAAGCTATAAATAATTAAGGATTTTCTCCTCACAACGAAGGATCTAAAACATGTAGATGTAAATAATGGCATCCAAGCACTCACTATGGGACAGAAACACTAGCAATATATATTTGATGACACTGATTTATGGCCATTACCATATGATAATTCACTTGTAAACAGGTTAACACCAACAGTACACAACAATTCTCAACTTGTAAAGTACTACATCAGTGGGGTTTTAAAGAATCACTTTTCTTAGGTGGCCCTCTACCAAACAGACCAGGGTCCTTCAGAGGACGGTGCACAGCCCAGGAGCAGGGGCACTCAGGGTCCTGCCTGCCGCCTTCCATGTGGGCAGGTGACCACGCTTTACAGAGATGGTGAGGACACCTGAGCTGGCAAACATGAAGAGTGTGAGTCCATCCTTCACTCATGCACATACTCATTAAGTGCTCTCCACAAGCCAGGCCCTAGCTAAGGACACTGAGGGGAATACAGCAGGCCCAAACATCTAGAAAGAAGTCTTAACAGCCATCACCGAGGAGTGGTAGAACTACTAGTGACTTGTAGTTTGTTCTTGACACTCTGAACACACACTGGTACTGCTTCCAAAAGAAAAAAGTCTCTACTTTTGCAAATCATGTCAAAGTCGGCAAGCATGAGAAATAACTACAAATCTATGGAGAAATAATCATTTTTAAACGTTATGGCTGAAGTTGTAAACAGTCTCTTTAAAGAACAATCAGGCACATTTCCACCAGACTTTGATCTGCATGTATCCTTTGACTGTGAAATTCCACTTCCAGAATCCTCCTACAAACATTTTACAAGTGTAAAGAAAGATGGCAGGTATGGAAGGATGTTCAAGCACTTTCTACAATAGCAAAAAACCCTAGAAACATCACTAGAGGAATGCTACACAAAGCATGACATGTGCTGACAAAAGACTATTGTGTCGTCAAGGAAAAGAATGAAGGAAACCTGTCTGTGCTGATACATTAAGTATAAGACAATGTATACATAGCATGCTATTCCTTTTGTTAAAAATTTCAAGAGGATAAACAAGCAAAAAAGAGGATGACTGGGGTGCCTGGGTGGCTCAGTCAGTTAAGTGTCTGACTTCGGCTCAGGTCATGATCTCACAGTTTGTGAGTTCGAGCCCCATGTCAGGCTCTGTGCTGACAGCTTGGAGCCTGGAGCCTGGTTCAGACTCTGTGTCTCCCTCTCTCTCTGCCCCTCCCCCGATAGCACGCGTACTCCCTCTTGCTCTCTCTCTTAAATGAACATTTTTAATGTTTTTTAAAAAATTAAAAAAAAAAAAAAAAAGGTTGATGATGGCACATCCCATGAAACCGATCTAAGCATATAAGGTATAAAGTGACTTGCTTTTCTTTTCCTTTGATAGTGGTAAATTTTCTATCATGCACATTATTCTCAATTTTAAAAAGGTTTCCTTTCTGGGAAAAAGAAAATTTACATACACCCAATACCTCCAAAAAGAGTGGGATTATGGACAGTATTTTTCTTTTTCTGCTTTTCTATACTTTGCGCATTTACATGAGAATGTAATGTTTACAACATGACAAAGTAGTTAAATTTG
Organism: Lynx rufus; assembly: GCF_022079265.1. Taxonomy (NCBI): domain Eukaryota; kingdom Metazoa; phylum Chordata; class Mammalia; order Carnivora; family Felidae; genus Lynx; species Lynx rufus. The sequence continues at coordinate 24,281,753 of NW_025814830.1, read as the reverse complement.
TTTCTTACATGAAGAGAAAAAGGTGAATCTGTAGAGTTGATAAAAGTATTGTGAACGGACAGAAAAGATATTCTACATAAACCAAAGCAGTTAACATTTTTAGCTTAATGAGAAAAAGGCTGACACGTCTAAGCACGTGAATGCTTTGAAGATGTTGACAAATTCTACCCCATCTTGACAGAACCAATGAAAACAGACATTCTATCACTTCAAGACAAAGTCAGGAAACCTGCAGGAACTACCTTACAGGTGATTTGGGGGCCTACGGAGGTGCTTCACCTAAACTCTTAAGAGATTAAAGCAGATGACAAGAATCAACTGTTTGGCACGATTTCAGCCCTTGTCTCCCTAAAAGGAAGGATCTAGAGCAGAGAAGTTCTTCAAAACGCTTTCCCAACCTTTAACCTTAAGTCACGTTATAAATTACTGATTATTACAAGCAGATTCAAGGAAAGTAAAACCATCCCACAGAAAAGAGGCAATTGTCAGCAATACACACATAAGTATAGTTTAGCAATGCATATCAGGACACCACGACAGAATCACAAAGCAAAACTCCACTCCTAGTAGTTTCACTGCATAAACACTATGCCTTCTCTGACCTTGGTAAAATCTTTGATGAGGTCAGCTGCTCGCACGCCATTCTGTACATTAAAGCTGATATCAACTTTCACTTCAGTAAAAGAATCTGTCAATTTAATAATAGGTACCTAAAAGAGAAGAAAGGCAAAATTAAAATATGTGGACCAAGTTAAATAACACACCAGGGGATGGGAAAGGTTACTAGACTTGAGGTCTTGACCTCCTCATACGGACAGAAAAACTCTTGAGTGTTCTGATTACTACGTACTACACAGTCTGCTTGGTCTTCTAGATACTTCACATATTTAGCACGGAGCCTCACACAATGTATATTATCATTTCTATTGGTTGAGAATTTTGAAATCAGGTAACAAAAAACCTTTCTCAACCTTTTGTACTTTGGACCTTTCTCAACATTTTGTACTTTGGACAACAGTTTCCAACTCGGTCCTTATGATTAATGTCAGGTGTATCGGCAAATTGTTCGTAATAAGAAATCTGCTCTCTTAAGTCTGTTAATTATTGGTATTATTGGTCAGTTTTGCAAATAGCCCATAAAACAACCTACCAAGAGAAGTTAAAACCTGAGAATTATTCTCAAATAAAAAATCACTGGATGGTTTATAGAAGATATTAGAAATTCTCTTAAAAAAAAAAAAAAGGCTTGGGGCACCTGGGTGGCTCAGTCAGTTAAGCTTTCAACTCTTGATTTCGGCTCAGGCCATGTCTTGCGGTGGTGGGATCAAGCCACATGTTGGGCTCCATGCTAAGCTTGGAGCCTGCTTGCGATTCTGTTTCTCTCCTTCTCTCTCTGCCCCTCCCCCCTCCACCAAAATAAATAAATAAACTTTTTTTTTTTAATTTTATTTAAAAAAAGGCTCTAGGGGCGCCTGGGTGGCGCAGTCGGTTAAGCGTCCGACTTCAGCCAGGTCACGATCTCGCGGTCCGGGAGTTCGAGCCCCGCGTCGGGCTCTGGGCTGATGGCTCAGAGCCTGGAGCCTGTTTCCGATGCTGTGTCTCCCTCTCTCTCTGCCCCTCCCCCGTTCATGCTCTGTCTCTCTCTGTCCCCAAAATAAATAAACGTTGAAAAAAAAAATTAAAAAAAAAAAAATAAAATAAAATAAAAATAAAAATAAAAATAAATAAAAAAAGGCTCTATTTGCACTGTGTATTAGAAAACTCAGGTCAGCAAACTCTATGTACAGAACTGGGTTTTCAAATTAATAGCTTTTTATAAGCTGTTTTGTTCTAAGAAAACTTAACATACAAAACTCCGAACTTCTAAAATAGATAAATTTATCTCCATAATGAGCATCTATGAAAGTTTTTTAATGGCCATTCTAGATAAGAGTTAAAATATCGAGTTGCTTGATCTACAAAATTTCAATTACAGCTGACCCTTGAACAACACAGGTTTAAACTGCGTGGCTCCTCTTTTACACAATTTTACACAATACGGTACTGTATTTTCCTTATGATTTTCTTAACATTTTCTTTTCTCTAGCTTACTTTATTATAAGAATATAGTAGTATATGATATATATAACATACAAAATATGTGCTAATCAACTATTTATGTTATCAGTAATCCAGTCAACAGAAAGCTCTTAGCAGTTAAGTTTTTGGGGGGTCCAAAGTTACATGTGGATTTTTACCAGTGTGGGGAGTTGGGTCCCCTAACCCCCATGTTGTTCAAGGGTCAGCTGTATAAAGAATTTTTTTAAGGACACAAAGTAAGAGAGGACAGCAACATCCTCTGTGTGACTATAAACTGTTAAATAGATATCCAAATTTTTATTTACACTTTTTAAATATAAATACACTTGGGGCGCCTGGGTGGCTCAGTCGGTTAAGCGGCCGACTTTGGCTCAGGTCATGATCTCACGGTCCGTGAGTTCGAGCCCTGCGTCGGGCTCTGTGCTGACAGCTCAGAGCCTGGAGCCTGTTTCAGATTCAGTGTCTCCCTCTCTCTGACCCTCCCCCGTTCATGCTCTCTGTCTCAAAAATAAATAAACGTTAAAAAAAAAAACTTAAAAAAAAATAAATAAATAGAAATACACTTATATTTAAAAACTCTACAGTATTATGTATGATAAAATGGAGTACTATATTTTAAAGAAATATATAACGACAACGAGTTCATCTGTTTCACATAAGGTAGTGTGATCATTAATGAAACCAAAGAATCATTCACTAAGAATCCAACTATGCTCTCCAAAACTAAATTTTAATTTTGTAAGCTTCATGCATAAGTAACTAGAGATTTTAAGATGAAATGCTAGAAGAACTTACAGTTGCTTTGTCTAGAACTTTGACCGAATCCTCATCTGCAACTTTATGTTTCCGGAGAGCTTCTTCCAGGGTCCAGAGGGGAAGGTTCTCCCACTTCCCAAATACCACAAGATCAATGTCACTGGGCACAGAACACACACACGATAGTTGTTTGAAGAAGAAACTGTACCTGTTTTCACTTGCATTCGGGCTTACTTACAGACTTCAAAGTGCAATTAAAACCTATTTCTCACACTGCCCAAAGAAGACTAAATGTGTTGTTCATAGTTTTTTAGAGCAGAAATGGAGGGTGGGGACTTTAACAACCTCCTCCTCCTAGTTTTTTCACAGAAGTCAGGCCTCAGGAAATGGTGATTCTGAAAGAAGTTAAAACCTCAAAAAATACCAGTGAACGTTTCCTGTTCATAAAGGTTTCTGGGACTAAAAAACTTAAGACGTTCTTACATGGATGAGATTAACTAATTAACTCTGATTTAGATTATTAAGTGTAAAAAGAAAGTTGCAAATGGTTTATCTAGGATCCTACCATCTGTGTAAAAAAGGAAGAAAACATTTCCTTTTCTAGGTATAAAATGTTCCTGGAAGGATGTGCAAGAAACTGGTACCAAGGAGCAGGGGACAGAGGTGGGATCCACACTTTTCATTGTAATTTTTTGTGCCCTTTTCAATATGAACTATGTGAATATACTGCCTATTCATAAAATTCAATTAATTTTTTTAGAGTGACACAGGGTTTTGCTGAAAGTCAGAATCTAAATAAGGAAAAATATTCATGAACTCAAAGTTGAATACTTTACGGCCTCTGTAGGCCTACGATAGCAATGGGCAGAATAGAAATTGCGAGGATCCATCCACATCAACACACTTTTTGTTTTTAATTTGGGTAAAGTAGATCAAATCAAGCTCAAATAAAAAATCATGATGGATGCCTATAGTTAAAATCATACTGTACTGCACACTCAAAATTTTGTTAGGAGGTTAAATCTTACATTAAGCGTTCTTACCACAATAAAAGCAAAAACAAATACATGATGAAATTTCAGTTTGTAGAAAACAGGTATTTACACCTTGGGGAAGCCTTATCATCCCCAAAAGGTCCTGCCCTGCCCCAGACTTCAGGGCCATGACTGCCATGATTGAAGAAGACTAAAATTAATAAGGGACCTTCCTCAGAGAAGCTCCGGGTCAGGATGTGGGAACAAATCTAATAGTAGGAGTTCGTATTAAGAAATGACAGACCTGCCATTCCAGAGTAAATGCGGCTTTACAGTATAATCGGGTGTTTTGCCAGAATATTACATCAACCTCTGTGTTAGCGGGTTATGTTACAGAAGTGAACAGGCAGGGTAGTTCATTGTTAACTGATTCCATTTGCTACATGTTCCCTTTACATCTGACAGGATACAGATATCAGTTTGAGAAGATCATCTGAAGTGATGTTCTACCCCCAAGGTAATTCAAATAAAATACAGATAAAGTGAATTTTCATTCTGTAAATCTGTTTTGTTCCTACTCGCCTACATTCAACAGCCAAAATGAACACATTCTAGGAAAGGGCACAATATCCTGAAAGCTTCATAAATGTACTAACCTAGTAGGTAAATACAGGCCAGTTTTAAAACTTCCAAATATCTGGACCTGAAATAGAAAAAAATTATTATATTAAGGTATTTATCAGATGAAAAGCCACCATGCTTTAGAGAAAGGTTGGTTTTTTGCTCCCCTCTATTGGTATTTTTTGGTACTACAAGGGCACTTTTTAATAACACCATGCTTTCATGAAGCAGGAATACTGTATCTCATAGGCAGACATTAGGAATATAGTTTAAATTTATAAGGTTAAAAGAACAAATGTACAGACTGAAACAGAAAACTCTCAAAAGTAATACCCAAGTTACTCATGCTCCCTTATAATCTAGAGACATGTTCAACAAATCCTTAATTTTGATTCCCTAAGCAGGACTCTTGTCATGGGTTACTGAGTTAGGGTCAGACTACTTCAGCTGCAGGCCAGCTCCATGCAGAGCACCAGGCAGTGTCATCCCAACAAGAAGCTGTGGCATAAAACTAGACACATCCTATCCCAACCGTGCAGAAGAGTGGAAGATTCAGTGTAGGCGAGTAATTGCAATAAAGGATGAATGGTGAAAAAGCTCAGCCTCTGAGGTGAGATGCACCCAGGAACCTAATCACAGCTACATGTTTCTCACCTGTAAACAAAAATATGGTTAAAACCCCCCACCTCTAAAGGAGGAAGATTCATTTAAATCAGGGTTTCTCAACCTCAGCACTACTGACATTCAGGGCAGATAACTTCATGAGGGGCTGTTCTGTGCATTGTAGGATGTTTAGTATCAGCCTTGGCCTCTACTCACTATATGCCAGGAGCACCTCACCAGTCAATGATAATCAAAAATGTCTCCAACATCGCCAAGTGACCCCTGGGTGGCAAACTCACCCCCCAGCTGAGAGCTACTGATTTGGATCACAGAGGAGAATCAGTGTGAACACACAGAAGCTGCTCAATAAAATATTAGTGTCCTCTCCTCTTCCCTTTACCTACAGTATCTCATTTAAAGCTTTTCTGTTTTGCCACCTGAACAAAAGAAACTTCCCTGGCTTCCCCTTTATCATCCCAAGACAAAGTCTAAAGAAAAGCCATTTAACACAGAGTAACAGATTCTAATTTCTTTGAATGAATAAAATTGTAGAACAGACCCTCAAAAAAACCTCTAAAAAGTATTTAGTTTCAACAAGAACCACAAATAAGCAAAGAGGAAATCCTGGGCAAAAGTCCTATTCACTAGGTGGGTCTGCACGGGGAGACAAGGAGGGGCCAGAAAGAAGAAAGAAGGAGTGCCAAGATAGGAAAACAGACTGATGCCTGCATTAGCCTAAGAAAATGAGCTTCTTATGACCTAAGAGATTCCTACTTGACATTTTCATTCAGCTATGAACACTTACAACGGTAGGCTGGAACAAAACAGTAATGGGATTTTGATCTTTCAGATCCAAAAACACAGCTACTACAAAAAAAGGCCTGCCTTGTCTGTCTTCTCTTTGTACTAATGCTTCCTAAATATAGTTTACCTCTAGTCTTGCTCTTCAGCACTGCAAAGAAATAGTTTTAACTAAGTCATCCGATTCACTGCAAATAATTAGGAGGCCCAAAATTCTTTTTTTTTAATATGAAATTTATTTTCAAATTGGTTTCCATGCAACACCCAGTGCTCATCCCAACAGGTGCCAGGAGGCCCCAAATTCTAAAGGCTAGAGAAGACTATCGCCCCTAAGTGTACAGACGCCTGCACGTGGGGACTCTGAGACACCAACACGTGCCCTCCCCCGCTACAGACAGGGATGTTGCCCTCAGCACGCAGCAACCAGACAGATACTCACGTCAGCGCTGGGCCAGAGCTCCTTAATCACACTCTCGATCCTGTTCACCACCTCCATCCGCATCTTTTCTTCCTCCGGTCTCGGAGACATGTATTCATAAAAATCACTGATTTCTTCATGCAGACTGAAGGGGGAAAAAAAAGCAGAAAAGCTAATGTGGGCAGGGCCAGTCTAATGAGAAATCACTATCTTAAATAACCTTATCTAATTAAGTCTTACGACTCCACTGATGACTTTATGTTCATAGATTTCTACCTAAATGTTAATGCTATAACTGATGCTAGCCTAAAGTGGGAATATACAGAAGTTAATAGAAACTGCCAAAATAGTTACATAAAATAAGAAGTTCCAATAAGTCTTACCAGCCGCTCTCATAGCATTTATTATCTGCCTGTGCAGAACCTTGCCGGGTGTATGCATGCTGGTGATTTAAAAAAAATTTTAAATGTAATACGTAAGGCCTGGCCTCTGCCTTTATACTTCCAATCCAGCAGACACACACAGAATCCAGATGACACAGGCAAGCTTCCTGGCCATGGGGACCGGCCATCTTACCCCTCTATAATCCATTCCTCACAGGAACAAAACAGCCTATCTTTTGTAATGTTTGCTTAGTGAATCAAGAGTCAGATGAACAGGAGAGTCAGTGAGCATCAGCAAAGACCTGAAAAGAATGGCTGGCAGACAAGGCTCCATGGAGGAGCTAAAGACTCCCTGAGACCAAGAGGAACAAGGCTCATCCAGGAGGCACTGAGCAAACTGGACAGGCTGAGGACAACAGAGGAGGGAGAGAAGCCACCAAGGAATGCAGGCACCTGACCACAGTAGGCTCGGACTTTCCTAGGGGAACAAGGAGCTACTTCAATGTTTCTGAGAAGAACCAGGGAAAAAGACTGACTTTGAAAATGCAGCGTTTTAAGAAGATTCATCTGGCACCCGTGCAAACAATGGACTGGCAAAGAGACAAGACTGGATGCAGAGAGTAGTCCATAAATTACTGCAACTGCAGAAGGGCTGGATGAAGGCCTAAGGGAGGTGCTGGAAAGGAATGGGCTCCAGAGACATCACACACACACACACACACACACATACACACACACACACCAACACATACATGCAATGGCTGGGCTGCAGAGCTCAACCAACAGTAGGAAAAAGGGAGGGAGGAAGGGTGCCTGTGAGTGCTGAAGCCTGACAGACTGGGGAATCAACGAACAAGATGAAAGGAAAAACCAATGAGGCTGGCTACGGAGTTGAATGCAGTCAATTAATACCAGAGGACAGAAGAAAATGAAGGCAGCAGGTACAGCTCTGAGCAGTGACCTCTGGGAGGGAAAGCAAGGATGAAATGGAGGGAGATCTGCTAACCTTGTGTTGAATGGGGGCGACCCGGGAGGCCGGCTCCAGGGGCAGCCCTCGCAGGGAGGGTCTCCTCTAGTACAACTGTGGTGGGCCAGGAGGCCAGGAGAAAAGCACTTAACAGCAATGGCTGCCAAGTGCCTGGAAGCAAGAGGGGCACCCTGGGGAGGGGGGGTGGCCACGTAGGGTGGCCTTGTAGTAACACAGTCTTGAAGGATCCCGGTCTAGAGCAGCTACAGGATTCACAGCAAGCTGGAAACACCAGGAAACTAAAAATGGTTTTGAGGAAGGGAAAAAAAAAAAAGATGTCTAATTCCCAACCCCCACTTGGCTATAACATTTTAAACATGGCCAAGTAAGCAATCAACAGTTTCTGCCTCTTCTAATGTTTTCTTTATAGGCTAACAGTCAAAAAACCTTGAGTTCTAGACTCAGGCTTTGCCTGAGGGCAGTTGTGTTCCTTCAAAAAGTGACTGGCGCTTCCCAGCCTCGGTGTCCACAGGCACAAACTAGGGGCTGGGAACCAGGATCCTTTTCAGGCCTTAATGTCAAAACCTGGGCCATTCAGTAAGGAATGATTTGTAGCAGTGTTCTGCATGCGTACTATGCAATACTGCAGAAAAACTGGGTTTTAAAACTCCAGAGTCCTGCACATGAATCCAGAGACTCCCAGTGGGGTCGACTCTTCCCCGGTACGCTTTTGGGTACCTTAGGATCGTCACCTTCTGATTTTCTATAAGGATTATCCCCTTTTCTCTAAGGTATCCCTTTCAGCTTTTTTTTTTCCCTCCCTTTCAGCTTCTTGAAGACAACAGCTAAAATAATCAGTGTAGAAAGTTCAGAGCTTGCACTGCTCTTCTGCATGGGTCTTTGGAAGGATGAGGACCACAGAGAAAAAGGAAAACAGATTTCTTCTTATCTAACTGGATCGTTTGCTATAAATGATCAAAGCGTATTTGTGGTTCAAAAGCACTAGGGGATACTTCCATTTTAGCCAATGAGGAAAAAGACCTCCTAAATGTGACTGTATCTACTCCACAGAGGCCCACTTCCCGTTTCTAAATATAGACGAAAAATACGTAGCCCAACTTCCAGTTAATCTTCAAATCACAAGAAACTGAATAAGGATTTATTCTCTAAACATTACTGAGTGCCTGTGTTCAACACACTAGAAGGAAAGAAGGCTAGTCAAACATGATCCTTGCCCTTGGTAATTTCCATCTAACGAAAAGAAATATGCATTCAAAGTAGTTTTGTGATGGGTAATATATAAGTGCTGCACTGTTCCACGACAGGCAGGCTTCAGATGACCAGAAGGAGAGCTTGCCAGTGACAATAGCTGCAGGGAATGGAGTGAGTTGCCTTGCAGGGTAGTGAGGTCCCTGTCACTGTGAGTGTAAATAAAGAAGCTAAATGGTCATGAGGCAAACAAAGGTCTAATAAGACATTCTTTTAAGATTTAAATTTTTTTTTCAACGTTTTTTATTTATTTTTGGGACAGAGAGAGACAGAGCATGAACGGGGGAGGGGCAGAGAGAGAGGGAGACACAGAATCGGAAACAGGCTCCAGGCTCCGAGCCATCAGCCCAGAGCCTGACGCGGGGCTCGAACTCACGGACCGCGAGATCGTGACCTGGCTGAAGTCGGACGCTTAACCGACTGCGCCACCCAGGCGCCCCAAGATTTATAAGCAATCTCTACACCCAACGTGGGGCTCAAACCCACAACCCCGAGATCAAGAGTTGCATGCTCCACTGACTGAGACAGCCAACTCCCCCAAGACACTTCTGAACTTGTAAAAAGTAGAGAAGATTCTAAAATTCCCATTTATCACTAGATTTTAAGTTTCTAATTAGCATATTAAGTTATGTAAGCTTAAAAAAATTTTTTTTCCACGTTTATTTATTTTTGGGACAGAGAGAGACAGAGCATGAACGGGGGAGGGGCAGAGAGAGAGGGAGACACAGAATCGGAAACAGGCTCCAGGCTCTGAGCCATCAGCCCAGAGCCCGACGCGGGGCTCGAACTCACGGACCGCGAGATCGTGACCTGGCTGAAGTCGGACGCTTAACCGACTGCGCCACCCAGGCGCCCCAAAAAAATTTTTTTAATCTTTATTTATTTTTGAGAGAGAGACACAGTGCGAGCAGGGGAGGAGCAGAGAAAGAGGGAGACATAGAATCTGAAGCAGGCTCCAGGCCCTGAGCTGTCAGCACAGAGCCCGACATGGGACTCGAACCCACGAACCGTGATATCATGACCTGAGCCAAAGTCAGATGCTCAAACGGCTGAGCCACCCAGACGCCCCAAGTTGTACAAGCGTTTAAAATAAGACCACCCTAGGGGTACCTGGGTGGCTCAAGTCGGTTAAGCATCCGACTCTTGATCTCAGCTCAGGTCTTGATCTCAGGGTGGTGAGTCCAAGCCCTGCACTGGGCTCTGTGCTAAGTGTGAAACCTACTTAAAAAAGAAAATCTTTAGGGGCATCTGGGTGGCTCAGTCAGTTAAGCGTCCAACTTCAGCTCAGGTCATGATCTCATGGTCTGTGAGTTTGAGCCCCACTCTGGGCTCTGTGCCGACAGCTCAGAGCCTGGAGCCTGCTTTGGATTCTGTATCTCACTCTGCCCCTCCCCAACTTGCACTCTCTCTTGCTCTCAAAAATAAGCACTAAAAATAAATAAAAGGGGCTCCTGGGTGGCTCAGTTGGTTAAGCAGCCAACTTCGGCTCAGGTCATGATCTCACGGTCCATGAGTTCAAGCCCCGCGTTGGGCTCTGTGCTGACAGCTCAGAGCCTGGAGCCTGTTTTGGATTCTGTATCTCCCTCTCTCTGACCCTCCCCTGTTCATGCTCTGTCTCTCCCTGTCTCAAAAATAAATAAAACGTTAAAAAAAAAAATTAAAATAAATAAAATAAATAAATAAATAAAATTAAAAATCTTTAAAATAAGACTACTCTGAACATTAATATTCCATGGAACCATCTCCCTATTTAGGAAAAACTGGTTCCACAGGTTATCCGATTTCTTTTATTGATTTGCATGTGCAATATTGGACGAGGGAAAGAGGAACATGGAAAAAAGGAGGGCCATTAAAGCTAAAACAAACTTGAACAATAAGAACACAAGAACCCATCTCACGTCAGCCAAGGCCATCTCCTTCCCACACTGAATACAAACATGACTTCCTCTCTTGCCTATATGTAACTAGCTGCATGTAAAATACTTAAAGACCTGAGTGTGAAATCTTAGTACATTTAGGAAATCAACTTCCAGTATAGCTTTTACATAATCTTGAGGGGACTCTATCTCTATGGACTTTTACTGGCATGGCACCATGTATATCTAGGTACTTAAAGAATCCGGAAGGAACAGAATCCCATTTTTGGAGTGCCCACTACATGCCTGGCACACTTTATTAAGGTCAGCACAATGACCTAATAAAGACTGGAGACTAGAGACACTTTGTTAAGCTTGCTTTCACAAATTAACGGAACTTTATGCCTCTGAAATCCTCCACTTACACAGGGGAATTTTCAGTTCCTCCCACATCTGGATCAAAACTCAGTATGATTAATTAGTAAATACAGCTGAAGGCCTCATATCCAGTTTTACAGTTTCTCATTTTAACTAGAAAATATAACTCTTGATCAAAACTCATGTATGACCAAAGCACAGTGCCCTCTATTAGGACATCAGTGGAGGATGATGTGAGTTGGAAAAGTGAGCAAGAAAGCACACCACACCTCCTCTTTACAAAAGATAAGTATGTAATATAAAAGCAATATAAAGTAAGTGTCACTATGTAACTGGAAAGGATGCCATGCTCCAAAAAAAAGAATGAGAATCAAAATTAATTTGCTGGGGTAAAATTTACATTGACCTCAAAATTAATGGTAACACAAAAGTTTAATGTGACAAAGAAAGAGATATAAACAAAAAAAGTTTCTGTATTTTAAAAACTACAATGCACAGACAATTTAAGTCAAAATAGAGAAGTGAAAAAAATCACTTTTGCTCTGAGATAAGCTCTACCAGAGGAGAAATGCTAGCCTTTCCAAACTATACAAATTCCGTAATGCTTATCATATGGCCGGGGGAAAAAGGTTAAAAAAAAAAAAATGGCCCTCAGAAAGCTCAATTTCTTGCTACAGAAAAGGGAAGAACTTGTTTTCACCTGGACTGCCCAGGGATGGATGCGACTTAAAGCCAGAGGCAGCCTCCCAGATTCATCCCAGGCCAAGGCAGGCAGAGGAGCCCCCCGTTGGCCCCCACTGTGGCTCACCCCACATCCGTTCACGGGCTAACACCCGTTAACTGAGGGACACCTGCTGGCCTGCAACACGCCTGGGCCACCTCCACACATCAAGGTCCAGCTTTTCAGTTTTCAGAATTGAAGTCCTCATTAATTATTAACTTCAGACTCACATGAAGGCACTGGCAAAGTTCTATTTAATTACCGTCCATAACAAGATACCCACCCCCCTGCAAAAATGCTCAGGTTAATAATAACTAATTTTGACAAAGACATATGGAAAAGGCACCTGCATGCTATGTGTGAAGGTATAAATGACCACGACCTCTCCAACAGTTGTTGTATTCATTGATGATAAATAACATTTCTATGAATAATTTTTAAAATTCCCCTTCTTTCATTAAAATCAGGATTCTGAAGAGACACCTGCACTCCCATGCTCGCTGCAGCATTACTCACAATAGCCAAGATATGGAAACAACCCAAATGTCCACGGACCAACAGATAAAGAAAATGTGGTCTATACCTATGACATTATTTAGTCTTTAAAAAGGAAATCTTCAAAGTTGCAACATGGATGAACCTCAAGGACATTATGCTAAATGAAATAAGCCAGTCCATTTATAATGTGTTACCCAAAATAGTCGAACTCACAGAAACGGAGAATAGAATGGTAGTTGCCAGGGGCTGGGGAGATGTTCAATGGGTATAAAGTTTCAGTTAGGAAAGATGGATAAGCTCTGGAGTCCTGCTGTACAACAGACCTGTAGGTAACAATACTGTATTATGCACTTAAACATGTCTGAAGAGGGCAGATGTCATATTATGTTCTTACTGGAAAAAGGGGGAGGGGGACACAAGGAAACTTTGGAGGTGCTGGATATGTCTATTACCTTGATTGTGGGGATGGTCTCATGGGTGTATGCATATGTCCAAACTCATCGGGTTGAGTATTTGCATTAACCAAGCATAGTGTTTTGTATACCCACTATACTTTAATAAAGCTGATTTAAAAAAAAAAAAAAAAGTCACTTCCTGGGGTGCCTGGGTGGCTCAGTTGGTTAAGCGGCTGACTTCAGCTCAGGTCATGATCTCATGGTTCTTGAGTTCAAGCCCCACGCTGCGCTCTCTGCTGTCAGCGCAGAGCCCGCTTCGGATCTTCTGTCTCTCTCTCTCTCTCTCTGCCTCTCCCTTGCTCATGCTCTCTCAAAAATAAACAAACATCAAAAAAAAAAAAAAAAGTCCCTTTCTTTTCGTCCTTCAGAAGCATTTCCACGAGGGAATGATGATATTCACCACAGTATTACCTGGAATACGGAAAAACTGAGAAACAACTCAATGTCCATCAATGGAATCCAATTAAATAATCACAGCAGTACTCACTGACCTTCTCTTAAATTATAGCCAATAAGCCATAGAAAAGAATGAAGTAGAGCTATATGAGCCAATAGAGGAAAATCTGAGATTTGTTAAGTTTAAAAGAAAAAGCATAATGTGTTTCACAAGATTCATTTTATGTTCATTCAAAAGACACACACACACGTTTCTATCTTCATTCCAAATTTTCTAGGAGAATTGTTAACAGCAATTACCGATCACCTTAAGGACAGGGCATGACAGGACGGTTAGGGAGACTAAAGGTTTTTTTCACATCATGCTGTACTAGTATATGCTTCTTTCTAAACCACCAGTGTATATTTGTTTGTCTGCTTTTCTAAAGGGGTTATTATCAACTTAAAGAGCTTATAGGCCATTTGTCATTTTTAAAATATTTTCCCAAGTGTGTGTGCGTGTGTGTATTTCCCCACACCCCCAACCCATAAAACAGGATTTTATATACCATACTGTTTACTGTGATTAAATCTAGTGAGTGAATTGGGAGTGGGTGGGGATTCCCTTTTTTTAAATGTATACATTTATATAGTCTACCTTGCAAAAAATACATGCATATTAATTCCCATTATGCGTGCGTGCACATGCATGCATACACATATATTTAAAAAAATTTTTTTAAGTAAGCTCTATGCCCAATGTGGGGCTTTGGGCTTGAACTCATGACCCTGAGATCAAGAGTTGCATGCTCTACCAACTAAGCCAGCCAGGTGCCCCATGGTTGTATATTATTATTACTTTTTTTAAGTTTATTTTATTTATGTATTTATTTTGAGAAAGAAAGGCACAGAGAAAAAAGGGGAGAGAGAGAATCTGAAGTAGGCTCCGTGCTGTCAGCACACAGCCTGATGCAGGGCTCAACCTCAAAAAACCCATGAGATCATCCATGAGCGGCAACCAGCTGGACACTTAACCAACTGAGCCACCCAGGCGCCCCAGCCCACCACTGTATATTTTTATAACAAGATCTTTATAACAATTAATATTCGCTGAAGAAAACTAACATTTAAAGGAGAAAAAGACTCAAGTATCTAGCCTCACACATCAAAAGGTTATATACCTAGTCACTGGAGACCCTGAGCAACTGTAGAAGGAACTCAGGGGTCAACCTGTGAGCAGCATTGACCCCTGGGGACAAAGAGGGACCCCAAATTCACACACACAGCAACAGACACATGACACAACATTTGGGAAGCTACTACATGCCTGACACAGTATGTGTATTGAGTTTCTGTTGGTGTCTGACTCACCCTTTCTAGGGATTTACAGACTTAGATGTGTGTGTATACAAGACAAGTTTCTGGAAGAATACACAAAAACTGCTGCAGTCCTCTGGGGAGGGGGGACTCTGAGGTGCTGGGATTTATATGCTGTACAGTTTGATTTTTCTGAAATGCACGTAGGCACCAAGAGATGTAACTAACAGCAAGCCCCGGGGCGATCCTGGTGCAGTCTGAACATCTTCAAGGAGGCTCTAGAAGCCGATTTTTACAAAGAAATTGCCACAAACACACACACACACACACACACACACACACACACACACACACACACACACACACACACTGGTGCTCCTGCATTTCCAGCTGCCAGCTAGACACCCCTACCTAGATGTCACCACAAAAATCAATGAATCCCAAACTAAATTCCTTATCTTTCTCCAAAACCTATTCCTTTTCCTTGTGTTTTCCTCCTTGAATTACTGTTTCCCCAAATGGAAACTTCAATCTTTCCTGGTTCATCCTTCTTCCTCATCCTCTGGAGCTAACAGGTCTCCATATGCTGTCCCTCCTACAAACACACACAAACAAAAAACTTCCAAATCAGACTGTGTGCTGCCTTACAGCTCCAGTCCTTTCTCTCTCTCTGTCTCTCAGTGCTCAGACTCTACAGCAGCCTCCAAACTGGCCTCCCTGCCCCTGGCCTCTCCCTTCTTTAGGCCATCTTCCACTTCCTCAACCAACTTGCTTCACCTCCAAACTCCTTATCAGGACACTTCCTACCTTTTTAGGCTCTTCTCCCCAGTATGGCCACCAGAACTTCCAGGCCTTCTCAAGAACCCTAATCCTGCCTGGGCAGGACTGTGTCTGGAAGACCTTCTCACTCAGCCTTTGAGAGCTCAAGTGTTACCTCCTCGATCAACTTCCCAGACACGACATTCCTTTGGATCCTCTTCAGTGCTTCTGAACCGCTCTGGTCCAGTCCTGCTTCCCGCCTAGCAGTCAACCCCAGAGCCATTACCTGCCTCCAGGCCTCCTCATTCGGACTCGGCTCTCCTGGCTTCATTCAGCTGTGTGCCCAGATCCAGGATGCAGCACAGAAATGCCTCTTTAGGAAGGGACCCTCAGATCACTGGTGTACATCTATCCACACCCACGTCCACATGGTGATAAAAATGGCGATTATATGCCTTAAAATGAGCTCAGTACCAGGATCCAAGGAGAGGGACACCCACACAGTGTGGGTCAAAATGTCAGAACAAGAAAGGAGGGCAATTTGGCCCAAGAGCTAGAGATGTCCATCAGAGGTAAAGATGGCTCTTCTACTTTGTCAAATGCAGCCTAAGGAGACAAGTCTGCACATGCACTGAGATACGGCTGCAAGAAAATATCCACGGTGAACATGTAGGTTTTTTTAAAGCCAAGGCTTAGAAGTATTTCAAAAGTGGAATACCTTATTATCTTAAATTTTAAGGTCTGCACCATGTGTATGATCTTCTACAATATTGATAAGGATACAGCAAGGTTGCTTGAAAAAAAGCCATGCCTAAGTTAGGAAGATCACCAGTATCAAAGCTAAAGAAAAAGCCCTCTATCTCTTCTATTTATTGACAAGAAATATATTCATACCCCCAAATAATTCTCACTGTACTCTAAAGACGTAAAAGGAGGGAGAGGGGCATCTGGGTGGCTCAGTCAGTTAAGCGTCTGACTCTTGATTTCAGCTCAGGTCACAGTCTCCCCGTTAGTAGGTCTGAGACCTGTGTCGGGCTCTGCACTGACAGCGTGGAACCTGCTGGGGATCTTCTCTCTCCCTCTCTCTCTGCCCCTCCCCGCACTCTCTCCCCGCCAAAAAAATTAATAAATAAACATTGAAAAAATAAATAAATAAGGGTGCCTGGGTGGCTCAGTCGGTTAAGTGTTCGACTTCGGCTCAGGTCATGATCTCGCGGTTTGTGAGTTCGAGCCCCACTTCAGGCTCTGTGCCGACAGCTCAGAGCCTGGAGCTTGCTTTAGATTCTGTGTCTCCCCCCTCTCTCTGCCCCTCCCATGCTCATGCTCTGTCTCTGTCTCTCCATAATAAATAAATGTCAAAAAAAATCAAAAAGAAAAAAAAATAAATAAAAGGAGGGAGAAAATATGGATGATGGCATAAAATTATTCAAAAGGGAAAATGGTCTACGGTCTTACTTCTGCAAATTTTGCAGGCATTTAAAACTGTTACTCATGGGGCGCCTGGGTGGCGCAGTCGGTTAAGCGTCCGACTTCAGCCAGGTCACGATCTCGCGGTCCGTGAGTTCGAGCCCCGCGTCGGGCTCTGGGCTGATGGCTCAGAGCCTGGAGCCTGTTTCCGATTCTGTGTCTCCCTCTCTCTCTGCCCCTCCCCTGTTCATGCTCTGTCTCTCTCTGTCCCGAAAATAAATAAACGTTGAAAAAAAAAAAAATTTAAAAAATAAAAAAAAACTGTTACTCATAGTTAAGGAGTGTCCCGTTTGCCCTGTCAACCCCTTCTTGGTTAGGACATGGGAGTGAAAGTGCAGGGAACAGATCCTGCCTCTGTGTCCTAGAGTATAAAGTTTTCATTTTTCTTCATCTTTTCGGAAGCGCTCATACCTGCTTTCCTAGAAATGAGAGCATTCCTTTCGATGCCATCGTCTGTTGCTCTCGGTTTCTGGAGCACAGCTTTATTAGGCCAGTGTTTCACAAGGATGGCTTTTTCATTTCACTTCCTCTCTGTCCCTTCGCCCTTTACTGCTCTGAAGAGAGATAATGAAAACCATCTGACTTGTTTCCCCAAGACTCTTACTTTTGACACCCTCCCCAGGCACTACTTTCAAGCAATTATAAGGTAAAGGAGAAGAGAGAAAAAAGGGAAGGACTTGCTTTATCTAATTCAGCCATTAAATTCTTTCCCCTTCCAGTAAAAATTCTGAACAACTCCGTGACTCTGAGTACATCTAAGAAAATCGGGACAACGCTGGGAAGCCCAAAGAATAGTTGATAGCATTCCCCAAACGAGATCAAATATCTTGAAATAAAAGTTTAGTTATTAAGTTTACTCCCCAAAGGGGAGGTCTTCAAATATTTGCTGAGTGGAAAAAACAAATAAATGAGGTTGAATCTTTCCTTATTGGCAAGGTCCAAATGCCAATGAAAGTAGTTCACTCTACAGAAGTTTGTTACAGTCTTAAAGAGAACGATAGAGTGTGGATGTGTTTACATGCAACTCTGATACCAAAATTTTATTTTTTATGTATTCATTTATGTATTTATCTTTGATGGAGGGGCTGGTGTTTAAGAACAAACACTGCTCTATAAATATATAAGCACTGGGAATGTCTTCCCCTGTGCTGGGGTTCTGATAAAGAAGGCACAGAACCAACACAGAGGTACCTCACTTACGAGGACTACTACTCATGAAAATCCAGATATCTAAAACATATTAGAGGTGACTATTTGCTTAATAAAGAATTTATAGCAAACAGGGTAAACTCCTGATGCACATTTAAAGTACTGTAACTATGGATAATGATTACCTTGGCTAATGGACCTGGGAATTAGCCTAACATGGAGAAAGGCTTCCATAATCTACTGCTTTTTTTCCTGAACTGTTGAGATCTTTCAGATAAGTATTGGTATTGTTCACAGAACTTTTTTTTTTTTTTTTTTGAGAGAGAGTGAGCATGTGAGCCAGGGACAGGGGCAGAAGGGAGGAGAGAGAGAGGGAGAGACAGAGAGACAGAGAATCTTAAGCAGGTTCCATGCTCGGCCCAGAGCCTGACACAGGGCTAATCCCATAAACGCTGGAATAAGGCCTGAGCTGAAATTAAGAGTTGGATATTTAACCGACTAAGCCACCCAGGTGCCCGTATTGACAGACTTTTAAAGTTGAAGTGAAAAAAATGAAAACAAATGGATTTCACAAAGAATTTTACACATTCACAGAAAACCTACTGTATGTCAACCTAGGGTAACTTTATGAGGTCCTATATTCTTTCAGAATTACCAATATAATAAACTCTGAAACAAAGTATGGGAATTTACAGCTGTTTGGAAAAGTACGTGGGGGGGGGACATAAAAATCACCTATAGCTCCACCCCCTCTAACAGCAGCAAACACAATAGGGGGTGAGTATGCGCCAGACATATACACTGCCAAACACCTGCTGCAAATTGCTTTCTTTACTCCACACAATATGTTAGAGTCAGTGGACAAACACAGTGGTCATCTGATACTGTAAGGAAGAATCTTCAATTACCACATATTATTCCAGGATATGACTATACCATAATTTATTCTACCAGTCCTTTATCGCTGGGCATTCAGGCTGCTTCCAATTTTTCACTACTATAATTAACATGATAATGCTACCTTTGCACATAAATCTGTAATCAACCCTAATTTTTCTCTTAGAATAAATTCTTAGGGGGGAAAAAAAAGAATAAATTCTTAGGGGGCACCTGGGTGGCTCAGTGGGTTGAGTATCCAACTTGAGCTCAAGTAATGATCTCATGGTTCATGAGTTCGAGCCCTGAGTCAGGCTCGTGGCTGTTAGCACAGAGCCCGCTTTGGATCCTCTGTCTCCCTCTCTCTCTGCTCCTCCCCTGCTTGTGCGCGCTCTCTCTCTCTCTCTCTCTCAAAAATAAATAAACCTTTAAAAAAAAAAGAGAATAAATTCTTAGAAGTGGAATCCCCTTGGTTAAAAGTTATGAACAGTTAAAACTTTTGAAGAAAATTTCCAAAATACCCTCTACCAGAATGGACGCTGATGTAGCCTCCCACAGAAATACATGAAGACCCTTCCCCAAACTCCACAGCAACGGGAGGTATTTTGGGTTTAGTCTTTGATTCCTAATATGGTTAGAAATGTTCTCCATGTTTACTGAACATTGTATTCTTTCTTTTTCAACTCATTTCAATAAGCTATTTGATGGAATTAACATAGTAGCTTAAAGAGTATCAGTTGGAATCCGACCTGAGTGGGGGCTTTACGTCTCCAGGCCCGTGTCCCATCTGGGCAGTGAGGATCATGGCACTTATCTTGGCAGGTTTCTAGAGGGATTCAACAAGAGCACGGGCGGGATTTAGCACAGGGTTTATGGCTTACTTAAGTACGTAGTAAACCCTCAGTACGTATCATCTATCACTAATTATCATTAACAAATATTTGTTGACTACTACAAAGTGGGAGGCACTAAGCTAGGCACTGAGATACCACACTGAACAAGGCAGACATACCCCCCAGCCGTCACGAAGTTTATGGCCTATTGGGAATTAACCTCTTTTTTTTTTTTCTTTAATTTTAATTTTTATTTTTTGTGTTGTGTTTGTCTTATTTTCTTTCTGATGCATTAGCGTTCTTTCCATATTATGGCTATTAACCTTTTGCCACAGACAGCAAATACACTCCCTGTTAGTTTCTCCATGTTGTGAAGTTGCTTCAGTGAAGTTGCTTCGTAACTTACACTTATGAACCTTTATCTAAGAGGAAGAGACAGCTAAGGTAAATGAACCTAACTAAAATAAGAAAGGTCAACTCACACGTAACCTCACTGCTGGGAGGCACAAGAGAGTGTAGAGGAGGTGGTGTCTGAGAGCCCCACACCCCGTCTACAGGAAGTGGCTCCACTTAACGCGGCCAGTTGCTGCCACACAGGAATCTGAACCCATTGTTGCCAACACTTCCCATTTTTTCAAGATAAGCCAGAAATCCTGACTTGTAGGTAAAAGTTTTATTTTACAATCCTAGCACGGGGGCCCCTGAGTGGCTCAGCTGGATAACTATCTGACTTCGGTGCAGGTCACGATCTCACGGTTTGTGAGTTCGAGCCCTGCGTCGGGCTTTCTGCTCTCAACGCAGAGCCCACTTCAGATCCTGTCTCCCTTCCTCTCTGCCCCTCCCCAGCTCGTGCTCTCTGTCTCAAAAATAAACACATGAAAAAACATTTTTTTTTTAAATTTTTTTTTTTTCAACGTTTATTCATTTTTGGGACAGAAAGAGACAGAGCATGAACGGGGGAGGGGCAGAGAGAGAGGGAGACACAGAATCGGAAACAGGCTCCAGGCTCCGAGCCATCAGCCCGGAGCCTGACGCGGGGCTCGAACTCACGGAGCGCGAGATTGTGACCTGGCTGAAGTCGGACGCTTAACCGACTGCGCCACCCAGGCGCCCCAATGAAAAAACATTTTTAATTAAAAAAAAATAAAATTCCTGCACAATTTTCAAAAGATAAATTACACAAGACAAAACAGTGTAGGCAAAATAGAGCATGTGTGTGCAGTCTGCTCCAGTTATTAGGCTATCGGCCTGTAGTCTCTGCTTTTCAGCCCTCCTTTTTCTATGTCTCAAAAGACTTTTTTTACTTTGAGATTAGAAAAATATCTGACTATAAGGAGAATGAGAAGACCAGCCACAGACTGGGAGAAAATATTTGCAAAATACACAATGTGATAAAGGGCTGGTATCCAAAACACACAGTACAAATAACTCTTAAAACTCAACAATAAGAAAACAAACGACCCAATTAAAAAATGGGCAAAAGACGAATAGAAATCTCACCAAAACAAACAAACAAACAAACAAAAAAACAAAACAAAAAACCCACCACAGATGCCAAATGAGAGTATGAAAAGACACTCGACATACGTCATCAGGGAAATGCAAATTAAAACAACAAGAAGACGGTTCCATACACCTATCAGAATGGCCAAAATCCAGAACCCTGACAACATCAAATACTGGTGGGTGGGTGGAGCAACTGGAACTCTCGTACATTGCTGGTGGGAATACAAAATGGTACAGTCACTCCGGAAGGCAGTCCGGCAGTTTCTAAACACACTCTTACCATAAGATCCAGCAACCATGCGCCTCAGTATTTACCCAAATGAGCTGAAAACTTGTCCACACAAAACCTATAAACAGATGTTTAGAGCAGCTTTGTTCACAATTGTCAGAACTTGGAAGCAATCAAGATGTCCTTCAGTAAACAACCAGATAGAAAAACTACGGTACATCCAGACAATGAATATTACTCAGTGCTGAAAAGAACTGAGCTATCAAAGCCATGAAAAGTCATGGAAGAAACTTCAATGCATCTTACTAAGTGAAAGAAGCCAATCTGAAAAGGCTACATACTTTATGATTCTAACTACATGACATTCTTTCTGGGAAAGGCAAAACTATGGAGACAGTAAAAGGTTCAGGGGTCACCAGAGGCTGGGGGAGAGGAAGGGATGAACAGACAGAGCACAAGATTTTCAGGGCAGTGAAACCACACTGTATGATATTATAATGGTGAATACAGGTCATTATACATTTCTCCAAACCCACAGAAGGTACACCACCAAGGGTGAAAACTAATGTAGACTATGGACTTCGGGTGATACTGATGTACCAATGCAAATTCATTGATTGTAATAAATGTACTCCATGCTGGTGGGGAATGGGAAGAAATCTCTGTCCTTTCCACTCAATTTTGCTGTGAACCTAAAACTGCTCAAAAAAACAAAGTCTATAAAAAAAATTGACATTATTTCTTCTAGTTAGTTTTTTTCCCCTGTTTAACGATCACTTACTTATTTGGAATTTTACTGAATATGGTCAAAGGCAGGGATGTAATTTTTTTTTCTTTTTCAAATAGTTAACCAATTGTGCAGCACCCTTTACTGAATACTCCATCCTGTTCTTAATGACTGAGTATACATTTGCCACCCCAGTCTGCCCAATACTCTGCCTCCACCTTCCCCCAGTAATTCTGTCACCCCGTGCCGCACCCACCTTGGGAACAATCCCTCTCCTGATTGTTCCGTGTGGTTCTGGTGAAACTGCACAGCAGAGACAGCTGGAGTCCTGGATAGAACTGGCATGGGTGACCCTGTTAGTGCAGCATCCCATGGTCATGGCCCAGGGACGGGCACATGACCCCAGCAGCACACACTGCGTCCTTCCTTAAGATTTTACATACTGACAGCAAGAAAGGTCATTTTCTTCCTTGACCTCTGCTGTAAAAATAGAAGCCTGGAAGTGTCAACAACCACACCTCCTTTTCCTCTAAGCTGCAGAAAGGAAGCCCATCAGCAATAGGACAGAAAGGAGCCAACCCTGAGAAACAAGCAAAGTCAGGAGAGAGAGGGCATTTGAGCCTCCTCTGGAGTCACCGAAGCCAGTTATCACCCCAAGGGTACTCCAGGTACTTGACAAAATAAATGCCTTTGTTTGTTTTTTGCTTAAACCAAGATGATTGATTTTCTTTCTCTTGTACTTGAAAAAGTCCTGATTTATACACAAAGCCTTTGTCTATATATTAAACTCATGCATAGTTGGGTCAGGTGTTAGGCTTTCTTTTCAGATCTACTGCTATTTCTATCTATTCTAGGGCTCAGATACTCTTTAAAATTCTTGTATAAATCTATAAATACCTGATAGTACAAAACCAATCCTCCCCCAAACTCTTAGTTTTCAAAGTGTTCCTCGCTATTCTTGCCTGTTTATTCTCCTGGATGCTCTTCAAAATCATTTTAACAAGTCACTCTCCCCCGTCAGAAAAAATTCACTGGGATTTTTCTTTGAATTACATGAATTAAAAAATTAACGAGTTGGTTTAACATCTTCAAGTATTCTATGTCACCACTGTAACGTTTTTCGTTTTCTTCATATTTCTGGCATTGTTTTAAATTACTTTGGGAGTTTTGATGCTGTAGTGAGTAAAGTCTTTTTCTTTTTTTAAATTATATCCTCTGTTACACAGCAAAGCTATGGACTTTTGTATGTTTATTTCATAATCGACCAATTTTCTAGCCCTACTTCACAGGCTAGAATTACCAAGATAAGGCCAAATAATATAAATAATTAACAGACAAATTTCATTTAAGCCTCCCTCAGTAAACTTATTTTCAATAAACATGTGTTATACATTTTGCCAGTATAAAGCAACATGGTAGTATCTTTCTTTCATTATAACAACGATGACGATGACTAAAATAAAATAAAAGCCACAACTCTAAGTATGTGGCTTCCCTCTAAACAAATTTTACAAAGAAACCAGTAAAATACAGTAAGAAACAAAAATTCTTTAAATCAAACAGAAACCCACAACCCTAATAAAAAAAATAAAAATAAAATGTTGGCTCCTCCCCCCACCCTATTCCTAACTAGATAATTTTCTTAACAGAATAGCAAACAAAACAAAATAGAAACAATACATCTGATACTTTCATTGAGTGGCCAACCAGCATATCACAGGAAGACCTGTTTGCTGGATGTGCATAAAATTTAAAACATTTGATTATAAAAATGATCTGGACCCCATACTGTTTCATCAGGTTAAATCTCTCAGACCAAATTTATTTTAAATACAGTAGCTCTCTGTTTACCACCTAACTTCTCTTGAAAATCTGCGTAAGTCCTTAGCAGTCCCACCTCTCTGCAATGCACTGTGAAGTTCTTCGACACTATTTCTTCCACTCCAAAGTGAGGCCTGAGAGGACGGCTATTTTAAGAATATTTCTAATATGTCTACACTGGGCCACACAGAACTTTATCACAATAATGCTTACTCACCAACCGTGTTAAGACTCTCACTGAATTTATCCCTAATCCCTGAAAACAGTTTAGAGTTCTTAAGAACTACAGACAAAATAGATCTATTAGCCTGCGAAATTAAAGCGTATGTATTATATACACTTTGCATATGTACACATTTTTTGGAAGACATGAGTACTTTGATAATTTTAAAAGGCTTGTAATAGTAATAAAATAACGTTGCGATTATTCTTCACTCACAGAAGATGAAATATGTAAGTATTGCCAGACTTTCATCTCTACATGCTAAAGCTTTAATAATGGTAAAAATATGCTATATCACCATACCAGACATGATTTAAAGTTTTTCTGGGGCGCCTGGGAGGCTCAATCGGTTAAGCCTCTGACTTTAGCTCAGGTCATGATCTCACTAGTTTGTGGGTTCGAGCTCTGCTTCGGGCTCTCTGCTATCAGTGTGGAGCCCGCTTTGGACCCTCAGTCTCTCTCTGGCCCTCCACTGCTTGGCACGCACGCACACACATTCTCCCTCTCTCTCTCTCAAAAATAAATAAACGTTAAAAAAATGTTTACCTTTCCTCTTGGTTTCATAACTCTGGACCATCAGGTGCACACCCGTAGCTGTGCAGCATCCTTTGGATCAGCCTGGGGTCCGAATATGCCCTCTGGGGCTTTGCTATCAGCTCATTCTTACCTTGCCATTCTGACTGCCGCCCTTTCTCTCTTTTCAAGCTCCTATTCCACTTAATACAGGCATTAAAAAAAGTAAACTCACGAGAGCTTAAGGGCTCGGCTTCTCCAAAGAATCAAGCTCCCAGATCTGGTGCAAGGCTTTGAGAGCTACACAGACAGGACCAGAGTGCCCTGTGGAGGGGCCTCGCCTTGACAAAGCATCTTGCTTCTGTGTGGTACACCATATTTTTCAAAGAGCTCTTATCTATTCCCTCTTTCAATCACCTACAATAATTCTGTGAGGCAGGCTTGGCAGAAGTTACTCGAGCTAAAAGAATTTTTTCCTTCTTGGATGGAGAATAATTTCCCTAAGCTCACACAGAAAATCAACAGCAGAACCAAATCCGAAAAACAGGTCTCCTCACTGGAACACGCCAACCACTAGGATCAGAGAGGTAAACTTACTTTCAAATCCCAGCTAAAAGTTTTCCAGCTGAGTGACCTTTCAGAATTTACCAACTTCCCTCCGTCTCAGTGCCTGGATCTGTAAAACAGGGACGGTAATACCCACCCAGCAGCTCAGTGAGGCCCCCAGCCTGCTGCCTGGCACCTGGTACACTTTAGAGCCCTACTGACCCCAGGTTTCAGCTGCCTGGGGTCTTCGTGAACTCACACACACACACAAAGGCGATGACAGGGCACCCAAACAGCAGTCACTTAATATGGCCCAATCCTTCTCAGACCTTGTTCACCTTTCTCATCTTACCTACATTCCCACAGACACTTATGGAAAGCAAAGATGTGCCAAGAACCATGCCAGAAGTTAGCTGGATCACTTAATCTTTGTTACATAAGGCACACATCCCATCTGGGATTCCAGCATCTGCTACTCTGAGCTTACTATTCTTCCTTTCCAGCAGCCTGACTCCCTTAGCCCTTCGCCCTTTGCCTGGAGCAAAAGCTAACTCCAAAGTGTTTCAACAAATAACCCAAGTATCACAAGAGTTCCACAGCACCTCTAATACCCACTAATTCCTTCATACCACAGATCAACAAACCACACCCACAGGCCAAACCCAGCCCATCCACTTCCTACTTCTGTACAGCTCACGAGGTAAGAATATCTTTACTTTTTTTAATATTTATTTTTGAGAGAGAGAGAGAGAGAGAGAGAGAGAGAGAGAACACAAGCAGGGGAAGAACAGAAAGAGAGGAAGAGAATCTTAAGCAGCCTCCAGGAGGCTGGGGCGGGGGGCGGGGGGGAGCGGGGGTGTGTGTGTGCTTAATCTCATGAACAGTGAGATCATGACCTGAGCTGAACACAAGAGTCAGATGTTCAACTGACTGACCTACCCAGATGCCCCAGAATATTTTTACATAAAAAAAAAATTTTTTAATGTTTATTTTTGAGAGAGAGAGAGAAAGCCGAGTGGGGAAAAGGCAAAAAGAGAGGGAGACACAGAATCCGAAGCAGGCTCCAGGCTGTTAGCACAGAGCCCGATGTGGGCCTTGAACCCACGAAGTGCATGATCATGACCTGAGCTGAAGTTGGCTGCTTCACCATCAGAGCCACCCAGACGTTCCTGTTTTTACATTTTTAAGTGGTTTCAAATCAAAAGATGAATAACATTTTGGGACAGGTATGAGTTAAATGCAATTCAAATAACCGTATACAGGGGCGCCTGGGTGGCGCAGTCGGTTAAGCGTCCGACTTCAGCCAGGTCATGATCTCGCACTCCGTGAGTTCGAGCCCCGCGTCAGGCTCTGGGCTGATGGCTCAGAGCCTGTTTCTGATTCTGTGTCTCCCTCTCTCTCTGCCCCTCCCCCGTTCATGCTCTGTCTCTCTCTGTCCCAAAAATAAATAAACGTTGAAAAAAAAAAAAATAACCGTATACAGGGGCACCTGGGTGGCTCAGTCGGTTAAGCGTCCGACTTCAGCTCAGGTCACGATCTTGCGGTCCATGAGTTCGAGCCCCGTGTTGGGCTCTGGGCTGATGGCTCGGAGCCTGGAGCCTGCTTCCGATTCTGTGTCTCCCTCTCTCTCTGCCCCTCCCCCATTCGTGCTCTGTCTCTCTCTGTCTCAAAAATAAATAAACGTTAAAAAAAATTTTTTTTAGGGGCGCCTGGGTGGCGCAGTCGGTTAAGCGTCCGACTTCAGCCAGGTCACGATCTCGCGGTCCGTGAGTTCGAGCCCCGCGTCGGGCTCTGGGCTGATGGCTCAGAGCCTGGAGCCTGTTTCCGATTCTGTGTCTCCCTCTCTCTCTGCCCCTCCCCCGTTCATGCTCTGTCTCTCTCTGTCCCAAAAATAAATAAACGTTGAAAAAAAAATTTTTTTTTAAACAAATAACCGTATACATACAAAGTGTTACTTGTATAGCCATGCTCATCCATTTACATATTTTCCATGGCTGCTTTCATGTAGGACAACAGCAGAGTTGAGTGGTTGAGACAAAGGCTTAGAACCAACAAAGCTTAAAGTATTTACTACCTTTACAGGGAAATGCTGCTGACCCCTGCTCTATATGTAAACTCTATAATATATCCAACAATAACTTGATAGATCAAGTCTACCAACTTATATCAAGTACTGCCGTGCATTACCTTGTCCATGACTTTGGGGGAGGGGGGGGTAAATAAATCTATACAGTTAGACTTACAGTTTTTATTTATTATTATTTTTTAGACATAATTTTTAGAAGTACTATAGTAACAATGGTCTCCTCAACATTTTCGGTGCTCCCATCCCAGTTCATATCAAAGAGTCAACTGAGGTCATACTTGTTACTTATTAAAAAGACTTATGTTGGGGCGCCTGGGTGGCGCAGTCGGTTAAGCGTCCGACTTCAGCCAGGTCACAATCTCGCACTCCGTGAGTTCGAGCCCCGCGTCGGGCTCTGGGCTGATGGCTCGGAGCCTGGAGCCTGTTTCCGATTCTGTGTCTCCCTCTCTCTCTGCCCCTCCCCCGTTCATGCTCTGTCTCTCTCTGTCCCAAAAATAAATAAAAACGTTGGAAAAAAAAAAAAAATTAAAAAAAAAAAAAAAAAAAAAAAGACTTATGGGCACCCAGGTGGTCAGTTAAGTGCCTGACTTTGGCTCAGGTCATGATCTCACCCTGCATCAGGTTCTGTGCATATAGCTCAGAGCCTGGAGCCTGCTTTGGATTCTGTGTTTCCCTCTCTCTCTCTGCCCTCCCCAGCTCTCTCTCTCTCTCTCTCTCTCTCAAAAATAAATATTTTTTAAAAATTTGAAAAAAACTTAGTGTTAAGTGCTATGTGTTTGCCTATACAATGACATTTAATTATAAACTAAAATTTAAAATACATATTTCAAGTAGCCATTAGGATGGCACCTATCAAAAAAAAAACAAAAACAAAATAATAGGTGTTGGCAAAGATATGGAGAAACTGGAACTCATCTTGCGCATTGCTGATAGGCATGTAAAATGGTGCAGCCGCTGTGGAAAACAGTATGGTAGTTCCTCAAAAAGTTAGATATAGATTTACCATATGATCAGCAATTTCACCTCAGGGTATATAGCCAAAAGAACCGAAAGCAGGGACTCAAACAGATACTTGTACACCCACGTTCATAATAGCATTATGAGCAATATTCCGAAGGGTAGAAGCAACCCAAGTGCCCATCAACAGATGAATGGATAAACAAAACATGGTATAATACGTGCAATGGAATATTATTCAGCAACTAAAAAGCAACTAAAAAAATTCTAACATGCGCTACAACATGGATGATCCTTGAGGACTTTATGCTAAGTGAAATGAGCCAGGCACAAAAGGACAAACACTGTATGATTCTACTTTTCTTAAGGATCTAGAGTAATCAAGTTCCCTATCATTGAGACAGAAAGTAAAATGGTGGTTGCCAGGGACTGGGGGAGAATGGAGATTAGGAAGTTAGTATTTAATGGGTACAAAGTCTCAGTTGGGGAAGATGAAAAAGCTCTAGAGGTAGACAGTAGTGCTGATGACTGCACAGCAGTGTGAGCATACTTAATGCCAGTGAACTATATACACTTAAAAATGGTTACAATGGTGGGGTGCCTGGATGGCTCAGTCAGTTAAGCATCTGACTCTTGATTTTGGCTCAGGTCATGATCTCAAAGTTCATGAGTTCGAGCCCCACCTCAGGCTCTATGCTGTCAGCATAGAGGCCGCTTTGGATCCTGTCTCCCTCTCTCTCTGCACCCCCCTTGCTGCCCCTCCCCACTCTCTGCCCCTCCCCCTCGTTCTCTCAAAAATAAACATTTAAAAAAAATGGTTAAAATGGTAAATTTTAAAGTATGTGTATTTTAACATAAGTTTTAAAAATTTAGCTAACCAAAAGACTTGTCATTAATAAAATATGACATACTCAATACAATAGATATAAAAAGGAATGAAGTACTGATTTATGCTATAATATATAGATGAACTTTGAAATCACCAGTCACAAAAGACCACTTATTGTATGATTCCATTCATATGAAAGGTCCAGAACAGGTAAATCCACAGAGACAGAAGCAGATTATTGGCTGTCGGAGCCTAGTGGGGCGGGGGGAAGGGAAGTGACTTCTTAACGGGTATGGGGCTTATTTGGGGATAAAATGTTCTGAAACTACACAATGGCAATCATTGTACAACACTATGAATTACGTGCCACTGAACTGTACTCTTAAAAATGTTAATGATGGTAAATTTATTTTTGCGTATTTTACCACTATTTTAAAAATAAAATAAAAAATTGCACTGTTCAGGGGCCCCTGGCTGGCTCAGCTGGTAGAGCATGTGACTCTTGATCTTGGGGTTGTGGGTTCGAGCCCCATGTTGGGTGCAGAGATTACTTAAAAATAAAATCTTTAAAAAAAAAATGCACTATTCAAAAAAAAAAATTGCCAACAGCTCACTTAGACAGCAAATAGCTAAGCAGCAAAGACACATCACTGAGAACTAGGCCCTAGCCTACTACTAACACAGCAATATGTGTTATGTCACATAAATGCTATTAGTCTGGCCAAAAAGTGGGGGGGGGGGGGCATTTTCTTAATAAATGTAATTCTCTGGTTATTTCTTGACACAAATTTGGAAAACTATTATATTGTTAATAGGAAGATTTCATCACGTCCTGGAATTAGATTAGAGCACTACTTCATGTCACACACAGACGAGAACAGTTTGATTTTAGGTGCTATATATAGGAGTTCACGCCAGTAAGAAATGAGCTACACACTGGAACACTGGAGAGAAGGCGTGAAGGTGATCTCTTCACAGGAGGCAGCCCAGGGCCCCAGTTCATGTCTCAGCCATTTGCCCCCAGACCTGTCCACAGAAGGGAGAGGGCTCTTCCTCCAAAAAAAAAAAAAAAAAAAAAGCATCAGGGAAAACGCTATCTTCAAGTAGAAACAAACGCCAAACGCATTTAGAAGCAAAGGAACATGAAGGTTGTTGCTCTGCAGCTCTATCTCACTGTAACTCACTTCCAATATTTAAAATCAAACTGGCAGTCTCGCACTTTCAATAGGGACAGCTCAGTTGAGAATTTAAGTCAGAAGACATGGTCTTCAAGGGTTGTCACGTTAACCACATAAAACTAATGTAATAAAAGCCAACCTGACAGATTCTTGGCAGCAAAATTATTTGTAAACACATATATCATGAGCTTAGATTAAGAATAGAAGCTTTTGGGGCGCCTGGCTGGCTCAGTCGGTTAAGTGTCCAACTTCGGCTCAGGTCATGATCTCACGGTTTGTGGGTTCGAGCCCCACGTCGGGCTCTGTGCTGACAGCTCGGGGCCTGGAGCCTGCTTCAGATTCTGTGTCTCCCTCTCTCTCTGTCCCTCCCCCACTTGTGCTCTGTCTCTATCAAAAATAAATAAAAATGTAAAAAAAAATTTAAAACAAAAGAACAGAAGCTTTTATTTTGGTTGTATTCAAGGGAAGAAGCAGTAAAGTAAAAACACTAAAAATAAGCACTATGAGAAACCAAAGTTACAAGAATAACCAAAGCTAATAAATGCAATTAAGAAAAAGAGGCAGATGCCCAGCTCAGGGGAAGGGACCCTTTACCACCATCTAGGACAGAGGCAATACAGAAAGCAGGCAACAATGAGATGCCCTCTAAATGGTTACTACAGAAAAAGAAAAGGAAAACAAAAAAGCAAAACAAGCTCCTCCTGCCAAACTTGAAGGTCAGGATCCCTACCTTAATTGTTTAAACTTGAGGGGGAAAAATTAAATTCACCAGCAGCAGAGGAAATAAAACAGTGTTTGTCAAACATTGAGAAGTGCGTCTCAAACCAGGTCTGCGGATACTTCTCCCAGTCTATACACTCTCTGTGAGAATTTTTAAATTGTGTGTTTTCATTTTAATATTACCCTAAAAACATTAGCATAAGCCTGTTCTGGATCACCCAGACGCTTCCCTGGAAACAGAGAGCTGCCCAGGGATTTCCCGGCCCACGTGTGCTGTTGTGCCTACCACGAGGCTTAGGCCAAATAACAGGATGTTAACTGGTCTGTACCAATAGTCAAGAACAGAGTAAGAACTGATAAGTGCATAACGCACATATCCAACTAAAGGTCAAATGACACCCCTGCACAGTTTTATTGTTTTCAGACTTGAGAAAAGTGGGGAGAGAACAGAGGAGTCAGGTGGCCAGGTAAAAAAGGCATTCCCAAATTCCCAATGCATTCCCAACACCACAGCAGATAATACTATAGTCGCAGTAAATGTACCAAGTTGAGTAAAACATCATCTGTCCCATAAAATTGATTTTAATTTTATTGGTTTTGTCATTTTATCTATATCTAATTTGTTAATCTGTCTTGTTTTTAAAATCTTTTAAGCATAAGAAATTCATCCTTGCGTGTATTCTTACATTACAATAAAAATAACTTAAACTAGGGGTGCCAAGAGGAGTCAACTGGGGAAGGACAGTCTTTTCCACAAATGGTGCTGAGGAAAGATTTGAATGGGCTTTTCTTCAAAGAAGATATACACATGACCACTAAGCAGAAAAGATACTCAACATCATAAGCCATTTGAGAAAAACAAATCAAAAGCATTTCAACCCATTAGGAGAGCTATTATAAAAAGGAAAAAGAAAAAAGAAACAGAAAATAACAAGTATTGGTGAGGATGTGGAAAAAAATCAGGACTTCCCTGTACTGCTGGTGGGAATATAAAATGATTTAGCTGTGGTGGAAAACTGTTTGGCAGTTCCCCAAAAAGTTAAACATAGAATTATCATATGATCCAGCAATTCCACTCCTAGGTATAAATCCAAAACAACTGAAAGCAGAAACTCAAGATACTTATACACCAATGTTCAAAGCATTAATCACAATAACCAACAGGTGGAAACACGGCAAATATCCATCAACAGATAAATGGATAAATGAGATATGGTATAACTATACTGCAGAGTATTAGCGTAAAAAGGAAATGCTGATACATACCACAACATGGATAAAACTTAAAAACATTACACTAAATGAAATAATGAGCCAGATAACTAAAGGACAACTATTGTATGATTCTCCTTATATGTGGTACCTAGAATAAGCAAATTCATAGAACAAGTAGAACAGAGGTTAGTTGTTACCTAACAACTGGGGGGGGGGGGATGGAGCATAACTGTTTAATGGGTGTAGAGTTTCTAGTTGGGATGATGAGAAAGTTCTGGAAATGGATAATGGCAATGATTGCACAACAACGTGAATGTATTTAATGCTACCGAACTGTATGCTTGAAAATAGTTAAAATGGTACATTTTAGGGGTGCCTGGCTGGCTCAGTCAGAAGAGCATATGACTCTTGATCTCCGGATTATGAGTTGAAGCTACACATTGTGTGTAGAGATTACTTAAAAATAAAATCTTTAGGGGCACCTGGGCGGCTCAGTTTAAGTGTCCTACTCTTGATCTCGGCTCAGTCATGATCTCACGGTTCATGAGACTGAGCCCTGCGTTGGGCTCTGCACTGACATCACAGAGCCTGTTTGGGATTCTCTCTGTCCTTCTCTGCCTCTTCCCTGCTTGTGCTCTTTCTCTCTCAAAATAAACTTTAAAAACAAAAAAATAAGGGGTGCCTGGGTGGCTCAGTGGATTAAGCATCTGACTTCAGCTCAGGTCATGATCTTGCATTTCATGAGTTTGGGCCCCACATCGGGCTCTGTGCTGACAGCTCAGAGCCTGGAGCCTGCTTCAGATTCTGTGTCTCCCCCTCTCTCTGCCCCTCCCCTGCTTGTGCTCTCTCTCTCTCTCTCAAAACATGAGTAAATGTTAAAAAAAAGTTTTAATATATATAAAATAAATAATAAAAATAAAAACAAAAAATAAATAAAATCTTAAAAAAAAAGTAAATTGTATGCTATATATATTTTATCATACCACCAGAAAAACTTAACACCAGATATGTGCCAAAAATATTGTTTTGGTTTTCTTTTAATGTTTATTTATTTATTTTGAGAGAGAGAGAGAGAGCAAGGGAGGGTCAGAGAGAGAGGGAGAGAGAGAGAATCCCAAGCAGGCTCCACACTGTCAGCACAGAGCCTGATGTGGGGCTCAATCTCATGAACCATGAGATCATAGCCTGAGCCAAAATCAAGAGTCAGATGCTTTACCAACTAAGCCACCAGGCAGCCTTCCGTCAAAAATGAGAAAATTTGAGAGACACTGCTACAGTTAGAATTAAAAATTGAACTATTTATGTAATGTTTAAAAATACAGACATAATCAATATATATTGCTAGGAACATAAACACAGGAGCATAAAAACATAAATGAAAAGGACATATATCTACCTGTCTTGCAAGAGTGGTTACGCCTGAGAAAGGAGGGAGGTATATGGGAGGCGTACCAAAGGATGTTCAAGTGTATCCAAAAAGTTGCATTCCTTAAATTTCAAAACGGAGGGAAGGAGAGAAGGGGAAAAGGAGAGAGGCAGGAAAAAGAAAAAAGAAGTCAAATTTGTTAAATCCAGTAATCGGGTTCATCATGTTACTTTAGATCCTCTCCATACCTTTAAAGTAGTTAATAACAAAAATATGAAATGACTAAGAATCAAAAGTTACATAATGAGCCACTCTACACAATAAATGAGCAGACGGCCCACTGACAGGCCGACTTACCATCAACAGAACCTTCTACTTCCCTCCTCTCTCTCCACAGATCTAAGATGCCATCAACAGCAATCAGAACTGCCAATCAGCATTCACTAGCCAGACTTACCTCGCACTCTGAGCACACAACTGGTCCTACAATTTTTGCATGCCTCCCAACTGCCAGTTAAAGAAATTCTAGTTCCCATTAGCAGTAAAACTGCAGCCATTTTTACCAACGAACAAATAAATTCCTATCAGGCTAGCAATATAGTAAAGACTCTTTCATCATTACTTACTGTGAGTTATCTGAAAGTTGTCATTAATAAAAACTGAAAACAACTGCAACTTTTGCCAGTTATATCAAGACTGTACAAATATGATCAGGGTAGAAATAACCCTAGAGTCAGCCCCCACCCAACATATCCAGGCACACACACAGACCAGGTCTTTTCTCCTCCTTTGTAGCTGAAACACTATTTCTATTTCACTACTAACACTATTTCATACTGTGCAAGTATGGGAGATGTGAAAGCATACCAGGTCAAAATGAGACTAAGAACCCAAAGGGGAAAACTCCTAGGTATCTACCCACAAGAACTGAAAATGCAGCCCACACAGAAACCTTTCCTAGCAGCATTATTCACAATAGCAGAAGAATGGAAACAGCCCAAGTGTCCAGGACTGATGAATGGATAAATACAATGTGCTCTATCCGCACAATGCAATGTTACTCTGCCACATAAAGGAATGAAGCTCTAGCACCTGCTACAACATGGATGAACCTTGACAACATTATGCTAAGTGAAAGAGGACAGATACCACATATACCGTAGGATTCCATTTACAAGAAATGTGCAGAACAGGCAAATCTATAAGGACAGGAAATAGACTGCGGACAGCCTGGGGCTGGGGAGTTTTGGGGAAAGATAGAGAATAACTGCTAATGGATATGCGGTTTCTTTGGGGGGATAATGAAAATGTTCTACTTAATTCTGGTGATGCCTGCACACAACTCTGGGAAAACACTAAAAACCATTTGAAGTGTACATCTCCAATGGATGAACTATATGATTGTATGATTTTTAGCTCAAAAAGGCTGCTATTTAAAAAAAAGAAAAAAAAAAAAAGGAGGGGGGGGGGGCAGGACAGGCTGCCATCACAGCCCTAAAAAGATTCTGCCTTAATTTGTATGCACATAAGAGGAATAGAAGAACCTGTAAGTCAATAAAAAGATGTATACATCCAGGAAATTAATGACTTATACAAACCAAAATAAATGAAAACAACTTAACATTTTAGTTAGTACGTGGACTAAGGTAACAGGCAAATTGTTGCAGACCACATTACATTAGGACCCAAAGTGTCTAGAAATCCCAGGGTCACCACTTATCTGAGGCCATTCAGAACTTTTAATGTAAAAACTACCTAATACTTGAGTCCCAATAGCTTCTTACATGTCACTACAAAGTCCACAAATCTGTACCTGCCCATCTCAGCTCCCTCCTGGGCACTGCTGGTTTCACAAGACAAAGCATCCACAGAAGGTAAAAACAAAAACAAACAAACAAACAAACCACAGAAACCTCTTTTTACCATTAACTTTCTTTTATTTATCTATTTTTTATTTTTTTAATGTTTCTTTATTTTTGAGAGACAGAGTGTGAGCAGGGGACGGGCAGAGAGAGAGGGAAACACAGAATCCGAAACAAGCTCTGAGCTGTCAGCACGGAGTCCAACGCAGGGTTTGAACTCATGAACTGCAAGATCATGACCTGAGCCAAAGCTGGACACTTAACCGACTGAGCCACCCAGGCGACCCTCTTTTTACTATCAACTTCCTTACCAGTGAGCACATATTACATGTCCTTAAATTTCCCATTACTCAGGGAACTTTGTCTCATTCCATGGAAAGGTACATGGACCCAGATAATTCTTTGGCATTCTTCTTCACTGGACAACACAATCGCCCATTTCTGGAACTGCTGACTCCCTCACCTTACCTTGCTCCCGGTCATCTGATCTTCTGGCCAAGGACAAACAGCCACTGTTCTAAGTCAGTGGTGCCAAGTCCACCATCACCTCACTATCAGATATGAGTTGATAAGCATGAGAAAAATGAAAACATTAACACACTAGTGCGAATCCCACGTAAAATGACAAAACAACACACTGACATCGATGTCAAAACACCAACACCAACACCATAAACCCACGGGGCAAAAATCTCACAACCCTATACCAAGACAAAAATAAGTAAAATGATAAAAGCTCATCTACTTGGGGGCAGAAGAGAGGAGCCTGGGTAGCCCCCAGAAAGTGGTAAAGCTCCTCCCCCTTCACTGTTAGCCTCACAATCTTCCTGGCAACATAGAAGAAACCCAGCGATCTTATTTTGAGGAACACAGATGGAGAAAGTAGCTGAAAAGCAAACAACGCTTTGCGCAAGTATGCTTCCAGCGCTTTCTTCACACTAGAAAATCAAAAGTGACTTGGAAGTCCAACAACAGGGGAGAACTAAAGTAAAACTTTGTATATTCACATAGGAAAATATATTAACCCCCTCCAAGAAAGGCTGCATTTGTAGACTATGTAAATACATGGAAAAGACCACGCAAAATGTAAACTAAGGGAAGCACTAACACTATTTGTGTTGATGAAAATTATTTTTAAAAACGGATCTTTTGGGGCGCCTGGGTGGCGCAGTCGGTTAAGCGTCCGACTTCAGCCAGGTCACGATCTCGCGGTCCGTGAGTTCGAGCCCCGCGTCAGGCTCTGGGCTGATGGCTCGGAGCCTGGAGCCTGTTTCCGATTCTGTGTCTCCCTCTCTCTCTGCCCCTCCCCCGTTCATGCTCTGTCTCTCTCTGTCCCAAAAATAAATAAACGTTGAAAAAAAAAAATTAAAAAAAAAACAAAAAAACAAAAACGGATCTTTTACAATGACACAAATAAGAATTTATGGAGACTAATAAACAGTTGACACTTTATAATGAAAAGCTTCTTTGAAATGGCCAAGTTATTATTTTATGGTCAAATTGATCAAATATACAAGAAAACTTACAATATACCCAACCTAAAGTTTCTAATGCTATTGCAAAAGGCAAGCACCAAAGAAAATGCAGAACACATCAAATTCTCTTGATATTTCTTGCTGTTTTGACACAATTATTCTGGCTACCATTATCTGTTAATTGTCTTCACATCACTACCCTAATTCAGCATTTTTTACAAAATGTTTCCAAGTCAGCACCCAGCACACTGGCACTGGGTACACAGTTATTAGCAGACGTAATTCGGGGTCTACATGGCAAACCCAAAATACTCCTCGTATTTATGACAGTTACAAACAAAAAGCTGACACATGCTCTGCCATTTTGTGCCTTCACTCAAATACCTGCAAGTTCAGTGACGCCCAGCAAATTCTCCTGAGTCAGTTCAATCAGCTCCTGCAGCAGGGCCTGGCTGGAGGACGATTTGGCACTGAACCGTACAGCCCCTGCCCCAGCAATCACACTGCGCACGTGCACACAGAGCCATGCACAAGAATGCTCCCTGCAGCACTGGGAACGGCCTCTGTGTTCATCAATAGGAGAATGGCCTAAAGAACTATGGTACAGCTATACAGCTGCACAGAAGTGGACATGAAAATAAGCAAAAGTTATAGAATAGTATTTATTTTCTTTGCTCAGTCTACCTGATACAGAAAAGTTCTGGAAGGATCCACAGGACACTGGGAACCATCACTATCTCTGAGGAAGACGCTAGGACTCAGAACGGCAGTCATATGGGACTCCCAACTTTTCTGTAACGTTTCAGTTTTTACAAGGAGAATAAATTCATGCCTCATTTATATAATTAAAATTTAAGAAATATCTCTGGGTCACAAACTGCATGTGCTTTATCTAGTATTCCATTCAGGGAATTCAAATCCATATGAACGCAGGCAGCTCAAATCTAAGTGCAAAAGGACATTGAAGGCATAGTGTCTTCACATGTAAATACACAAACATTTCCCTCTATACTCCTCCAACAATATAATCTTCCTCGCTTAAAAACAAACCCAGACCCCGTCCTCTACAAAAAAAAATTTTTAAAAAGGTGCTTTTAGTACAAGACCAAATTTTTTAAAATTTTACACACCATCTCAAATTCTTTAAGAAGCAGTTTTATTTTTAGTCTAAAAAATAACAGCATTATAAGGCCTGAGCCAAGCTTCACTTCATTAAAATGATATCTGCTGCCCATGTAATGGTTCTGAAATTGTTTCATTCACTTGGTCTAGTTTTAAGCAACACAGAAAAATTAGTATTCCACCTTGAGTGTGGCCTCGGAGGACTTCCAGTACCTCACAGTCCTCCTGGACCAGGAAGGAGTCCTTGAACAGCAGCGGGGTCTGAGGGTTCTGAGCTCCCTAAGGGATTTGGGAATCAGCCAGGTTTGGGAAGCCATGCTTTAAAAGAACCTTTAAGCAGCACCTCTCAACTTGTGCTGAATATGATCATTATTTTTTAAAGTATGATGGGAAAGCCACCCTTCCCCCCTACAGACCTATTAAATCAGAATCTCTGGAGAGCAGGTTCCAGTCATCAGGAATTTTTCCCCCTCAGATTGAGAACGCTGCTTTGAAGTAACTGGTTTAGGAGTCACTGATCTCAAGCTCATTAAGCAGAACACCATTATCTGCATGGGTTGTAGAAACAGTGGCATGCTAGGGGAGGAGGTAAGACACCAATGCTGGTTTTATTTGAAATCAGAGTTTGGACTGATAGGGCCCAGACTACTGATACACAGAGACCTGTTATAAAGTAGGACTAAGAAGCTCTGGTTTCAGATAAAGATAAAGTCACTCCATTAGCTGTGAAACTTGGTAAAGTCATTTAACCTCTCTGAGGTTCAACTGATCACTTTTTTAAAAAGGATTGAAATAAGTGACCTCTGAAGATCCTTTGATCTCAAATCCCAGTAGCTACAAATCAGTCAAGGCCACAAGCAGGGTGGTCCTTAAATAAATGCATGAATATCTTCTATAAGTATCAGATTCATCATATATACATTTCTGTCTTGTCTACATAAAAATCCTATTCCTCATCACACCATAAGAAATCCTAACTGAACATAATTATGTTCTATCAGATCAACCATAAAAGAAATTAGGGGGGTGTCTGGGTGGCTCAGTCAACTGAGCGTCCGATTCTTGGTTTCGGCTCAGGTCGTGATCTCATGGTTCATGAGTTTGAGCCCTGCATTAGGCTCTGCACCTACAGCACAGAGCCTGCTAAGCATTCTCTCTCTCCCTCCCTCCCTCTCTCTCTCTCTCTCTCTCTCTCTCTGTCCCTCCTGCATACTCACTCACTCACTCTCTCTCTCTCTCTCTCTCAGAATAAGTAAACATTAAAAAAAAAAAAGAAAAGAAAAGATAATTAAACTAGTCAAATAAGTCCCAAGATAAATAAAAACATTTGGCATAAAAGAAAATTTTCAAATAACTCTTTAACCTTTTCCTTGGCAACATTCTAATTTTTAAAAAATCTTTCCATTTTAAAATATTGTATTAAAATACACATAACAGGGCACCTGGGTGGCTGAGTCAGTTAAGCGGCCGACTTCGGCTCAGGTCATGGTCTCGTGGTCCGTGGGTTTGAGCCCCGCGTCAGGCTCTGTGCTGACAGCTCAGAGCCTGGAGCTTGCTTCAGATTCTGTGTCTCCCTCTCTCTAACCCTCCCCCGTTCATGCTCTGTCTCTCTCTGTCTCAAAAATAAACATTAAAAAAAAAATTTTTTAATAAAAAAAAATACACATAACACAAAATTTACCATTTGAACCACTTTTCAGTGTACAGTTCTATGGCAGGAAGTACATTCACAGTGTTGTGTGACCATCACTACTATCCACCTTCTTTTTATTATTTTTTATTATTTATTCTTTTTATTTTTTTATTATTTTTCTATTTTTTTTTAATTTTTTACATAGGCTCCACAACCAGTGTGGAGCTCAGTGTGGGGCTTGAACTACTCACAAACCTGAGATCGAGACCTGAGCTGAGATCAAGAGTCTGACCAACGGAGCACCCAGGTATCCCTACAGAACTTTTTAAAAGACCACTTTATTGATTAGAACTTTGCAATCTTCCCCAAGTGGAAGTCTGTACCCATTAACACTAAAATTCTCCTTTCTCTTCTCCCGGCAGCTCCTGGCAACCATAATTCAACTATCTGGTTTCTATGAATGACTACTCTCTAGGCACCTCACAAAAACTGAATCATTCAATATCTGTCCTTTGTGACTGGGTTTTTTTTCATTTGGCATGTTATCAAGGTTCATCCATGTTGTAGCACATAGCAGAATTTCCTTCCTTTTTAAGGCTAAATAATATTCCATTGTATGTATATACCACATTTTGTTTCTCCATTCATCCATTAACAAATACTTGAGTTGCTTCGTTCTGATTTTTCTAACCATATGTCATTTTGAATGAAGTCACATACAGTAGAGATGAGAGAACCTTACATCACCAGCGTCTCTTATAAATAAATAAATAAATAAATAAATAAATAAATAAATACATAAGCAAGCAAGCAGACCACACTCTGCAACATAAAACAGACCTTCACATATTTAAAATAACAGAAATTGTACAAAGTATGCTCTTGAATTACACTAGACATCAGTAACAAAAAGATAACTGAAAAATCCCAAAATACAATATTTGGAGATTAAACACAATACATGGAGATTAAATAAAACATAGGTCAAAGAAGAAGTCTCAAGAGCTATCTCTAACTAAATGAAACTACAACTTATCAAAACTTGTGGAATGCAGAGAAAGCAGGACTTAGAGAAAATTTATAGCACTGAATGCAAATATTAGAAAAGATAACAGATCTAAAAATCTAAGAATCTAAGTTTCTACCTTATGCAACTAGAAAAATATGAGCAAATTAAATTCAAAGTAAGAGCAAGCAAATAAATAAAGCTGGAGCAGAAATCAATAAAAATAAGATCAATAGAGAAAAATCAAGGAAGCCAAAAGGTAATTCTTTGAAAAGACCAATAAAACTGATAAATCTCTAGCCAGGTTAATTGAGAAAAAAGAGAAGACACAAATTACTATTATCAGAAATGAAAGAACGGTCATTACTACTAAGCCCAAGGACATTAAGAGAATAATAAAGGATTATTATGAACAACTCTATGCCCACAAATTAGATAATCTAGATGAAACAGACCAATTCCTTGAAAGAGACAATCTATCAGAATTTACACAAGGTGAAAAGAACAATCTGAATAGGCCTATATCTAGTAAGGAAACTGAATCAATAACTAATAACCTTTTAAAACTGGAAACAGATGGGTTCACTGGTGAAATCTCCCAAAGCTTTAAGGAAGAAATTATCTCAAGTCTCTACAATCTCTTCCAGAAAACAAGAGAGAAAATACTGTCTAATTCATTCTATGAGGCAAGCATTACCCTAATCCCCAAACCAGACAAACACATTAGAAGAAAGAAAAACTACAGACCAATAGCTCTCATTAACACAAATGTAAAAATCCTGGACAAAATACTGGTGGACTAAATCAAACAATGTACAAAAAAAAAAAAAATTATATACCATGACCAAATAGGATTTATTTCAGGTATGCAAGACTGGTTCAAGATTCAAAAATAAATTTATGTAATCCATCCATACATCAATAGACTAAAGAATAAAAAAAAATCCCACAATCCTATCGATACAGAAAAAGCATTTGAAAAAATCCAACACTGAATCAAAATTCTCAACAAACTGAAAACAGAGGGGAAGTTGCTCAACTGGACAAAGAACATATACAAAAATCCTACCGCTGATATACTTAATGATGAGAAATTAGATGCTTTCCTGCTAAGATTAGAAACAAGGCAAGATGTCTGCTCTCACCACTTTTTTAAAAAAACTTTTTTTAATCTTTATTTTTGAGAGAGAGAGAGCGAGCAAGCAGGGGAGGAACAGAGAGAGAGGAAGACACAGAATCCCAAGCAGGGTCTAGGCTCTGAGCTGTCAACAGAGAGCCCAATGTGGGGCTCAAACTCATGAACCACAAGTTCATGACCTGAGCCGAAGTTAGACGCTTAAACCGACTGAGCCATCCAGGTGCCTCTCATTCTCACCACTTTCATTCAACATCATATTGGAAGTCTTAACAGATGCAACAATACAAGAAAAGAGAAGTGTACAGATTGGGAAGGAAAAAAATAAAACTTCCTTTGTTTGCTGATGACATGATGATATGTAGAAAATCCCAAAGAAACAACAAAAAAATTCCTGGAATTAATAAACCATTAAGGTTTCAGGATACAAGGTTAATAAAACTCAATTATTTTTTGTTCTATACCAACAATAAACAACTGGAATTTGAAATTTAAAATGCAATACCATTTACATTAGCATCCGAAAAAAAGCAGAAATACTTAGGTATAAATCTAACAACATACGTGTAAGATCTCTATGAAGGAAACCACAAAACTCTAAAAAAATCAAAGAAGATCTAAAGAAATGGAAGACAATTCCAGGTACATGGATAGGAATCAAGATGTCACTGTCATTTCTTCCCAACTGTATCTACAGATTCAAGGAAATCCCAATAAAAATTCCAGCAAGATTATTTTGTGTATTATCAATAAACTGATCCTAAAATTTATATGGAAAGGGAAAAGATCCAGAATAACCAATACAACACGGAAGAACAAAGTTGGAGGGCTGTCACTACCTGACTTCCAAGACTTAGTATAAAACTAATCAAACAAAACAAAGTAATCAAGACAGTATGGCTAAGAAGACAAATAGATCATAGAACAGAATAGAGAGCCCAGGAGTGCCTGGGTGGCTCAGTCAATTAAGCGTCTGACTCTTGATTTCAGCTCAGGTTATATCTCATGGTTTGCGAGTTCAAGCCCCACACTGGGCCCTGTGCTGACAATGTGGAGCTGCTTAGAATTCTCTCTCTCTCTCCCTCTCCCTCTCTCTGTTCCTCCCCTGCTTGTGCTTCTTCTCTCTCAAAATAAGTAAATAAAAAGAATAGAGAGCCCAGAATGAGACCTACACAAAATATAGTCTACTGATCTTTGACAAAGGAGCAAAGGCAATAAAAGCAAGAAAAGATGGTCTTTTTAGCACGGTGACAGAAGAACTGGACATTCACATGCAAAAAAATGAACCTAGACACTGATATTCCACCTTTCATAAAAATGAACTCAAAATGGATCACAGACTTAAATGTAAAACACAAAACTATAAAATTCCTAGGACATAACTTAAGAGAAAATCTAGGTGACCCTGTGTTTGGCAATGACTTTTCAGACACAATACTGAAAGCACAATCCATGAAAGAAAGTATTGCTAAGGTGGATTTCACTAAAAGTAAAAACTTCTGCTTCGCAAAAGACACTGTCAAGAGAATGAAAAGGCAAGCCACAAATTGAGAGAAAATTTTTACAAAACACGTATTGATAAAGGCCTGGTATCCAAAATACACAAAGAACTCTTAAAACTCAAAAATAAGAAAATAACCCAATTTAAAAAAACAAGACCCGAGCAAACACCTCACCAAAGAATATACAGAGGCAAATAAGCATATGAAAAGATACTTGACATCATACGTCACTAGGGAACTGCAAATTAAAACGAGACACTATTACACATGTATCAGACTAGCCAAAACCCAGAACACTGACAACATCGAATGCTAGCAAATATGTGGGATGGCAGAAACTCATTCATTGCTGGTGGGGATGTAAAATAGTACAGTCACTTTAGAAGACAGTTTGGCAGTTTCTTAAAAAACTAAACATACTCTTACCATAAGATCCAGCAATCTTCCTCCTTGGCATTTACTCAAATGAGCTGAAAACTTATGTAAACACAAAAACCTGCATACAGATGTTTTATTCATAATTGCCAAAACTCGGAACAACCAAGCTATCTTTCAACAGGTAACTAGATACATAAATTGTATTACATCCGTACAATGGAGTACTATTCAGCAATAAAAATAAATAAATAAAAGTAAAAAAAGAGCTATCAAGCCAGGAGAAGATATGGAGGAAACCTGAATTCATAGAGTGGAAAGCAGACACATACTACATGATTCTAACTACATGACATTCTGGAAAATGTAAAATTATGAAGACAGTAAAAAGATCAGTGACTGCGGGGCTCAGGGAGAGAGGGGAGGATGAAGCACAGATTTTTAAGACAGTGAAACTACCCTGTACGATGGTATGATGATGCATACAAGTCATTATACATTTGCCAAAACCTACAAAACGTACAAAACAAAGACTGAATCCTAATGTAAAAACCATGGACTTTAATTGTACTGCATTGATAATGCAGCTCATCAGTCATAACACGCAAGATGGTAATTATAGGAGAAATGGGATGGAAATAGGGGAGAGTGGGAGGATGAGGATTCTGTACTTTCTGCTCAGTTATTCTGTAAATACAAAAGTGCTCAGGGGCACCTGCATGGCTCGGTTGGTTAAGCGTCCGACTTTGGCTCAGGTCATGACCTTGCGGTTCGTGGGTTCAAGCCCCATGATGGGTTCTGCAGACAGGGCACAGCCTGCTTAGGACCCTCTGTCTCTCTCTCTCTCTGCCCATCCCCCACTCATGCGCACACACATGCTCTCTCTCTCTCTCAAAAACAAATAAACATTAAAAAAAATGCTCAAAAAAAATTCTAATACACACACACACAGATGCCTTGTGGTGGAGAAAAAATAGAGGAACAGCTACCTCAGGACAGAAAAGTCCTGGACTACCTCTATGTTGGCCAGGCCTCAGAGATGACCTTATGTACTGACTTCCACAGAAAGGGCTACGACAAACTCCTAAGGAAGCTGAAGCCACACTGTGACCGGGGGGTTGGGTTCTGGTCATCATCTTGGAGCCTTCT
Source organism: Lynx rufus (assembly GCF_022079265.1). Lineage (NCBI taxonomy): Eukaryota > Metazoa > Chordata > Mammalia > Carnivora > Felidae > Lynx > Lynx rufus. The sequence goes on along the minus strand of NW_025814830.1, from coordinate 24,237,023 downwards.
TTTACAGAGGCCATGCAGCCCTTTCTTTACACAGCTGCCACCATGCTTGCTATGTGGTTTTTATACGTAAATAGCGGCTTTTAAAATAAATATTTGATTGGGGGGTAAAAAAAAAATCACTTGATTTACTAGCGACAGGAATCCTTCCTATAATGCTGTATGGGTTATGTTAGCCTGAGGGGAGGAATGATTCACATTAAGGTAAAAGAATATTAACACAAGAGGAAGAAATACAATCCAAGTTTAATTTCAAGCAAAAATAAATGTGTTACTCCTGGTTGCTGGCATTAAGGCTGTGAGAACTCCGTTCCCTAAACAGAGGCTCACAGGCCACTGGATCTACCATGGTTTTCTTCAGCTAACACAAGTTGAAAGCAAAGGTCAGGTGTGGCTGCGGGCAAAGGGCTCCCTTGGCCAGTCCCAGCCACCGACCAATAGCCAAGCACAGCTCACTACAGGGAGAAGTACTGCTTTTTCCACACATGGTGCACTAGTCAGCCCAAAGCCATTTCAGCTTTTTGCATGCAGCCCACACGCTTCTCTCTGCTCACTAACAGAACCAGTTAGAAGTTATATCTCCTCTTCTCACTCCTATCCTGTGTCCCCAGTAAGAATTGTGCCCTAAGGATAACTTAATAGCTGAGGAGGAAAAGTTCCTCCTTTTAGGGGTGTTCCAGCTGACAACTGATAAAGGTTCAAGAGAATATCACAACTTTACAACCCTAATAATGAACTAGTAAATATATGCAATGATCATTAATGGCTACTAATATCACAAAAGGAAAGACACTCAGACATTATGTATCTTATGGGAAAAGTACAGATCATCATCTATGAAGTATACTTGCAAAAAAAAAAAACCAATAAAAAAACATAAATAAGCCGCTAGATCTAATTACAACTTTATAGAAAATACAGGGGGACAAAGGAACATATTAAATCGACACCACAGGAATGCAATCAGCAAAACTCAGCAGAAGAGTCTACAGGAAAAACTCAATTTCTTCAACAAATAAATTAATGAGGGAAAAGAGATGGCAGAGAACACTGTAGTTCAAAAGGCATTCCAACCAGGGCACCTTGGTGGCTCAGGCTGAGCATCGGACTCTTGATTTCCACTCAGGTCATGATCTCACAGTTTGTGGGATCAGGCCTTGCGTCAGGCTCTATCTATGTTGACAGCATGGAGCCTGCTTGGGATTCTCTCTCTCCCCGTCTGTCCCTCCCCCCACTCACGCACACACTCTCTCAAAATAAATAAACATTTAAAAAAAAATGAAGGCATTTCAACCAACAGCAATGCAAAACCTCATGTGGATTCTGATTTTAACCACTAAAAAACACTTATGGCACAACTGGAGAAACATGAACATTGGATATTTGATGCAACTAAGGAATTAATGTTCATTTGTTTAGGTGTAATCATGGTATTGTGACTATGGTTTCTTTTTAAGTCCTTATCTAGAGTCACATACAGAAACATTATACAAAATGATGTGACACTTGGAATTCACTCCAAAATAATGTGGGGTGGGAATGAATGCAGGGGGTGCTGGTGAAGTAGGCTGGTCCACAACTGATCACCGCTGAAGCTGCATGATGCGTACATGGAGGTTCATTATTCTATTCTCTCCACTTCCACGTTGCTTGTAATTTTCCACAGTAAGTAGATTTTACCAAATTAATTGGAATAATTTCAGATCTCAAAATTCCTTTGGTTGAGGTCAACCATTACAGTAGAGCCTGCTGACTATCTCAGTTATGCTAAATACCGTATAGCCAACCTGCTCTTTCAGAGCTTATCATTTGAAACCGATACAATCAGTTTTTCTTTTCCAACCCTCCACCACCTAACCGATCTTTCAAAACGTGAGCAAGGGGCGCCTGGGTGGCGTCGTCGGTTAAGCGTCCGACTTCAGCCAGGTCACGATCTCGCGGTCCGTGAGTTCAAGCCCCGCGTCAGAGCCTGGAGCCTGTTTCCGATTCTGTGTCTCCCTCTCTCTCTGCCCCTCCCCCGTTCATGCTCTGTCTCTCTCTGTCCCAAAAATAAATAAACGTTGAAAAAAAAATTTTTTTTAATTAAAAAAAAAAAAGAACAAAACGTGAGCAAAAATCTCCACTCAAAGCTTGCCCTTACATCACTAGTCAAAAGCAACCTCTCTCTCATGCACTGCCTATCCAACCAGACCATAATTTTCCAGAAGGCAAGGAATATGTTTTACTGTCATTACTTCTCACAAAATGTCTAGCACAATAGTCTGCACATAGCAGTTGATTATCCAACCAAAAAACGTGTGGATCAGTTCTGGCCTGTGCAGAGATGAGTGGCAAAACCAACACGTAATATAGTATCAAAAGCAGAGGACACATTTACAAAGTCTACAGGTCATGAAGAATGGATGAACACACTGTGGTGGTAGATCCATACGATGGAATACTAACAACAATATTACACACAACAGTATGGCTGAATCTCCAAAACGTTGTGGTAAGAGACAGAACTTAGGCACAAAAGACTACAGAGTGTATACCATTTCATTTACATGAAATCCTGGAAAAGGCAAGTGGTTGCTTAGGACAAGAGATGAGGTAAGGGGACTTGCTGTAAGAGCATCAGGGTACTTTTTCAGTGATGGAAATGTTCTGTATCTCTTCCTATATCTTGATTGTTATAGTTACACAACTATATATATTTGCCCAAAGTCCCTAAATGGTACAATTAAAATGGGTGGCTTTTATTATAAATCATGCCCTAATAAAACTATTTCACAATCATAAAACTAGATTTAAAAATTATAAATATTTATAATAGGACAGACCAAGAACTCTTACAAATCAATAAGACACACATAAAAGAAAGGTAGGCAATGCTCTTTCTGCCATCTTTCCGTGCCCCATAATGGTGTGCATGAATGTCCCAGCAGATGCGCTCCAGAGCACTAACAGTACTAAGAAGAGAGGCAAACGCCAAGTTCTTATTAGGCCATGCTCCAAAGTCATCTTCCAGTTTCTAACTGTGATGATGAAGCATGATTACATTGGCAAATTTGAAAATCACTGATGATCACAGAGCTGGGAAAACTGCTGTGAACCTCATAGACAGGTTAAACAATGTGAAGTGACCTGTCCCAGATTTGATGCACAACTCAAAGATCTAGAAAAGCTCCAGAATAATTTGCTCCCATCCCACCAGTTTGGTTTCACTGTACTGGCAACCTTAGTTGGCATCATGGACCGTGAAGAAGCAGGACGAAAACACACAGAAGAGAAAATCCTGGGTTTTTTTTTTCCTAGGGATGTAATACATAAGCACAGATAAAATGCCTCAAAGGAAGAAAGAAAAGAAAGGAAGGAAAGAAGGAAGGAAGGAGGCAAGGCAAGGCAAGGCAAGGGATGGGTGCCTGGGTGGCTCAGTCAGTTAAGCACCGGACTTCAGCTCAGGTCCTGATCTCAATAGTTCGTGAGTTCCAGCTCCGCGTGGCACTCTCTACTGTCAGCACAGAGCCCACCTCAGATCCTCCGTCTCCTTTTCTCTCTGCCCCTCCCCACTCACACTCTTTCTCTCCCTCTCTCAAAAATAAACAAACATTAAAATTTTTTAAAAACAGGAGCACCTGCGACACAAGAACAGACACTCAGATCAATGGAACAGAACAGAGAACCCAGAAATGGACCCACAAACATATGGCCAACTAATCTTTGACAAACAGGAATAAAGACAGTCTCTTCTGCAAGTGGTGCTGGGAAAACCGGACAGCGACATGCAGAAGAATGAACCTGGACCACTTTCTTACACCATACACAAAAATAAACTCAAAGTGGATGAAAGACCTAAGTGTAAGACAGGAAGCCCTCAAGGAGAAAGCAGGCAAAATCCTCAAGGAGAAAGCAGGCAAAAACCTCTTTGATCTTGGCTGTGGCAACTTCTTACTTAACACGTTGCCAGAGGCAAGTGAAACAAAAGCAAAAATGAACTAGTGGGACCTCATCAAAATAAAAAGCTTCTGCACAGAGAAGGAAACAATCAGCAAAACTAAAAGGCAACCAACAGAATGGGAGAAGATATTTGCAAATGACATGTCAGATAAAGGGTTAGTATCCAAAATCTATAAAGAACTGATCAAACTCAACACCCAAAAAACAAATAATCCAGTGAAGAAATGGGCAAAAGACATGAATAGACACTTCTCCAAGGAAGACACCAGATGGCCGACACATGAAAAAATGCTCAACGTCACTCATCATCAGGAAAATACAAATCAAAACCACAATGAGATACCACCTTACACCTGTCAGAATGGCTCACATTAACAACTCAGGCAACAACAGATGTTGGCGAGGATGTGGAGAAAGAGAATCTCTTTTGCATTGTTGGTGGGAATGCAAGCTGGTGCAGCCACTCTGGAAAACAGTATGGAAGTTCCTCAAAAAACTAAAATAGAACTACCCTACGACCCAGCAACTGCACTACTAAGCATTTATCCAAGGGATACAGGTGTGCTGTTTTGAAGGGACACATGCACCCCCATGTTTATAGCAGCACTATCCACAACAGCCAAAGTATGGAAAGAGCCCAAATGTCCATCGATGGATGAATGGATAAAGAAGATATGGTATAGATATACAATGGAGTATTACTTGGCAATCAAAAAGAATGAAATCTTGCCGTTTGCAACTACGTGGATGGAACTGGAGGGTATTGTGATAAGTGAAATTAGTCAGAGAAAGACAAAAATCATATGACTTCACTCATATGAGGACTTTAAGAGGCAAAACAGATGAACATAAGGGAAGGGAAACAGAAATAATATAAAAACAGGGAAGGGGACAAAACAGAAGAGACACGTAAATATGGAGAACAAACTAAGGGTTGCTGGAAGGGGTGTGGGAAGGGGGATGGGCTAAATGGGGAAGGGGCACTAAGGAATCTACTCCTGAAATCACTGTTGCACTATATGCTAACTAATTTGGATGTAAATTAAAAAAAAATATGTAGGTTTGGAGTTTGATCTCAATAGTGACTAAGGCTTTTTAAAAAACAAAAACAAAAAAAAACAAAACAAAAAGCAAAACAAAAAAAAGAGGGGCACCTGGGTGGCTCAGTTGGTTGAGCGTCCCACTTCAGCTCAGGTCATGATCTTGTAGTTCATGAACTGGAGCCCCACATGGGGCTCACTGCTGTCAGCCTGTCAGCGCAGAGCCTGCTTCAGATCCTCTATCCCCTTCTCTCTGCCGACCTTCCCCCCGCTTGCACTCTCCCCAAAAATAAATCTTTTTTTTTTAATTTTAAAAAAGAAAAGAAAAAGAGCTAGGCTAGGAAAATAAGAAATTCAAACAAAATTAATAAATAGCCAATTAATGTGAAGGTATATACAAATTACATCAGTAAAATACTATTTTCCCCTATAAAATTGGCATAAACTGTTTTCTTTATATTGGTTTTAGTAATTTAATATTTATTTTTTAAATTTTTTTAAACGTTTACTTATTTTTGAGACAGAGAGAGACAAAGCATGAACAGGGGAGGGGCAGAGAGAGAGGGAGACACAGAATCTGAAACAGGCTCCAGGCTCTGAGCGGTCAGCACAGAGCCCGACGCAGGGCTCGAACTCACGGACCGTGAGATCATGACCTGAGCCGAAGTCGGACGCTTAACCGACCAAGCCACCCAGGCGCCCCTAGTAATTTAATATTTAGCACTGGGAGGGTTTAGGGGAAACTGGGACTCTTACACACGGCTGACCCAATCTTTCCACAAGAAAGGGTGCAAAAGCCTTACGAGATACAAACACTGTCCAGTCTAAAACTATGTGTCAAGACAATTCACACAGAAAGAATAGTCTTTAACCCATGGTACTGAGATAACTGCATCTCCACAGGCTAAAGAATGAAGCTGGATCTGTACCTCACACCATATACAAAAGATGAACTCAAAATGGATCTAAGACCTAAATGTGAGGGTCGGTAGAACAGGCAATTCTTTAGGGTGCCTGGGTGGCTCAGTCAGTTGAGTGTCCAACTCTTGATTTCAGTTCAGGTCATGATCCCAGGTCCCACACTGGGCAGAACCCACATCAGGCTCAGCGTGGAGCCTCCTTGAGATTCTTTCTCCCTTCTTCTGCCCTTCTCTCCTGCTCATGCTTTCTCTAAAAAAAAAAAAAAAAAAAAAAAAAAATACTAAGAACATGGAACTCTTGGGACGCCTGGGTGGCTCAGTCGGTTAAGCACCGACTTCGGCTCAGGTCATGATCTCGCGGTCCGTGGGTTCGAGCCCTGTGTCGGGCTCTGTGCTGACAGCTCAGAGCCTGGAGCCTGTTTCAGATTCTGTGTCCCCCTCTCTCTGACCCTCCCCCGTTCATGCTCTGTCTCTGTCTCAAAAATAAATAAACGTTAAAAAAGAAAAATTAAAAAAAAAAAGAACATGGAACTCTTGATCTCAGGGTCGTGAATTTGAGCCCCATGTTGGGCAGAGAGATTATTTTAAAAAAATAAACAAAATTTAAAAAAAAAAAGACCTAAATGTAAGAGCTAAAACTATAAGACTCCTGGAAGTAAACCATAGGGTTAATTTTCATGATCTTGGATTAGGCAGTGGTTTCTTGGCTATGACACCTAAAGCACAAGCAAGAGAAAAAAATAATAGATAAACTGGAATTTATAAAATAGAAAACAACAACAACAAAAAACCCCTGTACTTCAAAGAACCTATCGAGAAAGTAAAAAGACAATCCACAGAAAGGGAGAAGTACCTGCAAATCATTTACCTAATAAGGGTCTAGTATCTAGAATATTTTAAGAACCCTTATAACTCAACAAAAAGACAACCCAACTAAAAAATGGCCTATAAAAGCACATGAAAAGATGTTCACCATTAGTTTTTGCAAATGCAAATCAAAACCACACTGACATACTACTTTACACCCCCTAGGATGGTCATAATCGAAAACACAGATAATGAAATAAGCTGATAAAAACATGGAGAAACTGGAAACTTCATACATTGCTGGTGGGAACAAAAAATGTTACGGCTACTTTATATGATCCAGCAATTCCACTCCTAGGTATTTACCCAAGAGAAATACAAACGTATGTCCACATGCAAACTTGTATATAAACGTCCATCGCAGCGCTATTTGTAACAGCCAAAAAGTGGGAACCCATTACCCCTCAAATGATAAATGGACACACAAAATGTGGTGTATTATACAATGGAAAATTCAGCCACCAAAAGGAATGAAATACGGACACATGCGACAACACGACGAACTGTGAGAACATTACACTAAGTAAAAGCAGCTAGACACAAAAAGCTACATATGATAGGATGATTCCATTCCTTTTTTTAAGGGCTTTTTTAAAGTTTATTTACTTGAGAGAGAGAGCAGGGGAGGGGCGGAGCAACAGGGAGAGAGAACTCAAGCAGGCTCTGCACTGTTAGCACAGAGCCCGACGTGGGGCTCAATCCCATGAACCGTGAGATCATTACCTGAGCCAAGATCCTGAGTTGGACACTTCACTGACTGAGCCACCAAGGCAACCCAACATGATTCCATTCTTATGAAATGTTCAGAATAACAAATCCATAGCAAGAGAAAGTCTGTATGAGTTTGCCAGGGGCTGAGGGTGAAAGGTAGAGTGGGGACTGATAATGGGTATGGGGTTTCTTTCTGGGGTGATGAAAATGTTCTGGAATTACATAACAGAGATGGTTACACAATCCTGTGTTATTCTAAAACCCCTGAACTGTACATCTTAAAAGGGTGAATTTGATGGCATGTGAATTACATCTCAGTTAAAATAGTAGAAAATGAAAGAAATAATCCTGTCTGGAGCAAAGACTCATCTAAAAATGAGATTTTTAGGGCCACCTGGGTGGCTCAGTCAGTTTGAGCGTCCAGACTTCAGCTCAGGTCATATCCCATGGCTTGTGAGTTCAAGCCCTGAGTCAGGCTCTGTGCTGACAGGTTGGAGCCTGGAGCCTGCTTTGGATTCTGTGTCTCCCTCTCTCTATCTGCCCCTCTCCTGCCACTCTCTCTCTCAAAAATAAATAAAAACATTTAAAAAAATTTTAGCGTGATTTTTATACAAAACAAAAAATTGGAAACAAAGTAAATGTCCAACGGGGGGATCAGTGAAATAAATTAAGGTGCATTAAATCCATGAATACTATGCCCACACATAGCAGGTACACAGAATCCTACTAAAGGTCATGAGGTATTAAAAATTGCCTTAGGGGGGCGCCTGGGTGGCGCAGTCGGTTAAGCGTCCGACTTCAGCCAGGTCACGATCTCGCGGTCCGTGAGTTAGAGCCCCGCGTCAGGCTCTAGGCTGATGGCTCAGAGCCTGGAGCCTGTTTCCGATTCTGTGTCTCCCTCTCTCTCTGCCCCTCCCCCGTTCATGCTCTGTCTCTCTCTGTCCCAAAAATAAATAAACGTTGAAAAAAAAAATTTTTTTTAAAAATTGCCTTAGAAATAAATTTTTGGGGTGCCTGGGTGGCCTGACTTCAGCTCAGGTCATGATCTCACGGACTGTGGGTTTGAGCCCCGCATCGGGCTCTGTGCCGACAGCTCAGAGCCTGGAGCCTGCTTCGGATTCTATGTCTCCCTCTCTCTCTGCCCCTCCCCAGCTTGCACTCTGTCTCTGTCTCTCTCAAAAATAAAATAAAAAATGTTAAAAAAATTTTTAAAAAAAGAAAGAAATTTTACATGAAAGATGTTTGTCCTATTAATAATTTTTTTTCAGTCAAAAAAAGTAGGCCCACAATATTCTAATGCCCTTCTCCCAAAGAAGAAAACAACCTTAGGGTAAAACCAGTTCTAACTTCTAGACTCCAGATTGTGAGACAATAAATTTTCATTATTTAAAACAATTTTTTTAACTCTTTGCACTAGAAAATAAATTCTAAGTATACTCACTATAGAAGTCCATATTAATAAAAAGAAAAAAGGAAATATATATATACGTACACTAAAAGTTTAAAAATACTCACACCAGTATGTTAACAGTAGTTCATATCCTGGCAATAGTATTATGGAGGCTATTTTTTTACTTCTTTGGTTTAGGTATATTTTCCAGTTTCTTGGCAATTAGTATTAATTAGTAGTATTTAAACTGTATGTTGATTTTATTTATTTATTTTTAAATGTTTATCTTATTTTTGAGAAAGAGAGAAAAGGAGAAGGGGGGGGAGGGCCAGAGACAGAGAGGGATCGAGAATCCAAACAGAGGATCTAAAGCAGGCTCCGTGCTGACAGCAGAGAGCCCGATACAGGGCTCCAACTCATGAACTGTGAGATCATGACCTAAGGCAAAGTTGGAGGCCAACCGACTGAGCCACCCAGGCACTCCTTTATGTTGATTTTAAAAACAAGTATTCTAAGGGACAGTGGTATTAACACCTCACACAAAGAAGTAAAAAAAGGATGAATAACTAACTTCAAGGAATAAAGATATCAAAATTTCGAACGTCATCAGACACCTAACACTTCATTAAATACCAATCATTGGAAATTAACTTTTAAACCTCCTTGACCACGATCCTAACAGATTCTTATTCCTGCTTTGGCAGAAATTTATAACACTTGACGGTACTGAAAGTAATGTTATTTTGACAAAATCAAAACACTAAGGGAAAAATGAGGGACCAGGTCCCAGATCTCAGTCCAGAAAATGGTTCTGATGAAACACAGTTTACTCTAGGATAAATGTGAAGATAAAAGTATTCACTCTGCACAGTCTGAACACATTGTTCAGATATAAAAATACTGTAGAAAAACTTCACCATTGGGGCACTTGGGTGGCTCAGTCAGTTAAGCGTCTGACTTTGGCTCAGGTCATGATCTCACAGTTCATGAGTTTGAGCCCTGCGTTGGGCTCTGTGCTGACTGCTCGGAACCTGGAGCCTGCCTTGGATTCTGTCTCCCTCTCTCTCTTCCCCTCCCCCACTCACACTTTGTCTGTCTGTCTCTCTCTCTCTCTCTCAAATAAAATGAACATTAAAAAAAATATTAGGGGTGCCTGGGTGACTCAGTCAGTTAAGTGTCTGACTTCAGCTCAGGTCATGACTTCACAGTTTGTGAGTCTGAGCCCCACATCAGGCTCTGCACTGACAGCTCACACAGCCTAGAACCTGCTTTGGATTCTGTGTCTTTTTGTCCCTCCACTACTCACATTCTGTCTCTCTCTCTCTCTCAAAAATGAAATTTATATTTATATTTATATTTTTTTAAAAAACCTCACCATCAACAACAAAAACCAACACTAACAATAGTGTTTACTCCCCAAAATATAGCCAAGCCAACAGAAAATAAAGCTTACTCATAACATATGAAAGGACAGGACTCTAAATTCTGAAATCAACTCTGCAGTTGTTTTTTTTTTTTAACATGTTTTTTATTTTTTTTATTTTTATTTATTTTTTAAAGATGGGACTTTAATTTTTTTTAATGTTTATTTTTGACAGAGAGAGAGAGAGAGAGACAGAGACACAGTGTAAGCAGGGGAGGAGCAGAGAGAGAGGGAGACACAGAATCCAAAGCAGGCTCCAGGCTCCGAGCTGTCGGCACAGAGCCCGACGCGGGGCTCAGACTCACAGACCGCGAGATCATAACCTGAGCCGAAGTCGGATACTCAACAGATTGAGCCACCCAGGCGCCCCTTTTACGTGTTTTTTTTTTTTTAAATATGAAAATAAAGCTCTACTTCATACTAGTTTCTAACTAGTTTCTAAGAAAAAGCAACATGTAAAGGAAACACTGCAAAGTACTTCAAAGATAAAACAAAGTAAAAGTTAAAATGAGTTTTACTTAAAAATTTTTAATTAAGGACATTCTCAATACTGCCAACAAGTTTTTAAACAAAAGTTAAAGTTAAAATTAGGTGAGGTTATTTATGAGGTTAATATGATAAAAACACAATGAACCATCACTACCTATAACAGAACAGCTAAAATAAAAAACAGCGATAACACTCAATGCTGGCTAGGATGCAGAGAAACTGGATCTCACAGGGCTGGTAGGCATGTAATATGATACAAAACTCTAAAAGAGAGTTTAGCAGTTTCTTTCAAAACTAAGTATGCACTTACCATATGACCCAGCACTTTTAGGCATTTATCCCCCCGCCCCCATGAAACCTTATGTTCACATAACAACGTGTATGTGAATATTTATAGCAGCTTTATCTGTAACAGCCCAAAACTGGAAACTTTTGGGTTATGTCCTTCAACGGGTGAATCATTAAACAAACAGTGGTACATCCACACTTTGGAATACTACTCAACATTAAAAAGGAATGAACTATTAATACATGAAAACAATTTGGATAGATCTCAAAAGAATTATGGTAAGAGGAAAAAAGCCAAAGTAACATACTGTGTGATTCCATTTATCTAACACTTTCAAAATGACAAAATTAGAGAGATGGAGAGATTAGTGGCTGCTCAGGGTTAGAGATGAGGGTGGGTGTGTGCAAGGGAAAAAAGGGGTAGCATGAGGGATCTCTGAGGTGATGGTACCTTGATCGTGGGGGTGTCACACAAATCTACACATGATAAAATTACACACACACACAAACACAAATGAGTGCATGTAAAACTGGGGAAATCTAAGTAAGGCTACAAATTGTAACAATGTCAATTTCCTGGTTTTGCTATGAAGCTACAGTTATATAAGATGTTACCACTGCATGAAACTAGGTGAAGGGAAGATGGGATCTCTCTGTACAGTTTTTTGCAATTTTCTGTCAATCTGTATTTCAAAATAAAAAGTAAAACAAAACAAAACAAAACAATCAGATGGGGCTATGCATGAGAAGCTTGATACAGCAAACAGAAAAAATTTAACACAGCATTTGGAACATGGTAAAAACGCTATCTACCATGAGCACTCTGACTTTATTGAGTACTTTTAATAAATCAACTAATTTGAAAACACGGGTTCTGCAGACTATTCATACTACTTCAGCAGAGAGAATGACTGAAACTAGAATTCCTGAGTTTAGTTATCAGATACCACATGAAGAATCTCTTACATACATGGCAAGATTTTTTTCAGATTTGAAACTGTTCAAGAAGCCAGTATACAACATAAACATCTCCATATTGTTTTTTCCTCAAACCTCCAGCTCCAATCTCATATGGCTTGAAGCCCTTAGTATACAAAAGTCTCTTAGATCATCAAATAACTTAAAAAATGAAAACAGATATATCACTTGCTGTTCGAATCCAAATTAATGTAAAGCCTAGCTCAGGGCCATCCTCAATTTCAATATTCTCTTAGGGGGAAAAAAAAAATCCATGTCATGTTCAAAATGGTAAAATGAATTTGAAGATGCTGGTGTCCTGAAGCAGCTGAGTCCCTAGCAAATATTCCTAAGGACAGAAAGAACATTCTACCGGCAGTCCTCTGAATTCCTCAAGCAGGCTCTGAGCTGTCCGGTCAGCTCTGTAGGAAAAGAGCAAAGACAGGAGTCTCAGACCAGCTGCTGGGAACTAGATTCTAATTCTTCAAATTAGCACCCTCTTTGGTTTATAGCCCCCTTCAGGATTACTCCACACCTATGTGTGTGTAAGTGATTATACATCCAGTCTCTAGTGCCGTGGGTGTGATCCTGAAATAGTTTCCTCCACTAAATATTACTCCAACGGATTCAACAGAAGGAAGAATAGAAAGCTGAGTGAAATTACACAACAGCTTGCTTTTCTATTTTCCATAGAAAAAGTGGCTGAAATTTTTCTCAGCTTCAGCAGGTATAAGAATATCTAACTACAACCATCTGACCAGTCCCATATCAGCAAGGGAGCCCCTAAATTTTCTTCCCATGGGTTCTTCTGGACTCCTAACACTAGGATTTACTAGTAGGGGTTTCATGGGAGTATTTGTGATATAAGGCCATCCGTCACACCAGGACCAGCACTGTTCTAACATGCACTCCGCCGTCCTCCTCCCGCTCCCCCGGCTACCCCACTGCCTTGGACTTTTCTAGTATCCCCTTCCTATCCTTCCTTCACTGCAATATATACTAAACCTTCTGTGGGAACCCAAGGTAGACTCCAAAAAGCTCTATTTACTCACTAGTCTTTTGTTTTTCAACAGCTAGAAACTTAATAGGGGATGAAAAAGATACCACATCCTGAAATACCAAGGAATTCTGACAGTGACAGTGTTCACTGATCACAGATTTTAGACAGAACACGAGTTGTGGCATGAAGTATCTTAGTCGAACACACCATACCAGATTTGGGGAAATTCTCAAATGCAAACTGCACTGTTAGTATAGAATCAACACTGTAGAAAACCTAATGTCTTTTTTTTTTCTTCCAACATTTTATTTAAAATCCAATTAGCTAACATAGAGTGTAGTATTGGTTTCAGGAAAACTTCCTGTCTTACTGAAATCACTTTTCAGTACCGAAATGCAGCAAAATTCAAAGACCCGAAGATTCTAGTTCACTAAAGAATTACTGTGGGCTACATTTGTGAATGCACAAAAATTAATACAGCAAGCACTTGGAAAAAGGCTTCTAAATTCTCTCATACTCAACCCACGTTAATCTATCGGATCACTTACTTTGGAGCCTAGCATCAACACCAACCTACTGATCACACAGTATAGAAACCAGCAGAAAGAGGCCACGATGCCAGTGCTGAAGAAGAGTGTCAGCATCTTGGACTTACTGTGATACAGTGTACAATGCATCTGAGGAAGGACCTGGCCCACTGCAGGGAAGACTACACCTTGGCTTGGCCCCCAAACTTCAACTCCCTGTTAGACAGTTCCACCTAAACCCCACCGTATTTTTCATTCCAAATCAACAATCCCATCCTTTATTGGCAATAATAAAAGCAACGTTTCCCCACTCTAGTTCAAAGCTGTGGTGTGATCAGTGAACCCGGGAGCCAGAATCCTCTCCACCCTCACCTTACAGCATTTCTCACACTCATTCATTCTTCACCAGTTCCCATCCCCATCATCGCAGTTCAAGAAATTATTCCTTAAGCCCAAGTTTTCCAACGGGGTCTTCTTGATGTCCCACCGTCAGATTCCTGCTCCAAAACATTATTTTGAACATGTCATCGAAGCCTTGAAAAAAAATATCTACAGATCTGGCAGTGCAGCCAACACAAACCTATCCTGATGAGCTTGGAGAAGCTCCAAGCACCTTCCACAAGAAGCTTCTAGAGACAGGGGGACTCAGGACCAAGGGCTCTGAATCCCCATATGTTAACTGCGTTCACTTTTTGTCATGGCTTCTTTCTCCATGGTAATGAACAATTAAATCTTTGAAAAGGGTTTCGTGGCTCATTTTCATGGACAACCAGAAGGAGCAGGTGGACTGCTTCCTACACCACAGCCAGCCTTGGAGGAGAATGAAGTCCAAGAAGTAGAATACTGAAAGCAACTTTAAAAAGGGGGGAAAAGAAAAAAGGAACATGAGCAAACCCCCTAGCTCTGCAGGTACATGGAGAAGGCTGAGATGGTGAGCTTACACGGATTTAACTTTGAAAGAGGAATATGAAAGCTTCAGGATGAAATCCAAATATCATACTCTACATTTAAGAAACGTCCATCCTAACTAGTGACCTAGTGGGTAAGAGGAAACATGTACATAAAAGGAAAAATAACCACAAGCAGGCTACAGCAAGAGCATGAGGCAAGTACTTCAAGAGTCCAAAGGAGGAACACCAAGAGAATCAAGGACCTGGACGATGGAGAAGTATCTTAGGATACTGAACTGTATCTTAGGAATGTTCAGGGAGTACGCTGACCACTTTGGCTGAGGCAGAGATCACAGAGACCAAAGATGCGCGACAGTATATGTATACAGCTGTCCTAGAGTTCCAGCCCGTTGTTCAATGTGCTGCCTTCTCCTCCCCCTACCTGGACTGTCAGCTCAGAGGCCAGGAACCACTACAATCTGTTGACCTATCAGCTAAATGTGAGTCCCAAGAACTCAGAATGTTAGTAACAGTTTTAGCAAATTTGATCTCAGCATAGCATAACATTGAGATGCCCTGTGAATTCAGATTTTTAAATACCTGTACTAAAAATAGCAAAACTTCTGGAAAAGTCAAGACATAAGGACCCACAAATCAAAGCAAGAATTTTTAAACACCCAGACACTCTTACAAAAACACTCTTACGAACTGCCTGATAGAAAATTTTACTACTGATATCCTCTAAAGGAAAAGGCAAAAGAATGGAAGGTCTGATGAAGTGATAAACAGTTTTAAAAACAGGTTTACAGTCAGTTTTTAAACAGTAATCTATCTGGGAAATGGAAATTCCTCCCCTAAATCCCTTTGGGGGCAATACATTTGAATCAGGAATAAGAACATCCTGCCTCTACACAAGTTCAAATGTGAGCCTTTTACAGTATCCCCAACATTACAAAGCAGGTAGAGGAGAGGACAATTTCTAACCCGTCAAAAAGAAAAGCAGCCAGTATTCTGGATTTCTTCTCTATCTCTGCTAGACATATATGCAAAAGCTTCGGTAAAATGAAACCAGGGAACTCCAAGGTTTTAGTTGACAGTGATTGCTTAACTGGAGCTTTTCCTGTGAAATGAAACTACCAGAACCTTCAAAACATCAATTTGCTTGTCGCTAAACCACAGGTTTATGCTCCGTCTTGGAAATGCTAACAGGATGGAACCCATGAGCCTTTTATTAAAACGTGATGACCATGGAGAGCGCCCTTGAAGCATAGCAACAGAGGACTCAACCCTAAAAGGTTCCCCTCTGGAAAGTGAGGACAGGTTTGACATGTAACCCCAGCGTGCCAGTCCTAAAACGCTGGACTGCATTTTCCATAAAAGGTGGGAGTTGTAATAGTAGCATATAGCAGACACCAGCCCACTAGAAGCAGATGGGAACCCACCAACTCATTTTACCCAGACCTCCAAAAAGGTACACAGAACTGTCTGTGCTTGCCAAAGCAGGGCAGATCTGAATGGGTGAATCTAAGAAAATGTTTCACAAAAGATTACTAATGGTAATTTCATGTGCCTACTGTAGCCCCCAATGTAAAACTGGATCTGAAAAATGAAAAGCAATTTGAAAGCTCATTTTCCATACTCAAGTGACACACACACACACACACACACACACACAACACACACACACGGCCCAAATTTTTTATTTTACAAAATATAAATGACTCAGTAACCTATTCCAGCACAGGGGCCCTTCTAGAAGGGAAAGCTAGCTGGAAACATTCCCTGCTTATGTACATAGTTCACTAGGGATCAGGTAAGATTCCATTTTGTAACAGCTGAACTTTAAACAGAAAGTCATTAATGGTGCAACATTCACTCATTAGCATAAAGTTGCCCCCTACAATGAAAAGCATTGGCTGTATCTGCCAGAATGACAACTTTACAGTAAGAAGCTGGAGCCAAGGTCCATGAACTCCTAGAAAGTTCTATCGGCCTCAGAAGAGCTCACCATCTCCACCAGCCTAAACTTAGCTGTCACCTCACTCCTCAATCCCCACAGAAAAAAAAGCATCGGTAATGCAGGATTTTTTTTTTTAATAAAAAAAATTAAAGATGGGCAAAAGGGTCAACAGCAGGCAAAGCCTTACGGGGCTGAAATGATTCCTGTTTGGGATTGGGGGAGGGGGAGGAGCTTTCTGGATGTTTCTATTCTTGGCAAGGAAAGCACCTCCAAGTCCTGTACCATCAAATGGCACTAACACAGGAATGTTCTCAGGAAATCAATGATTTGTCCATGCTAATAGATTTCATCTTGGGGTGTGCTGGTGGGGAGCAAGATGGGGAGGATTGGAGGGGGGAGAATGGGGAAGGTGTGTGTGAATAGGGGGGATGGGAGCAAAGAGTAGATGGATAAGGGGGCTGGGGAAGGTGTGGACTGTTAAGAGGGAGAGTGTGGATGACTAAGGGACGTGAGGGGAGGGTGTGGATGGCGGAGGGTATGTCCAGAAAAGGCCTGGAAAGCTGGGGGGGGGGGGGGGCGGGGAGGTGTGGACCGCTATGGAGTGGGGGAAGGTGTGAATGGTGGAGGGATGGAGGGATGGCTGGCCATCAGCCCCCTCAGAAGCAGCAACGAAGGCAGGCCAAGAGGGGTGGCCTCGCCCAGGCTCCCCCTAATCCACCTTCTGTGGGCGTGTGCCCGGATGCGCGTATGCAAGGGCCAGGCCACCAGGCCGCAGGGCTACCACTCACCCCACGACTCCCTGGTTGTAGTTCCTCCGCTTCCACGGGGTCCCGCTGTACACGCCCCCGCTGCCGTCGGCCCGGCCGCCCCCCGCGGCCCGCCCTCCGCTGGGCTGCAGCAGGCTGTAGTTGAGTCCGTAGGTGCTGGCCTTATTGTCGCGCTTCCTCTTGTTGCTGCTGCCCGATGCCGGGTCCGCGGGCTCCGCGGCGGGGACGGCGGCGGAGGAGTGTGGGGACGAGGACACGGAGGGGGACGGGGACGCCGAGGAGACCGCGGCAGCCCGGCGGGCCCAGGCCGCGGGCTGGTGGTGGTTGTTGTTGTTGTTGGTCGTCTCCAGGGGCAGGAAGTCCCGCTGCTCCGCGGACTGCGCGTGGCCGCCCAGCAGGCGCTCCCCGGAGCGGTACATGCCGGCCGGGGCCGGGGCCGGGGCCGGGGCCGCGCCGCCCGGACTGCCGGTGCTGCTGCCGCTCCCGCCGGTGGCCGTGCTGCTGCCGCCGCCGCCGCCGCTCGCGCCGCCGCTGCTGTGACAGTGGTGGTTGAAGTAGAGGTTCCTCAGCCCCTGGGTCGTCTCCCAGATCTGCATCCACAGACTGTTGGACGGTCCGAGCTGCTCTGGCTGGAACCAGGCGATCCTCGGATCCATCAAACGGCGGCGGCCGCTGCCCCCGCCCCTCCCGGCCGCCCGCAGGGCCGCCGCCGCCGCCGCGCCTCAGGCGCACGCCCGGCCTCGGCGGCTGCTGCTGCTGCTGCTGCTGCTGCTGCTACTGCTGCTCGGGGCCCGCCGCGGGCGGCGCGGTCGCGCAGGGAGCCCGGCCGGCGCCGGCGGCGTCGCTCCCGCCCTCGGGGGCTCCGCGGGCCCACCCCCCTCCCTCCGCCCCTCCGCCGAGCCCCTGTCACTGGGGTCCCCGTGCAAATGGCGGCGGCGGCTCTAGAGTAGGGCAAGCGGCAGCGGCAGCGGCGGCGGCGGCGGCGGCGGCGGCAGCAGCGGCGGCGGCGGCGGCAGGACGCGCCTGCTCCGTAGCGTCCTCGCTCCTCCGGCCCCGGGGCGGGGCCTCCGCCCGCTCCGCCCCGCCCACCCCCCGCCCCGCCCCGCCCCCGCCGCGCCGCGCCGCGCCGCGCCGCGCCGCCAGGCTAGCCCCGGCGGCCGCGGCGTGCGTCACAGAGGCCGTGGTGCGGCGTGGCGGGGGTTGCAACCGCCCGACTCAACCGTCCCCGTGGCTCCTGAGGAAGGGGCCGCTCGTACCTGGGCATTTAGGCGCCCGTGAAGCGTGCGCCGCCCTCGGTCTGGGTTTCTCGGTCCCTGAGACCGGGCGAGGCCGGACGGACACCGGCTCCGCAGGGAATGGATTGTGGGAGGCACCGCCCCCTCGTCGTCCCCTCCCCCACCCAGGGCCTCCGGTACCCGCCCCCCCCCCCCAACGCTCTCGCGACCCTCTCGAGAACTCCGCTCCAAGTCGGGTTCGGGCATGGGCGGGGGGAGGGGAGAAGATGCGCCCCACTCCCGAGCATGTGCTCGGGACCCTGCGTGGACGCGGGCTGCGCGGGCTCCCCCACCGGTCCCCGCGCCATGCGTGCAGCACCCCGGGCCCTGGCGGAGCATCCCCCGCCCCAGCTTAGACTGGAGAGACCTGCGCCAGCCCGCATGGATGTACGCGCATCTTCGTTGGGTCTGTAAGCCAGGGGCTCAGAACCACCGTCACACACCCAAAACCCGTTCTGCACACATAACGCACACAGAAGCGCGCACAGCTGCACAGGCATGGAGACTGGCACACAAGCTGCTCGGCGTGTAAAGAATTCTCACTTGCCATCAGGTGCACCGGCAGCCATAGAAAGCTCTCCTCGGTTCAGAATTAACTTAAAAAAAACAACCCCCAAACCTTTTAAGCCCAATATCGTTGGCATCAATAGAGATTTTCCACAAAGTAGTTATTTGCATGTCTTCCCAATTCCTGTGGTAAAAACTACAAGGAAAAGGGAATTTTAAGTATTTTAAATACTGAGAAAAAATAAGTGAGCATGTTTCCCGTGTGCCCTCTGAGGTTGGTCCAAAGTCCAGAAGGAGTCCCTGATGCCTGATTTTGACCTTCTATTTTGGGAGCTCAATATCCTGGAAAGTTGTTTGTTAAAAATTTTTAACGTTTATTTATTTTTAAGAGACAGCGTGAGTGGGGGAGGAGGAGGAGAGAGAGAGGGAGACACGGAATCTGAAGCAGGCTCCACGCTCTGAGCTGTCAGCACAAAGCCCAACACAGGGCTCGAACTCAGGAGCCATGAGATCATGACCCAAGTAGGGCTCTTAACCGACTGAGCCAGACAGGTGCCCCCCAATATCCTGGAAAGTTTTTATTGTTGTTGTTGACTGTTGTTGTAGTTTTGGGCAAAGATGAAAAAATATTTGTCAAATTATAAAGCACTGCTCTACCGTTTTTCTTGCTGAGAGAATAACGTACCCCTCCAAAAAACCCTAAAGAACTTTGGTTCATCTTATTGGTTGTTGATTTACTACATATCAGTATTAAAAGTGTTCTCAGAATGAAATTTGCTGTATACTGTGAATTACAAAGCCAGGAAAATAAGTAGTGGTACTTTTTAGGCTATACCTACTGACAAATGATATAAAAATAAAGCATTTTAGAAACAGGTTTATTTTGACAACTTCAAATTTGTTTTAAAAATCAACCAAGAAAAATGAAAAGCTGAAAAAAGTAAGCATTATCAAGGTCCCCACTGTCTAGATATAATCACCTTGAAGACTTTGTTAAACATTTCCAAAAATCTCTCCCTGCACATGTTACATGACAAGATAGCTGTTTTTATTTTTATTTTTATTTGTTTATTTTAAGCATTATTCAGTCTTTAAAAATATTTTTTCAGGCATCCAAGAACACGTTAAATGCCACTGATATCTAAGCAAGAAAGTATTCAAACTAAGTGTTCATGTCAGAAATTAATATTTGTTATATCTGAAAGCTCATTTCTTTAGACAAACCTCAAGAACTACTAAAGTTTTGGCAGAATGATCAAATGAGTTAATATAAATAAAAGAACCTTGTGAAGTGTGGGCTTAGAGGCAAGACATTACTGTTTGTTCACCTGCAGGGAATGCTGACTGGTTAGCCCCATAACAGCACATCCATGTTTCAGGGCATTCATTCAGTAAATCTTGGTTGAATGTCTATCATCCATGCAGAACTGAGCTAATTGCTTTAGAGAGGATCAAAAAGCAACCAGGGTCTTTGGCTGCCTTCCATGAATTTACTGTCTGGTTATGGAGGAAAAAAAGGTAAATATCTAAAGTCAAACTGCAATTTATTCAATTAATTTCAACAAATATGTCTTGAGCGAATTATGTACCAGTGCTGGGGATACAGCAATGAACAATACCGATGAGGTTCCTGCTTTCATGGACTTTACTTTCTAGTGGGAAGGCAAGCATATAAAGTCAGACAGTGGATAAGTGCTATGAAGAAAAAGAAAGCCAGCAAAAGGGATAGTGACAGTGTGCTATTTTTAGATAGGCTAATCAGGGAAGGCTGCTCTGAGGAAGTGATATTTGAGCAGGGACTTAAATGAGGCAGTGGGCCATGACCATCTAGGGAATGATCCATCAGGCAGCGAGAATAACAAGTGCAAAGGCCCTGAGGCAGGTATGTACTTTGTGTGCAAGATGGCAAGGAAATGTAATTGAGTGTTGAATGTATGCCATGCTATAAAATTGTAATGAATGTTGAATGTGTACCATGGTATAGAATTATAAAGTATCTCTTGCGGAAGTTTCCTCAAAAATCATCCAGTTTAAAGTAAAACAGAAGGGAATATTATATACACAAAAATGTATTCATTTCCCCCAACAAATCTGCAGTGTTTTGTCTCAAAATAATCTACAACTGCATCCAAAGAGATAGACTACACTAATTTCAATAATAAATTTTGATTACTCAACCTTTTCATTTTGCTATTTAGAACAAAAGAACAGACACTTATTACAGTCTTTAAAACCATCTGCATTAAATTGATGAGCCAAAAAAACACAGCTATCACAAACCCAGACATTTTGCTCCATAATCTAATGTCCTATTCATTCTCAGTATTCTTATTCTTAGGGGGGAAAATGTTGAGTCGATGGTTTCAACTTGAAAGATTCACTGAAACATCAAGTTTCTGCAGAGTCAAAACTGAGTGGAAAAATGAGAAGAAAGCCAGTTATCAAGCAAATTTAAATATGACTTCATTGATTTATCAACTTGGATAAAACTGAAGGGAAATTTCACACACATACTACTGCACGGTATTATTAATAATTGTCATTATAATTAAATCTTAGGCAGTATGTGACTATATTACTTCAGAGTTAACAAGAACCATGAATAGTAAGTCATAAATTATTAGTATCTTCAGCGTTTGGGCTATGACGTATTTGCTCCAGGTGTTAATAATCGGGCTTAGGCCCCATTTACGAACTTTCCCCTTTTGCACACAATATACATCATTGTACCATGTTTT
Source organism: Lynx rufus (assembly GCF_022079265.1). Classification (NCBI taxonomy): domain Eukaryota; kingdom Metazoa; phylum Chordata; class Mammalia; order Carnivora; family Felidae; genus Lynx; species Lynx rufus. The sequence continues at coordinate 24,215,339 of NW_025814830.1, read as the reverse complement.
TTTCTCCTTCATGAATACAAACAGGATTTCAAGTAGGAGAATCTGTTTCAATGACATTTCAAAATAATAGGCAATGTGGAAGCCCGTGTCTTGTTCCAGACAGTCAAAATTTCTTTTTTTTAAGGTTTTTTTTTTTTTTTTGGAGGTGGGGGAGGAGGGGGAGGGAAGTAGGGGAGAGGTGCGGAGAGAGGGAGAGAGAGAATCCCAAGTAGGTTCCTTGCTGACAGCCCCGAGCCCAAAGTGGAGCCCGATGTGGGGCTCAAACCCAGGAATGGTGAGATCATGACCTGAGCCAAAAACCAAGAGTCAGATGCTTGACCAACTGAGCCATCCAGGTGCCCCAGTCAGAATCTCTTCTATTCCTTAGAAACAAAATTGCTCAAGTTCTGTGCCATCCTATGATCTTTGAAGAGTGTGTATGTGTATGTGTGTGTGTGTATGTTTAAGAGCTTTATAGTATAATTTCTATATTATAAAATTCACCCATTTGAAGTATACAATTTAATGAATCATTTTAGTGAATTTACAGATCTATGCAGCCATTGCCACAATCTGATCTTGGAATGTTTCCAACCCCAAAAAGATTGGTAGGGCTCATTTGTAGTCAATCCATTTTCCCAACCCCATGCCCAGGCAAATATTAATCTACTTTCTATTTCTATAGATTTGCCTTTTCTGGATAACATCCATTTTGGTTGGTGTTTCTATAGAATTTGACCATAGCAGTGCTAAAGCACCCACAGAGAATTGCTTGCCTAGCCTAATGGCAACTAAAAACAAAACAAAAACTGCCAGAATTTCTGACCAATTTGTAAAAAATTCCAGACATTTTCCAGATTCAAGTTTATACAAGGCTGGTAAGGCAGCTCCTTCAACCATCTTTCCTATTGTACGGGAAATAGCATCCTTGGCCATGAGCTTGCAAAGCAGGCTGTCCCTGGACAGCCATTCTCCAGAGAGGAAGCCCAGAAACTCAGCCAAGATCCAGCACTCAAACAACCCTTTGCATTCTACCATTTCTCTTTAACATATCACTGCTGTGGGAAAGAGAGAATAAGGGGGATAAGGTGGTCTTGCCTAAGAAGGTACTCACCTGGGGCGCCTGGGTGGCGCAGTCGGTTAAGCGTCCGACTTCAGCCAGGTCACGATCTCGCGGTCCGTGAGTTCGAGCCCCGCGTCGGGCTCTGGGCTGATGGCTCAGAGCCTGGAGCCTGTTTCCGATTCTGTGTCTCCCTCTCTCTCTGCCCCTCCCCCGTTCATGCTCTGTCTCTCTCTGTCCCAAAAATAAATAAACGTTGAAAAAAAAAAAAAAAAAGAAGGTACTCACCCACAACTGCTTTTGTCAACTGTCATTGAGCAGCCGAAGCAGAGAAATTCCATTTCTAAAGACAAAGGCTCTTACTAACCATCAAAATCTCACTCCAGAATATTCTCTCGCTAGAACATACATAACTTGAAATGCAGTCCAGACCTTCTCCTCCAAAAAGTTATTTGGTATGATTATTAATTAATGTATCAACTTGACTGCCCATTGAGTGCCCAGATTAAACATTTTTTCCAGGTGTGTCTGCAAGGATGGCCCTGGAAGAAATTAGCATTTGAATGGGTGGATTTGGTGATGTAGATTGTCCTCCCCCATGTGGGTGGACCTTATCCTATCAGTTGAGGGCCCAAATGAAACAAAAGATAGAGGAAAGAAGAATTTGTCCCTTTTTTCTTGCCTTGCTGATTGAACTAGGACATTTCATGTCATCTTCTCTAGCCCTCTGAGCAATATTTATTTACACTGCTGGCACCCTTGGTTCTCACGCCTTCAGACTCAGACTCCATAGCACTCCATACCACTGGTTTGACTGGGTCTTCAGCTTGCAGATAGCAGATTGTGGGACTTCTTACCCTCCGTATCTGTATGAGCCAATTCCTCATAATAAATCTCCATATAAATCTCTAAATATGGGTATATACTGTACAACAAATCCAAATAGGTCATATATATGAAAATGAGAAGTGGGGGTTCTCCTGTAACAAATGTCTAAAAATGCAGAAGTGGCTTTGGAACTGGGTAATGGGGTAGAGAATGAAGTTTGGAAGTTCATGCTGGAGAAAGCCTACACGGCACAAACAGACCTTTATTTCTTTATTTGTAAGATTTTATTGTTAAGAAATCTCTACTCCCAACATGGGGCTCAAACTTACAACCCCAAGATCTAATGTCACACATTATACCGACTGAGCCAGCCAGATGCCCCATGAATATACCTTTAAAAGTAATTCTGGTGAGGGATGCCTGGGTAGCTCAGTCAGTTGAGCGTCCGACTTTGGCTCAGGTCATGATCTAACGGTTCATGGGTTCAAGCCCCATGTCGGGCTCTATGCTGACAGCTCAGAGCCTGGATCCTGCTTCAGATTCTGTGTCTCCCTCTCCCTCTCTCTGTTCCTCCTCCACTCGCACTCTGTCTCTGTTTCTCTCTGAAAAAATAAAAGATAAATAAAATAAAAATAAATAAAAGTAATTCTGGTGAGAGCTCAGAAAGAGAAGATGAGAACTGTAGAGAAAGCCTCAGTCATCTTAAGGAATCCCTAAGTGGTCAGGAGCAGTATGTTGGTAGAAATATGGGCAGTAAAGGCCATTCTGATGAGGTCTCACATGGAAATAAGGAACGTCTTACTGGAAACTGGAGGAAAGGCGTTCCTTGCTATAAAGTGGCAGAGACATGGCTGAACTGTGTTTGTGTTCTAGAGTTTTGTGGAAGGTAGAAATTGCAGGCAATGAAACTGGATATTTAACTGAAGCAATTTCTAAAAAAAGGGTTGAAGGTGTGGCTTGGCTCCACCTGGCTGCTTATAGTAAAATCCAAAAAGAAAGAAATGACTTGAAGATAGAATTGTTAAGCTAAAAGGAAGTAGAACTTCATGATTTGGAAAATTTTCTGCCTAGGCATATTGCAAAAAGTGAGAACATTAAGGATATGGCCAAGTAACCATTTGAGTTATTGGCTAATGAGTGTGGGTGTGAACCACAGATTCATCAGCCACCCCAGGAAGAAAACTGCCAGCAATAGGAGAGGGGAAAGAATGAAGGAAGGAAGGCTGTCAGACCTCAGGGGTTTCACAGGATGAGCCCATAGAACTATTTAGCTGAGATCATGCGCTATTCTTTAAAACAAGGGAAGAATGACCCAAGAGGCAATTTGGAGACTATTGGGGCTGTCTTCTTGGTTTCAAAATTTGTATTACTTAAACACATAGATGCATACAACACATGACTTCACATTTTAATGATTTCCAAAATAAAATCACTTCTTCAGCACTCACTCGCGTAACTGGTGCTCTGCCCTCCCTGTCCAAGCACCACCTACTCTATTATTCATTTCCACCTGATTCCCCTCCAGGACGTTTTGTGGCAAGCATCTTCACCACGAGAATTGCTACAGACAGAATTGAGTATGTTTGGAACATGTACATCATGCTTTGCCTCAAAAGGCAGCAGAAAGGCAAATTTTATTTCTGGACATATGTAAGTCAAGCCACAGGGGCCTTTTCTAAGGTAAAATGCACGACACAGGGTGCCAAGCTTTTCCCTTATTGTATATCTAGCCCAAAAGACATTTCATTCGGGAAAAAATTGGATAATTTAAGTTACAGAGTTACCCTGAAGTCTTTGGACAGTCTAATAGGCTTTGAAAAATGCAGCCAAATAGTAAGGGGAAATTTCTGTATTTGTTTGGTGGAAGTGAAAAAAAGCCAACTGAAAATTTGCAGGCTGAGAACAAATGGACAGGACCCATTGCACGGCAAGGAAAAGTGAGTCAGAGAATAAAGCACAGACTTCTGGGAGGTCACACACCATATGCCACAAATGGAAGCTGCTGAGGTTACCACCTATCAAAAACAAAACAAAACAAAACAAAACAAACAAAACAAAACAAACAACAACAACAACAAAAACCACTGCCACATCCTGTTAGTGGAACAGTTTCAAATTTGTTGCCCTGGTCTGCTTTGAAACTAGTCTATATAACACATTTACGATATAATGGAAGTCATGTATCCCAAGTCTGGAGAGAATATTTGAGACTCGGTTATTCATTCTCAGTCATTGTGAGGGACTGTGGCCACAGCAACACAAGATTATTGACCTCGTTCAAAGTTCGAACACTGGACCTGAAAACACACAACCAGAATGAATGTTCAATGATTAATCAACATCTGTGAATTGATGGCTAAAAAGCAGTGAGTTATAAGATAGCATTTCTATCTAGCTTTTTAAATCATAATTAGTTGTATGTGCATGTGTGTGTGTGTGTGCGCACGCGGGCATGTGTGTGTAAAAGATTACAATTTCTCACAGGTGACAAAAGCTGTATCAGCTTATTCCATCTGCTCAAGCCACACATCTTGCCAATGTGTGGCTGCAAGGTCATAACTTTGAATGCTGTAAAGATCAAAAGCTGCACTCAGCCTCTTGGCCAAAATAACATCCTTCCTCGGAAACATTCGGATACTTTAACTAATTGGTGTCTTTGCCATTCATTCATTCATTCCACCATCATTTTTTTTTTAATTTTTTTTTTAATGTTTATTTCTGAGGCAGAGAGAGACAGAGCATGGGTGGGGGAGGGGCAGAGAGAGACGGAGACACAGAATCAGAAGCAGGCTCCAGGCTCTGAGCTGTCAGCACAGAGCCCAATGCAGGGGCTCGAACTCACAAACCGTGAGATCATGACCTGAGCCGAAGTCGGTCGCTCAACCGACTGAGCCACCCAGGTGCCCCTATTCCACCATCATTTAACACTGGGGTATAAAGATGTGTCCTGGTGGCACATCTTTGGACTCCCAAGGGGTAAGAAGGAGGAAAGAATGATCAGGGAAATGGTCTAGCTCAATATATTTCAAAGTACAAAAAGTGCACACCCCTCCCATCCCTATTTGTAATAGTGCTGCATTCACGTGTAGCAACCACTTCTGTTCTAAAACTATTCAAATCCATTTCACTGTCATCAGGAAGTTGAGAAAATTTGACTCCAATGGAGGATTATGCTTATCTATATAGTGCTATATGACCTATAATACTATATGATTTTCCCAAATCACTAGGAATTCCATATCTTACTATCAAACATGAGAAACCCCTAAATAATGTTCTCTTACTTTTATTTCTTTTGTAGCCATTCCAAGTCATAAAATATGCAAGAAGCAAGAAAAAAGGAAAGTGCATAAGAAAGTTTCTTGAAATGTCCCTGTGGAGTTGGACCCGCCTTCATGTGATACCATATAATGTGCTTCCAGGGTTGGAGTAGGAAGATAAAAAGTTCACTCATTAGAAGTCACACACACATTTGGAAAAATCTCAACTTCAAGCACCCATTTGAATTACAATACACAAAAATCTGTGTTTCTCAGATTGTCAAAGATTAAACAGTATAATAATATCCAGTGCTGGTGAGGGTATGGGAGAAACTAGTCTTTTTCACTGTCCATGGAAAAATAAAGTGGAGAAAAAGCTTTAGAGGACTATCTTGGTCCTATCTATCAAATTTAAAATGTGGATATCCTTTGACCCAGTGTATTAACTTGGCTCCAGCTGCCGTAACAGAAAACCGGAGACCGAGTGGTTTCAACAACAGAAATGTATTTTCTCACAGTTTTGGAGGCTGGAAGACCAAGATCAAGGTGCCATCAAGGTTGGTTTTTTTTTTTTTAATTTTTTTTTTATTATTTTTTTTAACGTTTATTTATTTTTGAGACAGAGAGAGAGACAGAGCATGAACGGGGGAGGAGCAGAGAGAGAGGGAGACACAGAATCAGAAGCAGGCTCCAGGCTCTGAGCCATCAGCCCAGAGCCCGACGCGGGGCTCGAACTCACGGACCGCGAGATCGTGACCTGGCTGAAGTCGGACGCTTAACCGACTGAGCCACCCAGGTGCCCCTCATCAAGGTTGGTTTCTGGTGAGACCTCTCTTCCTGGCTTGAAACTGGCATCTTCTCCCTGTGCCCTTACATGTACACATGCAGAAAGAGAGAGAGCTCAGGCGTCTCTTCCCTTCTTGTAAGAACAGCAGTCATATTGGATTAGGGCTCTACCCTATGACTTCATTTAACTTTAATTACCTCCCTAAAGGCTCTGTCTCCAAATAGAGTCACATTAGGGGTTAGAGCTTCAACATATGAATGGAGAAGGAGGTCACAAATAGAGTCCCCAGCACCCAACAAATCTACTTTTAGAAATTTATCTTATTTGGGGCACCTGGATGGTTCCGTTGGTTAAGGGTCTGACTCTTGATTTCAGCTCAGGTTGTGAACTCACAGTTGTGTGAGTTCAAGCCCCGCATCAGGCTCAGTGCTGACAGTGTGGTGCCTGTTTGGGATTCTCTCTCTCCCTCTCTTTCTGCCCCATCCCTGGTTGTGCTCTTTCTCTCTCTCAAAATAAATAAATATTTTTTTTAAAAAAAGAAATTTATCTTACATGTTTGCATGTGTGCACAAAGATCTCTGAATAAGAATCTTCCAAAGTTGCTTTGTGTGCAGTAGCCAACATAAGCATACATCAGGAGGGGGCTAGTTAAACAAATTAAGGTACATTCAGTCTATAAAATATTACTATGCACCTGTTAAAATAAATGAACCAGCACTAAACATGTTGACATAGAGAAATCACTAATACATCATTAAGTGGAAAAAGCAAGGTGCAGAGCAGTGTATAGAATATGATCCAATTTCTATTAAAACAACAAAAAAGCTTAAGCACCAATATTTTCTGGAAGGATTTGTAAGAAACCATTGAGAGTCATTACCTCAGAGGTAATGGGGGACTTGGAGCATGGTGGGGAGGGGCTGTCCCTTCTACCCTTCTGTACTCTGTGTACTCCACCCGCCTACACTGCTGTGTGGAGGTATGTGACTTTTGTTTAAAAATTGGGGTAAATTTCACATAGCAAAAACTTCACCATTTTAACCAATGAGAAGGATATGATGCAGTAGAACTTAGTTCATTCCCAATGTTGTGCAACCATCACCTCTATCAAGCTCCAAACATTTTCATCACTCCAGGGGGGCAGGTACTCCTCATCCTCCCCTCCCACAGCCCTTGGTAACCACTAATCTGCTTTCTGTCTCTATAGATTCACCTATTGGGATATTTCATATAAATATAATCATATAATATGTGGCATTTGTTCCTGACTTCGTTCACTTAGGTTAATGTTTTCAAGGTTCATCCATGTTATAGCATGTGTCAGTAATTTATTCCTTTTAATCCTTTTTTTTATTTTTAGAGACAGAGAGAGAATCTTAAGCAGGCTTCACACTCAGCAAAGAGCCCAACATGGGGCTCAATCCCACGAGTTGGAATGAGTTGGGCCAACATTCAAGAATTGGGCACTCAACAACTGAACCACCCAGACACCCCAGTACTTTATTCCTTTTTATGGCTAAATAATATTTCACTGTATGAATATACTGCATTTTGTTTTTTCAGTCATCCATTAATGGCCATTTGGGGTGTTTCGTTTTGGCTACTGTGAATAATGCTGTAATGAATATTCACATACAAGCTTTTATTTTAATACCTGTTTTCAGTTCCTTTGGGTATATACCTGGGAGTGGAATTGCTGACTCATCTAGTAATTCTATGTGTAATTTACTTGAGGATGAATGTTGCTTTTTATTGTGTTTAAATATTTAATTTCAAGGGCACCTGGGTGGCTCAGTTGGTTACGCATCCACCTTGGGCTCAGGTCATGATCTTGCAATTTGTTAGTTCAAGCCCCGCATCAGGCTACGCGCTGACAGTGAAGAGCCTGCTTCAGATCCTCTGTCCCCCTCTCTCTCTGCCCCTCCCCAAATTGCATGTGCACGTGCTCTCTTTCTCTCTCAAAATAAATAAATTTTTAAAAAATACTTAAAAAATATTTAATTTCACACCACAAATTAAACTGTATAGGACAAGATATTTAAAGATCTTTTAGTATAGTTTTGTATTAAATGGACATTGTCAATGGACATTATTTATCTAAATTAAAACAGTAACTTGGATTTAACAATATATTTTGCCCTAGGGCCTACTAGATATCTTGTATAAAATGGACATCGATGTTCTTGCTGTCGAAAAGTGTCTCTCAAAAGTATTCTTTTGATAACCTTAATATCCTTAGATAAAATACAATGCAATAAATAGTAATTATTCTAATTTTAGAGATATTGTTTGCTCATTCAGAAAATAACTATTGACCACACCCATTCAGGACTGTTATTTCAAAAAACATATAAAATAACAAATGTCAGCAAAGACATGAAGAAACTACAACTTCTGTGCACTGTTGGAGGGGACAGAAGATGGTGCAGCTGCTATGGAAAACAGTATGGAGGTTCCTCAAAACATTAACAGAACTACCCTATGATCCTGCAATTCCATTTCTAGATATATACCCAAAAGGATTGCAATCAGAGACTTCATTATATAGGTACACTTTCATAGCCCCATTATTCACAGGGTAGAACTAACCCAAGTGTCCATCAACAGATGAATGTGTAAACAAAATATGGTGTGTATCTCTTGATAGATAGATGATAGATAGATAGATAGATAGATAACATAGATATAGATAGCTAGAGATAGCTGTATAGGAAAATACACACACACACACACACACACACACACTGGAATAATATTCAGCCTTAAAAAGGAAGGAAATTCTGATGCATGCTAAGACATAAATAAACCTGGAAGACATAATGGTTTTTGTTTGTTTTGTTTTGTTTTGAGACAGAGAGAATCTTAAGCGGGCTCCACACTCAGCACAGAGCCCAACCCCACGACCCTGGGATCATGACCTGAGATGAAATCAAGAGTCAGACACTCAACCAACTGAGTCCCCCAGGTACCCCTTGAAGACACAATGCTAAATGAAATAAGCCAGTCGGAAAATAACAATTATATGGTTCCACTTACATGAGGTACCTGGAGTAGTTAAATTCATAGAGAAAGGGAGTAGAATGGTAGTTGCCAAGGGCTGGGGGGGAGTTAATGTTTAATGGGGACAAAGTTTCAGTGGGGGAGAGTGAAAAAAGTTCTTGAAATGGATGGTAGTGACAGTTGCACAACAGTGTGAATTTCTTTGATGCCACTGAACCATACACTTTAAAAAGGTTAAAACGGTGAATTTATGTTATATATATTTTACCACAAAGAAAAGGAACATACACATACACACAAAAGTAAATAAAAATAACTACTGAGCCCCTACTAAGGGTCTAGTGGTGAACAAAACATATAAAACACAGTCCCTGCCTTTATAGAGCTTACTATCGAGTAGGGGAGACAAATAATAAATAAAAAAATCAATACACACACACACACACACTTATAGCCACATACATGTGTATCTTTATAAAATCATATAGTGTATTTTTAAAATACAGGTGAGCATTTTTTTCTGTAATGTTCTTTTCTCCACAGTCTTAGACATCTCTCAGTGTTAGTCCACGTGACTACTTGCCTCCTTTTTTAACTCCACACAGAACTGCACATGGAGACAGGGCTGTAGTGATATAGCCATACCCCTGTGAAAGCGACATGTAGGTAGCTGGCCATCTTTTGCTGGTATAAACACTGCTCTCAGGAAGATCTTCCTAGAAGCTCATGTCATTCTACCTCTTAAAAGCAGGTCGTTTAGGGGCACCTGGGTGGCTCAGTCGGTTAAGCGTCCGACTTCAGCTCAGGTCACGATCTCACGGTCCGTGAGTTTGAGCCCCGCGTCGGGCTCTGTGCTGATGGCTCGGAGCCTGGAGCCTGCTTCCGATTCTGCGTGTCCCTCTCTCTCTGCCCCTTCCCCGTTCGTGCTCTGTCTCTCTCTGTCTCAAAAATAAATAAACGTTAAAAAAAATTTTTTTTAAATGTATTGCTTAAAAAAAAAAAAGCCGGTCGTTTAATAACAACTTTATTTGTATTTTTTTAATGTTTACCTTTTTTCTGTATTTATTTATTTATTTTTATTTATTGATTACCATGTATATAGATTTTATTAGGATTCCAGTTCAAACAAGCAAACTGGGGAAAAAAAAGATTAAATACAGTCATTTTCAGACCATGAAAAGTGATAGGATTTGTTGCCAGTGGATCTGCACTACAGGCAAATACTAAAGGGTGACCTTAAGACAGAAGGAAAGTGAGGTGCAGGGAGGAACAAGGAGCAATTAAAGTGTTAAATATGGGAAATAATCTGAATGAAATGACTACGCAAAGTAACATTAACAAAGGTGACACATACAAAACTCAACTGCATTTCTAAATTCAAGTGGCAGTTTGCAAATAAATTTTATGAACAGGAACCATCCATAGCAGATTCAAAATATCAGATTCCTAGGAATTAGTTTAACAAAATCTGTGAAAAACTTCCTAACAGAGTATAAGAGAATATAGTGGTAAAATTTTTAAAGTCCTAAAGAGACAGAGATATATCTTGATTCTAAAGTAGAAGACTCATTATTGCAAAAGTGTTCAATTCTCTCCAGATTGCTTCTGCTTTCAAAACAATCCCCAATTTTTTTCTGTGGAATTTTGCAATATGATTTCAAAATAGAAATGCCAACATATAAGAATAGCAAAGACAATTTAAATAGACAAAACAAGGTGGGGAGACTTGCTGTACTAGATATCAAGATTTATTATAAAGTTACAGTAATTAAAACAATATTTTATTAGTATCAGATTAGACAGATCAAAAAAACATAGAACACTTCACGAATTTGCCTGTCAACCTTGTGCAGGGGCCATGCTAATCTTCTCTGTATCGTTCCAATTTTAGTATATGTGCTGCCAAAGACAGCACTTATCTTTATTTTTGAGAGAGAGAGAGACAGAGTGTGAGCAGGGGGAGGAACTCACAGAGAGGAAGACAGAATCCGAAGCAGGCTCTAGGCTCTGAGCTGTCAGCACAGAGCCCGACTCGGGCCCAAACTCATGAACTGTGAGATCATGACTTGAGCCAAAGTCAGACACTCAACCAACTGAGCCACCCAGGGGACCCTTTAATGTTTATTTTTGAGAGGGGGTGGGTAGAGAGAGCAGGAGATCCAGAATCTGAAACAGGCTCCAGGCTCTGAGCAGTCAGCACAGAGCCTGACTCAGGGCTCGAACTCATGAACCGCGATATTACGACCTAAGCCGAAGTTGGACACTTCACCGACTGAGTCACCCAGGGCTGACTTACTTTTATTGTTTAAATGAATCCCCAGGGGTGCCTAGGTGGCTCAGTCGGTTGAGCATCTGACTTCGACTCAGGTCATGATCTCACAGATCGTGAGTTCGAGCCCCGCGTCGGGCTCTGTGCTGACAGCTCAGAGCCTGGAGCCTGCTTCGGATTCTCTCTCTCTCTCTCTCTCTCTCTCTCTCTCTCTCTCTCAAAAATAAATAAACATTAAAAAAAATTTTTTTTAAATAAATGAATACCCAGACCTATCCAAGTAATCATCAAGGTGATCCCCCTTGACAGATGCAGAAAAGGAGGCTCGGTTTAGATAAGCAAGTTCTTATAAATTTTTTTATACTTGTTGTCTCTCCTAAATGAAAACACTGTTCTTCAAACCAGGGTTTATTATTGCTCTGATTTTCCAGGGTCTCACTTCATCTCATTCCTGCTGTGTAAGAACTTAGCAATTGGCTTTTCAGCTGTACTTTCACCCGTAGTTCAGCAAGAATTTCCATCCACACACTCCTAGATTAGATCTCAAAACGTAGCCTTGAAGTTCACTGTTTGGAGCTGAGAACCCACCGGCAATTTTCAGTTTGAGGGTGAGAGATTTCCCTCTTGAACTTGCCTCCCCTGTAACTGGCAGTGACATGACAAATGTGGGGCGTGTCGTCAGATTTTCCCACTAGAATTTTTTTTAATTTTTAATTTTTTAAGTTTATTTTTTGAGAGAGAGTGTGTGTGCAAGCAGGGGAGGGGCAGAGAAAGAGAATCCCAAGCAGACCCCACACTGTCACCACGGAGCCCGATGCAGGGCTCAAACCCATGAACTGTGAGATCATGACCTGAGCCAATATCATGAGTCCCACACTTAACTGACTGAGCCATGCAGGCACCCCTAGAATTTTTAAATACATTGTCTTCCCAGTTCAAACAACTATATTGTTCTGATCCTAAGTAGACGAAATATAATTTAATCTCAAATCAAATTAATTTCTATTAAATAGAGATATAAACTGACTTAAGTAATCTTTGATATCTGCAGAAGGAAATTAATTTGATAACTGGAAATGAGAATTATCTTCTATCCTAAGGCGAGAAATCTAAGATAATCGCCTTGCACATTGACTAACGCTATTCCATGAATGGCTAATGCACAAAGCTATTACACACCCTGAATGTAAATTTATGAATTTATAAATCTCACACATGCACAATTTTCTCCCCTAAAACACAACTTTAATATATGCTTTGTGTTGCTTTGGGTTCTCCCAGAAGCAGACACTGAGCCAATGTGTCAAGTGCAAGCAATTTATGTGGCAGGTGATCCCAGGAGACATCAGCGTGGGAGAAGGGAAATCAGATAGCGAAGGGAAGGCAGCAATAAAGGTTTGTTTTCAAACAGGGTCCCAGTGTGAGCGACTAAGACTTAATCCTGCGGGAGAACTCAGGGATCTCAGAGCCACCCCACAGAGGGGGCAAGAGTGCTAGGTATTTATTTACACACTTCTTCCTGCCAGTCAATGATGGAGGGATTTTCTCAGGGTGGCGGGTCAGGGGGTGGGTGAGTCATCCACTCCTTACACTTCTGAGCTGTCATGTTAGGGCCAAGGAGGACCTAGGGGCCAAAGAAAGACCTCAGGCAAGGAAGTGGCAGGGGACTGGCAGCTGGAAGTCAGGCCAATGTGCACCAAAGGGGTAAGGATGAGGGTAGATGTGTGCAAAGCAGCATTGCCACACCTTTCTTCCTGAAACTTCTAAGTAAACTTAATGGCCTCTTTTCTTCTTTTTCCCCCAGAATTTATTCCGCCGTCCATGTCATTACACAGATCACAGAGACTCACAGGTCTTTCATTCTCTACGGGGACTCTGCAAGCACCCCCCTCGCACAGACAGGGAGGAACAGGGACTTGCTCACCTCTTCATCTCTAGCAGGAAAGAGCGTGGTGAGAGCTACAGGACACGTGGCTTCCAGATGCCTGGTGCTTTCTAAAGCCGTCTTTAAAAATCTAGAACACAGGAAGTTTTCTCAGGTTGCTGGTTGTCATTTTTCTTTCCAAATGTTAAAAGAAGAAATTTGGGCCAATTTGGGCAATTAAAAATACAAAGTTCTTGGGGTGCCTGGCTGGCTCAGTCAGATGAACGTCCGACTTCGGCCTAGGTCATGATCTCACGGCTCGTGGGTTCGAGCCCTGCGTCAGGTTCTGTGCTGACAGCTCGGAGCCTGGAGCCTGCTTCAGATTCTGGGTCTCCCTCTCTCTCTGCCCCTTCCCCGCTCACGCTCTGTCTCTCTGTCTTTCAAAACTAATACATAAATATTTAAAAAATTTTTAAAAATACAAAGTTCTAAATTTATATATGTCAGGGGCGCCTGGGTGGCTCAGTCGGTTATGTGTCCAACTCTTGATTTCGGCTCAGGTCATGATCTCACGTCATGGGATGGAGCCCTGAGTCGGGCTCTGTTCTATCAGCGTACAGCCTCCTTCAGACTCTCTTTCTCTCTGCCCCTCCCCTGCTCACGCATGCTCTTGAAATAAATAAGTAAACACATAAAAAAATTAATGTGTATGTCAAATGGTTTTAAGTACTAAAGAAGAAAAATACATCAGAGAAAGGGTGTATATATATATATTATTTTTCTTTTTACCCTTTAGCAATTCAAACTCTAGGATCTTGTGCCCAGTCATACAAGTAATAGAATATTCACTGCAGCATTATCTGTAGTAGCAAAAGGCTAGAAACAATCTAGATATCCATCTACTTAAGAACATTTGTATAGCATTTAACATGTTAGGCACTGTTCTGTGTCTTACAAATATTCACTCACTCAACCCTCAACAACAAACTTGTTCAGTGGCACTGTCATTATTCATTATCACCTTTTTCAGATGAGAGAACTGAGGTGCAGAAATTAAGTCATTTGTCCAAGTTTACACAGTGAGAAGGGGGTAGAGTCAGGATTGGAGCCCACACTGTCTGGCTCCAGAGTCTAATCGTTTAGATTAGAGATCAGGGCTGGCTTCCTCTCTAAGACAAGACTAAATTATGGTTCCAACCCTTCAATGGAATTCTATAGAGCTGCCAAAAAGAATGAGGGCAGTTCTGTACATGTTGATACAGAAAGATCTCTAAGATATTAACTAACAGCATCAAGGTATTGAACAGTGTGAAGAGTAAGCTACCATTCGCATTCCAAAACAAGAGAAGAACAAATATATGTCCTTTGTTATGCGAAGAGAATTTCTGGAAGGCTGAATGCAAAACCAGTAGGGGTACCTTTGGGGGAGGAAATGGAAGACACAAAAATGTTTCACGGACTTTTCTGGCATTAATTATTTATCAGATACATGTAAACCTGTTTTATGATATGTATGTTAAATATAACGTTAAAAAATTAAAGGAGGGGCACCTGGGTAGCTCAGTCAGTTAAGCATCCGACTCTTAGTTAGGTCATGATCTCACTGTTCCTGGGATCAAGCCCTGCATGGGGCTCCATGTTGTCAGCACAGAGCCTGCTTGGGATTCTCTCTTTCTCCCTCTCTCTCTCTGCCCCTCTCCCACTATTGCTCTCTTTCTCTCTCAAAATAAATAAATAAACTTTAAAAGCATAATAAAAAAATAAAACTTATTTTAAAAAATTTAAAGGAATTATAACTTCTTTCAATAGAGCAATGGGAAAAGGTCATGTTTTGAATTTTCCAGAACTTATTCTACCTTATAATTCAACGTGAAAGACCAAAAGTGAAAACTTCCATATCGTTCATATGGCTTTAAATTTTGGAGGAAGGGGATGGTTTATCAGGATATTTTATCGAACTGTGAGATGCATTAAATTCATGTGCAAATTTTAGTGAAAATAATTGCATAATATAGTTGATTTTGTTATTAGAGTGTGTAATGTTTTAAACACTGAGACAATTTTAAACATTTTCTGACTTTGTACACTGATGTTTGTAATAAAAAAGGAAAGGGGTGCCTGGGTGGCTCAGTCGGTTGAGTGTCTGACTTTGGCTCAGGTCATGATCTCATAGTTTGTGAGTTCGAGCCCCGCATCCGGCTCTGTGCTGACAGCTCAGAGCCTGG
This sequence comes from Lynx rufus, assembly GCF_022079265.1. NCBI lineage: Eukaryota > Metazoa > Chordata > Mammalia > Carnivora > Felidae > Lynx > Lynx rufus. Next base: position 24,200,067 of record NW_025814830.1, on the reverse strand, counting down.
AGCCTGCTTCAGATTCTGTGTCTCCTCCTCTTTCTCTGCCCCTTCCCTGCTCATGCTCTGTCTCTGTCTCTCAAAAATGAATACACATTAAAAAAAAATTTTTTTTAAAGAAATAAAAAAGGAAAAAAGTCAGGCAATGATTTCAAACAGTTTTGTAAAATCATTTCAGCTCCGTGTCCTGTACCTGTTCTGCTGTCTGTAATTTAAAATCTGGTGGCCCTAAAAACGATCCACTATTCCAATTAGTTCAATAGCATTCATTAAAAAAATTCTTAATTTCTTTTGATTTTACTTGAATAACTTTGTCTTTTATGTTAAATAAACTCCAGAAATTGGTCCCTATAAATGAGAGTAGCAAAGTGTTTTTCCTGATTTCATACTAAATGGAAGTAATTAAAGAAGCTCCTTTATTCAAAAGAATTTGTTCTTTTCATGGACAGGCATATATCGCTGAAAATGTTAAAATTTTAGGGCAGCTGTGTTCTCAAAATTAGGATCCCTATATAAGATTAGGGAGGATAAAAATACATTTAAGCAAATACTGGAAACCACTTGCTTATAATTTCTCACTCTGCATAGAAAAAGCATAACTCAATTTAATTCTGTTCATTAAATTAAGAAAATGCTCAATTAAGTGAGCCAAAATAGTTTCAATTAAAGATACAAATTTCTCTAATAGGGCAAAATTTGAGAATCTTCTACTATATAAAGACATAACATTTTTTTGGTTAGATAGTAAAACTAAGGTGAACTTTTTTTTTTTTTCTTAACTAAGGGAACTTTTAACTAGAAAAAGCATATAACCCAAGACCTGGAAACTCTCAATGCTTCTTACCAACAGAAGTAGTAAATGGGTTATGAGGATGGGGGGGAAAAAACCAACATCCTTAAAAAGGAAATTAAAATTTTCTAGGCAAATTCTTTCTCAACTCAAACTACAGGTATGTTCTACCACACTTGGGCCTTAGTTTCCCATCTCAAGAAATAGACCATTATATGATTAGTTCCAGAAGCTAGAAACCAGGTGTCCCCTTGGGATTTTTTTTTTTAAGTGTATTTATTTTTGAGAGAGAAACACGTGCTCACGTGGCGAGGGTAGGGGAAGTAGAGGCAGAGAGAAGGGGAGGGGCAGAAAGAGAGGGAAAGAGAGAGAATCCCAAGCAGGCTCCACACTCTCAGCGCAGAGCCCAATGTGGGGCTTGAACCTATGAATAGCGAGGTCATGTCCTGAGGTGAAATCAAGAGTTGGACCCTTAACTGACTGAGCCACCCAGCCACAGGATTTTCTTTTGCTCTATCGTCCACATCCAATGCATCACCAATTCATTCATTCTTTCATTCACTGAGAGTAAATGAGCAATGGTGACTCCAACCCTCAGCTGCCGGTTGGTCTCTTTTTGCCCTTGACAAATCCCCCTGAAGACTCCCCCCCGCACCAGCTTCACTTCCCCACCTTCCTCAAATCTGACTTCAGACCTGGAATCACTTTGTAGAGACAGCTGTTGCTAATATCACCAGTGACATCCATGTGCCTCAACAGTGGGACCTTCTTCATCTCTCCTCTCAGTGGACCTTAATCCATATTCCACATGATTGGCTCTGTCCATGTTCCAAAAGCAATCTTGTGGCTTCCCTGCCTTTTCACTCTTCTGGATTTTCTCCTACCTCTTAAGTTATTCCTTCTGCGTTTCTCTTCAGGTTCATCCTCCAACCAGGACATCTTCAAGTCTTGGTCTCAGTCCTCCTTTTCTCTTTTCACCTCTTTCTAGACTAGCAGTTCTCAAAGTGTGTTCCACAGATCCTTTTAAGGGTCCCACAAGGTCATAACTATTTTTGCAAAAATATAAAAATGTAACTGCCCTTTAAAAAAAATTTTTTAATGTTTATTCTGAGAGACAGAGAGAGTGTGAGTGGGGGAGGGGCAGAGAAAGAGGGAGTCACAGAACCCAAAGCAGGCTCCAGGCTCTGAGCCATTAGCACAGAGCCCGACACGGGGCTCAAACCCATGAACCGTGAGATCATGACCTGAGCTGAAGTCAGACGCTCCACCAACCGAACCACCCAGGCACCCCAATTTTTAAAGATTTTTAAGTAATCTCTATACTCAGTGTGGGGCTTGAACTTACAACCCTGAGGTCTAGAGTCGCATGCTCCACTGACTGAACCAGCCAAGGGCCCCATGACTTGCCTTTTTTGCTGTGTTGACATATTGATCTGTAGACACAAAAGCAAGGGCTCATAAAACTGCTTATGACTACTATGAATCAAGGCATTGGCACCAACTCTACTAATAGTAATTGTATTCTTCCCTATCATGCACTTACAGAAAAAAGAGGCAGCTGTACTTAAGAATGTGCTTGATGCTGTATGTTAAGCATACTGAAATTTTATTTATTTTTTAATGTTTATTTATTTATTTTGAGAGAGAGTGAGAGTGTGCATGCCAGAGCAGGGGAGGGGCAGAGACAGAGGGAGAGAGAATCCCAAGCAGGCTCCACAATGTCAGCACACAGCCCAATGCTCAGCTTGATCCCGATGAACCATAAGATTGACTCAAGCCAAAATCGTGAGTTGGACGCTCAGCTGACTGAGCCACCCAGGCACTCCAGTAGACTGAAATTTTTAAAAATGTGCTTAATGAATTAGTAAAAAGTATTAAATTTTATTAAGCCTTGACTCTTGAATACATCTCTTTCCATATAGATTTCAGTTTTTCTAGCACTTTTACTAAAAGGACTATTATTTCTCTATTGAATTAATCTGGCACCTTAGTGGAAAAGCATTTGGTCATATAATTATCGGTCTGTTTCTGGACTTTCAATTTTATTCCAATGATCTTTATGTCTTTCCTTCTGACAATATTGTACTGTCTCAATCACTATAGCTTTACAATAAGTTTTAAAATCAGGTAGTAGAAGTTCTCCAAATTTGTTCACCTTTTAAAATGTTGTTTTGGATATTCTAAGTCCTTTGCATTTCCACATAAATTTTATTTTTTTAATTTAAGTTTTTTTAATGTTTATTTTTGAGAGAGAGAGAGAGAGACAGAGAGAGAGGTAGGGAGGGAGGGAGGGAGAGAGAGATATCAAGTGGGGGAGGGGCAGAGAGAGAGGGGGAGACACAGAATCCGAAGCAGGCTCCAGGCTCTGAGCTGTCAACACAGAGCCCAATGCAGGACTTGAACTCATGAGCCATGAGATCATGACCTAAACTGAAGTCAGATGCTCAACTGACCGAGCCACCCAGGTGCCCCTCCACATAAATTTTAGAGTCAGGTTGTCAATTTCTACAGAAAAGCTTGCTGAGACATTGATTGGGATTGCCTTGAAGCTATACAGCAGTTTGGGGAGAGATGTCATCTTCCAATCCATGCACTTTTTCCATTCATGTAGGTTTTCTTTAACATCTCTCAACCATGTTTTGTAGTTTTCAATGTACATCTATTATGTATCTTCTATAAATTTATTCTTTCATACATTTTTGGATGCTAACACAAATACGATTATTACCTGAATTTCCTTTTTGGATTCCTCATTGCTAGTATATAGAAATACAATGGACTTTTTAATGTTGATCCTGTATCCTGTGATCTTACTAAGTTTACTAATTCTAGTAGCTTTTTTGTATGTTCTTAAGAATTTTCTAAATACATGACAACTGCAAATAAAGTCAGTCTTGCTTCTTCCTAATACATATTCCTTTTACTTTTTTTTTTTGTGCTTTATTACACTGATTAGGATTTCCAATATAATATTGGATATAAGTGGTCAGAATGAAAATCCTTGCCACATTCCTGATCTTAGGCAAAAATAATTCAATCTTTCACCATTGAGTATGACATCAGCTGTTGGGTTTTTGTAGATGTTATTTAAATGGTTAAGAAAGTCTTCTACTGCTAGTTTGCTAAGAGTGTTAGATTTTTTTTTTCAAATGTTTTTTTTTTTCATTAAGAGGGTCATATGGTTTCCACTTCCATTCTGTACAAATAACAGAAAATGTGAATCAACTGGTTTAAACCATAATGACTTTTTTATCTTATAAAAAATCCAGTGAAGGGGGTGATTAACTCCCTTCTGTGGCTGAAAGATGGCCCCAGTAAGTGCTGCTTTTGTGTTCAATCGTTTGCAACATGTTGTTCTGATTGAAGTATAGGAGGAAAATCTCGACTCACAGAGATATGATTAATATAAGCCAACCACAGTAATTCCATCCCCTTATCAGTGGTAGAAGCAGAAAGAGGTATTTGACCCAATTCTGCCTGCTGACATGTGAGGATACAACAGACTGGCTACATGCTGACCAATTCTGGCTCCTCTTTTGGGGCACAGACTAAGACTCCATTTCTCAGCCTCCTATGCTGTTAGGTTAGGGTGGGGAACTGGTTTTGGCCAATGCAATGTGGGCAAAAATAATAGTTGCCACTTTGGGCCTTAGCCCTAAAATGCAAGTGAGATCCTTAGGTCACTCTCTCCTTAGTCACCCATAAGGCTAAAAGAAAATGACTCCAATATCGTGGAAGCATGTAAAAGAAGGATCCTAGATTCCCAAGAGAGCCACCCAGCTTGCACAGAACTGGAATGTGAGTGGGAAATACATTTTTATTGTGTTGAGCCACATGGTCATTGGGATTGTTTGTTACAGCATATAACACCAAGTACTATGGCTGATACAGAGGGGAGGTTTGCTGCGGGGGGTTCTGGGACAAGTATTCAGCCCTTAAAGAGACAAAACAAGGAGAAAGTCCCTTTCCTGCCTCTGGACACTGATGTCTCCAGCCGTCTTCCAACCACAAAAGGGAGCTACCCTGTATGCTGAAGAAGGAAGAAAAAAATGGGGAAAGAGACTGGAGATCTGATGATGCCAATGAGCTTCTGAATCAACCAGCCCTCACTGGATTTTAAGTGAGATAGTAAGCTCATTACAATTTAAGACAGTAGATCCATGTTTTCTGTTGTTTACACTCAAAAACATCTTATCTGATACAATAACAGAATAAACTCATCAGTTTTCCTCCAGCCTACTCCTCTTCTGGTGTTTCCTATTTTGGTGACAAGCCAGAAACTTGAGTCAACCTTGATGCCTTCCTCCATCTTGCTGTTTTCCCCCTTGTGTCTAATCCATTACCACCTGCTGTTGTAACTTTCTACTTCATCAACACCACCCTGATCAGAACCAACACCACCTATTTCCCAGACCACCCCAGTAACCTCCTGGCTGGTCTACCTGTTTCTCTCTGGCTCACCTCTAATCTTTTCTTCACTTCGTAGCCAGAGCAGAGGTTTCCAAGATTGTAGTGTGATCATATCATCCCTCTTCTCTATCCGTTTCTGCTGAAAAGTATTTGAAGGACTTTATTTTCCCATTTGCTTGTAAGATAAAGATGCGACATCTTAAAAAACCCTGGCAGTCTGGTCCCCACCTGCCTCACTGGTCATACCCAGCAAGGAACACCCACCACAGGGGAGCTTCTACTGGCCCCTCATCCTTGTCTCACTCTCTCTAGCCCCAGGATCTTTGTACATGCTGTTCTCTCTTCCTGGAAACTATTCTCCCTGCTTTTTCCCTTAGTTAACGGCTTCTATCGTTTCTCAGGAAAGTCTTCCCTAGTCTCCCATGTAGCTTCGTAGCATCAGGTACCCTCCCCCTTGGTAGCATAGCATTTGTCATATCTGTAATTTTACATAGATTGTATGTCTCCTACTAGCCCTTAACCTCTGCGAGACAAGGGCTGTATTTGTTTACCTTGGTGTCCTCGGTATCTAGCAGAATGCCCAGCACACAGTTAGGAGCTTCAATAAATCTGAACAAGAATGAAATGCTCTTAGGGCACCTGGGTGGCTCAGTTGGCTCAGTCGGTTGAGCATCCGACCTTGGCTCAGGTCCTGATCTCGTGGTTCATGAGTTCAAGCCTCACATCGGGCTCACTGCTGTCAGCCTGTCAGCACAGAGCCTGCTTCAGATCTTCGTCCCCCTCTCTGCCCCTCCCCTGTCTGCACTCTTCCAAAAAATAAATTTAAAAAGAAATTAAAAAAAGAATGAAGTGCTTTATGAAGAAAGGGTAAACGCTCTTAGTGTCTAGAATAGTGACTCCTGATCTTGTCTAAAGGGTTAGAGAAAGTTTCCCTATGGAATTGCTAATCGAACTGAGTTTTTGTTTGTTTGTTTTTAAGATTTTATTTGTAAGTAATCTCTACACCCCACGTGGGGCTCCAACTCACAAGCCTGAGATCAAGAGTCGAGTGTTCTACTGACTGGGCCAGCCAGGCACCCCTGGGAGTTCTGAAGGATGATTAGATAACTAGATGAAAGGGGAGAGGGGGAGGGGGCCTGGGGCAAGGAGGAAGAAGCCCGGTAGTGGGTATGCATATACATGCTCACACAAATGAATAAAGGACAGAATGGCTGAAGCTTAGAGTGAGGCAGAGAGCAGAACAGGAGACCAGAAGGTCAAGCAGGACCAGGCTATGCAAGGAATTACGGGTAGGATAATCCTATAATTTAATGTCTAAACTAGAGTACTTTTCAGCCTTTTAAATATTCATTTTCTAAGTTTTTATTTTAATATAATTTCAAACAATGAGAAGTTGCAAGGATAGTTCAGAGAAGTCCATGTACCCTTTCCCGATTTACTGTTTGTTTACCTTTTGTCCATTTGCTTCGTGATTCTCTCTACATTTATATATAAATGATTATTTTTCGGGATCACTGGAGAGTAAGTCAAGGGACATCCTGCCCCTTTACAAGGACATTCTCTTTCATGACTACAGTGATAGAAACAGGGAATCTAACGCTGATAAAACGCTATCATCTACTCCACATCGCAAGTTGGACATGGTCAGTTGTCTCAGTCCATTGTAGCTCTTTCTATCCTGGTCCCATCCCCAATTCTAGATTTCACAGTGTCTCATCAATTTATTTTAATCTTCATCCAGGGCCGTTTTGGCAGTCAAATACAGTGCCATCAATAATTATGCTGGGGAACGCCTGGGTGGCTCAGTCGGTTAAACATCTGACTTCAGCTCAGGTCATGGTCTTGCGGTTCATGGGTTCGAACCCCACATCTTTGTATCTTGTGAGTAACGGAAACCATTGAAATGATTGCACATAAAAGCAAGTTAGAAACTTGAGTTACTTCATGTTTCTGGGGCGCCTGGGTGGCGCAGTCGGTTAAGCGTCCGACTTCAGCCAGGTCACGATCTCGCGGTCCGTGAGTTCGAGCCCCGCGTCGGGCTCTGGGCTGACGGCTCAGAGCCTGGAGCCTGTTTCTGATTCTGTGTCTCCCTCTCTCTCTGCCCCTCCCCCGTTCATGCTCTGTCTCTCTCTGTCCCAAAAATAAATAAACGTGAAAAAAAAAATTAAAAAAAAAAAAAGAGTTACTTCATGTTTCAACTACTTTCACTTCATTCATTGGGAAGAAAAACTAAAACGGTGGTAAATATCTGTGTAATATTTATTAAGAAACAATTGCATCTAGAGTTGCTCAGAATACCTTCTAACTTAAACCTTGAAGAGTAACCAACTGCAGTACAAAATTGCAATTCTCAACCTGATGCCCATAAATCAGGTAAATAAATCAAATAAATCAAATAAATCCAAAAACACTCTGAACCCCTAAGCGAAATATAAAGGTATGTGCAGGTGGTGATTTCAAAATATGTCTACTGGGGCAGCCAGCCGGCTCAGTCGGTAGACCATGTGACTCGATCTTGGGGTTGTAGGTCCAAGCCCCACATCAGGGGTAGAGATTACTTAAAAATAAAATACTTTGAATACGTACAAATAAAAAACTTTGAAAAAAAAATATGCCTACATCTAACAATTCTTTAATACATCTCACTTCAAGAAGTGCAACTTAGGGGTGCCTGGGTGGCTCAGCTGGTTAAGCATCTGACTCTTGATTTTGGCTCAGGTCATGATCTCATGGTCTGTGCATTCAAGCCCCGCATCGGGCTCTGTGCTGACAGGGCAGAGCCTGCTTGGGATTCTGTCTCCCTCTCTCTCTGCCCCTCCCCCGATGGCGCACCAGCTCTGTCTCTCTCTCTCTCTGTCTCAAAAATCAATAAACATTAAAAAAAAATTTTTTTTTAAAGCGCAACTTAATTTTCCTCTACATGAGTATGGACTGGACTTAGTGACTTAACAAATAAAAATGTGGCAAAAGAGACGATGTCACTTGTGAGACTAGCTTTCTCCTCCTCTCTCTTGGAACACTGACACTGGGGGCAGCCAGGTGCTATGTCATGATGACACTCACAGTGAAGAATGAGGCCTCCTGCCAGCAGCCATGTGAGTGAGCCACCTTGGAAGAAATCTCCCAGCACCGGTCAAGACTTCAGTTGACTGCAGCCATGGCCAGCATCTTTGCTGCAAGCTCGTGAGACCCTGAGGAAGAAACACCCAGCTAAGTGGCTCCTGAATTCCTGGCCCACAGAAACTAAGAGATAATAAACTTCATTATTTTAAGCTACCGATTTCAGGGTAACTTGTTACACAAAAGATAATTAATGCAGTGCATCTAGTTGAGGAGTCTATGATTTTCATCAGATTCTAAGTGAAATTAATGACCTGAAAAAGGGTGAGAATTACTACTGTAAAACCAGTACTAGATTTCTAAGTCTTTGGTCCTCATCCCGGAGTTTCTATGGGCTTATGTATGTATTTATTTATTTTCCTATGAGTTTATTTTGTATACAATTTGGGATTAGGTTCAACAAATGAGAAGATTAAACTCTCCAAACCACCGGAAGACTCAAAAGAATGTTTAAAAATGCTGTCTCAAGAACAGGCAGAGAAAAGCAAACCTTACCCCAACCTATCAAACTAAGATCTAACAGAACATCTAATAGAAATGAAGTAGTTTTCATTTTCAAAAAGAAAAGGCTACCATTAGACCTAACGATGATTCTGACATAACAATACATTCATAAATTACTGTTAAAGAAAAAAGCCAAGTTATAGAACAGTATGTTCCCATTACAGAAACAATGTATTATTCGATGGATGTATAGATGGATATGTCCAGAAAAAGTTCTAGAAAATTACAGGCATTTTCCGGCTATACGCAGCAAAAATTCATGGTGGCTATCAAAAAAAATAAAGTTTATTATAAAATTCTAGGGTAGGTCACAAAATTGACAAGAGGGGAGGCAGATCAGGATTTATAAGTGTACAGTAAATACAGGCACAGGGCACAATGGACCCAGTGCAGTCATAAGGATGGTCTAATAAGCTGCCCCAGAAAAGAAGACACCATTTGTCCACAGGCTTCACAACTTTCCAAGTCCTATGGTGGAATCATCCAAGAGGCCAAGAATTTCTTTGGTAACAGACAATCTATGAGTATCATGGTCTATTTAGAAGACTTAAAGCATTAATAGGACAGAAACAATGAAAAACTTTCTTTTGAAGGGACGGATGTATGGGGCTACACATGTACTAGAAATCCATACTTCACAAAAATCAAATGGCACAGACAAGGAGTCTTCTGCTCAAAGTGGATATTTTAAAATACTATAGTATGATTTTATTATTGTTCCTGAAAATAAAGAATTTCTGGATATTGTGAAGTGAGTTGTAAAATTGCTCATGTCCTATCTATTGGCTAAATACAATCAAATATTGATCCATGCAATTTCGAAAAGGCAGGAAGCAAGCCTCCAGCAGAACTGGGTGAACAGGAATGCCGAAAAGATAAGGGCCCTTCCCTATCCTGACAACTCAAAGGTACTTCTTCAAAAGGCTAAATAAAAGCAAGAGATAAAATTGCAAATAAAGAAATGTAATTAAAGGACTGTTATTTCAAAATCAATTCTATTTTAAAATAAAATAGGGCGCCTGGTGGCTCAGTCAGTTAAGCATCCGACTTCGGCTCAGGTCATGATCTCACAGTTCATGAGTTTAAGCCCTGCATCGGGCTCTGTGCTGACAGCTTAGAGCCTGGAGCCTGCTTCAGATTCTATGTCTCCCTCTCTCTCTGCTCCTCCCCTGATCATGCCCTGTCTCTCTCTCTCCTTTAAAAATAAATAAAAACATTAAAAAAGTTAAAATAAAATAAAATAAAATAATTTCCATCTTAAAGGTCCCCCCCCCAAAAAAAAGTTAAAAAAATGAGAAGTAAAGCAGTGATTTTCATTTCCTTTGGGCAAACATGCCATGGTAGGTTGAACACTTAAAAATATCTCCTAAAACAACGGATCTCACCTGAGTTTGTACTTCAACACTTAAAATAGTGCTCATTTCTACTGGACTATTCTGGATGACTTACAAATAAATATAGTTTTAAGTAGATTGTTTGAGGTGGCTGGGTGGCTCAGTCAGTTAAGCATCTGAGTCTTGATTTTGGCTCAGGTTGTGATCTCACAGTCGTGGGATGGACCCCATGTTGGACTCTGCGCTGACAGCACGGGGCCTGTTTGGGATTCTCTATTTTTCCCTCCCCTGCTTGTGTGTGTGTGCATGTGCACTCTCTCTCCTCTCTCTCTCTCGAAACAAATAAATATTAAAAATAAAAATAAAGATTTTTTTCCCTATAGTCATACAGGAGAAAACGATAGTTTCTATTATACTGTGCCATGAATAATTTTGCATGCTCTACTGAGCTATTATGTAAACAGAGCCACAAAGTATATTTAATCTTTTCCCATCTTTCCCTGTTGTTCAAATAGCAAAATTAAATGTAACGATACAAGCCAAACTACCAATGCCTTAGACTCTGAAATTTCTGGATGGCATGTTTTCTATGTAAGACCTCCCCTTCTAGTATTCTATGGGACGACTGCTTTAGAGGTTGCTTAATAAACAGAAACTCACTAACATTTATTCATTCAACAAATATTCATCAAGACCCTACTAGGTATTAGGGCCTGTGCTAGAATTAGACATTTTATTTTCCTTGAAAATAATTATAGTCTGTAAATATCTGAAGCAGAGAGAAGTCTGAGGCTGTTCTTCATTGAAAGAATCCTCTCAAAACCACAATGAGATACCACTTCACAACTGTGAGAACGACTAGTATCCAAAAGAAAACAAGTGTTGGTGAGGATGTGCAGAAAAGGAAACCCTTATGCACTGTTGGTGGGAATGTAAGTTGGTGCAACCACTGTGGAAAGGTACAGACATTCCTCAAAAAACTGAAAACAAACTACCATATGACCCAGCAATTCTGCTTCTGAGTATATATCCAAAGGAAACTAAAACACTACCTCAAAAATATATCTGTACATCTCATGTTCACTGCAGCATAATTTATGATAGCCAAGACAACATAGAAACAAGCTAAGTGTCCATCAATGAATAAAGAAAAAGTGTGTGCATGTGTGTGTGTGTGTGTGTGTGTGTTCACCCCGACACACACACAATGGAATACTACTCAGCCACAAGGAAAGCAATCCTGTCATTTGCAACAATATGTATGGACCTTGAGGACATTATGCTAAGTGAAATTAAGTTAGAGAAAATTAGTGTATGATCTCACATATATGAGGAATCAACAAAAAAACCTAAGCTCATAGATACAGAGAACATATTGGTGGTTGCCTGAAGTGTGTGTGTGTGTGTGGGGGGGGGGGATGGCAATATGGGTGAAGGGAGACAAAAGGTACAAACTTTCAGTTATAAGTCATGGGGATGTAATGTGACGGTGACAATAGCTACACTGTATTGTGTATTAGAAAGTTACTAAGAGAGTAAATCTTAAAGGTTCTCATCACAAGGAAAAAAATTGAAGTGTGTGAAGTGACAGATGTTACCTAGATGAGAAAGGTAAGCCCTACACTAGGTACTGGGCCTTTTAACAGGACAACTGAGATCAATTGTGGGGAAATTTCCAAATCTTCATCAACAACTCTTCTGATCAGGCAAATGAATGGACAATGGAGCTGGTCCAGAACCACCACCCCCCACCCCCCTCCGCCCTCAGACAATGATGTCACTGAAACTCCCCCATCCCCTGCTCCAGCTGTCACCCTATTAATGCAAGGACATTGAAGAGTAATGCTGGGGATTCCTGCTGTAAGTCTTTTTAATGTCTCACATACAGTCAAAGCAATATCCATTAGCAAGCAAACAACCCAGGAACAGGATTATCTGGTATCTTAAAAAAAGACTTTGTAAGACACAAAGTTTTCAATTACCAAGTTATTTATTGAAAAATATTCTCTCCTAATTGATTCCATATCAAATTAAACAAGGAGTGATGTTACACAGCAGTAACTGATCAGCTCCATTTGTAGAGGATGACAATGGTCTCATTAATTCATTAGTATATTCTACTAAATAGCTGGAATACACACTCAATCCACTCACTTCTTCAGAAAAGGTAAATGTAATTGCTTTACTTCATACCAAAATCCTTTTTAAAAGCTTGTCTTCATATTTAGTTAAAGATTCCTCTAATATAAAATGATACTTGGCTTGCTCACTCTGGCAGCACATATAAAATGATACTTGCTTTAAAGAGCATCCAAGCAATGCTTTGGATTTTCTCTTCCTGCAAAATTCAAGGAAAACATGATTGTTTGAAAGTTTCTTTGCTGCTGATGAAGAGCCACCTGAGATTCCTTTGTGTTTCTACTCTTCTCCTCTTCGTGTTTCCAGTGATTAAAACATGCAGGAAACATCACTTACAGAAACTAGAAATGCCACAGAGATCCCAGAGCTCAAAAGAGAGTTTCCGACAGGTTTTGAAGTTTTTGCAAACCTCAAATTAATGTACAGGATATGGGGATTTAAAAAATGACTTTTAGAAACACATACACTCAAAGGAAACCCTTCGGTACTTTTTAGCATTGAACACTTGGGGCAAGAACTGGTCTTTCAGTAGTTCAAGTAGTCAGTCTTTTCTCAACAGTTTCTTGGTAAGCGACAAACCTTCTCAAATTCATCTTCACATTGTCGAGAACACACAGCTGATCTGGACTGTATTTACCTCTCCCTTCTTTTCGTATCTGCCAAAAAATCATATGTGATTTGACATATATTACTAATTCCTTTAGATAAGATAGCATTTGATTTTGGGTGTATTTATTTTCAGAAAAAAAGAGCTGCTAGAATATGGTGAAAGATTCTCACTTTCCAAGGTAAAAGAATATAGTATGTGAGCCATAAAGATAAAGTAAGATTATGCACCTTGTAAACAACAGTTACAAGAACGACTGAATTGTAGCGTTCCAAAGAATAAGGTTTATGGTATGTAAACTAGACCTCGCCTCCAGTCTAGAGCAGTGGTTCTGAAATTTTAGCATGCAACAGTATCATCTGGAAGCTTGTTAAAAAAACATAGGGCACCTGGGTGGCTCAGTCGGTTAAACGTTTGACTTAGGCTCAGGTCGTAATCTCATGGTTCAAGAGTTCAAGCCCCACACTGGGGTCTGCTTGGGATTCTTTCTGCTCCTCCCCAACTCAGGAGCATTCTCTACAAATACATACATACATACATACATAAAAACAAAAACAAAAACAAAAACAGATGGGTGGGCCCATCCACAGTGTCTGATTTTCAGCATGTCTGGACTTGGGTCTGGAAATTTGCATTTGTAACAAAACACCAGGTGATTACGATGCTGCTGATCACAGGGCAATTTCGAGAGGCACCGCTCTAGAGAAGTTCTTCAGTTAAAATGCATTGTATAAGTGGGTTCTTCTTTTTTTAATGTTTACTTGAGAGAGAGAGAGAGAGAGAGAGAGGGAGGGAGAGAGAGAGAGAGAGAACACGTGCAGATGCACAGGAGAGGGGCAGAGAGAGAGGGAAACAGAGAATCCCAAGCGGACTCTACACTGTCAGCACACAGCCCAATGCAGAGATCGATCCCATGATCCCATGTGAGATCGTGACCTGAGCCAAAATTCAAGTCAGATGCACTTAACTGAAGGAGCCACCCAGGCGCCCCTGAGCATTCAATTCTTGATTTTGCCTCAGGTCGTGATCTCCTGGTTCCTGACACCAAGCTGCACTGGGTTCTGAGCTGACAGCACAGAGCCTGCTTGGAATTCTCTGTCTCTCTTCTCTCTCTGCCTCTCCCCATGCTGGCGCACCCCCTCTCTCTCAAAATAAAAATAAAAAAATAAAGAAAATATCTTTAGGGGAGGCTGGGCGGCTCACTGGGTTAAGCATCTGACGTTGGCTCAGGTCAAGACCTCATGATTTGGGAGTTCAAGCCCCACATCAGGCTCTGTGCCGAGTGGTGAGCCTACTTGGGATTCTCTCTCTTTCTCTCTCTCTCTCTCTGCCCCTCCCCCCCCCAAAATAAACTTAAAATATATATATACTTGAAAAGAGTCGAATGTTCAACCAACAGAGCCACCCAGGCACCCCTTATATAGTGTTTAAATGCAACTCGGGGCTAAATATATACCAAACAGTCTTTAATGCAATTGTGGCTTCATTCACAGAGGAGCTTCATATGAAAAACTACAGGCTGCCTTTCTGGCTAACAAAGAAACTTCACTAGGGCTTTATACCTTTGAGAAAAGAAAAACAATTAAACATCATTACCAGAGCAATGCATATTAAGTAGGAAAATCAATCGGAACAGAGGTTAGGGGTTATTTTGCTGGTTCATAGTTTACATAACTCCTCCCTACACACTGGTTTCTGTAGTTTGAAGGCTCAACCACATCTGCTTTCCTTGCAGCTGCAGGGAAACAGGGGATATTTTCTCCTTGCCTTGCAGACTCCTCTTTCAGAAGTTTCAAGGCCCCGTACCCTCTAAGAACAATTGGACACACCCACTAATATTGGTATGGAAATATCTCTAGGAGACAGTGTTACGTGAAAACACACAGAGTACTGGATTGGGAATATGTTAGTCTACGGTTTGGATAACAAAGGGGGAAACACTAATGCACATCCGTCTTTATGTGGAGAAACATCATTCAATGTGGTTACCAGTGAGGCAGAAAACAGGGGAGAATAAAACATCACTGCTTAAAAAACAGACAAACATGGGCAAAGTGGGTCAAAAGGCACAAACTTGCAGTTACAAGATAAATAAGTCATGGAGATGTCATGTTCAGCATGGTGACTGTAGTTGGCAGCTATGATCATACATTTGGAAGTTACTATGAGCGTAGAAGCTTAAAAGTTCTTAAAAGTTCTCATCACAAGAAAAAATAAATTGCAATTGTGTGTGGTGATGGATGTTAACCAAACTTATTGTAGTAATTATTTCCCTATATGTACACATATCAAATCATTATGCTGAACACCTAAATCTAATACAAAGCTATAGGTCAAATGTATCTCAATTAAAAAAAACCCCAACAACCCAGGAAACAAAAAAGCCTACAGGCCTCAACTAGGGATAAACCGTTCAACTTAAATTACACACTGGTGAATCTTAATAAATGTCAGCCACTATTACTACGTTTTTAAATACATGATGCTGAAACATAAAAATGTTAAAAACAAACCAATACTGATGTTCTTTTTTTTTTTAATTTTTTCTTTAATGCTTATTTATTTTTGAGAGAGAGAGACAGAGTGTGAGCAGGGAAGGGGCAGAGAGAGAGGGAGAAAGAGAATCCAAAGCAGGCTCCAGGCTCTGAGCTGTCAGCACAGCTGGGGCTTGAACAAACAAACCGTGAGAGCATGACCTGAGCCGAAGTTGGTCACTTAACCAACTGAGCCACCCAGGCACCCCCCCAATACTGACGTTCTTAAACCAACACTGACTTCAGATGTAACTATGACATAGAATGTGCATGGTGTGCATTGCTGTTTTTCTTTTCTTCTGGAAAACTCTTTATGCCTCAAAAGAACTTAAGAAAATTTAAGGTATTAGACATATAAGGTTGGCTTTAGCTCAAGCAGTTACTTCACAGTTATTAAATTATTAGACATACAGTCACATTCTCCTAAAAAGTTATCACAGAGTTCTCTCCTCGAGAACTGAAATCTGCATTAAAAGCCTGTTAGATAAAAGAAATATACTGGAAAACAACAGAAGTAGGCTAATTTTTCACCAAAACCTCTATTCTTTTGACAAAGATTTTAAAGCAACTGTTTAATTTAAAATCTAAAAGCAAAAAATACAAGTATTTTTATTTCTCAAAATGACATAATTTAGAAATGGAGATTTTGTATTTATTTATTTTTATTATCATTATTATTTATTTATTTTTAAGTAACCCTGTACCCGACATGGGGCTTGAACCCACAACCCTGAGATCAAGAGTTGCATGCTCCACAGACTGAGATAGCTGGGTACTCCCAGAAATGGAGACTTAGGTAAGTGGAGAATGGTAAACTTAAACTTGTAGACATGTGATTCAAGGCTGTTTTTAAAATTCCTAGTTGCAGGGCGCCTGGGTGGCTCAGTAGGTTGAGCACCCAATTCTTCATTTCAGCTCAGGTCATGATCTCACAGTTCATTGTAAGTGCAGAGCATGCTTGGGATTCTCTCTCTCTGCCCCTTCCCTGCCCTCTCTCTCACACAAATAAAACTTAAAAAAAATTTTTTTTAAATTACTGGTTGCTTTCCCCCAGCCACCAAGTATTTGAAAATTACTTTTTAACTGAAAGTTAGTTTTGATGTTTCTATTGAAACAAAAAATAAATAAAAAGGGGAAGCCTGGGTGGCTCAGTCAGTTAAGCATCCGGCTCAAGTCATGATCTCACAGTTTGTGGGTTTGAGCTCTGCGTCGGGCTCTGTGCTGACAGTGCAGAGCCTGCTTGGGATTCTCTCTCTCTGCCCCTCCCCTGCTCATGTGCTCTGTCTTTATCTCAAAATAAATAAATAAACATAAACAAACTAATAAGTAAATAAATGGGCCAATGAAGGTAGCTACATTCCCCAACAGAGATCAGCCTGGACTTTGCCCTTTTTTCAGAGCATCAAAGGGAAATACTCATAATGTGGAAATCCAGCTGTAATAAATTACCTCTAATGATATAAAATAAGTTTACAATGTATACGAAAGTGCTTTGTAGGCAACAGACTTCAGTGCTTCTACAGGAGCACTGTTAGCACGACTGAACTGTTGTGGCAAGGGGGGGACCTCGTCTACCCCTTTTCCGCCCACATCACAGTGATTCAACAGAAAGGACGGAGCTCTGACTCAGCCAACAAGCATTCTTCAGTTCTGGGGATGAAGTGCTCTGTGAATCACTGCAATTGCATGAAGGGAACTACACACACCCCCTTCTTGTAGGACGTTGAGACCTAAGCATTTCTTTTTTTTTTTTAATATTTTTTTAATGTTTATTTATTCTTGAGAGAGAGAGAGAGAGTGACAGAGAGTGAGCAAGAGAGGGGCAGAGACAGAGGGAGAGGGAGAGGCAGAATCCGAAGCAGGCTCCAGGCTCTGAGCTGTCAGCACAGAGCCCGATGTGGTGCTCGAACTCACGAAGTGTGAGATCGTGACCTGAGCTGAAGTCAGACGCCCAACTGACTGAGCCACCCAGGCTCCCTGAGACCTAAGCATTTCTTTTTTTTCAACGTTTTTTTTAATTTATTTTTGGGACAGAGAGAGACAGAGCATGAACGGAGGAGGGGCAGAGAGAGAGGAAGACACAGAATCGGAAACAGGCTCCAGGCTCTGAGCCATCAGCCCAGAGCCCGACGTGGGGCTCGAACTCACGGACCGCGAGATCGTGACCTGGCTGAAGTTGGACGCTTAACCGACTGCGCCACCCAGGCGCCCCTAGACCTAAGCATTTCTTTTTTTTTTTTTTTTTTTTTTTAGAGAGAGATTCTTTTTTTTTTTTTTTTTAATTTTTTTTTTCAACGTTTATTTATTTTTGGGACAGAGAGAGACAGAGCATGAACGGGGGAGGGGCAGAGAGAGAGGGAGACACAGAATCGGAAACAGGCTCCAGGCTCTGAGCCATCAGCCCAGAGCCCGACGCGGGGCTCAAACTCACGGACCGCGAGATCGTGACCTGGCTGAAGTCGGACGCTCAACCGACTGCGCCACCCAGGCGCCCCGACCTAAGCATTTCTAAACAGAACAGCTACATACCTTCGTTTTGAAGACTGGCTGGAATTCTTTCAGAGCAGACAACAGTTTAATTTGAACTGAGGCCCTTTCAGCTTCTTTCCCGTCTGCAAAAACATCGAAGAGGGCATCCAAGGCTTCCCCTGCCACCACGAGGGAGGGATCTTTAGTGGCAACCTCAAGCAGAAAGCACCCGATGGTCTGGAGACAACAAAACACACTGTTATTGTCCAATATTCTAACCTCAGTTTCCAAAATCCATACTAACTTTGAATGTGGCAACGATTCACACATGGTCTTTTAAAACTTAGAAATGCCAGAGACAAATTTTTTTGAAAGAACTGAGGCACCTGGGTGGCTCAGTCAGTTGAGCGCCCAACTCTTGATTTCAGCTCTAATCATGATCTCATGGTTTTGTGAGTTTGAGCCCCGTGTTGGGCTCTGTGCTGACAGTGCAGAGCCTGCTTGGGATTCTCTCTCTCTCTCTTTCTGTCTCTCTCTGCCCCTCCCCTGCTCATGCTCTGTCTCTCTCAAAATAAATACACTTAAAAAAAATTTTTTTTAAACTTTGAAAAACTAAAAATTAAAGACTTCACATGTATTTATAAATACACCATATAGGGGCGCCTGGGTGGCTCAGTCGGTTGGGCGTCCGACTTCGGCTCAGGTCACGATCTCGCGGTCCGCGAGTTCGAGCCCCGCGTCGGGCTCTGGGCTGATGGCTCAGAGCCTGGAGCCTGCTTCCGATTCTGTGTCTCCCTCTCTCTCTGCCCCTCCCCTGTTCATGCTCTGTCTCTCTCTGTCTCAAAAATGAATAAACGTTAAAAAACTTTAAAAAAAATAAATAAATAAATAAATAAATACACCATGTATAATATAAACTAGATAAATTAAGTTTACATTCCTAAATAAACTAAATTAAAATCCATAAATGATCTATGAGAGATTGACTTTGGAAATTAAATTTTTCCCATCTCCCTCAAAAAGTCTTTCCCTGTCATGTCAAGATGCAAATAAATATATGTTAAAAAAAAGTGCTTCCCTGTAATGACCTTTAACACCCATCCATACTTTGACAATTAGCTGGCTAATGAACAGGCCATTCCCAATCTGCGAAGAATTGTTCAAAAGTAAACTTACTTTGTTTTGGCTGTTCTCCTTCATCCTTTATGTCTTAAGGGTGATGTGCACATCTGGTACTATCAGTGGGAGAGTGGAAATGCTAAGAATAGCGAGTCCAAGCTCCAGCTGTGACGTAAATAACAGCCTGACTCTTGGACAGTTCATTACCCACTCTGGGCCCCAATTTCCTTATCTAAATTTAAGTAATACAGACAACCTCTAGGATAGTGTTTAGATTCAATATTCTATAATAAAATATGAAACACACAGTATCACATAGGAAGTAGTCTTATTAAAAAGATTAGCCTGAATCTGAATCTAACCTAGCCTTTAGATCTAACCTCCAGTTTGCAGAAAATACAGACAATAAAAGAACAAGCTTAACAACACAAGGAAGCAATCAGACAAATCCAGAAGGTTGGACACTATGAGACAACCCTAGGAATTGAGGAAAAAAACAGGTGGTGGTAGGGGTGCTTGGCTGACTCAGCTGGTGTGACTCGTGATCTCAGGGTTTTGAGTTCAAGCCCCACGATGGGCATAGAGCTTACTCAAAAAGAAAGGAAGAAACAAACAAACAAACAGGTAGTGGTAGGCACTGCCAGGGAGAAGTTTCCAGATTGAGAGAGGCTTAGAAGATCCACAACCAAACACAACACATAGACTTGACTTAAATCCTGGTTTAAACGAACTATCCATAAATAAATGTTTTTGAAACTGAAAACATCTGAATATGGACCATGTATGAGACGTGATTGCTGACTGTGTAAGGTGTGATAATGGTGGTTATGTCACAAACTGTCCCTATTTTTAAGACATGCATACTGAACCAACAGGGGCAAAATACCATGATGCCTTTAATACCGAGCTTTAAAACATTTTTTAAAAAATGTTTAATGTTTATTTATTTTTGAGAGAGAGAGAGACAGAGAGAGAGAGAGAGAGAGAGACAGAGAGACAGAGAGACAGAGTGTGAGTGGGGGAGGGGCAGACAGAGGGAGAGACACAGAATCGGAAGCAGGCTCCAGGCTCCGAGCTGTCAGCACAGAGCCCGATGTAGCGCTTGAACCCACGAACCATGAGATCATGACCTGAGCCGAAGTCGGACGCTTAACCGATTGAGCCACTCAGGTGCCCCTCTGCTTTGCTTCATGTTTGGAAATGTGACTAAATACAAACATTCAAAAAAATCTCATGTTATAGCTGAGGAAAACTTGTTGCTCCGCTCAAGTGGACCTTGGGAATTACAGTGTTAAGGGGCAGGAAGTGATTAAACATGCACATGGCTGTACACACACACACAACCACACAGCTACATTCTCTCTCGTTTATGTGTCTATATATCTAGAATAACACAGAAGAAAGGGGTAACAGTGGCTGCCTCTCTACAGTTAAACTGGGGGAAAGTTATAAAGGGAGAGGAGTTTTTTCATTAATATTCTTTTTACTTGTCTGTTTTGTTACGTGCAGGTATCTTTTCAAAATAAGGTTCTTAAAAATGAGTCATGGTTCGGGTGCCTGGGTGGCTCAGTTGGTTGAACGTCCAACTTCGGCTCAGGTCATGACCTCATGGTTGGTGAGTCCAAGCCCCATATCAGGCTCTGTGCTGACAGCTCAGAACCTGGAGACTGCTTCGGATTCTGTGTCTCCCTTTCTCTCTGCTCCTCACCCATTCATGCTTTGTCTCTCTCTCCCAAAATAAATAAACGTTAAAAAAAATGAGTCATTGTTGTAAAGTTGTTAGCAACTTAAGTACTTCCTAACAAATGGTTTACTACCCATGAATTAGTAATTAATACTTCAGCAATTATTACCACAATGAAAGGTAACTTTACTATCACTGTCCTTTTAGTTACTAGTGATGCTGTGTCTCGAGCAGATTAGTTCCTGAGCGACTGTGCCTCGATGAAGTGCTGGAAGCAAGTTATGTTGAAGCTTGCGGCTTCAAATTTACGAAGTGGCCTCAGAGGGGACTGTGTGGTACTGTTCAGAATGCACGTTGGCCGGGCGTGCTAAGAGAACTGGCGAGCGGTTCCTTCATCACTAGGAGAATGGAACATGCTCATATTTTATGTAACAGCAAAAGCAGAGGTACCTGAGACAATGCTGAACTCGTCTTTCACTGCAGACAAGTTCATTTTTGAAAAAGTATCTCTGGAATAAAGTTAAACGGCAAAATGCAACTCAACTTTTCAAGTACCTATCTAATTCATGTAGGCAGATCAAGCCAAATTCAAAGGGCATATTTTAATAATGTACTTTAGTAAGCAAATTCTTGATAGGATTTCTTCTCATGATGTCCACAGAAGTTTTTAAAAATCCCACACTGGGGTGCTTGAGTGGCTTAGTTGGTTGAGTGTCCGACTCTTGACTTTGGCTCAGGTCATGATCTTACCCTCATGAGATTGAGCCACTCGTCAGGCTCTGCACTGGGCATGAAGCCTGCTTGGGATTCTCTCTCCCTCTCCCTTTGCCTATCCCTCGCTCACTCATGTTCCCTCCTTCCCTCCCTCCCCCTCTCTCAGAAAAATAAAAAAAAAATCCCACACCAACAATTACCCTGTTTCTAATGATTTAACATTTTACATTAGAAGCATATAGTTTTACCTTAAGAGTTTCCAGTGTTCCATCTTCTTTGGCAAGGACGCTGCCAGTGATTCCTAAAATACTAACAACGTTTACTCTCACCCCTGTATTACTACTATGAATGCCGGCTGTGCACAATGTCATCAACTGATCGGGAGTCATGCACTGTTGAAAAGGAAGAAGAGAGTATTTACGGTGTTAAACTCGACCAGTTCCAATAGTACGCACAACAGGACTGACAGGAATGTCACTAAGAAAAGTTATTACTTACTCTAATTGCTCCTAAATACAGCTGGTATTCTTGAACTAAGATGAGGCCTGTTCATGTCACTGTTATTACTCAATCTACCACAGCTGTAGGCCTGTAAGAGGGGCTTCATTTCCTATTAGTTTCATTTGAAGAAGACTTTTGGTCAGATGTACGCAGACTAAAGAGATTCAAATTTCTTTTTAACATTAATCATAAGAACGTTTTGAAAATGTAAATAAAATCCTGTAGCTTTAATAAAAATTGGCTGAATCTATGCAAGAACTTACCCTGAGATGTGTGTGGTATGGTAAATTATTAGAGATTGTAAAAACCACGAAATTATATAGTGCTTCTGCCGTGTAGTGACAATTTTCATTTTAAGATAATCTGAACACATATGTGGACGCAGGTATCACAAGAGAATTCGAATATCATGTTGCCAGGCTATCACCTGTGAGGAGCAGCCCAGCATGGTAACTAAGGGCTTTGGATTTGGAATCTGACATCCTGAATTCACAACCTGGCTCTACTCCTTACCACTTAGCAATCCTGTGCAAAATACTTGACCCCACTAAGTTCTCCATTTCTCCATGAGTAATGCAGGGACAGTGATCACATGCAGAGGGGCTAAGAGGATTAAGTAATGCACACAAAAATGCACATATGTATATACACACACACATATAAAATACTGAACAGTTTTTTTAATGTTTATTTATTTATTTTGAGAGTTGGAGGGGAAGAGAGAGAATCCAGAGAGAATCCCAACCAGGCTCTGCCTTGTCAGTGCAGAGCCTGACATGGGTCCTGACCTCACAAACTGTGACATCATGACTTGAGCTGAAATGAAGAGTAAAATGCCCAACTGACTGACCCAAGTGCCCCAAGATACTCAACAATTCTAAACAAGCTCATATCTGAATCATCTGCACTGCTTCTGCCAAATCTAAAGGAAAATAGCTAATAGGCTCAGGTTTCTTAGAAAACACTCTACTGGAAACAATCCCACCAACCACAGGATTGTTCACAGCCAGAACAAGGCTGCTATGAATGATGAAGGCAGGCTGCTTTACTACCAGCATGACTCACAAACGTTAAGTTGCCCAGTGTGCACAAACCTACAAGGTAGAGAACTAGACAGGGGAGCAGGACAGTCGCACTCCAGTCTTAGTGCCGTCATTCAGCACCTCTAGTCCCTGGTTTCCTTTTTTTGTAAAGCATTAGAGAGCCAGGGTCCTTCTAGTTCTCAAATTCCATGCTCATGCCCAATACATAGCCCATCTGAAAATCTATGGCCTGAATATATATGAATGCCTAGACATTAACTGGGCATGAGCTGGGAGTAATTCTCTTTAAACATCAGACTGACCCAGTAAGCTACTGCTGAAGATCATGCAAAATCAATAAAAATACTTTATATTTCTATAGGCCCTACAGTATAGGGTCTTCTAATCCTCTCTCCATTATTACCATTCCCATTTCGAAGAAACTATGGGTCAAAAGTTATGTTCTTGAAAGAAAATTCTCAAATATACAAAGAAAAAAAATTTAAGGTTTATATATTAAAGACCAACAGCGCATACTGTATTTGACAGAAAAGCACCAGAGACATTCTCACTATGCTGTGGACCAAGATAAAGTGTGGGAAGCTCTGCTCTAGGGTGTGGCCATGGAGTAGAAGTAGGAAGGAAGACAAGATGGCCAGAGAAAGGGAGGTCCAGGAACTTCAAAGCCAGGTCACTTGGGGGAGCATCTATGTGGATCCTGAAGTCACCTAGAATCATGACAGGACTATTGAAGAGTAATAAAGCCCAACAGCAGGAATCTTTAAGGAACAAAGGGTGCCTTGGGCACCCTATGGATGGCTATAACCAAGAGAAGTGGGTGGTATGGTCTAATGACATATTAATCAAAACTGGAAGATTTTAGAAAGGAAGGAGCAAGGATGGTATAGCACACTTACTACAGCACACCCAAACTTAGTGTGCATGCCAATCCGCTGGAGAACTTCTTCAAATATAGACCACTGGGCCCCTCCCCAAAGTTTCTGCTTAAGTCGACTGGGGGCGAGGCCCTAAGATTTGGCCTTATATATGAAGAAGAAAAAGACCACCACCAAAATAGCAAAACTGAGAAAACACAGGAACAGTTACAGAAAAACAAAACAAAACAAAACCAAAGGCCCTGAAAATACATAAAGAGACATCCAATCTCCCCAGAAGAAGAGAAATGCAAATTAGAATGAGATATAACTTCTCAGCTATCAAACTGGTTAAAATCCAACATTCTGACAATGTACTCTCCTGGTGTGGCTACAGCAAAATAGGCACTCTCACTGCTGGTGGAGATTCAAGATGGCTCAAAGTCTAAGGAGGGGACTACAGCAGTAATTAGCAAAATTAGAACTCCATCTCTTCTCTGACCCAGCAAGCCCACTTCTAGGCATCTATCCCCAAGACTCAATGGCAAAAACACAAAATAACATCTGTAAAAAAGTTATTTGCTGCGGTTCTATTTATAATAGCAAAGACTGACTGGAAAGTAAAATACCCACCAATAGCAGACAGGTTGAATGAATAAGGAACACCTACACGACGGAGTAAATAATATGAAGCTGTAAAAAAAGATGTAAGAGGGGAGCCTGGGTGGCTCAGTTTGTTAAGCATCTGACTCTTGATTTCAGCTCAGGTCATGGTCTCATGGTTTGTGGGATCGAGCCCTGTGTCAAGCTCTGTGCTGACAGCCTAGAGCCTGCTTGGGATTCTCTCTCCCCCTCTCCCTCCAACCCTCCCCAACTTGCGCACATGCTCTCTCTTGCGCACAATCTCTCTCTCAAAAGAAATAGTAAATTAAAAAAAAAAAAAAAAGAAATGAGAAAGATACCTATGTACTATGATGATTAATAAAGGAGGGAAAAACAGCAAGGGGCAGAAGCACTACTTTGAAGAAAGGGCTGAAATACAAATGCCTACATATTTGCTTATGTTTTTAAAATAAGAACGATAGAATGATAAATCAAAAACCAAAATGGATGGTTACCAGAAAGGGAAGAACAGGGCCAAAGGGATACACTTTGAAGTGTACAGCTCAGTGGCAGGAAGTACTTTCACACTGCTGTGCAACCAGCCATCACCCATCCACCCCCAGAACTCCATCCCCTTAAACAGGACGCCCCTACTCTCTCCTTCCCCTAACCCCTGACAGCCATTGTTCTACATTCTGTCCTTATGAATTTAACTGTTCTAGGTGCTTCATAAATGGAATCATACAATATTTGTCCTTTGTGTTTGGTTTATTTCACTTAATGTAATGTCTTCAAGGTTCACCTAGGTGATAGTATTACAACTGCGTTCCTTTTTAAAGCTGAAAAATATCCCATCGTATGTATATATTATATTTTCCTCTGAATATATCTTGTTTCAGTTTGTGTGTGTGTGTGTGTTTTTGAACTAGGCTCCATGCCCAACATGGGCCTCAAACTCACAACCCTGAGATTAAGAGTCTCATGCTCTACCGACTGAACCAGCCGTTCCAACCTGTTTCAGTTTTGTTACTGAAACTGTGTAAAATAAAAATTAAGGCAAAATGAGAAAAGGACTCTTAAAAAAAGGAAAGCTAAAACAATTGAAACTAACTTTATAACAAGCCACAAAGAGAATTTTTTCAAGCAACTTTAAAACACAGCAATTTGTACAGTCTTGGAGGAATTTTTCCTAAGGACAAGAAGAATCACAAAGAAATCTTAAACTACATTCAGTTGTGTTACTGTTAGTAATAACAGCATTGTTATCTTGAAACTATTAAATACATTCTGTAGGATAAAGCAAATAATTTCAACATCACTAAGAAGCAAGATTTGCAGTACAAAAAAGATACAAATATATATCTAAAGTTAAGTAAAAATACTTTAGCCTTTTTACTTAAACTGGAAATATCAGCATGACATTGTGATTTATTTTTTCTCTTCCCATGAAATTCTTATTTCCTAGCTATTTCCACTAAAAAAAGTCCAGAAGCAACAACAACATAGCAAAAGTATTCCAAAACTTAATTTCCCACTAAAGATATTAGGGCTGCTGGGGAAAATGACTCCAGGTTTCAAGCAGGAAAAGTACAAGATGAGTCTGGGACAGCTGCTTGTACTCAAGAAGCTCTCAAATCTAGTGGGCTCAGGAGCCACAGAGAAGAGACTTCTACTACCGACAGATGGGATTTCTTCTCTTTCTTTTTTTTTTTTTTAGAGGGAGAGAGGGAGAGGGAGAGGGAGAGAGAGAGAGAGAGAGAGAGGGACAGTGTGGGCGAGCAAGAGGGACAGAAGGAGACAGAATCCTAAGCAGGCTTCACACTCAGCACATGGGGCTTAATCCCATGACCCTGGGATCATGACCTGACTCGAAATCAATAATCAGACACTTAATCGACTAAGCCACTCAAGTGTCCCGACAGATGGGACAGTTTCTGCATCAAAGAAAAAAAGCTTATACTGGAATGAAATACAAATCTATTAAAAACCACGAGTTCATAATGATATTTAAAAAACCTCACTGGGGGCGCCTGGGTGGCTCAGTCGGTTAAGCGTCCAACTTCGGCTCAGGTCATGATCTCACAGTTTTTGAGTTCAAGCCCCGCATCGGGCTCTGTGCTGACAGCTGAAAGCCTGGAGCCTGCTTTGGATTCTGTCTCCCTTTCTCTCTGCCCTCCCCCACTTGTGCTCTGTCTCTGTCTGTCTCTCTCTCTCTCTCTCAAAAATAAATAAATGTAAAAAAAATTTAAAAACAAAACAAAAAAACACCTCACTGATCACTTTCTGAGATTGCTGAGGGCACTAACATATTATTCTGGAGAAAAGTGTAGGGGTGCAGGATCATATACACTTATCCCATCTTTCTGGTATGGACTTTATTTCAAAGTTACCAAATAACGGAGGAGACAGAAAGTTTCTCTATAGTAGAATCACAGCTAATAAATGTAAAAAAAATGACAAGATTAGAATGTGTCCATTTTGCAACCACTGATAAAATAACGGATCTAGACAACAGTAATCCCTGCTGGCTACAACCACTAAGGAATCCACTGATTAATCTTAACATCACTATTTATGAAAATACATAATTTGTGATAGGAAAGTAGAAAATACAGACAACACTATGAATTATTCTTGCCAAAAAATTTGATCCCAAATCTAATTAAGGCTCTAGACCTAGCTTCCTAGGATATATGGACCCCAGAGGGACACATTAACATTACCATTGTTAGCAACCAGCCAAATCTCAGAATGAGAAAAATTCTTCAAGACAAATAACAGGTTCTTCAATCAATAAATAGAAAAGGGAGAGGGGGGTTGGTAGGGGAAATGTTTTAAATTAAGAGATTTAAGAACCTGTGAATATACTAAAAACCACTGAATGGTACACTTCAAATGGGTGAATCGTATGGTATGTGAATTAAATCTCACTAAAGCCGTTAAAAAAAAAAATTGAAACGGAAGTATCAACCAAAAGCAATGTGTAGATCTTGTTTGGGTTCTGATCTAAACAAAAGCAAGACATTTTCATGGCAATCAGAAAACACTGAACTCAGACTGCATATATCAAATGATGATAAAGCAATGTCTGTTAATTTGGGGGTAATGGTACCGTGGTCATGTTTTTTAAAAGTCCATTTTCTGTCACAGACACGTAATGAAGCACATAATAAAATACTTATGGGTGAAATAAACACAATTTGCTTTAAAGCAGTCCAGGTAACAAAAACAAAGCGTAAGGGAGATAAAGAGAACAAGAAGGCCAGGATGTTGCCAACTCAGTGACACCTGTGGTTGGTGATACTATTATCTTTGCTTTTAGAGATGTTTGAAAATTTCCTTAATAAAAAGCAAAAAATAAAAGTGAGAAAGCACCTATCACAGAGATGCCTGTGGATCACTGTGGAGGGTCAGGAGGCATGCTTGAAAATTTCTGTAAACTGTTACAGAAGACTGATGGCTTTCAGAGAACATATTTGTGACCTGTACGTCAACCAAGTTACATCGATAAAAAAGATTGTGTGTGTTGGTGGCACTGGCGGGAAGAAGGAAAATATTTTACTTTTTATTTTAAGCACATATGATTTCTCTTTACAAGGATCATACATTACTCTTCAAACAAATACTTTTAATATGTTTTTTTAATTTTTTTTTTTTTTTTTGAGAGAAAGAGTGGGCGCAAGTGGGGAAGGGGCAGAGAGAGAGAGATAGAGGATCCAAAGTGGGCTCTGCGCTGACAGCAGAAAACCCGACATGGAGCTTGAACTCATGAACCGTGAGACCATGAGCTGAGCCAAAGTCAGACACTTAACCAACTGAGCCACCTAGGCGCCCCCCCAAAATAAATACTTAAAAAAAAAAAGTTATTAACTTTGCCTCCATAATGCAGAATCTTTGCTGGTTTCATATAAAAATTTTTAAGAATCTTACCTGAGAAATGTTCTTGGAGGCCATTGTTTGCAAAAGGGCCCTCAAGGCACTACTTATGGCTTCTAGAAAGTCAACATGCTTAGCAAAATCTAAAACACAAAAGTGAAATACACATTTGTCTTTCTCTAAGACAAGTTACCTTGTAGGAAAAGAAACAATCAAAACACCGCATGTTAAATCTTAATATATGCTATTATAATTAACACTTTTGATATTGAGCCTGAATTTCCACAGTTCCTTGTGAGCTACATACTTGAGTTTGAAAAGACGTCCACAATTGAAATAATCATAACAAGGGAGCATTCTACGGATAGTCCTTGCCTTCCAGACACTGGATTTTCATTTGATCTCCTTCTTTAGCACATGCTAAGCCTGAGCTAGCCTTCGTAGACGGAATTCAGCCTTTCACAGGTTGCCATCATGGTGCTAGGCAGAACCAGCATGGAGATGTCTCCCAAATCAGAGTACTTCCTCACCGACCTAAGTCCACTACGTAGTCAACAACTGTTGTTTGCACAGGGCTAGGCCACTACACCTCCATGGCTTCAATGGTTTCTATGGTTTTGACTGACCCAACTTCCCCTTCCCATTCCTGCTCACTTTTACTCTTTTCTTACTGTCCCTTCTTCCGACACAGGACAAATGGAACAACAGCAACAAACAATTATGTTTACAGTTATACAGAAGGGTGTGGGTCACCCAGGCAGGCTAGCTCTCTAACGTCTTAGGTGGGAAGGGAAAGTGATGGATTTGCTGTGGTAGATTATACATTTTTTTTTTTTACATTTATTTATTTTTGAGAGACAGAGAGAGACAGAGCACAAATGGGCGAGGGACAGAGCGAGGAGACACAGAATCCGAAGCAGGCTCTAGGCTCTGAGCTGTCAGCACAGAGCCTGACGCAGGGCTCAAACCCACAAACCGCAAGATCATGACCTGAGCTGAAGTCGGACGCTCAACCGACTGAGCCACCCAGGAGCCCCTGCTGTGGTAGATTATATATTAAATAGCCACAATGGTACTTCCATTTCTGCATGATCTTCCCAAGCCTTGCCACATCCCATAAAGATGTAAAATCTATTTCCCCTCTCCTTGAATCTGGGGGGGACTTTGTGACTTCTATAAGCAACAGGACACATGAACATGACAGGCTAGGTCGTGAAAGGCACCACGGCTTGCACCTGACTCACATGTGTTTGCTCTTTTTTCTCTTTCAACTCTTACCCTTGGAACCCAGCCACTATGTTATAAGGAAGCCTAGGTCATATGAAGAGGTCACCTATGGGTGTTCCGGCTGACAGCCCCTGAGCCAACTATCAACGTATGAGTGAACAAGACTTCAGAAGTTCTGCCTTCCAGTTTTCTGGCAGAAACCCTAGAGTTTCTCAACCCTAGCACCATGGACATTTTGGACCAAACAATTCTTTGGGGTCCCTTCTACACTGTAGGGTATAAGAGCAGCATCCCTGGCTTCTCCCCTCTAGATAACAGCAGCAACCCCCAAGTTATAAGAACAAAAAATACCTCCAGACATTGCCAAATGTTCCCTGTGGGGAAAAACTGCCCCTAGTTGAGAACCCCTGGCCTAGACATTGTGGAGTAGAGACAAACCATCTCTGACCTATAGAAACCCTGAGAAAAACTCATGAGTATTGTTTTAAGCCACAAAGTTTTGAGGTGCTTTGTTATATGGTAACAGATACCTTGGCTTTCTGCCTCCTGCTGCCTGGGGCCCTAGGAAGGTTCCAATGCCCTTTTCTGGACTGCCTGCATGAGAACGTGCCAGCTTCTGCACAGATTTGAATCAAATCTGCGTATTTTATTTTTTTGACCATCCTTTTCAGATATATGTTACGTACTGAAGTAGGGAGTTCCTGTAAGTTTCACAGAACATACACTAAGCTTTAGGATCAGACAGACCTGGGATGGAATCCTGCCTTTGACTTTATATGACCTCTCATGTTGGCCTCTGGTCAAATGTTACCTCCTCGGAGAGGCCTTTCAACGTAAACCCATCTAATACGGCACCTGAACCAATTATGCTGTCATTTTTTCTTCCTAGATAAAATTACATTAAATCTCTGAGATTGTAAGTTCTGTGAGCACAGTGGTCTTGCTTATCTCATCCACGCCTGGATCCCTCAGACCTGGAGAGTGGAACATGGCATAAAGCGTTCAATAAATATAGCTAAAGAAATGAATGCCCCAGAAGGAGTTCCTCAACCTCTCTAAATCTCAGCTTCCTTATCAGGAGGGTGGGGTAATAAGGCCTCGCTCATACAGCCTAGCACCTAAAAGGCACTCAAAAATCGGTGTAAGGTCGTTACTAATAAAATTCAAAAAGTTGCCATACTGGCTCTGAAAAGTAAGTTATATTTATATTTGATTACAGCTATTAAGTGTAGCCCTAGACACTCATGAACTGCACATAAAACAATTAAACAACATCATGAAGAAATAACTCAATACAAACTAGAACACACTCGAAACAATTTTTTCTATCTTCCATTCTAAGAAAAATAACCATTACTTTAGATTCAAAACACTAATCTAAACCACACTACTATTTTACATTATGTGCAATTTATACTTTCCCTAAATTAAGGATTATTATTTGGATGACTTTTATTTAATTCACATTTCTGGTCATTTATCCATTTTGGGAAAGGAATTTCAAACTACCCTGCCTTTCTGAGAAATTCCCAGTAAAAGGTCAACACATATGGTATTGTTGAAGAAATTAAGTAAAGGTCAATAGAAGTTAAACAAAAGAGGTGACTAAAATGTCTTTCCCCTCAACTTTGTTCGGCATGTAAGAATTTGTAGCACATCTTAATGCAGGTAAATAATCAACTCACAAGTAATTAAGCAGCAAATTTTATTTAGGTCAATTGTTCAGACTGATTTTCAATTGCCTTCTTTCCCTCCCTCCCTGTCTTCCTTCCTTGAAAGTTTATTTGAGAGAGTGCGGGGGAGGGGCAGAAAGAGAGGGAGAGAGAATCCCAAGCAGGCCCTGTGCTGTCAGCACACAGCCTCATGTGGGGCTTGAACTCATGAACCGTGAAATCATGACCAGAGCTGAAGTTGGACGCTTAACTGACTAAGCCACCCAGGCACCCCCCAGAACCGTAGTTCAGCATTAGAAGTAAAGTAAGTTAAGGGCACCTGGGTGACTCAGTCAGTTGAGTGAGTGACTTCGGCCCAGGTCACAATCTTGCGGTTCATGAGTTCAAGCCCCACATCAGGCTCTGTACTGACAGCTCAGAGCTTGAGACCTACTTTGGATTCTGTGTCTCCCTCTCTCTCTGCCCTTCCCCCGCTTGCACACACTCTCTCTCTCTCTCAAAAATAAGTAAAAACATTTAAAATTTTTAAAAAAGTAAAATAAGTTAGGCAGAGTTGTATGATCCTCATATATTTAATGTTCAGAGATAATAACACAAGAAGTTAGAGACATTTAGCCCCATCCTCCACAAAATTCTCCAATAACAGTTTAAACCACCCACCTAAAACCCACAAGGTTATGTAACTTAATAAATCTCTGTTTAAAAGGAATTTTAGAATACCATCTCTAAATATAAGCAATTATCCTTTATCAAAAATTTCATTCTGATAAGAAAAGGTTATGTCAACAATACCCCTGAACTTGGAATTTACTTAAAGCGTTTAATTCTAGTTTCCTACAGTTCAGAAACTTTCCATTATTTTTCCAAGGCTGAACTTAGTCTCATTTTCCTGTGATCTTCCAGGTAATAAATGTGCAAGCATCAGGGACCACAAATAGCCAGCTGAACTGGGAGAAGCATACCTGTTTTCTGCACAGCAGAGGCACAGCATATGTGCACTTACTCAAGTGAAACAAACTCTTTCTGCTAGTTGGAGATGGGGCTTCCAGTACCTTGACTGGACTCTCACCGAAAAAATGGCTCAGAGGCAACACATGACAGTTTGTTCTGCCAGTGAGGCAGACAGGATCCCCTCCGGTTAGGCAGGTCTTAGAAGCAGTGATAGGCTTGGATAGGTCATGCTCCCCTGGGAGCATGGCTGTGCACAATCCCATTTGGCCCAGCTCCCTACAGGGCACCCATGTGAATGGGTGGATGGGAGAGGGCCCGAGCAACAGTAGCCCCCTCCCTCCCCTACCATGGGACATTCAGCTGGGCTGACAGGAGCCGCAATGTCAGCAAAAGTCAGATAAAATATCCCCCTCTCCAGTGACCACCCCCCCCAACACCATCCAAATCTCCGCCTGGTTCATAAGGCTGGGAGACAAACACAAAGCTACAGCGGGGGCGCCTGGGTGGCTCATTCGGTTAAGCTTCCCACTCCTGATTTTGGCTCAGGTCATGACTCTCACGGCTCGTGAGTTCGAGCCCCACATTAGGCTCTGCACTGACAGCATGGAGCCTGCTCAGGATTTTCAGTGTCTGTCTCTCAAAAATAAACAAACATTGGGGGAAAAAAAAAAAAAGCTACAGTTATCTGACCACCTCACGCTGACAAGTCACTTCTGTAGCCAGAGCTTGCCCAGTCCTGTCCATATCGTGTGTTAGGTGTGGCTGGGCACAGTTTTCACATGATCGCACCGGTGAAAGAATGCACAGCCTGAGATCACTGGAAAATTACATCTGCTGACTAGCAAATGTTGGAAGGTCAGGAGAGACAGAATAACTATATACGGGTTTCTGAACATTTACTCAATTTTTAAAAATGACGCAGAACTTCTGAAACATGCACTATTAAAAGCACAGCACCTCATATTAACTTGATGGAGTGCAAAATAGATGTCTAAAAGAACTGGGAATCGGGTGCCTGGCTGGCTCAATCAGAGTTGCAAATGACTCTTATCTCGGGGTTGAGTTTGAGCCCTATGTTGGGTGGAGAGATTACTTAAAAATAAAATATTTAAAAATAATGATAATTTAAAAATCTTTAAAACAAAGAACTGGGGAGCAACTCTCGAATGAATGTTTATACAGACACTTGCATTTAGTCAAAATCGACCATGTTTTGATCTTTTAAGAGTTTCAACTTTTTTTTTTGAAGTCTTATTTATATAAGTGATCTCTACCCCCAACATGGGGCTCAAACTCATGACCCCAAATCAAGAGACACATGCTCCTCTGAGCCAGCCTGGTTCCCCTAAGAGTTTCAGCTCTTGACTTAATGATGTGTCTAAGAAGAGGAGAGATACGTCAAATAAATACTTTACAATGAGATTTGTGAGTAATACACCAATGGTAACACAGCGAGGTTACATCTTATTTGGTGGTTAAATTCTAAGGTTAGTACAGAAAGCAAATATTATATATCTTCAAGTTTACCCTCAAAAACTCCCTAAAGACACTCTGAAATTGAGGATCTGAGAGCAGCAGATTCTCATCTCCCAAATTACTCTCACTGCAGACATACATGTTAAGTAGGGCAATGTGGAGAATTTTCCTTTGCTACATAAAGTACTATTTTTCCCTCCCTCTCAGTCTCTCATTGTTTGTTTGGCTTGAGCTGCTATAGTGTCATGTGACCAAGTCAAATGAGATTCTACTACCACAAACTATGAAAATCTGTTAGAAGAACATGCGTTAACCCTTATACAGCTAGGTCACTTAGAAAAAATAGTTAACTACATATGGCATCTCCCTAGGTCTCTATGTACAAATGAAATTGATCCATATTAGAGACCTTGGTAATACCTCTTACCATGCAAAGGTGTTTGAAAATAGAAATGTGTTAGAAAAAAGCAGGGTACAGTATTGTGTATCTGGTAGTCTACCATTTGCCTTAAGAACACATGTATATACTTTTTTTTCAAATCATATACATATTTGATATTGAGAATTTCTCTGGAAGAACACACAAGAAACTGGTAACAGTGATGGACTCTGGGAGAGGAACTGGGTGGTGTGAGGAAAAGGAGGGAGGCTCTCTGCTTTATGTCCTGTAGTAACTTGTGAATTCTGTGATACATGTATAGATTACCCAATCAAATATAAATCAATGATTTTATGTTTAAGAAGAAAAATAAAGACTAAATAGGGTGGCCAGGTGGCTCAGTCAGTTAAGCGTCCGACTCCTGATTTTGGCTCAGGTCATGATCCCAGGATTGTGGGATCAAGCCCTGGGTCGGGCTCTGCGCAGACAATATGGACCCGCTTGGGATTCTCTCTCACTCACTCTTGCTCTCTCTCTCTCTCTCTCTCCCTGCCCCTCTCTCCCTCTTGCTCTTTCTCTCTCAAATAAAAATAAACAAAGAAAAAAAATCTAAAAAAGAAAAAAAAAGAATGCTTAAAAAAAAGAAAAAGAAAGACTAGAGAATTACCTGAATATCTTAATGGGGCTTAATATTTACGGTATTTGTGATTCACCCTTATTGGCCTGACATAACTGGATGCAAGAAATCTTAATAATAAAACAAATACAACCCATAGACCAGCATATGGGCTGGACCCTATACCTCTGGCAACTATAAATATGACTCTTAGTGCTTGGGAAAGGTTTCTTCAGGTTGGATGACAAACACAGTACAATGCCAAAGTCCAAGTTCCTGGCCCTTCAAAATTCTGCTTGATCCAAACAGTCTTTTGCAATGAGGCCTAAATATTTACCTGGCTGCGAAAAAAGCAGCTGTGACAGATGTTGTGCAAGTGTCTGAAGAGCTGCGGCTCCCCCCAGATGGTCCACATCCAGGAGGGATACGAGACTCTGGAGACACACGAGGGCTCTGCACTGAATAGTGTTCATCCTGGAAAGGAAGCGAAAAAAATGCGGTCTGTTTCCCTAATGCGGTCTGTTATCCAACAGAATCCAGTATTAACTTTCCACCTAAGCTTCAGGCTCTGGCTGGGAATATCTGCAAGCAGAAGGTATATGGCTATTAACAAAGAATCTTAAGGTGAACTGTTTATCTACCTAATCAAATTGCTTGAGCACTCAGGGCTCGCGGCACAATTACTCACTTACGAGTCACAGGGAATCTGCTTTAGAAAAATTTTTATGCACAGCAGCATCTCAACTATTTTTAATTGTGAAATATGACATACGTAAAGTGTTCAACACATATATAGAGTTTAATAGTTTATTCATATTTTATAAAGCAAACACTGCGCACCCAGATAATAAACACCGCCAGCACCCCCACAGCCCATCTACCCCTTCCCTATCACGCCCCACCTCTCTGACCCCTAAAGGTCACCACTATCCAGACTTTTATGGTAAACATTTCCTTGCTCTTCTTTATAGATTTACCACCTACGTATGTCTCCTGAGACAAAACAGTTAAGTGTTACCAGGTTTTGAACTTTGTAAAAGTGGAATCACAGTGTGATTATTCTTTTGTGCCTTGCCTTCTTGCTCAATGTTCCAGTTCGGCTTTTTTTTTTTTTTTTTTTTTTTTTAGTGCTGTACATATTCTGCTGCATGATTATGTCAAAATTTATTTATCCATTCTGCTGCTGATAGACACTGAGGTTGTTGGCAGGTTGGGGCAACTACGAACCACACTGCCATGTACATTCTCATGGCTTAGTGCACATATGCACCCCTTTTTCTAGGGAATACACATAAGAATAGAACTCTTGAATCTGGGGGGAGTCAGCATCTTCTATTTAAAGGCCCATCGTTTCACATAATCACATAATAACAAATAGTTTTGAAAATAGAAAAGTTCTTACTTTCTAACCAAAGATTTCCAAGTGGGACTTCTAGAACATAGGTCGACTGCAATGCTGTTTGGAAAGGCAGTTTTCTCAAAAATCTAGATTTAAGAAGGCAGTAAAGCAAAGGTTAAAGAGTAGTGTCATTTTACACAAGATCCCTTTTTCAAATCCCAACATGTTACCTCTACGTGAAATGGTCAGACGTGGTGAGGACCTACTTACTGTTCCTCATACTCCCGGTACCGTTAGTCCTAGCTTGCTTCCTGCCAGTTACCTACAGTGTGAGCAAACCTCTTTCCCATACACAGTGAATAGCTAGCCCTCCCCATGCTCCAGAATGAGGCTAGACTTAAAACAGACTACCTTCTTTGGGATGAGGTAGTTGGTGAAAGCGGTGTGAACCTCATGGGAGAGGCAGAGGGGAGAGAGCAACTGGCCACCACACTCGCTGAAGGAATTCTCCATAAATGCATCACTCTCATCGCTGCTAGAAAGCTCTTCCCACTCATCGTCGGAGGGATCTGGGAAGAGTGCGAACCACACATAATTGGAATATTTAAGAAAATCCTCATGGAAGCTGCCCTTTCAGTCCAGGGGGAGAATGTCTCAGTGTAAACTGGTGACAGGGGCGCCTGGGTGGCGCAGCTGGTTAGGCGTCCGACTTCAGCCAGGTCACGATCTCGCGGTCCGTGAGTTCGAGCCCCACGTCGGGCTCTGGGCTGATGGCTCAGAGCCTGGAGCCTGTTTCCAATTCTGTGTCTCCCTCTCTCTCTGCCCCTCCCCCGTTCATGCTCTGTCTCTCTCTGTCCCAAAAATAAATAAACGTTGGAAAAAAAAAAAAAATTTAAACTGGTGACAAACCTTCACTGCAGCACATGTTGACGATAATTTCCAGAGCAGTCTGCTGAGCTGTCAACAATGCTATGGCCTCTCTCAGTTCCTTGTCAGTGGGCTTTAAAAAAAAAAAAAAAAAAAAAAAAAAAAAAATCAACCAACCAATTCTCAATGTTTGGGAAAATATTTTCACGTGGATGTCCTTAGTTAAAGCCTACTACATGATTTCTACCCTTGGACTAGAGCGCTTAGGGGATGGGGCAGCCAGAAGAAAAGTCCTAACGTGCTCAAGTACAAATAAGCATTATGATTCCTCTTGGCACTGTGCAGCAGGCCACTGATAACTGTGCTTCCATCTCTCTGGATGGCTGTTCTCTAAGTGTTGCTTAGTTAGCTGCAGAGAAGAGGTAAATATTCAGGAATTCTGAACTGAATTCACCCTGAAACTTAATCTAATGTGTTAAGAAGGAGCTCAGCCCACTAAGATTAAAACAAGAGCTCATTTCAGAGACCAGGCACTTATCCACAACAAACCTGCTTTTAGATGCTTACATGTCCTCTTGGAAAAGACTGCATTAACAAGAATTACTAACAAGCCCGTATACGCAGACAGGCTTGCTTCCTGGCTTTCTTTGAAGACCGCAATAAAGCATTTC
The DNA here is from genome assembly GCF_022079265.1 of Lynx rufus. Lineage (NCBI taxonomy): Eukaryota > Metazoa > Chordata > Mammalia > Carnivora > Felidae > Lynx > Lynx rufus. The sequence goes on along the minus strand of NW_025814830.1, from coordinate 24,162,576 downwards.
TTTAAGACTGAAAAAAGGGGAGAACTTTTTTCCTCTGGAAATAATTAACATGAACTTATCAATTACTATTCTTAAAATGGGCTGTATAAATTTACATGACCTTAATTCTCAAGTTACCTATGAAAAGTGAAATAGCTACACTGATATTCCAGAGGAGTGCGTAAGCTAAAAATAACGTGTATTTCATTGTCTGAATGCTTCCCAAATTCAACAGGTTTCTAACTGCCTTCTCAATGCCTCTACAGTATTCTATTTAACAGATACACTATCATTTATTAAGCATTCCACTAATTTGGAATATTACAGGTTACTGGGATATGACATTTCCTCAGATTTACTGGGTCAAAAGGGACATCTACAGATCCTGTGACATGTTCCTATTTTCCCTCAAAAAGGTTCATACTGATTTACAATCTTCCACCAACTTCTTGTACAGTGATTTGACTGTAATTTTGAACCATGTTCAAAATTATTTATTTTTATTTTTTTAAAGTTTTATTTATGTAATCTTTACACCTGATGTGGGGCTCAAACCCACAACCCCGAGATCAAGAGTCACATGCGCCTCTGACTGAGCCAGCCAATGTTCAAAATTATTATTAAAGAATAATAAATAGGGGTGTCTGGCCAGCACAGTCGGTACGGCATACAGCTCTTGATCTCAGGGTTGTAAGCTCAAGCCCCACACTGGATGCAGAGGTTCCTTAAAGTGAAATCTGGGGCACCTGGGTGACCCAGTCAGTTAGACATCCAACTCATAGCTCTGGCTCAGGTCATGACCTCACGGTTCATGGGTTTGAGACCCTGCATCAGACTGATGGTACAGAGCCTGCTTGGGATTCTGTCTCCCTCTCTCTCTGCCCCTCTCCCCAACTTGTGCTCTCTCTCTCAAAATAAAAAAAAATTTTAAAAATAAGTATCGACAACAAAAACAAAATAATAAATTTAAAATAATAAAAGATAATACATTTATTAATAATTATTTTAAAAGGAATGTGTTAATTTAAAACATGTACCTTAGGAATCCCTCCATTTGTATTCCTTTTATCACTGGCAAGAATGTACATAAAAACTATTCCTATCTGCTGTGCATATGATGTTCAAGTAAACATTTATTAGAGTAGACTCAAAGTTAAGTAAGATATGTTGTTGCTGAGCTCCCATTCCCTTGAGATGTATGAAGATCTGACTCAGAAGAATCCTGAAATTAAGTTCTACTTCTTTATGTAATTCTCTTGCTCAGAACAGTTCCTTGCTTCTTACTGTCATCAAACTAACATAAAGAGCCAATCTAGATGAAATGTTATGACATCTGAGATTTGCTTCAAAATGTTCAGCACTGAGATGGGAGAGAAGGTGGGGAAATAGATGAAATAAAACAGACTATGATTTGATCACTGATAACTGTGGAAGCTGGGCGAGGGACTCCTCTATTTCTGCCTATGCTAAAACAACAACTTGGGCTGGTTCCTTCTCTACATATTTGTGGCCATACCTTCTTAAGTTAAATGATGTGATTAAAGGTTTTGATCCCGAAGGACTCCCGCACCAGCCACCGGGCAGTGAGAAAGACCAGAGCCGACAAGCATTACACACTTTATATTCCTGGCACATACCAGCATGATGCCCAGCACCCTACTGGCACTTAAACACTGGCTGGCTGACCAGCGTGTTAACCATCCTGTCTACTCGGTTATGTTAATAGACTTTAAGAAACAAGTTTTGTTATGAGAAAACACTGCATTTTATAAGCACCAATGTTCTATTTTTATTTTTTTTTTTTATTTTTATTTTTTAATTTTTTTTTTTTTCAACATTTATTTATTTTTGGGACAGAGAGAGACAGAGCATGAACGGGGGAGGGGCAGAGAGAGAGGGAGACACAGAATCGGAAACAGGCTCCAGGCTCTGAGCCATCAGCCCAGAGCCCGACGTGGGGCTCGAACTCACGGACCGCGAGATCGTGACCTGGCTGAAGTCGGACGCTTAACCGACTGCGCCACCCAGGCGCCCTGTTCTATTTTTAAATAATAGCTGGGAGAGTAAGTGCCTAAATAACAGTTAAATATCAACATTTTTTACACCATGGCACTTTTGTCTTGGTAGACATGGATCTCAGTCCCCTTCTCCCCCTAGGAGTCCCTTGGAAGCAAGGCTGAGGGTGCAGAACTCCAGGTTGCTGTTCTCCCGCTCCCCGGGAGGGGTTTCAGGTATTTCAGGGTTCCAACAGCCCACCTGTAATCTCGGCTTCTGCTGACGGGCATTTGTCGTGGTAAAACGTGGTCTGTGTGCACCAGTTGGGATAAGGTCAGCGCAATACCACGGCTGCATAAGAGCCTCCAAGCCCTGATCTGTCACTTTCCCCAGATGGAAGCCACATATGTCCCAGATCCAGGACTGACCCTTCCCGTGACAACTGAACAGAAAAATGTTCCTAGGGTTCTTTATAAATACCCCTTTGCGAGGATAAGGCACACGGCTATGCCTTTGTCTATCTTGTTTTACTGGCTTTAAATTGTACTCAGACTACAGACAAAAAAGAAATCTGGGGTTCAAATATGTGCCTGCCTGCACCAAAAGGGGTGCCATGATTTTGAAGCGACTTTATAATTTGCAAGCAGCTCCAGGCTTCTCACTTTCATATTGGCCCCACAACTCACCGCGCTGCTGTGTACCTAAGGGCTAGCCACAGGGGCGGGAGAGTAGCTCCAGCTACAACATTTTGACTTCGCTAAAATAGCACTGATCTGTGCTTTACAAGACTTTGTGAACCCAGGAAAGTAAGATACTGTTATATTTCTTTTCAGGTATATTCCATTTAGAGAATTTTTATTGGGCACCAACTTCTCAAAACTCTAAGACACTGACTAAAGACAGCTCTCAGTTTCAGTTCACTTTATACAAATCGGGACAAGCCACAGGCAGAACTGCAGAAAGTGTGAGGGAATGGAAATAGCACTCTCCCGGCCCAGGCTTCATCATCCTCCTTCGGAATGAAGAAAGCCAGCAGCCTCACTGATCTCCCCTGCCTCCAGGCCCCCTAACGACACCAACCTGCTTTCGTCATGCTGTTCCTACCCCATCCTAGATAGTGAGGTGTTCTGTCCAAAAAGCCTGCTCTGACTACCTCTTCCTCTCCTCTCCCATCAGGGCCATAGATCTGGTGTGCCTCTCTATAAAACACTACTCCCTCAGAAATCTGTGCACAGCCCTATCACTGCTCCTGGCACGGCATATTATAATACATCCTAATTATGGGTCTGTCCTCCCAAGATGGAGAAGGTCCCTTAAGATGAAAATGTCTCGTCTTTCTAGCATCAGCATCTGGCACAGTGCCTGGCACACTGCAGGAGCACAGAAAATGTGCACCTGAATGAAGAAAGCCAACCTGCTGTCCACCCCGCTCTCCTCCTTGGGGGAAATGTTTTTCCAAGGTATGGCTCCATCTCTGCTGACCGGCTCCGCTGACATGCTCCCTGCACCTGAGTTTGCTCACCTTTACTCCGACACAAGCATGTCACAACCACCCATTCGGCAAACCCTAAAACCCATCAATTCTCATAAGCACCCAACCTTCTCTGCCCAGCAGCAGCGGGCAAACGAGGGCTTGCTATTTTTAAGGATAAATACTAAAAAAGAGACAAGAATGCAAGGGGACGAGCCAAGCAAAGTAAAAATTCCTTTAGTTTGAAGACAGTCTTGCAGAATATGTAACAAAGAGGGGAGACACAGGAGTTAGGAAGGTGTCTGCATGCTATTTAAAGTGTTCTAAAAGGATGGGTCTATCCCCTCTTTGAAATATTCTGTATATAAAAGTTTAATTTTAGATAGGAGATTTCTTTTCCCCCTTTGGGAGTAGATTTATAATGTGACCATGAGAGTCAATGGGGGAAAGGGACTGATTTTTACTGGAGTTCACTTCATATTTAATTTTGCTGTAACGTTTTTCTGCAAAGCTTTGGCGACCTATTAAAAGAAAACAGCTGTATTAATCCAGGATTGCAAGCATCAATCTGACTTACTGGAAGTAAATCTGAAATGAAAGTTTTCCTTCTGACTTTTCTTTTATGAGGAATTTCTTCCATTTCATCGTCTTCAATCAGATGGTCACCATTGGCATTCTCTCGTATCTCCTCCGTCTCTGCTGCTGCTTTTAACCTTTGAGTTTCGGCCTCCTTCATTTGAATAACTATTTCACCAGCATCCACTTCCAACACTTCCGATAAGATCTTCAGTATGGCATTTATGATTTCTGCCTGACTCTTGGATGGAATAATGTCTTTTAGGTTCCAAACTGTTCCTGGGGGGAGGGGAGGGGGAGAAATGCACATAAGGAATCCCCTGTGAAAGCTTTTATTAAATCCAGTTTCCATGAGATTGGTTCTTTAAGCTCAGATGGGATTTCAAAAAATGTCAAACCCTCCTCCACCTCTGTTTAGTTTTTATTAAATGTCCACACACACACAAAAAAGCTTTGCACAGAGGCAGCTCTCTTTGTTACCATCCTCCACAATCATCTCCCTTCCTTGGCACTCAATGCCTTTCTCTGATACACCACACAGCAACAGACCAAGAGAAGGCTGATCAGGTTTCACTTGAAATGACAAATTAAGTTGCCCACTCTCTTTCATCTTAACCTGAGCTGCCCTCCTAGGCAGCTTCTTATACTCCAGGAGTAGAATTAAATGTACTAAAATTCCAAGGTCTCATGGACAAACCAGAGAGCAGGTTCTACAGAACAGGAGCCACCTGTTACTCATTAGTCAGTTAAAATAAAAATACTTCCTGGTACCTACCCAAAAGAAGTGAAAGCAGGGACTTGAACAGATATGTATATACCCATATTCACAGCAGCATTACTCAACAGCCACAAACCCAAGTGCCCAACCATGGATGAATGGTTAAACAAAATGTGATAAATACATATAGTGGAATAGTAGTCAGCCTTAAAAAGGAAGGAAATTCTGACACATGTTACAACATGGATGAACTCAGAGGGCGTTATACTAAATGAAATTAGTCACAGTTGGTACAGCTTGTGACTTTTGATCTTGGAGTCATGAGTTTAAGTCCCATGTTGGGTGGAGAGCTCACTTTAAAAAAATATTTTTAATTTTTTTTAAATAATAAAACAGGGGGCCTGGGTGGCGCAGTCGGTTAAGCGTCCGACTTCAGCCAGGTCACGATCTCGCGGTCCGTGAGTTCGAGCCCCACGTCGGGCTCTGGGCTGATGGCTCAGAGCCTGGAGCCTGTTTCCGATTCTGTGTCTCCCTCTCTCTCTGCCCCTCCCCCGTTCATGCTCTGTCTCTCTCTGTCCCAAAAATAAATAAACGTTGAAAAAAAAATTAAAAAAAAAATTTTTTAATTTTTTTAAAATAATAAAACAGGGGGCCTGGGTGGCTCAGTCGGTTAAGCATCCGACTTGGGCTCAGGTCATGATCTCGCAGTTCGTGGGTTTGAGCCCCGTGTCGGGCTCTGTGCTGACAGCTCGGAGCCTGGAGCCTGCTTCTAATTCTGCATCTCCCTATCTCTCTGCTCCTCCTGTGTTCATGCTCTCTCTATCTCTCAAAAATAAACATTAAAAAAATTTTTTTTAATAAAATAATAAATTAGCCAGCTTCAGAAAGAAAAATACTGTATAATTCTACTTATATGAGGCACCTAAAGAAGTCAAATTCATAGAAACAGAAAGTAGACAGGTGGTTGCTGGGGGCCGGGAGGAGGGGGAGATGGGGAGTTGTCCAATGTGTACAGAGCCTCACTTCTGCAAGATGAAAAGTCCTGGAGATTGGTTGCACAACAATGTTGAATGTACTTAACACTACTAAACTGCACACTTAAAAATGGTCAAGATGGTAAATTCTACCTTACATGTGATTTTTTTTAATGTTTATTTATTTATTTTGAGAGAGAGAAAAAGAAAGAGAGTGCATGAGCAGGAGAGGAACAAAGAGAGAGAGAGAGAGAGAGAGAGAGAGAGAGAGAGAGAGAGAATTCCAAGCAGGCTCCATGCTATCAGGAGCCCACGAACCATGAGATTATGACCTGAGCTGAAACCAAGAATCAGATGTTCAACCAACTGAGCCACCCAGGCACCCCTATGCATAACCTCTTGAATCTCCACTTAAATATTAAATTTTCAGAACAGACATATACCGGAAAGTCCTGATGTGGTGAAATGAACGAATGATTGAATTTTGGCCCCCATCTCTACCCATTACATATTACCAAAAAAGGACACTGTCGCAAAATGGCTAAATTTTACCTGCCACCAATGTCTTTAACAGAATGTAGTCCATGGAACTGACAGGAGAAAGCATTGCTGACTCCAGTACATGCAATGCTGGGGCAGTGAAAGAGTTCAGTAGCTCTGGGTTATCTTCAGTCACTGTCTGCAAACAATATGCTATAAAGATAAAAATTAAGAAACAAATGAATTCTGCTAGGGTAATTTATACCAATCTGACTCATCAGAAAATATCTGCATCTTTACAACTTCTTCAAACACAGGTAGCTTTTGTAAGATAGATACGCTTTACTTCAAGCATGATACATGCAAATGAGGCTCCTCGAAGATCAGTGAAAGACTTTTTTCTTTTTCTTAATTTCTAATTCTTTATACAATATACTTTCATAAAATACAATTTTAAAGGCTCTTAAATGTTGTGACAACATGGAATTGCTATGAACATTTACAAAAGTTTCTCCTCAATTTCTGTACTTACAGTGGACTGGTAGTAAACAGCCTGTGGACCAAACACCAGTACACAGACAACACTCTTAGCAGCTCCACTGTCAAGAACAAGCCCCAGGTTTGGGGTCATTCTGGCTTCCTTTAAATTTAGCATGACCTTAAAACTTAGGGCACTTATTTCTAGCGAAGCAATATTTCTTTAAGAAAAAAAGCATCTTAGGGGCACCTGGGCTGAGTTGAGTCGGTTGAGCATCTGACTGTGGCTCAGGTCAGGATCTCACAGGTTGTGAGTTTGAGCCCTGCGTCAGGCTCTCGACTGTCAGCATAGAGCCTGGAGCCTGCCTCAGATCCTCTGTCCCCCTCTCTCTTTGCCCCTCCCCCTGCTCGCTCTCTATCAAAAATAAACAAACATTAAAAAAGACTTAAAAAAATATTTTACATAAAAATATGAGTAAACTGAGAGATGGCTACAGTATTCATAGACATATGGTCATTTAGCACTTACTTCCTACCTTGTACTAAAACAAGATAATGGATTACAACTTGCAAATTAGAAATAATTAACTGCAAGTACCAAAGCAACTGGGATTGCCTGACGGGTTTGGCAGAAGAGACCTCTGAAGCACAAAGATGAAGCAAGCCCAAGTTTGTTTTTCTTAGTGTGTTCCAAACAAATCCATTTCTTTCAGGTCTCAAAATTTCAAAGCTGACCATACCCATCCAAATTAGTCAAAATATATGCTACCTCTGTGATCTAGTTTGGTTCCCAAAACACATTTGTATACGAATCCATAAATATGCATGTGTGTGTGTGCGTATATATATATATATATATATACATATGCCCAAATGTAATTTTTTTCACTAAGAGACTAACTAAATTCACTTTAGCAAAAGCCTAGAGAAACTATGGCTGCTACCATAAAGACAATACAAGAGCAAAGAAAGCCATATTAACATAAAGAAGTGTCTCAGAAGTTCACTTTACTTTTATGTGAACGTTGCTTGATTTTCAAACCAAAGTTACTTGACATTTGTTTAAAAAATCACGAATCTAGCTAAATGCGGAAATAAAACACTATTATACAATTCAAAATTATTTTATTCTGATCCATCTTATAGAAGTTTATTAGAGAAAAAAATTTTTAAATAACTAAATCTACAAAAGATACAAAAACAGAAGTGAAGTTTTTCTTTTAAAAGCTATTAACTAGGGGTGCCTGGGTGGCTCAGTCGGTTGAGCGTCCGACTTCAGCTCAGGTCATCATCTCACAGTCTGTGGGTTCGAGCCCCGCGTCAGGCTCTGTGCTGACAGCTCAGAGCCTGGAGCCTGTTTCCACTCCTGTGTCTCCCTCTCTCTCTGCCCCTCCCCCAGTCTCACTTTGTCTCACTCTGTCTCTCAAAAATAAATAAATATAAAAAAAATTAAAAAAATAAATAAAAGCTATTAACTACCTTTTGTCAATTTCCCTCATTGTAAGAAAAGTTGTCTTCTGAAATGAAAAGCCACCTACAAATTTCCTAGTTCAACTGTTTTTAAGATCCACATTTACTCATAAATCACCCTTCCACCAAAGATTCCATTTTGAGAAACTGATTTAAAAATTTTTCCCAGTATTATTGATTCCACTATTTTTTTTTTCTGTTCTCTTAAAAGTATCCAGTAGAGACAAAAGAAGCATCACTAAGAGGAAACACACTTAGTCCACGCCAGGAGAAATGCATAATTAAATAAAAGGACAGCTGGATACCTGGTCATTATAATGGGTAGAAAAGAAATGCTTTGCATCAATTATTTCTCCACTGTCCCCAGAGTTCTGTTGAGCCACCCACCCTCCAATCTGTCTCCTGAAATGAATAAGGGATCCTCACTTTGGCTCTCTCACCCCCCAGAGAGAGAGTGAGGGAGCCAAGGCAGCTGAAGCTGCCAGCCTGGGCTTTCTCTGTCCCACAGAAGGGAAGCAGACCTATGTGAAATTTCAATCACTCACTTTCCTCTCTCAAAAAAAGCACAGGTTATCAGTGTTCTGCTGGGAGTATGAGATAGTGGTACAAGACACTTAAATAAGTCTAGATTCCAATTAACTTTGGTTCAAAGGCCTGGTAGTTGTGGGTTACTACTTCTCAGTAAATGGGAGATAAAAGCTTCAAGACTTAATAAAGCCTTCTAAGAATGGTAATACACTAGAAACCGCACCTGCTCACATAATTGCCTTCCTCCCTTTCAGAGTGAAGAGCAGGAAAACTGTATGAGTAAGTAAAGTATTAATCATAGATTTTAAAAGATCCAAAACAAACAGAACTCAGTTACACATTTATATATAATGAGAAAAAAATCACTCCTGTAGAATAAACATGCTATGTTGGAATAAAAATTTTTGAATAAGGCCATACATACTTAATAAATCATCACCTTTTCTTCACTTACCTACTGAAATAGCCAGGTCAACATTGGTGGAAAACCTACTTAAATACTTTAATACAATCTCCAAACACCCTTCTTTGTTGAATATAGATACTGCTCTACTACTGCATTCACTAAATTGAAGGGGGAAAAAAAAGTTTTACTATTCACATTTTAACATTAAGAAATCAACCACAGAAATTCATGAAAAGATAAATTAGGCTTTATAAACGAACTAAAGAACTGGAGTCAAGCACCCACCATTTTTATAGATGAAGAAACCAATGCCCATTGATATACACTGTACATAAACAAAACTGGCCATCCGTATTTTTATGTCTAACACACTAGGACATTTTAACCAATCTCTTTACCTGCATGCCAGTTTCCTTATAGGAGGCTAGAGCTGGAAGAGATCTTAAAAATCACTACCACTTACTTCTAATCCTCATTTCATACAGGAGGAAACCTAGGCCCCAAAAGATGGAGTGATCTATTCAAAGATCACACATTTTATTTGTGGTGGTTCCTTGGGTCCAGCCTACTGTTCCTTCCACTGTGTAACAGTAATAGTAAGATAAAGTGAGGATAAAAAGTCTCTATGCTTATAAAACAAAAAGCACAAATTTAAAAGAAAATAAAATGAATTTTATTCACTCCTTCTAGACTATTATAATCAGCAAGCAGAATTTGCAGTCTGCAGAAGAGAAATTGCTATCATAAAAATAGTTGAAGCTACACTATCTTTTAATAAAAAAACCAGAATTAATGTTAAGAATGTTATTAATAAATATAACTAAATATAATAAGTATACGAAATACAGGGTATAAAAGAAAGGTAATTTTAATAATTTTATCCCTGTTTCCAGAGAAAAGTATCCCTCTGTTCATACCACATATACACATGATACAATAAAACAGCGGATCAGAGGTTAAACAGAGGTGACTAAATTACGAAATTCAATCTTGTTATCTAAAGATAAACTATTTTCTGCCTGACTCTCTGTCCATCTGTCTACCTACCTACCCCACCTAGTTACTACAGCACTGCTATGAGCCTACCCTCAAGATGGCCACGGCAGAATCAGATATAGTCACGAATATAAGGCATACATGCATTAAGATAATTGTAAATATATACACACGTATACAACTTAAACATATAGGATTTAAAATCATGAAGCATAAGACAAAACTGTGAAAAGCTATAACAACTGGAAACGGTACTGTTAGGGCTCATAGGCATTCAGGGAAGAGACACTGTGGAGACTACTTTTTCAGGCTCTTTCCAAAGAAAATTTTTTAAAACTTCTAACAATTAAATAAGCTAAAGTTCCTGGGTACAGGAAATTGTAACCACCCACTTGCTCATTTCCTCAAATCTGATCTCTCCAATTTTCTGGTGGAATGCATCCACTAGTTTGAAATGAAATCATCGGCACGTTCAGACTGCTGTGTGGGCAGCTTTTCAGGATCCAACTTAATCCTGTTTTCTGAGATACATCTGTGCTTTTAGGTCAGAAGGTATCATTGCTGCTGACTAGAAAATAAGGAACTATGCGGGGCGCCGGGGTGGCGCAGTCGGTTAAGCGTCCGACTTCAGCCAGGTCACGATCTCGCGCTCCGTGAGCTCGAGCCCCGCGTCAGGCTCTGGGCTGATGGCTCAGAGCCTGGAGCCTGTTTCCGACTCTGTGTCTCCCTCTCTCTCTGCCCCTCCCCCGTTCATGCTCTGTCTCTCTCTGTCCCAAAAATAAATAAACGTTGGAAAAAAAAAATTTTTTTTAAATAAAAAAAAATAAAAAATAAAAATAAAAAAAAAAGAAAATAAGGAACTATGACACAATCGGGTTAGAAAGGTGGGACATAAACTAGGGTAGGAAAAAATAAGTCCAGGTAGTGTTTCTAGCCATTTCCATTCCTAAAAGCAAGTCCACACCACCCCGCCACTGCTGCAATCATGGAGAGCATGGCCTTCTTCCTACTGGGGCCCAGGGAGCTCTTCTCAGGCGTCGGCGGTCCTGTCAAATGGCAACTGCTAGGGTGGAGGAATGACGCACCAGCCAAGGTCTGTGGCTCCGTCTCGTTCCAGGTGCTAGACCGAAGCAGCTGCTGCACAGGGGCTTGACTAGCTTGAAGACAATGACCACTCAAGGGTATGCGGGCAGTGGAGGGTAACTGGGGTAGAGTACATGGTAATGGCCACGATTCCTCTTATTTCTGTCAGCAGCAATGATTGGAGAGAAGTCATAAAGCAAAAACAGAGACAGCGATGCTATGAGGAAAAGGGCTTGGGAGGCAGGGCTGATCTTAGATCACCTAAGATCACAGGCCCACCAAGGAGAACAGAGCTCTCTCTACAGTTTTGCAGAATGAGCAGCAGCCTGAGTAGTGTTGAAGCAGGAGGCTGTGTCCGGAAAGCACCTTACCATATATTCCACAGCACATTCATGGCCTCATTGGCTATGTTCTCAATAGAATTTCTGTTCTGATCTTTTTTTTCCTGTGGAGACATCTCATTTGAATCCAGTCCGGCACTACACTGCAACCAAATATCATGATTAGTACCCTGGTTCAAAAGAATAATTAAACAAAAAGGCTAATGATAGTGAAGAACCACAAAAACTAAACATCAGAAATTATAGTGGTTAACGAGCTCATCAAATTCTCATAAGCAGTACCCTTCCCATAGTCCTGTTCCCTTCTGGCAAGAAATACAGACGAGAAAAGTTCACGATTCATTGTGCAAACTGGATACAAAGCATTTAACACTTTAAAATGTAGCATCAAGGGGCGCCTGGGTGGCGCAGTCGGTTAAGCGTCCGACTTCAGCCAGGTCACGATCTCGCGGTCCGTGAGTTCGAGCCCTGCATCGGGCTCTGGGCTGATGGCTCAGAGCCTGGAGCCTGTTTCGGATTCTGTGTCTCCCTCTCTCTCTGCCCCTCCCCTGTTCATGCTCTGTCTCTCTCTGTCCCAAAAATAAATAAAACGTTGAAAAAAATAAAAATAAAAAAAATAAAACGTAGCATCAATACAAAGTATTTTATCTAATGCAATGAAGACAGTAAATCAGGCACAGAAAGGTAAGACACAATAGGAGCTAACATCTACACAGGACCTTCTGTGCACAAGGCACTACTCTAACCACTTTTACATTAGGTTATTTAATCCTGACCATAACCTGTGAGGCAGAGGATCTACTATCCCCAATCTTCTGCTACAAAAGGAAAACTGAGGTACGAGATTGCAGAAAGCGTAGCTTAATACACGGCAAAGCTGGGATTCAGATCCATGTATTCTGGCTCCGAAGTCGGGGTAGGACTGCCCTGTAGCACAGCCCATGGCCCCCTCTAAAGCAGAGCTTCTCAGTCTCAGTACCGCTGACATTTTGGACTGGATGATTGTTTGTTGTGGGGTTCACATGCGCACTGCAGGATGTTAGCAGCATCCTTGGCCTCTACCCACTAGCCAACACCTCAAAAGTGTCTCCAGACACTGACAAATGTCCCCGTGGGGAAAATCACCACCAGTTCAGAACCAATGCTCTGAACAGAATAAGATGAGATGCCTCTCATCAAAATTGGATATTCTTTATAAAGCCTTAAATAAAAGTTATGTATCAATACAGAATAGCGGACTAGAAGCAGCCTAGAGAGAGAGAGAGCGCCTTATTCCCTTCAACTACGTCATGCACTAAGGTTGGCGTGATGTTAAATTTGAAAACTTAATGTAGTCTTCATGGCAAATTCCTAGTCCGTGCCTCAGTTTTCTCATCTGTAAAACAGGAGTAACACCTTCCAAATAGGACTGCTGGAAGGATTAAATAATACATAAAACACCACCTGACACAAAAATGTAAAAACTACTTTTATTTACAAAATTTAAGGTCTAAAGGAGTCAGTCTATAGTTTTAGAAAGGGCTTTTCGGGGCGCCTGGGTGGCTCAGTCGGTTGAGCGTCCGACTTCGGCTCAGGTCATGATCTCACGGTCCGTGAGTTCGAGCCCCGCGTCAGGCTCTGTGCTGACCGCTCAGAGCCTGGAGCCTGTTTCAGATTCTGTGTCTCCCTCTCTCTCTGACCCTCCCCGTTCATGCTCTGTCTCTCTCTGTCTCAAAAATAAACGTTAAAAAAAGAAAAAATTAAAAAAAAAAGTAAAAAACATTAAAAGTCTTTAAAAAAAATTAAAAAAATAATAATAAAAAAATAAAAAATAAATTAAAAAAAAAAGGGCTTTTCCAACTAGCATATAAATAAAAAATAGTGGGGACAAAATAATGGAGACTGGTATAATGAGAAGAAATCTGTGTTTCTAGGAAAAGAAATAAAATGCCCACAGAATGTTTTGAGGGAAGACAAAATAACTAATACCAAAGGGCTTTAAAAAAAAAAAAAAAATCTAAGTGCGTATACTAAAAGCTACAATTAAAAATTGCCATGAAGATACTTTTTAAACCACCTACCTCTTTCAGCAGTGCGACCAGAGGAGTCATGATATCCTTAGTCACCATGTCATCACAAACTTCAAAACCTCCACAAGCACTGAGATTTCTACACAAAAAGTTTAAAATAGGTTTTACTTTCTCAGAGCACACATCACAAAAACACTTTTAAGTTCTCAAATGTAATTTCTACCCATACTTAAGGTTTTCCAGATGACATTGCATATGATTTCTGTAAGATGCTACAGAACCAGGGGTGCCTGGGTGGCTCAGTTGGTTAAGCATCCGACTTCAGCTCAGGTCATGGTCTCACTGTCCGTGGGTTCGAGTCTCTCTTCAGGCTCTGTGCTGACAGCTCAGAGCCTGGAGCCTGCTTCGGATTCTTTGTTTCCCTCTGGCTCTCTCTATCCCTTCCCTGCACACACTCAGTCTCTCTCTCTCTCTCTTAAAAATAAACAAACATTAGGAAAAAAAAAAGATGCCACAGAATCAATCCAAAGATTTCATCTGTTCTGATCCTTGTTTCATATGATGTAAACAAATGACATTGTCATGTGACAACTTAATTTTCAAGTCTGAAACAATACACAGGTACATGGCTACAGGGGCAGTAAGAGAGAGAAGACTTTTCCTATTTAATGTGAACAAATCACAGCATGATCTTACATGAAAGGAACTTTTCTTGGGATCAAGACTTCCAAGGGCAGCAAGGGTGAGGCTGAAGGACAGCCCCTGAAGCAACCCAGGCTAAACTGAATTTTAATTGGGAAGCCACTGCTTGCTTGCCTTCTGAGTGCACAGCACTGTGCCAGGCACTGAAGACGGAGATGAATCAGAAGACGCCCCCACAACCTTCCAGGAGCTCTCAGTGTGCAGAAAACGCCCCCACAACCTTCCAGGAGCTCCCAGTGTACATATGCTGCAGGGAAAGAGTAGGGCTTCCTCCATGTGGTTTCCTCCAGTATGTGGCTAATCCCCATCCATCCCTTAGAGCTCACCTCAAACACCCCTCCCTTAGGGCTTTCTTTTCTGAACCCCCCAGTTACCTATCTATTTATCTATCTATCTATCTATCTATCTATCTATCTATCATATATAATGATTTATAACCAAATCATTATTTGGCTAATGCCTGCCTCAAAGCTGTAAGACAGAAGTCATTTCTGTCTTGTTCACTAACACATGCCCACAGCCTAGCCCACTGCTTGGAGCACAGTGGATACACAAAATATACCTGCTAAAGCACCAAATGCAACATGATATAGACAGAGCTGCAAGAATCGCAAACACTACCTTCTACTCTTGCCCCCTCTACAGTCCATTCTCTGCACAGACACCAGAGTAGATTTTTCAAAAGGTAAATTAGATCAGGCCACTCCTGCTCACCATAGGCCCTTTAGCCCTACACCACTGAGTCCCTGTCCATTTCTCCAACCTCATCTGTAATACCCACCCCTGCCCTGCAAAGCCACACTAAACTTCCTGTTCTTCAACCAGGCCAAGTCCTTTGCTGCCTCACTTCTTTGCTGTTTCCCTCCTTCGGGAATGCTTTTGCCCTGGATTTTCATGTCTGGCTCGGATGCATCAGATCAAGTGTCATCTACAGATCAGAACTTAAAGTAACTTCCCACCTCCAACTCATTATCCTCTTGTTTCTCTCCATAGCACTTCTTACTATCTAGTATTTCCTGTTTTACCTGTTTACTAGTCTCTTGTCTCATCGACACGGGTTCTGTGAAGGCAGGGTTCTCAGCTCTCTTGCTCAATGTTCTGCCTGCTCAAACTCCCTGCACCCAGAACACGTGCCACATGCACTGGAAGAGCTCACAGAACCTCGGGACTCTGGGGGTTCCTGGAGAGGGAGCGATGTATGTTAGGCCTTGCGGGGAGGAGGATACGTGGCAGTTGGCTGCTTGCAGCTGGAGCAGCCAGCTGGACAGATGGAATGCGATTGGGGGAGAGGGGTGCGCTCCTCAGGGGTCTGCAGACTGAGTTCAAATCCCCTCTCTGCAAATGGGAGACCCTGGGCAGTTCTGGGTCTCCCGCGCTGCCGAAGGCAAGGGCATGGAGATAATCGACGGTGCGTGGCACGCACACAGTGCTGGCCGGCCGCCGCGACCCCTCTCTCTCCCGGCTCACCTCAGCGCGCCGGCCGCCGTCTCCCTCACAGCCAGGCTGGGGTCCAGCAGCAGCGGCCCGAGGCGGCGCACGGCGTCCCGACGCGCCAGGCCCGGCAACGCAGGCCGCTGCTGCACCAGCCGGGCCAACCCCGCGCAGGCGCACTCGCGGACCTCGGCGCTCGGGTGCTGGAGCTGCGGGACAGGAGCAAGTGTCAGACGCAGCGCAGAGCGCAGACGCGGGGGCCGCGGCAGGGGCGCGCCGCGCTGCCCCAGGACTCCGCGCGAAGCCCGACCCTCGCAGCCCCGCGCGCCCCGGCTTCACCTTTTCTAGCAGCTCCGCCGCCGGCCCGTCGTCCTCCTCTCCCTCAGTCCCGTTCGCCGCCGCCTCGGCCTGACAGTCGCCCGTAGGAGAGAACTGAGGCCGCTTGAAGCGCTTCGTCCGGCTCTTGCCCATGGCGATGTGCGCTGGGAGAAAAGACCGAGAGAGGAGGGCAACAGCAGGACGGCGGAGGCTGCTGAGCTAGTGTCAGGGTCCTGCTGCCGAGGGGTTCTCGGCGCCACTGCTCAGCCGGGCCCGCTGACTGCCGGAGCCCACATGGAGAAGCAGTGCGCAAGCGCGCCGCGTGTCGGCGGGGAGGAGGCTGGCTCCGGGAGCGCGCAGGCGTAATGGTGGGGGTGGGGCCAGACCTGGGTTAGTAGCGGAGTCAGGGGTTTTTCCCCCCGGGGAAGACGGAGGCTGGGCTTTAATGGGATTACAGCCTCCCACGAGCCTAGTGACGTTTATTGTTACTGAACGTCGCCACACTCTTATTTCCATAATAACCAAAATGCGATTAAGGATACCTAACTTGCAAGGTTATTGTGAGGCTTACATAAAATTGTGTAAGGCGCCTAACACCAAACCTGACATATTTATTTTAGGTGCTCAAAATTATTAACCACGACTTTTTGTGTCCCCCAGGGCATAGCACAGCTCCCGTCAAGTAAACAACCCAGTATTTGTTTTAGATGTTTTAGAATGAATGTACATCTATGTTTGATCAGACGGATTCCCTTAAATTAATCTTACTGGGGGCACCTGGGTGGCTCAGTCCGTTACTGTCTGACTTTGGCTCAGATCCTGATCTCAGGGCTTGGAAAGCGGACAGCTCAGAGCCTGGAGCCAGCTTTGGATTCTGTGTCTCCGGGTGTCTCTGCCCCTTCCCCACTCACCCTCTGCGCGCCTCTCTCTCTCTCTCTCTCTCTCTCTCTCTCTCTCTCTCTCTCTCTCTCTCTCAAAAATAAACATTTAAAGAACATTTTTAGGGGCACCTGGGTGGCTCAGTTGGTTGAGCCTTGGACTTCGGCTAGGGTCGTGATCTGGCAGCTCGTGAGTTCGAGCTCTCCCCCCCCCACCCACCCCCCCCCACTCACCCAGGGCTCTGTGCTGACAGCTCTAGGGGCCTGGAGCCTGCTTCAGATTCTGTCTCCGTCTCTCTCCGCCCCTCCCTTGCTTGCACATGGCTTCTCCTCTCTCTCTCTCTCTCTCTCTCTCTCTCTCTCTCTCAAAAATTAAAAAATATATATATTTAAATTTTTTTAATAAAATAAAATAAAATTCCTATCTTAAAAAAAAAAGTTAATCTTCCGCCTCAGTTTCCTCGTTTGTGAAAATGGGAATACTGATAATACATACCTAAATACATACTTGGACACATACACACGCTCTCTCCAGCTGGACACTAAACCCTGTGAGGACAAGACTGCCTGTTTACACAAATCACTGTATTCCCAGCACTGGCCCAACAAGTCCTGCCTGGCACAGAATAGGCATGCAATTTCTTGAATGAATAGAGACCACATAATGAGGAAAGGGTAGGTCATGTCATCTAGACAGAACAGGAGGAGATTGAAAAAAAAAAAAAAGGTTCCTGCTGTTTCTCTCACTGTGGGGATGAGCAAGACAAAATGGTCAAAAACCTTAGCTAAGGGAAAACTTTGTGGTCTGTTTTCATTAGTTACTCTTTCCTGGGAGATATTAACATTTCTGTTCAAATGAATGATAAACTTTATTTAATGAGCTTAAGATCCCTTCTGGGAACCACGAAGGTATTAGTTTTAGGAGGAGCCCGGTGACCTTTAACTAGTCTAATAATCCGTAACCAGTCACTTTTTAAAAATCCAGGCAAGTCACGATTATCTAAGGTCTCTTCTTCCTACAAGTTATTGTTGTCAAGAAGGAATTTTTGAATTAGGCTGCCTAGAGGCCTCTTCCTTTGAGACAATAAAAATGCTTATAATCAATTGTTGGTCACACACATTTTAAGGTTGGTTTTTTGTTTGTTTGTTTTTGAGAGAGGGGGGTGGGGAAGGGCAGAGAGAGAGGGAGAGAGAGAATCCCAAGCAGGCTCCACATTGGCACAGAACCCGATGTGGGGCTTGAACTCACAAACTGTGAGATCATGACCTGAGCTGAAGTCAAGAGTCAGATACTTAACTGACTGAGCCACCCAGGCGCCCCTGGTCACACACATTTTAAATAGGAGCTAGCTCTTCCTGTTTCTCCCCATTCATATGTTTGTAAGATAATTTTCCTGAAGAAAACACTCTGATCTATATTCCTTTAAAATCTTTGACAATCTCAGGTGGATACATAACTGAACTATGTAGCATGAGGTTCAGACTTTTATATGACCTATCCCATGTGGCCACAGCACCCTGCCACATGCTTCTGACACATCATGTCTTCCCAGGAGCCTCCTCAGTCATTTCCATACACTCCCTTGGACTTTCCTTTACCTGGGCCTGGGGGACTGTATAGCTTAGCAAGCTTCCATAGCACGCCCTGGCATTAATCACCTCAGTTTTGCCGGTAAATGGTCTCAGATCTGTTTATAGTTCCTCTGAGTTTTAGGAACTCGTGGTGGGATAGGAGATGTACACTAAAAGATGGCCGTCCCGTGGGGCCTAGCCTACTGTCCTCATCCTCCCACCTGCCCCAGCACACTCTACGTGTTCTTTGATTGCCCTGTATCTCTCTCTTAGGATTGTCCATGAAATACCATCAAAAGTATGCCTGTGTGCTTCCGCCCCTAGTCTGTGCCCCTCCCTGGAGGGCAGGGGCCACTGCCAGTCTCTGCATTACTTGTGCCTGGCACTCAGCTGAATTAAAGTCCCTGAGCTGTCCACTCCCTCTGTGTGTGGTTACTGCCCTCGGCCTCAGCTGGCCCTACATAAAGTGACTCAGTAGTCATCGACAAGGAATTTGGCTGCTGGTAAAACCATCTGCAGAGAACCAGACATGGGTCTTAGCTCCAGATCTGCCTCTATCTGACCAGATGATCAAGGGAAGTTTGCTTCCCTTCCCTAGACCTCAGTTTCTCCATTTACAAAGACTCTTTAGGGGTCTTCAAAATATCAGAGGGCTATGAACCATATTGATTAGTTCAGGAAAGGCGATCTGGAAGGAAAACTGAATGAACAGGTGTCAGAGCCTGGGAGAGGCACCCTGGCTGCTGATTTCTCATTTGGTCCTCAAAATCTTCCTGAGTTATGTGTTATCAGAGTGTAACTGCTGACAGCCAAACTGAGAAAGTCACGGCAAAGGGATCTGCTGCCCGTCAGAAATTCTACTTCATTCACTCATTCATTCATTCACTCACTCAACAAACATCTATTGTTGGGTCCTTACTGTCCGTCAGGCACTGTACCAGTACTAGTGGTAATGTGATAACTAAGATCTGTCCCTGATGTCGTGGGGTTTACATTCCATCCACACTAGAGCTCTATGCTGCCTCTGAGAAAGTTACTGTAGAAGGGAGCCTAGGTGGCTCAGTCCCTTGAGCATCTGACCTCGGCTCAGGTGATAATCTCACGGTTCATGATTTTGAGCCCTGAATCAGGATGTCTGCCATTGGTACAGAGGCCACTTGGGATCCTCTGTCTCTCCTTCTCACTACCCCTCCCCCACTCAACCATGCGTAAAAATTTTTAATGTTTATTTATTTTTGAAATAGAGACAGAGCATGAGCAGGGGAGGGGCAGAGAGAGAAAGGAAGACACAGAATCCAAAGCAGGCTCCATGCTCCGAGCTGTCAGCGCAGAGCCCAACACAGGGCTCGAACCCACAAACCACGAGATCATGACCTGAGTCAAAGTCGAAAGCTCAACCAACTAAGCCACTCAGGCGCCCCAAACTTAACATGTTTTTAATAAAAAGTTAATTAATGAATTTAAAAAAAACGTATCCAAAAACTTGGGAAGAAAGAAAGTGAATGACTACATATTTTTTCAATATTTTTTCATAGTAGCCCAGTATCAGTAGACTTTTCTCCCATGATGAAAGTGTTCTCTGTCCTGTCTGGCACAGGAGCTGAAACGCCCAGAGTCTAAGAGACCCCCAAAAACGAACCACCAGAATCCAGAGTCAAAGCTAAGCAGCAAGGGTCATTTATTGCAGGTTCGAACCTGGACCTCTGCGCCCTCGTTGCCGGTGACGCCGAGAGGTCCTGAGAGAGGTTTTTACACCCCTTTTATAGACAGGTACAAACAAGTCATGGGAAAATCAGGAATACACGGATGTGCCAAGCAATAATGATTGATCAGAAATACACGGATGTGCCAAGTAACAATGGTTGATCAAGAATATACGGTTGTGCCAGGCAACTATGATTGATCAGAAATACACAGGCGCGCCAAGCAATTGTACAGAAGCGGAACAAGCTGGTTAAGCTTGGTTAGGTTTCAGTTTCCCGTAACTTAAGCTTTTAAGTTTCAATTTTCTCAGGCCTTTCAGAGCCACTAGCCACACATGGTTATAAGCACTTGAAGGATGCAAGTGTAAGTGCAGCTGAGAAACTGAAGTTTCCATTTTAACTCATTTTAATTGGCTACTGTTTTGTGAAGCACAACTCTATAGCAGTGGTTCTGAACTGGGGATGATTTTGCTCCTCAGAGGACATTTGGTAATGTCTTGGAGGCGTTTTGGTCATCACTATGGCGGTGCTATTAGCATCTAATGGGTACAGGTAGGTGCTATTGCCATCTGGGCTAGTGTGGGGACTGTCCTGTACATTGTAGGGTGTTGAGCAGCAACTCTGACTTCTACCCACTAGATGCCAGTAGTATCCCCTAGTTCTGACAAACAAGCATGGCTTTACCCATTGCCAAATGTCCCCTGGGAAGCAAAATTGCCCTCAGTCGACAATCATTGCGCTAGGGAAATGTACTTTTGTTGAGTGACTGCCTATTTATGGGCCTAGACTCTTTGAAATTTGATATTGATTTTTAGATTAATAAATTGCAAATAACTTTGCCCACTCGAGATACAAATTATTTCTGTCCAGTAGAAAATATAACTTCAAAGGATACAATTCCATTGCCTTGGAGAACATAACCAATTTTGTATCTAACCTAGGAATCTTAGTTAAGCATATGTTTCCTCACTGACTATATACATTTCTGTTTCTCCTTTAAACCACCTTAGCCATTCTCCTGGTTCCTTCATTAAGGAACTGACATATCCTTACTATGTATTTATATGAGTCAATTTTTGAACTTGTTGAAAATCATCCTTTGTTTATCCATAGGGTAAAAAATGTGTTCACCAGGTACTATGAAGTAAAGAGGCAGGTTACAAGGCAGCATGTATAATATAATCCCATTTGGGGAAAAACACAGAGAGGAAATATCTATGAAAGTATCCACACCAGGGGCACCTGGGTGGCTGAGTTGGTTGAGTGTCCGACTTCGGGTCAGGTCATGATCTCACAGCTCATGGGTTCGAGCCCTGAGTCAGGCTCTGTGCTGGCAGCTCAGAACCTGGAGCCTGCTTCCTATTCTGTGTCTCCCTCTCTTTCTGCCCCTCCCCAGCTCATGCTCTCTCTCCCTCAAAAATAAATAAACACTTAAAAGAAAAGAAAGTATCCATACCAAAGTGTCACCTGTATTTGTCTCTGGGTAGAATTCAAAGAGAAATTTTTAATTTTTAATTATTTTTTAAAGGTCATTTTCTTTCCTTTTTTCTTTTAAATTTATTTTAGAGAGAGAGAGAGAGCACATACAGGGGGTGGGGCAGAGAGAGAGAATCCTTAGTAGACTCTATGCTGTCAGTGCAGAGCCCGACTTGGGACTCCTCAATCTCACAAACCTTGAGATCATGACCTGAGCCCAAATCAAGAGTTGAGTACTCAAATGAATGAGCCACCCAGGTGCCCCTAAGAGATAATTTTTTTTTTTTACTCTGATTTTTGGGCCTTTTTATTTTTTGGGCTTTCTAGAATGAGCAGGTGGTAATTGCACATTTTTTTTAACCCTGAAAAAATTTTTAAGGAAATAGAGTATAATTCTCCTGTCCTCAATGCGGCCCTCATTTCCATCCTATTACCCCCACACTCACCTATTGGCTGGTCAGTGGCTGCCCTTGGTGCCCAGAAGACTCTGCTCTAAGATTTAGGACTCCTGCCATGATTTTTGGGTCTGGATCAGCAGTTGATACTTCATTGTTAATGTCAGTGTCATTAATCTGGATATAGTTGGATGTGGTTTGTAGGTTATTTGTAGCACAAGAGTTTCATATGGTAAAACAATCTTACATTTGTAGAGCTCTTATAAAACTTTCCATTTAATTTTTTTCTCCCCTAGGGGCACCTGGGTGGCTCAGTCGGTTAAGCATCAGACTTTGGCTCAGGTCATGATCTTGTGGTTCGTGAGTTCGAGCCCCGCGTCGGGGTCTGTGCTGACAGCTCAGAGCCTGGAGCCTGCTTCAGATTTTGTGCCTCCCTCTCTCTCTGCCCCTCTCCAGCTTGTGTTCTCTCTCTCTCTCTTCCAAAAGTAAATAAACATTAAAAAAATTTTTTCCTTAAATAGACCCATTTAATACTGCCAAGTATTTTGTTTCCAGATGGACAGCATTTCTTCCCTAGTTTCTTATTCTCCTTGCTCTGGTCTCAGTGAACCCCCACTCAGTGAAGGTAGTATTTTGGCTCTTGAGCAAAGAGCTGGTACATTCCCATTTGATTTTAATTGGACATCCAATAATTACTACTGTATTTAAGTACTTGTCATATTTATTTTAACCTAATATCATTTTGGTTTAAAAAAAACATAACTGTGAGGGCGCCTGGGTGGCTCTGTCCGTTGAGCGTCCAACTTCAGCTCAGGTCATGATCTCACAATTCGTAAGTTCAAGCCCCACCATCAGGCTCTCTGCTATCAGCTTGGAGCCTGCTTCAAAGATGGTCTTCCTCTCTCTGCCCCTTCCCTGCTTGTGCACGCACTCTCTCTCAAAAATAAATAAGCATTTTAAAGAATGAAAAAAAAAATAACCATGACCAATTACACATTTTTGCCTTTGGATCTTCCATGCCAGATCAAAATCAGGATTTATCTGGGGCGCCTGGGTGGTTCAGTCAGTTAAGCATCTGATTCTCAATTTGGACTCAGGTTGGGATCTCACAGTCATGATCTCATGGTTGTGAGATCAAGCCCTGCATTGGGCATGGGGCCTGCTTGGGATTCTCTCTCTCTCTCTCTCTCTCTCTCTCTGCCCTTCCCCTGATCATGCTCGTGCTCTGTCTCTCAAAATAAATAAATAAATAAATAAATAAATAAACAAACAAACAAACATTTAAGGAAATCAGAATTTATCCAGTTTTCAATAAAAATGGAGGTAAGGTTTTTGTTTTGTTTTTTTTCTTTTAGATGACTGAGAACTATTTCATGCATCTCAAGTAGTATAAAAAGTTTACGGGGGAGCCTACGTGGCTCAGTCGGTTAAGCATCTGACTTTTTTTTTTTTTTTTTTGAGAGCAAGAGAGTGAGCAGGAGAGGAGTAGAGAGGGAGAAAGAGTCTTAAGCAGACTTCACATCCAGCACAGAGCATAACGAGGGGCTCGATCTGACAATCATGAGATAGTGACCCGAGCCAAAATGAAGAGTTAGCCGCTTACCCAACTTAGCTACCCAGATGCCCCCGCCCATCTGACTCTTGATCTTAGCTCCAGTCTTGATCTCAGGGTCATGAGTTCAAGCCCCACACTGGGCCCTGCACTGGGCATGAAGTCTACTTCAAAACAAGACAAAACAAAACAAAAATGGGCAATCCTGCCCCAGAGTGCTGAGAACCATCTTAAGGGCATCTTATTTATCACAAATCAACAGAACCGATTGCTCCCTATCTTTGCCCCAACAAGGATTGCCAGTCTTTCTCATTTGAGCCATTTTGGTGGATGTATGGCAACCAGAACTCTCAAACATTGCTGGTGAGAACATAAAAGGGACAACCACTGGGGCACCTGGCTGGCTCAGTCACAGGAGTATGCAACTCTTGATTTTGGGGTTGTGAGTTTAAGCCCCCTGTTGAGTGGAGAGATTACTTATAAATAAAGTCTTCAGGGGCTCAGTCGGTTGAGCATCTGACCCTTGATTTCTGCTTAGGTCACGATCCCAGTGTTCTGGGATCGAGCCCCGAGTTAGGCTCCATGCTGAGTATGGAGCCTGCTTGAGATTCTCTCTCTCCCTGTGCCCCTCTCCTCTGCTCACACAGGCACATGCTCCCTCTCTCAAATAAAAATAAAATAAAATAAAATAAAATAAAATAAAATAAAATAAAATAAAATAAAATAAAATAAAATAAAATAAAATCTTAAACAGGGCAGCTACTTTAGAAAACAGTTTGGTGGCTCCTTGTCATGCATTCAGTTTATATTCCAGCAATTCCACTCCAAGATATTCCCAGGAAAAGTTAATATATCCACACAGACTTGCACATGAATATTCATAGCAGCTTTATTAATAGCCCCAAAGTGGAAACAACTCAAATGCCCATAAACAGGTAAGTGAAGAAACAAAAAGGAAACAAATTATGGGTACATGTAATAACATACATTAACATCTCAAAAAACAGGGCTCCTGGGTGGCTCAGTTGGTTAAGTGTCCAACCTTAGCTCAAGTCATGATCTCGGTTCATGAGTTTGAGCCCCACATTGGACTCTCTGCTCTCATCGCAGAGCCCACTTCAGATCCCCTGTCCCTCTCTCTCTCTCTGTCTCTTTCCCACTCGCATGCTCTCGCTCTCTCTCACAAAAATGAATAAATATTAATTTTTTTAACCTCAAAAACATCTTGAGAAAGAAGCCAGACACAAGTACTGTATGCTTGTAGTATAATTTCATTTATATGAAACCATAGATCTACAATAACAGGCCAGACAGTAGCTGCCCAAGGCCAGGGGCTGGAGATAGGAATTGACTGGGACATGGTACAAGGGACCCCTTTGGAGTGATGAGAATGTTCTGTATCCTGCTTGTGACAATTGTTACATGGGTATTACATTTATCAACATTTATCAAACTGTACAGTTCAAGGGGTGCCTGAGTAGCTCAGTCGGTTAAGAGTCCAATTTTGGCTCAGGTCATGATGTCATGGCTCGTGAGTTCGAGCCCTGCATTGGGCTGTCTGCTCTCAGCACACAGCCCGCTTAGGATCCTCTGCCCCCACCCCACCCCCCACTCTCTGCCCCTCCCCTGCTGGTGCTGTCTCTCTCTCTCTCTCTCAAAAAATAAATAAACTTAAAAAAAACCACTGTATAGCTAAAAACGGTATTTTCTAATAAGAGAATTATTACCTATAGATTAACCTTAATAAAATTGATTTTTTTTTAATGTTTTTATTTATTTTTGAGACAGAGAGAGACAGAGCATGAGCAGACACAGAATCAGAAGCAGGCTCCAGGCTCTGAACTGTCAGCACAGAGCCCGATGCAGGGCTCGAACTCATGGAGTGTGAGATCGTGACCTGAGCTGAAGTTGGATGCCCAGCTGACTGAGCCACTCAAGTGCCCTGATTTTTTTTTTTAAATGGCTCTAGGCCCAATGTGGGATTTGAACTCATGACCCCAAGTCAACAGTCACAAACTCTAACGACTGAGCCAGCCAGGCACCCCTGTCTCCTACTGAATTTGCTGGTATTTACTGAAGAGCTAGTGAATTGAGGAAATCAAAGCTTTAATGGAAAACACCAGGTAAAGGAGAAACATAGAAAATTACTAAGAGCAGAGCAAGGGTTCCCAAATTAGGCAAAAAGCTCTCTATATACCTGTTTTCCACTTGTAAAATGAACTACTCCATCTAGCAAACTCTTACTTAGCTACCTCACTGAAAGGAAGTATTTCATGTGCACACACGATTTGAAAAATCATAAAAGAACAGCAGTCCCTGCCCTACTTCTTCCCAGCCCCAAACCCGCTCTAAGAAGCAAACACTCTCAACGCTTCTGTTTCTTCTGTTATTATCTTCGTAATCCCAAATGATAGCTAATATGCTGATTTGTCAGTATCACATATTATTTCTTCACTCCTTGCCCTGATAAGTAAGGTCTTGGCTCTCCTATACTCCCTCCCCTACTTCTCTCCCTTTATTCAACAAAACTATCCGTACCACAATTCTTGATTAAATCAGCAGTCGCTGTGTAAAGTGCTAGCACAACACAAATATCGCTCACTGCTGAACTAGGAAGTACATGAGAACCACAGTTCCTTTCTTCGACAACCCCCTTCGTTTTTTGTGGAGTTAATAATTGCCTTTTGGGGCGCCTGGGTGGCGCAGTCGGTTAAGCGTCCGACTTCAGCCAGGTCACGATCTCACGCTCCGTGAGTTCGAGCCCTGCGTGGGGCTCTGGGCTGATTGGCTCAGAGCCTGGAGCCTGTTTGCGATTCTGTGTCTCCCTCTCTCTCTGCCCCTCCCCCGTTCATGCTCTGTCTCTCTCTGTCCCAAAAATAAATAAACGTTGAATAATTGCCTTTTGCCCCCATTATCCTGGTTTCCCAGCAATCTGTCATTATTATTTTTTAAGTTTATTTATTTGATAGAGATATAAAGAGAGAGCGTGAGCAGGGGAGGGGCAGAGAGAGAGCAAGAGAGAGAGTCCTAAGCAGGCTCCATAATGTCAGTGCAGAGCCTGACTCGGGGCTCGATCTCACCAACTGTGAGATCACGGCCTGAGCTGAAATTAAGAGTTGGATGCTTAACCCACTAAGGCACCCTGTCATTACTTCTTTCCAAATCCCAACATCTTTGTCTATCAACAACAGAGTCCATGTGTTCAAACATATTAAATTTTCTTCCCTGTGATCTTCCTATCCTCCTGCTGTTATCTGGACTGGGAGCTAAGGATGCTGTACAGCCGTCCTTCTGGACTTTCACTGTGGCTTCTGTGTTGGACTCCCCTTTCCCTACGTGGTTGTTAGTTAGGACTTGGAGAGACAGTAGTGGTGGTCACTATGATAATGCCGTTTACTATGAAAGCTCATGTCAGGAGTCACTCTACAGTATTTATGGGAAAAATACTCCATAAGCATAAGTTTACGAATGTAATCAGATATAATTTTCACGTAGCGATTTTGTTGAAAAAGAAAAACAAAGCTGGAGGTATCAAAATCCCAGATTTCAAGTTATATTACAGAGCTGTAGTATTCAAAACAATATGGTGGTACTGGCACAAAAACAGACACATGGATCAATGGAACAGGATAGAAAGCCCAGAAACCCACAATTACGTGGTCAATTAATCTTCGGCAAAAGAGGCAAGAATGGACAATGGGAAAAAGACTGACTCTTCAACAAACGGTGTTGGGAAAACTGGACAGCAACATGCGGAAGAATGAAACTGAACCACTTTCATACACATACACAAAAATAAACTCAAAATGGATTGAAGATCTGAATGTGACATCTGACACCATAAAAATTCTAGAAGAGCACAGGCAGAAATCTCTCTGACATCAGCCATAGAAACATTTTTCTAGGTATGTCTCCCGAGGCAATGGAAATAAAAGCAAAAATAAGCTATTGGGACTACATCAAAATAAAAAGCATCTGAACAGCAAAGGAAACAACCAACAAAATTAAAAGACAAGCTGCTGAATGGGAGAAGATATTTGCAAATGACATATACAATAAAGGGTTAGTATCCAAAGTATAAAGAATTTATACAAATGAACACTCCCAAAACAAATAATCCAATTAAAAAATGGGCAGACGACATGAACGTTTTCCAAAGAATACATCCAGATGGCCAACAGACACATGAAAAGATGCTCAACATCACTCATCATCAGGGAAATACAAATTAAGACTACAATGAGGTTGGGGCGCCTGGGTGGCGCAGTCGGTTAAGCGTCTGACTTCAGCCAGGTCACGATCTCGCGGTCCGTGAGTTCGAGCCCCGCATCGGGCTCTGGGCTGATGGCTCAGAGCCTGGAGCCTGTTTCCAATTCTGTGTCTCCCTCTCTCTCTGCCCCTCCCCCGTTCATGCTCTGTCTCTCTCTGTCCCAAAAAAAATAAATAAACGTTGAAAAAAAAAAAATTAAAAAAAAAAAAAAAGACTACAATGAGGTAACACCTCATACCTGTCAGAATGGCTAAAATCAAAAACACAAGAAATAACAGGTGTTGGTGAGGATGTGGAGAGAAGAACCCTCATGCACTGTTGATAGGAATGCAGACTGGTGTAGCCACTGTGGAAATGGTGTTTCCAGTGTAGAACTTTTTTCCTCAAAAAGTTAAAAATAGAATGACCCTATGATCCAGTAATCGCACCGCTAGGTATTTACCTGAAGAATACAAAAACACTAACTCAAGGGGATACATGGACCCATATGTTTATTTGGACCCATATGTTTATTGCAGCATGATAAACACAATAGCCCAGTTATGGAAGCAGCCAAAGTGTCCATGGATAGATGAATGGATAAAGAAGATGTGTTATATACATATAATGGAATACTATTCAGTCATAAAAAAGAATGAAATCTTGCCATTTGCAACAATGTGGATGGACCTAGAGAGTATTAAGCCAAGCAAAATGAGTCAGAGAAAGACAAATACTCTATGATTTTACTCATATGTGGAATTTAAGAAACAAAACAAACAAAGGGGAAAAAAAGACAAACCAAAAGTCAAACTACAGAGAACAAACTGATGGTTACTCACGGCAACGTTGGTGGGGGAATGGATATAATAGGTAAAGAGCGAATTAAGAGTACACTGATCATGATGAGCACTTAAGTAATGAATGAAATTAGAAGTACACTTATCATGATAAGTAATGAATGGGATTGTGGAATCACTATATTGTACACCTGAAACTAGTATAACACGTATGTTAATTATACTGGAAATCAGTCAATCAATCAATCAATAAAGTGGTTTCAGAACCCCAGCCCCAGCTCCTGCATTGTTTTTCCAAACTGTTTCTATTCAAGTTTATTTTATCTGAATCTTGATTCAAACGAACCGACTACAAAAGAGACATTTATGTAACAATTGGGGAGGTATGAGCTGAATATTTTATGGTATGGAATTATTAATATTTTAGGTATGCTACAGGATTGTGGTTATATCCTTCTCTTTCAGAGAAATGGTGTATTTTCATGTGAAAACTAAAGTACTTGGGATCTTTAAAATAATCTTTTGCGGGGGTGAGAAAGAAAGTAGAAATAGGGCATAGGTGAGATGGGCTACATAAACGCTGATAATTGTTAAAGTTACAGAGCACCTGGGTGGCTCAGTTGGTTAAGCGTCTGACTCCTGGTTTGGGCTCAGGTCATGATCTCACAGTTCTGTGAGTTCAAGCTCCGCACTGACAGTGCGAAGCCTGCTTAGGATTCTCTCTGTCCTTTCTCTGCCTGCACCCCCACACCAAATAAATAAATAAACTTTTTAA
Source organism: Lynx rufus (assembly GCF_022079265.1). Lineage (NCBI taxonomy): Eukaryota > Metazoa > Chordata > Mammalia > Carnivora > Felidae > Lynx > Lynx rufus. The sequence continues at coordinate 24,133,222 of NW_025814830.1, read as the reverse complement.
AAATTACATAAAAAAATTGCTGAAGTTAGGTGATGGGTACTAGGTGTTCATTACACTACTTTTACATGTGTTTAACTTTTACATGTGTTTAGGGCTTGAACCTATGAACTGTGAGATCATGACCTGAGCCGAAATCAAGAGTCAGACCCTCAACCCACTGAGCCATTGAGGTGCCTTAAAATGTTTTTTAAGTGTTTATTTATTTTTGAGAGAAAGACAGTGTGAGCGGGGGGGGGGGGGGTGTGTGTGCAGGAGAGAGGGGGACAGATGATCCGAAGCGGGTTCCATGCTGACAGGGGAGAGCCTGATGCGGGGGCTCGAACTCACAAACCATGAGATTGTGACTTGAGCTGAAGGTGAATGCTCAACCGACTGAGCCACCCGGGTACCCTGAAAACTTAGTATTTAAAAAGCAACTTCTGGGGCACCTGGGTGGCTCAGTTGGTTAAGTGTCGTGCTCTTGGTTTCGGCTCAGGTCATGATCTCACAGTTTCATGAGTTCGAGGCCCACAGTGGACTCCACACTGACAGTGCAGAGCTTGCTTGAGATTCTCTGTCTCTCCCTTTCTCTCTGTCCCTCCCCCACTTGCACTGTTTCTCTCAAAATAAATAAACTTAAAAAAAAAGCAACTTCTAACAAAAACATATTTCTCTTTTGAGTTAATGAAGTTATAATCAACTTAATTATTTTAGTTTTCCTACTGTTATTTAAAATTTTTTTTTCAATGTTTATTTATTTTTGGGACAGAGAGAGACAGAGCATGAACGGGGGAGGGGCAGAGAGAGAGGGAGACACAGAATCGGAAACAGGCTCCAGGCTCCGAGCCATCAGCCCGGAGCCTGACGCGGGGCTCGAACTCACGGACTGCGAGATCGTGACCTGGCTGAAGTCGGACGCTTAACCGACTGCGCCACCCAGGTGCCCCCCTACTGTTATTTAAATAACAAATCTTAGGGGCTCGCTTAGTTGGTGGAGCATGTGACTCTTGATTCTGGGTTGTGAGTCTGAGCTCTATGTTGAATGTAGAGATTACTTTAAACAATAAATAAAATAAAAAGGCAGGGGCACCTGGGTGACTCAGTCGGTTGAGCATCCGACTTTGGCTCAGGTCATGATCTTGCTGTGAGTTTGAGCCCTGAATTGGACTTGCTGCTGTCTGCACGGAGCCGGCTTTAGAAATCCTGTCTCTCTCTCTGCACCTCTCCACCTTCTCAAAAATAAATAAACACTAAAAAAATTAAAGTGATGTTTAGAAAAAATAAAATTAAAAAGCAAAAAAAGAGGCAAATTTAGCATTTAGTCTTCTATTTTAAGAACCTCTCCCAAAACTAGATAAGCAAATTATGTAAGAGAAGTTACAATTTAGTGTAATTATGTCCAAACCCAATTTCAGCACCAAAGTCAAGATTCATTCATTCTTTGGATAGTCCCTGAGCATCTTGCCAGGTGCTCTTGGGTACTGAAGATACACATTTGACAAAGACTCAGATAGGGGCTTGACAAGTAGTTTGTAACAAAAATACCCAGAATAATTTCATTTAGTCCTTTAGTTCTGCAAGATAGCTATGAGGACAGTAAGGTTCGGAGAGAATGAGTCACCTGCCCAAACAGCTAATGGAGGAACCAGGACTATAAACTGGTCAGTCTGCCAGAAGGGTCTCTTCCACCACACAGGGCCCAAAGCCCCTTACCTGGCAGATGAGGTCATGCTTAGTTTGAAGCAGCACCCTTGTCGTCCCTCGCACAGATCAACTCTCCTCAAAGTGTGCTCCTTGGAACACTGCTTCTGTGTAAGTCAGGGTCTTAGGTGCGAGTAATGGAAGCTGACTTCCATTTGTAGTGAAACAAAAAAACCTATTCTTTAAAGGACATTGGGTACCTCAGAGAATTTGGGGGAGGCCTAGAGAGACCAGTCTAAGACTAAACTTTTGGGAAAAGTGCACACATTCCTGCCATGAAACGGGCCTGATGGAACTGGTGCCCCCCAGGAGCACTGCCGAGCACCTGCAGCAGAAACGCAGCCGACAGCCTCCTCACGTGCCCGCGTCCCAAATGCAGAGTCAGGGAAGTTTTCTGGGCTGTCTGGGAGAAGCTGGACTGACTTGGCTGGGATTCCCCAAACCCAGCAAGGGTCCTCAATAGGAGCTTGGTAGACAGAAACCATGACAAATACCCCAATATCCACAGCGAACACTAATAGCTCACAAAATGGCAGGGAAACAGGTTTCTCTACTGCCGGACTTCCTGGAGCTTTTAGGTTTTTGGGCTTTTTTAAGTTTATTTATTTTGGGGAGAGAGGGAGAGAGAGAGGGAGAGGGAGAGAGAGAGAGAAAGAGAGAGAGAGAGGGAGGGAGAGAAATCCCAGGCAGGCTCTACGTTCAGCATGGAGCCCAACACGGGGCTTGAACTCACAAACCATGAGATCATGACCTGGGCCAAAATCAAGAGTCGTCGGAAGCTTAACTGAGCCACCCAGGCGCCCCCACTGCAGGGCTTCTTGGAGCTCTTAATACACTTTGGAGCATGCAGAATCTCCAGAGGGGGACATGAGTTCCCAAACACTGGTGATCACAGAACCTTTATTTCTGTAACAGGTTACACATGATGGGAAAGGGTGGCAGGTTTCATGCTCCACTGCTACCCCTCAGCCTCCCACTAGCTCTCACTCCTCTGGATCCCCTAGCTGCACTCTTAATTCAGGAGCCCAAATGTGTCACCTGGACTGTCACAGTAGTTCCCAGCTGCTGGCCCAGGCCATGCCCCTTCAGTCCACAGTAGTCAGTCACCATCATCAGATACAAATCCACTTGTCACTTCCTACTTACAACACTCAGCGGCTCCCCACTACCCTCACAGAACTTGTGACCCCTGGTTCCTACTTACCTCCGTGGTTTCATCTCTTGCCACAACTCCTCTCCAACTCCATGCTTCCAGTCACATCCGGGAACTGCCTGTGCTCCACAACAACTCCCCCCCCCCACCCCGGGGCCCCACCCTGCCCTGCAACCGACCCTTCAGATCAGTTTGGAGAAAACTTTAGAAAGCCCTGTGTGGGCTGGATCCCCTCCCCTGGGGGGACCTTTCGTAGTACTTAAACAACATGGCAACTGCTTCATCACTGGTTTGTATTCCCCACTGGTTCTGAGAGGACAAAAATTCTTCTTCACATTTTTCTTTTTTTAAAAAAAAATTTTTAATGTTTTTATTTATTTTTGATACAGAGAGAGACAGAGTACGAGTGGGGGAGGAGCAGAGAGAGAGGAACACACAGAATCTGAAGCAGGCTCCAGGCTCCGAGCTGTCAGCACAGAGCCCGACGTGGGGCTCGAACTCCTGGACTGCGAGATCATGACCTGAGCCGAAGTTGGATGCTCAACCGACTGAGCCACTCAGATGCCCCCTTCCTCACATTTTTCATACCTAGCAAAGCACCTGCCATGAGAAGGGCAGCCCACAAAGCAATGAAAGAGTACCCCAGGAACTTTCTGAGAAGGCAATCTTTTACTTTCATTTTCGTCTTGCACACAATCAGACTTGCATAGCAGATAATTAATCACAGATGAGAAACGTGTTATTAAATGTTTCATGATGCAGACAAGATGCTCTTCCTATTTTTTGAGGATAAAAGATTATACTAAAAAAGATAAGAGCTTATACTTACCCAATGCAAAAGCATTGAAAGTGGAGTCTGCAGAAAGGATGAAACTCAAGCTTCTGTGGTTTCAGCAAGAGGAAAAGATAGGGGAACTGTAGATGCTGATAAGGGCAGAGCATCTGTTAGCCAGAACGATTCTTAGCGGAGTCTCTATACAAGGTCAATCAAGGGGCACCTGGCTGGCTTAGTGGAGCTTCCAACTGTTGGTCTCAGGGTCATGAGTTTGAGCCCCACGTGGGTGTAGAGATTAAATAAAAACAAAAAACTAAAAAAAAAAAAAAAAGTCAATCTAGAGTCCAGTTCTAAAGGAGAAAAGAGCTCTTCAAAAAACAGCAGTTATCAGGGTGTCACAAGCCTTGATGTTGTCAGTGAGGCTATTTAAATGGAAAACACCTAGAATCGTTTTATTTTTTTGTTTGAAGTTTTATTTAAGTAATCTCTACACCCAACACAGGGCTCAAACTCATGACCCCAAGATCAAGAGTCCTATGTTCTGGGGCACGTTGGTGGCTCAGTCAGTTAAGCGTCTGACTTCGGCTCAGGTCATGATCTTGCAGTTTTGTGAGTTCGAGCCTCACATCAGACCTGTTGTGCTGTGCTGACAGCTCAGAACCTGGAGCCTGCTTTGGATTCTGTGTCTCCCTCTCTCTGCCCCTCCCCTGCTCATACTCCTGTCTCTCTCTCAAAAATAAACATTAAGGGGCGCCTGGGTGGCTCAGTCGGTTAAGCGTCCGACTTCAGCTCAGGTCATGATCTCGCGGTCCGTGAGTTCAAGCCCTGCGTCGGGCTCTGTGCTGACTGCTCAGAGCCTCGAGCCTGTTTCGGATTCTGTGTCTCCCTCTCTCTCTGACCCTCCCCTACTCATGCTCTGTCTCTGTCTCAAAAATAAATAAATGCTAAAAAAAAATTAAAAAAAAATTAAAAAAAAAATAAACATTAAAAAAAAAAAAGCCACATTCACTCCACTATTCAGGAGTTTGCTTGGTTCTTAAAAGATAAGAATTTCCTCATGGTTATCCCAACTGAGACGTTGACATTGGAAGGAGTTGTTTTCCAACTTTCGCAATTTGGTTTAACAACTAGATTTACAGACCAATGACTCTGTAGCATAGTGGATATAAACGTGGCCAACTGGCATTATACCTATTTTATAAATGAGGAAACTAAGCGTGCACAATTTGCCTAAAGTTACAAAACAAGCAAGTAGCAGATCTGAGATCCAAATCCAGACAGTCTGGAGTAAGAATCTACATTCTTTTTTTTATTTTTTTAAATTTTTTTCAATGTTTATTCATTTTTGAGAGAGAGAGAGAGCATGCACAAGCCATGAGCGGAGGAAGGGCAGAGAGAGGGAGACACAGAATCCGAAGCAGGCTCCAGGCTCTGAGCTGTTAGCACAGAGCCCGACGCAGAGTTCAAACCCACAAACCATGAGATCATGACCTGAGCCGAAATCAGACGCTCAGCTGACTGAGCCACTCAGGCGCCCCAAGAATCTAAATTCTTAACTGTAACATTATAACGGCTCATGAGTTAAGTTCAACACACACACACACATCTTTTCAGTCAAGACTTGGATTCTGGCGCTGGATCTGTCGTTAGTAAGTCATGGAGAGCCGGAGTAGAGTCACTTTTAAAATCCAAGACTGCCTGGGTGGCTCAGTCGATTAAGCTTCCGAACTCTTGATCTTGGCTCAGGTCACGATCTCACGGTGCGTGAGACTGAGCGCGTGTCAGGACCTGCCCTGACAGTCTGCTTGGGATTCTCTCTCTCCCTCTCTCAAAATAAACAAACATGAAAAAAAAAAAAATCCAAGACTGCTTTCCCTACCTGTGACATTGGACTGGACTCAGTCAGTAATTTCCTAATAGTGTGGAAGGGGGTATGAGAGGGTATGGTGGTAAAGAGAGGCTAACCTGACAGGGATCCTTTGACCATTTCAATCAGACCAAACTTTTTTGGAAAAATCAATTGTTCTACTATAAGTAAAGGTATAAAAAATCTTTGGAACTATAACAAATGTTTCTTTCTTGGAGCCAATATATTCCAAGCAGTCTAGCATCAGGAAATCCTTGAAAGCATGCCAAGTTTATGTACACACTATTTTTCTAAGGGAGAAGATTCAAGGCTTTCATTAAATACTCAAAGTAGTTGATTACCCTAAAAAGGATTAAGGACCTATAAAATCCTTCCTCAGCTTTATGTGGAGGAAGATGGCAATCCAAATTTGTAAAGCACAATCAAGAAAACCTGCATCTCCTGATTAAGAGCCAAATGTCATTACATAGTGACAAGTTAATACATACTGAAGTAGCCAGTATGTAGTCAGTATGAAGTAGTCGTAGCTTAATAAACTGGGTAGCTACAATTGCTACTTGAAATGTGCTCTACTAGACAGAGTTAAAGAATGGTAGTATCTAGGGGCACCTGGGTGGCTCAGTCGGTTAAGCGGCCGACTTCAGCTCAGGTCACGATCTCGCGGTCCGTGGGTTCGAGCCCCGCGCCAGGCTCTGGGCTGACGGCTCAGAGCCTGGAGCCTGCCTCCGATTCTGTGTCTCCCTCTCTCTCAGCCCCTCCCCCATTCATGCTCTGTCTCTCTCTGTCTCAAAAATAAATAAACGTTAAAAAAAAAAATTAAAAGAAAAGAATGGTATCTATTTCAAACTCGCCTGTATCTGATACATATGGTACCTTAAATTTTTTAAGCATTACAGATTTTCAATGAATCAAGAAAAAAGCCCAACCACTAATTATATATAAAGTATTTATTTTTATGCACATATTTACCTACAAAATTTACAGAAAATAAAACAATGCCGAATATATAGAATACCCTCTTATGACTTCGTAGGAGCAGAGGGTTTTATTGCTGCAGCTTAAAGAATTAAAATTTTATACACATGAAAGCCAAGATCAATACATTTAAGTGGTAGCCTTGCTAAAAAGTTTGTGTCCTGTTAACTGAATTTTCAGCTTTATGGTAAGTGGAATTTAAAAGACAGCTTGTGAAATAATTTAAACCTTTTCAAAATCTTCTAGTAAACAGGTAAAAGGCACCTCCAGTTCTTTAAAATATTTACAGCAATCCTAATAGTTTCAGTTTCAGGGCTATTATAGTACATGTGGCTAATATGCATACACAGTATGTCATTAACACTCTCTGAACAGTGAGAACCGTGGACTCGGGTTTGTGGTGCCGCTCCCACGTGACCTTTGTGATGGAGGGGCTGATCAATTACACCTGTGCAACACCAGTGTCACAGCCACGTCCACCACAGCATAAAATCCAATTATCTAAAACAATGACTATCGAATTCCCAGACATTACATAATTTATAACTAAACTTGTATATTCAGAAGCCTTTGTGGAGTGTTCTTAAAATTAATTAAAAAACATAAAGTATATTCAGCGTTAAACGAAAACAATGAACAGGAAACTAACTAACACAATAGTGGCTGAAATTCACTATCTGGCTTAATGAAAACTGTTTCTCAAAACGTCTATAATTTCTTACAACGTACACAATGGAGAGGAGTCTTCCTCAGTTTAGGCTCAATCCGATGTTTTTCTTGCATTATGATTAGAACAGAGGAGTGTTAAGAATGAAAGGCACAGCTATGCAGGATAGCTGGGTTTAAAGAGCTGTGGGGATGGCAAACAGATGTTCCTGAAATACTGGTGCAGGAGAACAGAGTCCGAGTAACATCTCCCTCTGTAACATTGGCATTGATTTGCTATTTACAGTAGTTTGCAAAAATACATTATAAAAACTGGATGAGGTTCTAAGTTTAACTTAGTAACATACAGACATACTTCATCTGCAAAAGTCTCTGCAGGGTCTGAAGTACTAAAGTGACACTAATACTGAAACACAGATAATCAAAGGTACCGAGCCAGAGAATGCGAGCCATCATCATCAAGATCACCTGGGTAAATATTGCACACTTCTTGTCAGTTGTTGCTATGACCTTCACATATCCAACTGTAAAAGGAATCCTTTATGGCTTTTTGCTCAATCACTTATTTGAAGAAAGGTGTTGGAGGTCCCATAACAACGAGCGCACATTGTCATTGAACATGAGGCCTAGGTTTCAAAATGAGTTTTCCTGTCTGTAAAGACGAAAAAAAATGTTTCAATACACAGTTCTATTAAAAGTATCACTTCTCCATAAACCTTAAAGTGTATTTGAAGGGTAACAGAACACCCCTTTATATTAAGTAAAGATTAATCAATAGTTACGTTTTCAAAGTTTTCCTTGTGTGGAGCATTCTTTCTGAAATCTTCATCACTTTAAAACACAATCTGTTTGATCAATTCCCTGTCCACTGGCTACCTAAAAACCGACCAATCAATCCAATGAAATAAAATCCCAACATGTATAAACCAATTCATGCTCCTTGCCAAATGGACGTTTATAAAACATAAATGTATTTGAGCAAAAACATTTTTCCTTTTTCAACATTACATTTTTAATTCCAAGTGAAAATGTAAACCAATGGTTGGAGTACTGGACACTCACAAGTTCAGTGTTAAGTGGATGTAACTCTTCTGTGAGGCCAATGGTCTTTTTTTTTTTTTTAAATATAAGCTCTATACCCAACGTGGGGCTTGAACTAATGACCCCAAGATCAAGAGTCACATGCTCTATGGACTGAGCCAGCCAGGTGCTCTGGACCAACTGTCTTATTTATCCAAAAAAAGGGTACATTCCACATAATCCAAATAGTTCTACTTCTGGGAAGTTTTCTGAACGAAACTGGACTTGAGTGTAAAGCTGTACACAAAAATGGTACTAACCCTTTCATTCAAGATCTACTGAGTGCCTACTATGGGCCAGGCCTTGCATGAAATGCTAGGGATCCAGGAATGAACGAGACAGACTCCCTGGTCCTCTTGGAGCTCAAGTTCTGGCAGAGAATACAATACGTAAGTAATATAGAAACTGTGGAAACAACTGCATGATGAACAGGGCATTATATCATGATGCGTCCGTAAAATGGGACAATACATGATTAAACAAAACAGAAGACCCTAACTATGACAGTGTGGGTAAAAAGCCCAGAACCCTGCAATACATGCAATACATGGTGGCTCTTGGGAGCCTAATATTGGGTCAAAGAAGCAGGTCTGAAAATTCCTTAATATCTTTTATGAGAAGTGAGAATGTGCAACATAATATAAGACACCTTTGGTTGCTGAGACCCCAGTATCCTCAGGTCAAAAGTGCTGTCCAGGGGCGCCTGTGTGGCTCAGTCGGTTGAGCATCCGACTTCGGCTCAGGTTATGATCTCAGGATTCTGGGTTCGAGCCCCACATTGGGCTCTGTGCTGAGAACTGGGAGCCTGGAGCCTGCTTCAGATTCTCTGTCTCCTTCTCTCTCTGCCCCTCATCCACTCACACTCTCTCAAAAATAAACTTAAAAAAAAAAAAAAAGTGCTGTCCAGATTCTGGTCACCTTAAGATTCTCCCTTTCACTTCATTTTCAGCCATTTGATTTTTGACAATTCCTTGACACACTGGTAGAACTTGGACACTAATTTTTTCACTGTTTTGTTGAGGTACAATTTATATACAGTTAAGTGTTCAAACCTTGTGTACAGTTTTATGAGTTTTAACAAATATATACGGCCACATAGCCACCACTCAGATCTAGCTACAGAACATCACCACCACCCAGAAAGTTCCTCCATGCCCCTTTCTAGTCAATGGCAGCTCCACTCCTTACACAGACATAACCACTTACCATAAATTCTGCCTGTCTCTGATCTTTACACAAATGGAATACTAGTGTGTGTCCTTTTGCATCTACTTCTTCCACTCAATGGGTGTGAGATTCCTCCATGTTACTGTTTCAGTAGTTTGTATCATTTTATATTGTTGATTACAACATAAAATATACAGTATTCCACTGCATGAATAGACCATTTGTTTTATCCACCGTTTTAATCTATTTTAAATTACGTGAGTAAGACGTTAATATAATGTCATTTTTTATGTTTTTTAAAAATTTTGAGAGAGAGAGAGAGAGAGGGAAGCATGCACGCATGCACAGGGGAGGGGGTAAAGGGGGAGTGGGGAGAATCCCAAGCAGGTTCCATGCTATCAGTGCAAAGCCTGACATGGGGCTCAAACCCACACACTGTGAGATCATAACCTGAGCCCAAATCAAGAGCTGGAGGCTTAACTGACTGAGCCACCCAGGCACCCCTAATGTAATCTCGTTATTAAAAAATTCAAATACAGGGGTGCCTGGCTGGCTCAGTTGGTGGAGCATACAACTTTTGATCTCAGAGTTTTGAGTTCAAGCCCCGTGATGGGTGTAGAGATTACTTACAAAGAGAAAATAAAAAATGCAAATGCTGCTAAACAAAATCCTTCCTTCCATCTATCTCAAATTCTAGCCCTCTTACAGAAGAAATCAGTTTTAGCATGAATTCTCCCAGACTGTGTTCTATGGATTTACATTCATATATATAAATAAAACCTGGAGGGTTTTTTTTTATTGTTTATTTATTTATTGAGAGAGAGTAAGTGAGCATGGGGGAGAGGCGGGGGGGAGGGAGGGAGAGGGAGAGAGAGGGAGGGAGGGGGAGAGAGAAAGGGGGGAGGGAGGGAGAGAGGATATCCCAGTAAACAAAAATGAGCAAAGAAAAAGGAAACCAAGAAACGGACTCTTAATTATGGAGGACAAACTGGTGGTTACCAGAGGGGAGGAGGAGGGGGAATTGGTTAAACAGGTGATGGGGATTAAGGAGTGCACTTGTGGGGCTGAGCACCAGGCGATGTATGGAATTGCTGAAATCACTATATTGTACACCTGAAACTAACAGAACACTGTATGTTAACTCTACCAGAATTAAAAAATAAATGGTACTAGGGAAAAAAACAACTGAAAAAAAAATACCAAACTGAGTATATTGTTTGGTAATTTTCTTCTTGCACCTAACTTATCTTGGAGGTCCTTCCATGTCCACATTTACAGATTTACTTGTGCTTTCCTATTTTCCCACCCCCCTGTTGAGAAACATAAAACCTGTTTCCATTTTTTCTGTACTGCAAAGGATGCTGCGATGAACGACCGCGTACCTGCCTCCTTGTGTACATGTGATGGTCCCCACTGGGGGGAGATAGAGAAAGGGAGAATGGTTGGGTTGTGAGGCATGCCAATTTTACATCTTACGGGATGATGAAACTGCCTTCCAACACGGCCATACCAGTGTATGTTCGCCACAGGCAGTGTGTGGATGCATCTACTTCAGTCAGCACAGTTCTGGGGGTTTAACTTCTGCCCATGTGACAGGTAGGCAAGACAAACAAATGGAAACTCAGTTTTACCTTGCATTTCCCCAGTTACAAATGAGGCTATTTGTAGTACCGCTTCTATGATTTGACTTACCTTTTCCCACGTATCAAATGTACTATTTGTCTTTTTTTATTGATTTTTAATACATCTTTAAATATTCTGGATTCTATCCTCTACTAGATACCTTTCAAATGTATGTATTTTTTGATCTTGAAAGAGAGAGCGAGAGCGAGCCTGAGTGCACAGAGGGGAGGGGCAGAGAGAGAGAGAGACAGAGAGACAGAAACTTCTAAACAGAGTCCACGCTGTCAGCATAGAGCCTGATGTGGAGCTCAATCCCACAAACTATGAGATCATGACTTGAGTCAAAATCAAGAGTCACATACTTAACAGAATGAGTCACTCAGGCGCCCCCCCACCCTTTAAGTTATTTAGTTTTTGCAATAATCTCTACACCCAACGTGGGGCTCGAACTCATGACCCTGAGATCAGGAGTCACATGCTTTTGCCACTGAGGCAGCCAGGTGCCCCACAAATACCTAATCACTACTTAATTTCTTGCCTTTTGCTGTACAAAATTTCCAAATGTTGATGCAACTAAAGGTATCCAACCTCTTCCATGATGGCATTTCTGTGTCTTAAAAAAGGAAAAGGAGCTTTTCTGCACCAAGATTATAAACTTATTCACCTGTATTTTCTTCTAATGCTTTAATTGTGGGATGTGAATGTCTTCTTAAATACATTTACAACCAGGGGCGCCTGGGTGGCTCATTCAGTTAAGCATCGGACTTCGACTTAGGTCATGATCCCACAAGTTGTGAAGTTTGAGCCCTGCGTTGGAGTCCTCACTGAAAGTGTGGAGCCTGCTTGGGATTCTCTCCCTCTCCCTCTGCCCCTCCTCCACTCTCTCATTCTCTCTCAAAATAAATAAATATATATATAAATAAAAAACTTTACCTGGAATTTAGTTTAATTGATGCAGAGATCTAAATTCATTTTTTTCCAAATGAAGTCAATTATCTAAACACTACTAGCCCAATTCTTCCCTTTTGACTTAAAATACTATCCTTATTCTCTAATTTTTTAAAAAAAAAATTATGTTTTTTTTTGAGACTGAGAGAGAGCGAGCGAGCAAGCGAGCATGCGCAAGCCAGGGGCAGAGAGGGAGGGAGACACAGAATCAAAGCAGACTCCAGGCTCTGAGCTGGACATGAGCACAGAGCCCGACATGGGGCTCGAACCCACAAACTGTGAGATCATGACCTGAGCCGAAGGCGCCCCCTTCTCTCCTAATTTTTTTTTTTTTTTTTTTTTTTTTTTTTCAAATTTTTTTATTTTTTATTTTTGGGACAGAGAGAGACAGAGCATGAACGGGGGAGGGGCAGAGAGAGAGGGAGACACAGAATCGGAAACAGGCTCCAGGCTCTGAGCCATCAGCCCAGAGCCCGACGCGGGGCTCGAACTCACGGACCACGAGATCGTGACCTGGCTGAAGTCGGACGCTTAACCGACTGCGCCACCCAGGCGCCCCTCTCCTAATTTTTAAAAAATCAGTGTTGGGACCCCTGGGTAGCTCAGTTGGTTAAGTGTCCAACTTCCGCTCAGGTCATGACGTGATTCTGTGCTGACAGCTCAGAGCCTCCAGGAGGCTTTGGATTCTGTCTCCTTCTTTCTGCCCCTCCCCGGCCTGTGCACGTGCATGCGTGCACACTTTCTCTCAAAAATCAACAAAGAGGCACCTGGGTGGCTCAGTTGTGTCCAACTTCCACTCAGGTCATGATGTGACTTCAAGCCCCACCTCGGGCTCTGTGCTGATAGCTCAGAGCCTCAAGCCTACTTCAATTTGAGTCTCCCTCTCTCTCTGTCCCTCCCCCACTTACACTGCCTCTCTCAAAGGTAAATAAACGTTAAAAAATTAAAAAAATAAAATAAACATTAAAAAAAATCGAAGTGTTTAGTCTTTATTCTCTTCACTCATAGCAGTGGGCTTCCTGCTCCTAGTATCTTTTTTTTCCTCTTTATTCTAATTTTTTATACAAGGTATTACTTAATACATTAAAAAACATTTTTTTTAATGTTAATTTATTTTTGAAGGAGAGAGAAACAGAGTGTGAACAGGAGAGGGGCAGAAGAGAGGGAGACCAAGAATTCGAAGCAGGCTCCAGGCTTTGAGCTAGCAGCACAGAGCCCAACGTGGGGCTCAAATTCATGAGCTTTGAGATCATAACCTGAGCCGAAGTCAGATGTTTGACTGAGCCACCCAAAGCACCCCAATAATTTTTTGATTTGAAGGAAAAAAACACCTTAATAAATAAATAAGCAAATCAAAACCATGAGATTTCTTATCTTTTAATTTTAACTAGGCTCCACCCCCAATGTGGGGTTTGAACTCACCATCCTGAGATGAAGAGTCGAGTGCTCTACTGAATGAGCCATTCAGACACCTGAGATACTCTTATCTTAATACGTCAAAACCTGATCAACTTTTAGAAACACAGTTGGCTTGTATGTCTGCAGTCTGTTGATCTGAGATCTAATTTAAAATCCTACATACAGAATACCATTAGTTTACAAAACCTACACCCACCAAACTAGTTTTGGCCCATAGTGACCACTCTATATTAGACCTATGATGACTTCAATTATAAGACACTACATGGTGATTTTATGTCATTAAGAAAGATTACACTTGATCTTAGCCAAAAGGCTAAAAAGCGATGTCATTAATAAAGATTAAACTGGGGGTGCCTGGCAGGCTCAGTCAGTAGAGCCTGTGACTCTTGATTTCAGGGTTGTGAGTTCAAACCCCACACTGGCACAGAGCTTACTTACAAGAAAAGACTAAACTGTACAACACCACAAATTATTAGATGCATCTCAATTTCAGAGACGTAAATGTGTATCTTAGGATCAGTGCTATAAAGAATACTCCCACCATTAACCCTTGCCGACTGACAATCTATATTAATGTCTGTTTTACTTAAGCCAAAACCGTTCAGTCCTCTCACGCAGATCTGTAATTTTTTAACATAAACAATACTCACATCGTCACAAGACATGTTGTATTCTGCTAGTACAGTTCGACATCGAGCAGCTATACTGAAAAACTGTGGTCAAAGGAAAATTGATCATATGAGGAATAAGCTTTTAACAACCCCTAGATGATCAAGAAGGTGCTTTAAGCTGAGACTAAAACTCAATTCTGCAAAGGATACATTGACGGCGCAACGACCCGCTTGTGTATTCCAGCAAAAAACAAGCCTATCAGAGTGATACAGCTAATGGTGAAGAATGGGTGATTCCATAATGACGTGAAGAAGGACACCTGAAAAAGAAGAGTTTGAAATATAAAAATGTTCAAAATCTCAGAACAATACCAACACCTACCTCCCCACTTGTGCTTAAATACATGTTAACATTTTAATTATCTCAAAATACGAGGATTTGAAGAATTCAAAATAATCTTAGTTGTTTTGCTGGCCATAAAAATAATTTGTTTCATATCTTTCACCTAACAAGATAGCAATAATCCCCCCATTCATTCTCAGGACTTGAACCATTACAAATGCATTCCTATAATCAAAAACCATCCTACCAAAAATATTTACTGAACCCTTCCTAGCAAGAAGCAATTTAAAAAAGCACAAGAACGGGGACACCTGGCTGGCTCAGTTGGTAGAGCATCTGACTCTTGATCTCAAGGGCCGTGAGTTCAAGCCCCACATGGGGTATGGAGCCTACTTCAAACAAACAAACAAACAAATCAGAGTCTAAGAGAAACAAAGGGCTAATTTCAGATCTGGGTATAATCAGATGACAGCAGGCAACAGGACAACATGAATACGTGGAGACAAGAGTCCAGGATCCAGCACTGGAACAAGAGTGGGCACTGCAGCCAGATGAGTGGGGAATAGAACCTGAAGAAGGAAAGATGTGTTTAAAGTCTGGAAAAAGAAATCAAGTGGACTAGTTACTAAATGGGAGCAAGAGAATTAAGCCAAAGGCCTGTGTACCTCACTCTCCTACTGAGAGATGCGTACGTATTTCAAGAAAGAGAACTAAACTTAAAAAAAGCTAGCTAGGCCAGCATAGTATGGGTTAAATAGATTTGTCAGATGAAGAAATGAGAGGCTGAAATATCAGAAATGGAAAAAGCTCCCAGAAGAATAAAATTCTGAATAAAGGTTAATAGTCCAGAGGAACGTCTTCGTGAAACCTTTAAGGACAGGAATTTCCACAGGCCAGCTCTATTTCACATGGCCTACACGATGTAAGCACATATGGTGTCTTAGGTGTTAATTTTAACTAGAACAGTCAGTATCAGCTTTCTTTCCTCCATGGCAACAATCAACTGCATCTAAATCCCAATTTCCCCCTTTAGATCAGGCATTTGTGTACTGTCCAGTGAGCTATATTCCTTCTCTCCTCGGGTTCTCCCAGCTAGACACATGCCGGCTTTCGAGTCTGCAACTCTTGCTACAGAAACAATTGCTTTTTAAAACTCCTTTCAGGTTTGAGGTTATTAAATACTGAAATACAAAGAGCTAACCCTTAGGCTAATAGTTATATTCTCACCTAATTTAGAAAATTACATTAACTACAGAGTTTTGGGCCTATTTCAAATTACATTTAATTCTGTGTTTTATTAAGATCTCAACTAGCTGAAATCAGCTTATATTTTTCCCAATTAGAAGTCAGATTCATTTCCCAAGACAGACCTTTTCAATCTTCTTGGCAGCCTCCTCACTCTTCCCCTGAAGATGAGCACCAAGCACAGGCTTAAGATCCGACTTTTTTAAACGAACACACAAGAGAGTTTCCTATCTGCCATAAAAACTCCTCTATTAACGTAAAATTCCATCTCCAACCTCCCCTACCTCCTATTCTTTTATATCTCCACCCCAGTGGATAAAGTCAGGGAAACTACATGCTAAATAAACCCCTGGCTGCCTGAATTGCCATTTGGACTGCTGACAAAAGCTGCCTTTTAGGTTTTTCTTCTGTAGAACCTAACAGACTATAAATAAAGCTGGCAGAAGTAGTCTACCTAATTACACTTTAAAAAAGGATGTGGGTTTACGATTTGAGAAAATTACATTACCTAAATAAAGCTCCACTGAGGGGAAAAAAAACTTCACTGAAAAATGGGAGACTGTGGCTTCTCTAATAAAAAAGCGTGAGTTTGAAATTAAGGTACAAGTTAGAAGAAAGAGGTAGAATTTTGAGAAACACGCTATCAGATTTCATCAAAGGATGCTTCAAGAAATAACATTATGAAATCTGTTATTGCATTTGGTATAGGGATGTTCTTGGACAGTGCCCAATGGGAGATCTCTCAGTGTTTCCTATATTAAATTTCAGGCAGGAAATTTTTTTTTAAAGATAAACATGGACAAAATTTTTGCTAGCTTATGGAACTTATACATGTGTTCTCTTCACAGAGAAACAAAACCACGGAACTGTGACTTTATTGATTAGGTAACTCAGAGACTAATTTGTAACTCAGTTTTGGCAAGTTTTCCAGCCCACATGGCCTTGTCTGTGACCTGGTTTCCTTCCTGTTTTTGGCCCTCCAATCAGTCTTTTTTATTCTAATCTTTGTTTTACACTTATATTTTGCTATTTTATAATATGTTTCCTGCAAAGTCATTTCAAATACTTTATGGTATGAGGAAAGGAACTACCAAAGACATGTCATAGAAGAAAATGGTATTTTATAATTTTTTAAAGCTGGCACAGATGACCCTAAGTGAACAAAGGAGAATAAAGTCAATGTTTACACTGAAATATTTAAAAATATGTGAATATACGTAAAAAGATATGTAAAAAGCTCAGAAATGAAGGAGAAGTAGTGTAAGTGGAGTAATATTTCTTAGGCCTTTTTCCCTGTGAAAGATACTTAATCTACAAGAGCCAACCAAAGTTTTTCTTAAGCAAATGAATATACAGGATATTTTTAATATAAGGATCAATATCACTACTTGTAACAATAGGTAGCATTTGAATAATACTTTACAATGAACAAAGCACCACTACATTACCTCATTTAATCTGCAAAAAATTTTAAATCAAAACTTCTGGGGGCGCCTGGGTGGCTCAGTCAGTTGGGCGTCTGACTTCCGCTCAGGTCATAATCTCATGGTCTGTGGGTTCAAGCCCTGCATCGGGCTCTGTGCTGACAGCTCAGAGCCTGGAGCCTGCTTCAGATTCTGTGTCTCCTTTTCTCTCTCTGCCCCTCTCCCACTTGTGCGCGCTTTCTCTCTCTCTCAAAAATAAATAAATGTAATAAAAAAAATAAAAATAAATAAATAAAATAAATCAAAACTTCTACCTTTTGTGTCTCGGGATCTATTAACCAGTTCCAGGCACCAGTAGCTGTACAGACAGATACCACTATGAGAAGCACTGAAGAAAGATAAACATGAAATTAGTAAGGACATAAGCCGTCAACAAATACATAAATCTATAAATGAATAAATGTATACAAATACCACCAATTCCTAATAAATGACAGCCAAAGGATGCAGCATTTTATTAAAATGGGGAATGCACTCAACTGAGGAATTAGGAAACTTGCTGTATGACCTTGAGGAATTCACATAAAAACCGGGATACTTAGTAACTGAGGATAATACTGTCCCTATTAGTTTAGTCAGAACTTTCGAAGATCAATGAAATTAAAAGCAGTAAGAACCAAGATAGTAAAATTTTAATATAAGATTCCATATTATGTAACTTTCAAAGTGCTTTGTGATTTTGCAGATTTTGTAAATTCAAGTTAAAAAACAAAAAACACCTCTCATTTTCAAATGTAAAAAAACCAAAGACTCCTTTATGAATGCACGGAGAATTCTGACTAGAGGATTTTGTCTTGCAGACAACTGTCTGCTGTTAGGAATGTGGAGTACACAATCAAGATCAGATTTTCTTTAGAGACTTGAAGATCAGGGTAAAAATGACTGATAGTAGAACTAAGAAAAGTTTTCTTCCTCCCCACTAAGCTAGAATTATTTTAGGAATTCTAAATAGGTCCTAAATAAAACGTAACAGTAAACGGTATTGGGCACCTGGCTGGCTTAGTCAGTGGAGAATGTGACTCTGATCTTGGAGTCGCTGGTTCGAGCCCCACATTGGGGATCGGTATGTGTGTGTGTATGTGTATATATATATGTATATATGTATACAAAAAGGAAATCTTTGAAAAAATTTCTTTTAAAAATAAATGGTACTCCTGGAAAATAATAAAAGTGCACTAAGACTTAGTTAATATTCTGGGTATCAAGCTACTGTCCTTCAGTTAGGATGCAGACAGTGTTAAAATGTAAAGATCAGGATTCAAAGAACAATAGAAACATAGTAAAACTGTACCTAGGACTCCTGGTGATGTACTTTTAGAAGAGGCAAATCATAGGAAAACAATCTTCATTTTAGGTATTTAGTATAGAATCAAAATTTCAAAATTACATTCTCAGCTCAGAACAGACTAAACTCAATTTCTTATAATTCCTTATTTCAAATAAGAAATATATACTACACAGATGCCTCTTTTGAAAAATGAAGCAAAAGCAAAATCAAACCCACCAGAAGGGACCTCAGACACATATTTTTGATTGGTGTATTACCCAAGCTGAAGTCATTTTCACATAAGCACAGAGACCATGAATCACAGAAACAAATAAAGTACACTCACTATATTATATTTTGTAAGATAGGACATTATCATATACATTTAAAAAAATTTTGGGGGTACCTTTGTGGCTCAGTCAGTTGAGTGGCCGACTTTAGCTCAGGTCATCGTCTCACAGTTGGTGGGTTCAAGCCCCACATTGACAGTCAGAGCCTGGAACCTGCTTTGGATTCTGTGTCTCCCTCTCTCTCTCTGCCCCTCCCCTGCTCATGCTCTCTCTCACACATTTAAAAAAAAAATTTTTTTTTTACAAAAAAAAGGAAAAAATTTGAAGTAGCAGTGAAATAAGGTTTATGGGGTAATTCCTCCATAAACCAAAGAACTTGAGAAAATCATTACCTGTAAATTCTGATCAATCAGAATCCTCACAGCATACAAATAAAATTTTGCCAATAGATCTAATAAAAACATCACAAACAGTCTTGACACAGAAAACACTCCTAACTGCAATAGTGCTCTCTGGTCCCACAAACTGAATTACACTTTGAAATGCAGGATGTTTTCAACATGTGCTGTTGTACTTCCCTCTTTGCAGGAATTCAATTTAAAAAAAATTTTTTTTAATGTTTATTTATTTCTGAGACAGAGACAGAGCATGAGTGGGGGAGGGGCAGAGAAAGAGAGGGGAACACAGAATCGGAAGCAGGCTCCAGGCTCTGAGCTGTCAGCACAGAGCCCGACGCAGGGCTCAAACTCAGACTGCGAGATCATGACCTGAGCTGAAGCCCGGCGCTCAACCCACTGAGCCACCCAGGTGCCCCTGCAGGAATTCAACTGGTCCCAACATAAGTGAGTAAAGCATTTTGTGTGCTGAGGTCATTACTTGTGTATTTGTCTGCATTTCTTGTGTATTTCCACGGGGTAATAACCACAATTCTTTCAATCCTATTTTGTGTTACTTGTGACATTTTCAATAGTTAAAACATGAATTTGTTTTCTTGGATAGGCTTCCAAACAACACAATCACACTCTGCTAAAACTAAAGGTAATTTTATAACCTTTGTAAAGTATATGTTAAATATGGTTTTCCTCAATAAAACTTCAACAGTTTATAACCAAATTGTAAAACTGCTAAACAAACTCCTGAAATTATTATACATGTTACTTATCAATATTGTAATATTTAATTTTAAAAGTGCATGTATTTTAACGGAAAAATAAAAATTCAAACACATAAAACACTGTATGGCCAGTTCCTTTTCTTCACAATTTCTTTAGGATGCATTGTTTACAAATTTAAATAAATTTAAAAACTGTCACAACAGGGGCACCTGGGTGGCTCAGCCAGTTAAGCCTCTGACTCTTGATTTCTGCTCTGGTCGGGTCGTGATCTCACAGTTTCTGAGATCGATCCCTAGTCCAGCTGTGCGCTGACAGTGTGGCGCCTGCTTGGGATTCTCTCTCTGCTCCTCCCCCACTCTCTCTCAAAATAAACAAACTTAAAAAAAAAAAAAAAAAAGTAAAAACTGTCAAAACAAAAGGAAATCTTATGGTTTACCAAAACATTTGTTAACCAAAAATTTTACACAAAAGCAAATCATTGCTAGGCAGAGATAAAAGTATCAAATGTCAGTTTATTTTGCCTTAAAGAAACATTCAAGAACTTACTTCTCCAACGTCCAGTGGCAGGTTGCAAACAATGAATATATTCTGTAAGTCTCCTCTCAAAAGCCTTGAGATCTAGGTAAAGAGATGTCAAATTCCTAATTAGCCACTCTGACGAGTTTGAATCTATTAAGATGAAATTTTAGATACTCTAACTGCTTCAGGTGTTACACGCCAACTTACATGTATCACTGCACTGTTTACTTCGTTTACTATGACAGCTTTAAGCACTTGACAAAAACATTAGATTTCTTTAATTCCAATTTCACATATAAGGAAACTGGCTGGTTCACTTTTAGAAGCTTCGTAAAATGGTATGTGGAAAATCAGCAGCAGCCTCAGCCGGCGCCAAAAGCTAGAATTTTGGGGGTTGCAAATAAAAGGATCAGAATCAGGGCGAGTTTTAATTCTGTTGGAACCAAGAACTTTCTATTAGAACAACGTATTCCCCTAACCTCAAAGGCTTCCAGGTCTATTTGACCGCAATGACCCGATTCCGTTTTCCAGCCCTCATGTTTAATTAATGGCTATGCTTTCTGTCCGGTCTTACTGGACTCCTGATACGGCTAACGGGTGGGTGTGGAAAGACACTCCCCTTTCCTCCCTCTGAATGGGTTACAGGTGATCTTCATGACACTACTGAATGAAGCTCAAACTCGGAGGCCTTCTAAAAGGGGCGTCCAAGGTGCTCCTGAGTGAGCAAGGAAGGCTCGGTCGCGTTTCTTAAACTTTAAAAGGAGATCAAGAGGCACTCCCTTACTCCAGCAGGTACCGGAAACCACAACAGGAATTAAAGATACAACTCCCATGGTTATCAATATAAAATAAAGTGAATTAGCATTCACAGAAAGCAAAATGCAAATCTTTGCCAATGAATAAAAACAAAAGCAGCACAGAAGAGGGGCTCCCGGTCCAAGCTGCGGGGGGTGGAGGGAGAGGGGGGATGGGAGAGCTGACGCAACGGCCCCCCAGCGCCCTCGGAGGCCAGACGCGCCGGAACCAGCGTCCGGCCCTCTGTGGCCGCCCCTCGGCCCCCAAGCTCCGACCCCCTTCAGTCCATCCTCGGCCTCCTCTCCCCGGGGCGGGGTCCTCGCCACTCCAGCCCCTCCAGAGCCCCGCCGGCTTCCGGGAGGAGCCCGGGACGGGCCCGGGCAACCCAGCAAGCCCACTCTACCTTCCGCCTGCTCCAGCGAGTTCATGTCGGGCGGCAGCTCAGGTCACCGCCGCTGTCCCGTCCGCATCGCAGCTCCCCGGCCCGCGCCCGGCCCGCAGCGCCAGCTCCCACCTCCAACCGCTCCCCGCTGCCCCTCCCCGTCGCACCGCCCCTTACCTACACCCGCTACGCTCATTGGGCATCACTGCCAGACCCCACAACTAATACGGTTTCCTATTGGTTAACTCTGGCACCGGCCTCGGGGCCTAGTGTTGGACGGTCAGCCGGAGGGACCAAGAACTGCCGGCGGCCGAGCTGGTGTAGCGCTGGCGCCGCCGCCTGCCCCGGGGGAGAACTGCAGCCTGTCCGAGCCAGTTCGCTCATAAAGGTATTCTTAGCTTTTTGTCAGGTTCTTTCATTCCTCAAATGTTTACTGTTGAGCGCCCATTTCCTTCCGAGCGGTGTCCTGGTCGCTGATGAGGGAATCAGAAATGAACCAGCTACCCTCCCTCTAGCACGTAAGGGAGTGTAGAACAAACTAGAACCCAAATAATGGATTTAGGTAGAGTACCTCTTTCCTTGATAACCTAACTCCTTAAGTAGGTATATTTCCCTTGGTCAATTTTTCTCACCTTACCCGACTTTCATAAATCATAAAGAAGGCAAGCAAAGTATGAGCCCCAGTACCTAGAACTTAAAAAAAAATCTGTAAGGTATTGACTACATTTATATTTAGTTAAAATGTTTCTTATTGGGTTCCTTGGAGTTATTCATCCAAGAACTATTTATTGCATGATGTTCTAGGCACTGTATTTTATCAGGGATACAGTTATGAGGAAGATAGAGAAGATTTCTGTCCTAAGAGAGGAAGGGTTACAGCAAGCGGTAAACATGCAAATAAGTAATGCAACGCTTGACCTTGGGGTCCTGAGTTTGAGTCCCACCTTAGGTGTAGAGTTTACTTACAAAAATAAATATCATGCAAGTAATAATTGATTTCAGATAACGATAAGTGTGTGAAGGAAGTAACAGTAATACCATGCAGTGAGCTAAAGGAGGGTAAATTAATTAATTAATTAATTGTTTAAGCCCTAAGTCAAACTATCCCTTTTCACTTCTTGCTCAAGGCTCCATTTCTCCATCTCCAAGCCTTGTTCATCACGTTTTCCTTCTGTCTCCAGCAGTGTCTAAAGAATGGTTACTGAGCACCTGTTATATTATAGACTTTTCTGGGCTAGATGCTGGGGACGTGAGGAGTGAGACACACTGATGAAGAGGACACTACAAAGCACTGTGGTGAGTGGGAACTGTGTTAACTGCTAACCGCCTCCCAGAGACCTGTTAACTGCAGGTCTTCTGCTTGCCTGATGGGGTTCGTCAGTTTCTAGCAAGAGCTTGGAACAACAGAAAGACCAAGGACTACCTCCTAGGGTTCTCCCTCTCCATCTTTCATTTTCAACTGTGCTCAAATAAATGTTGAATGTGTCTTTGAAAGGGTGCACATTCTTAGCTTGTCACGGGCACCGACATGTATGGGTCGTGGGGGTTAGGAGGCAGTAAGGGAGGAGAGGAGGGAAACCTATTTCCCTTCATAGTCAGATTAAGAAATTTTGGTTTTTGTTGTTGCTGTTTATTTATCTGAGAGAGAGAGACACACACAGAGGGAGAGCATTTGCGCACACACAAGGGAGGGGCAGAGAGAGAGAGAGGGAGAGAGAGAATCCCAAGTAGGCTCCATGCTGTCAGCCCACACAGGCACCCTTATCTGATGTTTTTATAAATCCTTTGGTCTCCCCAGTACCTTGGGTTCAAAATTCTTAACCTGGTTAAAATATTGAAGCATTCATACATTGTTAGTAGGGGTGTGCCTGGGTGGCTCAGTTGGTTAAGTGTCTGATTCTAATTTTGTTTCCTGGAAGGACTTTTATTTATTTATTTGTTTGTTTATTTGTTTGTTTATTATTTCTCATTTTATTTTTTTAAATTTACATCCAAATTAGTTAGCATATAGTGCAACAATGATTTCAGGAGTAGATTCCTTAGTGCCCCTTACCCATTTAGCCCATCCCCCCTCCCACAACCCCTCCAGTACCCCTCAGTTTGTTCTCCATATTTAAGAGTTTCTTGTGCTTTGTCCCCCTCCCTGTTTTTATATTATTTTTGTTTCCCTTCCCTTATGTTCATCTGTTTTGTCTCTTAAAGTCCTCATATGAGTGAAGTCATGATACTTGCCTTTCTCTGACTAATTTCACTTAGCATAATACCCTCCAGTTCCATCCACGTAGTTGCAAATGGCAAGATTTCATTCTTTTTGATTGCTGAGTAATACTCCATTGTATATCTATACCATATCTTCTTTATCCATTCATCCATCGATGAACATTTGGGCTCTTTGCATACTTTGGCTGTTGTTGATAGTGCTGCTATAAACATGGGGGTGCATGTGTCCCTTTGAAACAGCACACCTGTATCCCTTGGATAAATACCTACTAGTGCAATTGCTGGGTCGTAGGGTAGTTCTATTTTTAGCTTTTTGAGGAAACTTTATACTGTTTTCCAGAGTGGCTGCACCAGCTGGTATTCCCATAAGTGTCTGATTCTTGATTTTGGATCTGGTCATGATCTCACTTCACTGTTCATGGGATCGAACCCTGTATCGGGCTTTGTGTTTGCAGCAAGGAGGCTGCCTGGGATTCTCTCTCTCTTTCCCTGCTCGTGCTTTGTCTCTCACTGTCAAAAATAAATAAACATTAAAAAAAAAAAGAGTCTCTTATGGTTTGCTTCCCTCTCTTTCTTCTTTTCTCTTTCCCTACATTCACCTTTTGGTTCTTAAATTCCACATAAGAGTGAAATCATATGGTATTTGTCTTTCTCTGACTTATGTTGTTGCAGATGACAAGATTTATTCTTTTTTAAAAATATTTATTTATTTATGAGAGAGAGAGCGAGAGAGAGAGAGAGTGCACAGGGAAAGGGCAGAGAGAGAATCCCAGCGGGGTCCAAGCTGTCAGCGCAGAGCCTGATGTGTGGCTTAAACTCACCAACCACGAGATCATGACCTGAGCTGGAATCAAGAGTCAGAAGCTTAACCGACTGAGCCACCGAAGCACCCCACGATTTCACTCTTTTTGATGGGTAATATTCCAGTATGCATGTATGTGTGTGTCTGTGTGTGTCTGTGTGTGTTCACCATGTCTTCATCCATTCTTCAGTCATGCTTGAAATCATCAAAATTTTTTTTGAGAGAGAGAGACCATGCTCGGAGAAGGGGCAGAAAGAGAGGGAACAGAGGACCCCAAGTGGGCTCTGCATTGACAACAGAGAACCTGATGTGGGGCTTGAACTCATGAGCTGTGAGATCATAACCTGAGCTGAAATGGACACTTAACTGACTGAGCCACCCAGGCCCCCTGAAAGTTTTTCTAATTGAATATCTTCTTATACTTCTTTGTGATAAAATTATGTTTCTAAATTAAAATTTTTTTTAATTTAAATTTCTTGTGACTTAGGGACTCTATTTTTAAAAAGTACTCTGGGGGCACCTGGTTGGCTCAGTGGGTAAAGTATGCAACTCGTGATCTCCAGGTCATAAGTTTAAGTCCCCCACTGGGGATAAAGCCTACTTAAAAAAATTATTCTGGGGGCGCCTTGGTGTCTCAGTCGGTTAAGCGTCCAACCTCAGCTCAGGTCATGATCTCACGGTTCACGAGTTCAAGCCCCGCGCTGTGCTGACAGCTTAGAGCCTGGAGCCTGGTTCAGATTCTGTGTTTCCCTCTCTCTCAGCCCTTCCCCTGCTCATTCTCTGTTGCTCTCTGTCTCAAAAATAAATGTTAAAAAAAATTATTCTGGATTGAGTTACATTATAAATTATCACTTGTAAACAATCAACAAAGGCAATATAAATATATTACAGATACCAATAAATGATAACAAATAGAATAAAATTTGGTTGGAAATGGGGGCACCTGGGTGGCTCAGTTGGTTAAGTGTCTGACTCTTGGTTTTGGCTCAGGTTGTGATCTCACGGTTCATGGGATTAAACCTTGAGTTGGGCCCTGTGCTCATAGCACAGATTCTCTCTCCCTTTCTCTCTCTGCCCCTTCCCAGCTCTGTCTTCGAATTTTATTTTCTTTAAATAATTTTTTAAGTTTTTAAATTTATTTTGAGAGATACACAGCATAAGTGCGGGGAAGCAGAGAGAGAAGGAGAGGGTGAGGGCAGAGACCAATTTGGGGCTCAAACCCACAGAGGTGGATCATCTTGGCCTGCACCAAAACCTAGAGTCAGATGCTTAAAACCGAGTCACCCAGGCGTCCCAATCAAATTTTATTCTTTTTTTTTAAAGTTTATTTATTTATTTTGAGAGAGAGGGAAAGAGAGGGTGGGGGATATACCTGTACTGTACATTGTGGTATATTGTGAAATGATTTTTCCAATCAAGCTAATTAAGAAATTTAAAATCTGACATAGTTACCTGTGTGTGTGATAACACTTAAGATCTATTCTTTCAGAAATTTCTAGTATACAATATAGTATTATTATTATTGTTATTATATTTTTAAGTAAACTCTACCCCCAATGTGGGGCTCAAACTCACGACCCTGAGATCAAGAGTCACATGCTCTACCAACCAAGTCAGCCAGGTGCCCCCAATACAGTGTTACTGATTATAATTGCCGTGTTATACATCAGATTCCCAGGGCTCATTCATCTTGTAACTGGAAGTTTGCACCCTGTCATCAACCCTACTCCATTTCCCCTACTCTCCAGCCCCTGCTACTATTTAAAAAATAACTGTTGGGGCACCTGGGTGGCTCAGTTGGTTGGGCGCCCGACTTCGGCTCAGGTCATGATCTCACGGTCTGTGGGTTCGGGCCCTCTGTGCTGACAGCTCAGAGCCTGGAGCCTGGTCAGATTCTGTGTCTCCTTCTTTCTCTGCCCCTCCCCTGTTCATGCTCTCTTTCTCTCTCTGTCTCAAAAATAAATAAATGTTAAAAAAAATAAAAAAAAAAAACTGTTGCCTAGGATGTAGAGAAATTGGAACCCTTGTTGGTGGGAAAATGAAATGATGCAACTGCTATGGAAAACAGAATGGCAATTCCTCAAAAAAAAAAGGATTCACAATAACCGAGAGGTAGAAATAATCCAGGTGTCCATTGCCAAATACAAGGATAAGCAAAGTGTCGTGTGTGTATATATACATGGAATATTATTTGGCCTTGAAAAGGAAGTTCTGACACTATAACATGGATGGACCTTGATGACATTACACTAAGTGAAATAAGGCAGTCACAAAAAGACAAATACTGTGTGATTCCACTTACATCAGGTACTAGGGTAGTCTGGTTTATAGAGACAGAAAGTAGAATGGTGGTTGTTGGGGGAGGGGGCAGGCGGTGCTGAGAGTTGGTTGGTGTTCAATGTGCACAGTTTCCAGTTTTACGAGATGAAGAGTTCTGGAGATGGGTAGAATTGGTAATTGCACAGCAATGTGCGTGTACTTAATGCCATGGAGCTGTGTGCTTACAAATGGGTCAGACGCTATGTGTATTTTACCAAGATTTAAACATTTTTAAAAACACACAATAACCTATCATCCAAAAATATTTTATAGCTCTCTCACTCGATTAGGCCCTGGTTAGAGCTCTAGCAGCTTCCCCTTCTGCAAAAGGATTTCTTACTTTGTCCAAAGACTCTTCCTTACCTCCTCAGTTTCTGGAAAATATATCACAAAGGCTTTACCAAGAGTTATCAAATAAGAACTAATTTCTTGTGGTCCTCCTTCACTCAGAGACAACTTGTTTTTGTTTTTTTTTTTTAATTTTTTTTCTCAACGTTTATTTATTTTTGGGACAGAGAGAGACAGAGCATGAACGGGGGAGGGGCAGAGAGAGAGGGAGACACAGAATCGGAAACAGGCTCCAGGCTCTGAGCCATCAGCTCAGAGCCCGACGCGGGGCTCGAACTCACGGACCGCGAGATCGTGACCTGGCTGAAGTCGGACGCTTAACCGACTGCGCCACCCAGGCGCCCCCAGAGACAACTTGTTTAACCCAACACGCTCAGAAACAATTGGGAAAGATTGCAATGTTAGCCAATTTACATACATCTTCGCCAATTTCTTTAATATTTAAAAAAAATTTTTTTTAATGTTTTTATTTTTTTTTTTGAGACAGAGAGAGAGACAGAGCATGAGCCGGGGAGGGGCAGAGAGAGAGGGAGACACAGAATCCGAAGCAGGCTCCAGACTCTGAGCTGTCAGCCCAGAGCCCGACGCGGGGCTCGAACTCATGGACTGTGAGATCATGACCTGAGCCGCAGTCGGACGCTTAACCGACTGAGCCACCCAGGCGCCCCTTTAATATTTTTTGAAAAATAAAAAAGCTTTGGGGTGCCTGGGTGACTCAGTCGGTTGAGCGTCTGACTTAGGCTCAGGTCATGACCTCATAGTTGTGAGTTCGAGCCCCGAGTGGGGCTGCTCTCTGCTGTCTGCACAGAGCCTGCCTCTGATCTTCTGTCCCCTTGTTTCTGCCCCTCCCCTGCTCGTGCACGTGCTCGCGCTCTCTCTCTCTCTCTCTCTCTCTCAAAAATAAACATTTTAAAAAAAGAATTAAAAAAAAAGAAAAAGAAAAAAGCTTTTATCTTATAACTCACCTTAAGTATATTTTCATGGGAAGCTGGAAGGAGCTGATTGAGCTTATTTAATTTATAGACATTCTTCACCATTTACTCTAATTGCCAAAAACCACTCTTCATTGTCAAGCTAATCAGTGAAATCACACTTCGTTTCTGTCAGAAACATAGCTTCCTCTTTCGGTGCAATTCCCAGAGAAAATCAACAGGAGCCAAAATTGCTTGTATCCAAAACAATCCTCCACGCTTAACAGAAACATGTACAAGACAAGAGAGCCAGGACTGTAGGACGGATTTAATATGCCTTCATTTAAGGAGGCTTCCAAGGTGCCCCATTTCAAATGTGAGGCCCTGGGGGACGCCTGGCTGGCTCAGTCAGTAGAGCATGAGACTCTTGATCTCAGGGTTGTAGAGTTTACTTAAAAATTAAACCTTTTAATTAAAAAAAAACAAGGTGCCCTCATTGTTCCCCAAGTCTTTTCTGCGCTAGGGCCAATCCCCATTGTAATTCAGAGTGGCTGGAGATGGGCCTTTCTTTTGTAAAGTGAGCTTGCAGGGGGATTGCCGGAGAGGGGGGTGAGGAGAACCACAGTCCCAGGGCGAGGGAATGGGGCGTTCAGTTTCCTTGGAGCCTCCCTTCTGCTCTGTCTCAATGTGGGGGTTAGGGGATATGCACTAACTTTGATTCTCCCCCAAACCTGGTGTTTATCCATTTTCGCCATTTTTATAAATGGCCCAGCATCCACTGGGCGTTCAGCCAAGAACCTGTGGCTCGATTCCATCAAGTCCCTCTTTTTTCCAAACTGTATCCCAAATTTCCTCCCTTCTTACCTCCACCTCTACAGCCCAGGTCTGTAGCCCACCATCACCCTCGCCTGGAAGACTGCAAGATCCTGTCAACTGTCTTCCTTTCTCCTGCCCCCCTTCCTGCTAGTGTTCCTCCGGAGAGTAGGGACTGTAGCTGGAGGGGTCCTGTCCCTCCCTTACTTAAAACATCCCATTGCTTGCCTTTACACTTAGCATAATATTTGAATAAGATCACCTTACTAGGGTGACCAACCTGTTTTGGGCCAAACCAAGAATAATTTATCACTTCCAGAGCTCAGTGGGGTCTGTCCCTGATAGCCTCCATGACAGCTTCTCACAAGACTCCTTTGCCATCTCAGTCCGCTCCCCCATTCCCTCATTCCCCTTCTCTCTTTGGTTTCTTTGGCTCCAATCATATGGGCTCTTTGCTGTTCCTTGAAAGTCATGGGTGTCTCAGGACCTTTGCACCTGCCATTCTCTCTCTTTGGAACTCTTGCCCTTGGCTTGCTCTTGGCATTGGCTTCAGTTCAATATTCCCTGCTTCAAGAAGCCTGGGATCCCTGATTGTCTGGCCCCCACCTCTTCCTACGTATTCACTATGGAATGTGAAGCTCTCTTTGTGCTTCACTTCCCCCCCCCCAACCCCCTACAAATGGGGACAGGTACTATCTCCCAAAAGACTGCAGTAGGGATGCAATGAGATACTCCTTGCTCAGCCCTCAAATCACTGTTGAAACAGTAAATTCTTCATTGCAAATGTGATTACTGCCCCATCCTGTTTGCTTCCTAGCACCTGTCAATGTTTGATACAGTCCCATTTATTTATTTATTTATTTCATGTTTGTTGTCTGTCTTTAACTAGAATGTGAGCTCCTCCCAGGTGAAGATCTGGTTTATGTCCTTCAGTGACTAGAACAGTTGCCTGGCACCTATCAAAAGCTCAAGACCTGTTAAGCATGACTGAAGTTTGATGTTTGCTCATAGTGTGAGTGTGCCTGATGCCACTCAGTTGTACGCTTAAAAGTGGCTCCAATGGTATATTTTACCACAATAAGAAAATGTACATTAATGTCATGTAAAACCTATTTGATAACTTTCTTTGTTACAAAAAAATAAAATCGATGAGGCACCTGGGTGGCTTAGTTGGATAAGCGTCCGACTTCGGCTCAAGTCATGATCTCACAGTCCATGAGTTTGAGCCCTGCGTCTGACTCTGCTGACAGCTCAGAGCCTGGAGCCTGCTTCGGATTCTGTGTCTCTCTCTCTCTCTCTCTCTCTCTCTCTCTCTGCCCCTCCCCTGCTTGTACTCTGTCTCTCTGTCTCTCAAAAATAAATAAAACGTTAAAAAAAAATGGAATGAAGTGAAGTCAGAGCATCTTAGGAATGATTAGCCACTCCGAGAGGGGGCAGTTTGGGACTGCAGTTTTCAGGGACTTTTTTTTTTTTTTTTTTTTTTTAACATAACACTTCTCCTTTTCAATATGCTCTTTGGCATTCAAGCCCTCCTGGGGAGGTGAGCGGAGAGAGGTGGGGACCGGAAATCCTGGGAGTCCTCTGAGGTTGAAGGCTCTGAGAAGGATTTTGCTTCCTTCAGGCAGTACTTCTGTGGAGTCCTCAGCAGGCTGAGCTTTATACACGGATTTTGTCACTCTTCCGTGGACAGAGTTTTTGCAGCTGATCAGTACTGTGCCGCTTACCAGCTGTGTGATCTCAGGTAAGTTACCTGAACTTCCTGTGCTGCTGCTTTTCCCTTATAAATGGCAACAATAAGGAAAGCTCTCTTATAGGATTGGGGTGAGGACTGAGCACGATAAAGCATGCAACATGCTTAGAGAACTCTCACGCTGTTCATAGTAAGTGTTATATAAATGTTACCTATTAGTATTAATGTTTTTTATTATCCATCCAGTTACTGAAGCCAAGAATCTAGGGGTTGTTCATGCCCTTTCTTTCCCCCTTTTCCATTCTTCGGAATGCATTTAAAGCCATTCACTTTTTCTTCTAAATATTCTCAAGTTTTGTCTTTCATACTAGTCTTTAGCCTGGTCAGGGACATAAGCAACGTCTCTTCTTTTCCATGTGGTCTACCAGTTGTGCCGGTGCCATCTACTCATCGCCCATCCTCTTTGTTGATGTGCCTGGACCAGCGCTGTCCTATACCAAGTTTCTTTATCTGCAAGGGTCTGTTTTTGAAGTCTGTTCCATTGGCCAGTCATTACTGATTTTCCTTCCTCCTCATTCCTTACGTGCACCCCATCAGCAAGTCCATCCCACCTCCAAAACACCTTTCAAATGTGCCTTCTCCACACGCTGCCATCACCGCCATCATTCCCCAGCTAGACAATTGAAATGGTTCTGATCTACTGGCGCCCCCTGCCCTACTGCCTCTGGAACTCCCCTTTGGCCATTCTTACTACAATCCAAGAGACCATTTTCCTCTTTTAAAATGACAACATGTAGGGGGGCCTGGGTGGCTCAGTCGGTTAAGCGTCCGACTTCGGCTCAGGTCATGATCTTGCGGTGCGTGAGTTCGAGCCCCGCGTCGGGCTCTGTGCTGACAGCTCAGCCTGGAGCCTGTTTCAGGTTCTGTGTCTCCCTCTCTCTCTCCGCCCCTCCCCCGTTCGTATTCTGTCTCTGTCTCAAAAATAAATAAACGTTAAAAAAATTAAATAAAATAAAATGACAACATGTTTGATATGCACAAAAATGTAAAAGAGCTACATGCGGAAGTTATGAAGCATGACCACAGAACAATCTCTGTGAGCCCACCTCACTGCCTACGAAATGAAACAGTAGCATATCCTTTGATGTCCTGTGTGTTCTCAACACTACTGGGATTTTTTTTTAAGTTTATTTATTTAAAAAAAATTTTTTTTTAAATGTTTATTTACTTTTGAGACAGAGAGAGACAGGATGAACGGGGGAGGGTCAGAGAGAGAGAGGGAGACACAGAATCCGAAACAGGCTCCAGGCTCTGAGCTGCCAGCACAGAGCCCGACGCGGGGCTCGAACTCACGCACCGCAAGATCATGACCTGAGCCGAAGTCGGGCGCTTAACTGACTGAGCCACCCAGGCGCCCCAAAGTTTATTTATTTTTTAGAGAAAAAGAGAAAGAGTGTAAGTGGGGAAGGGACGGAGAGAGAGGATTCCAAGCAGGCTCTGCTCAGAGCCTGAGGGGCTCAAACTCACGAACTGTGAAATCATAACCTGAGCCAAAACCAAGAGTCAGACCCTTATGTGACTGAGGTACCAGGCGCCCCAATTTTGTTCTTCTTTTTTTAAATTGTTTCTTTAAAATTATCCCCTTTCTTGTATGTATGTATGTATGTATATATGTAATCCTTACACCCAACGTGGTGCTTGAACTCACAACCTCGAGATCAAGAGTCGCGTGCTCTTCCGACTGAATCAGCCAGGCTCCCCACCCTTGTTTTCTTTTATAATTTTACTACATCTATATGTATTCCTAAGCAATTTATTTTTTGCTTTTGCTTGTAAATTTTAGAAAGATAGTATCATGTTGTGAATGCTCCTCTGAGAATTGGTTTGCTTCTTTACCAGTACTAATTCTAAGATTCATTTGTGTTGATGTATGTAGTCATTTCCATTGCTTCTTAGTAATCCAATGTAAGATCCATTATTTATTTCTGCTTACTGCTATGAATAGACATGTTGATTGCTGCTTTCTCTTTTTTCTCTTTCTATTGCAAACAATTCTTGGTGCACGTCTTGGTACACGTCTCCTGGTGCACTCATACGGGGTTTTCTTCTGAATAGTGGCTTTCATTTTTCTCCTACTCTCTGCGTTTAATGTCATGACCCAGTACACACAGATGCATATATATCTTTCCTGATTTTTGGTAATGCACCTTGGCATTTTCTATACTATTGTTTCATTTTTCTTATTTATTTAAAAATGTTTGTTTTTTATTTTTGAGAGAGAGAGAGAGAGAGAGAGAGAGAATGAGCAGGGGAGGGGCAGAGAGAGGGAGACAGAAGATCTGAAGCAGTGGCAGAGAGGGGCTCCAACTTACCAGCTTTGAGTTCAAGACCTGAGCCTAAGGGCCAAAGGTGGACCCGTAACCGACTGAGCCACCTAGGTGCCCCTCTGTTGCATTTTTAAAAAAGATGTTGATCCAGGGCACCTGGCTGACTCAGTCAGTAGAGCATGTGACTCTTGATCCCCAGGTTGAGTTTGAGCCTCATGTGGGACATAGAGCTTACTTTAAATAAATAAATAAATAAATAAATAAATAAATAAATAAGCAGGAAGATGGAGAGCATTTCCTTTTGAATGCTTATAAAAATATTTAAAAAGTTGTTGATCCAAAAAGGATTTAATGACCAACCAATTTTCCATAGTGTGGAAAATCAGGTAGTTGAGGGGTATCTGGCTGGCTCAGTTGGTAGAACATGCAACTCTTGATCTCAGGGTAGTGAGTCCAAGTCCCACATTGGGAGTAGAGCATACTTTAAAAAAAAGAAAAAAAGAAAGAAAATCCTGTAGTCTCGTTTGGGTATATACCTAGGAGTGGGGTGTGAGCACAGTGAACTTTATCAGATACACCAAATTGCTCTCCAAAGTAGTTATAATAATTCACCACTCACCAGCTCCATATTAGAATTGATGTTTGTTCCACATCTTTACTGTGTCATATAAGACTTCCTAGTTTTTTGCCAATCCAGTGGGTATAAAATGATACCTCATTATAACTCATCTTAGTAATAAGCCTGTCCATGTTTTTTTCCATTCTACTTTTGGATTTTTGGCATTCTTTTTTTTTTCATAACTCTATGCATAATTTACTTTTTTTGTTTGTTTTGTTTTTATTTTTTAATTTTATTATTTTTTAATTTACATCCAAATTAGTTAGCATATAGTGCAACAATGATTTCGGGAGTAGATTCCTTAATGCCCCTTACCCATTTAGCCCATCCCCCCTCCCACAACCCCTCCAATTTGTTCTCCATATTTATGAGTCTCTTATGTTTTGTTCCCCTCCCTGTTTTTATATTATTTTTGTTTCCTTCCCTTATGTTCGTCTGTTTTGTCTCTTAAAGTTCTCATATGGGTGAAGCCATATGATTTTTGTCTTTCTCTGACTAATTTCACTTAGCATAATACCCTCCAGTTCCATCCACACAGTTGCAAATGGCAAGATTTCATTCTTTTTGATTGCCAAGTAATACTCCATTGTATATATACACTACTTGGACAAATACCAGCAATTGCTGGGTCATAGGGTAGCTCTATTTTTAATTTTTTGAGGAACGTCCATACTGTTTTCCAGAGTGGCTTCACCAGTTTGCATTCCCACCAACAATGCAAAAGACATCCTCTTTCTCTACATCCTCGCCAACATCTGTTGTTGCCTGAATTGTTAATGTTAGCCATTCTGACAGGTGTGAGGTGGTATCTCATTGTGGTTTTGATTTGTATTTCCCTGATGATGAGTGATGTTGAGCATTTTTTCATGCATTAGTTGGCCATCTAGATGTCTTTGGAGAAGTGTCTATTCATGTCTTTTGCCCATTTCTTCACTGGATTATTTGTTTTTTGGGTGTTGAGTTTGATCAGTTCTTTATAGATTTTGGATATGAACCCTTTATCTGATATGTCATTTGCAAATATCTTCTCCCATTCTGTTGGTTGCTTTTTAGTTTTGCTGATATAATTTACTTATTTTTAAAAAATGTTTATTTATTTATTTTGAGAGAAGGGGAGGGGCAGAGAGAAGGAGATCAAGAATCCCAACTCCTTCAAAAATAAACAGAACAGCAAAAAAAATTTTTTAACTCTGCCCCTCCCCCACTCACACTCTGTCTCTCTCTCCTTCAAAAATAAATAAAACATTAAAAAAATTTTTTTATTTTTAAAAGGGGCACCTGGGTAGCTCAGTCGGTTGAGTGTCCAACTTTAGCTCAGGTCATGATCTTGCAGTTTGTGGGTTCGAGCCCCGTGTCGGGCTCTATGCTGACAGCTCATAGCCTGGAGCCTGCTTTAGATTCTGTGTGTGTGTCTCTCTCTCTGCCCCTCCCCACTCACACTCTGTCTCTCTCCCCTTCAAAAATAAATAAAACATTAAAAAAAAAAAAAAGAATTCCAAGCACCAGGGTGCCTGGGTGGCTCATCGATTGAGCCCCCGACTTCAGCTCGGGTCATGATCTGGTGGTCTGTGGGTTTGAGCCCCCCATCAGGGTCTGCGCTGACAGCCCAGAGCCTGGAGCCTGCTTCAGATTCTGTCTTCCCTTGGTCTCTGCCCCTCCCCCACTCACACTCTGTCTCTCTCTGTCTCTCAAAAATGAATAAATGTTCAAAAAAAAAAAAAAATCCCAAGCACAGTCCCGAGACCGATGCAGGCTCAAACCCATGAACCATGAGATCATGACCTGAGCTGAAATCAAGAGTCAGATGCTTAACTGACTGAGCCACCCAGGTGCCCTGGATTTTTGTCTTTTTCTTAGTGACTGTTTTCTTTTTAAGTTGATTTATTTATTTGGAAGAGAGAGAGAGAGAGAGGGAGAGAGAGAATCCCAAGCAGGCTCCATGGTGACAGCTCAGAGCCCCCCTGTGGGGCCTGATCCCATGGAACTGTGAGATCACAACCTGAGCTGAAACCAAGAGTCAGATGACTGAGCCACCCAGCCACCCATTTTCTCAGTGACTTCTTAGAGTTGTTTATGTTATGCATACTAATAATTTATTGGTAATATTTATTGTAAGTATCATTTCTCATTTTACATTTTATCTTTTCACTTTATCAGCAAAAGATGAACAGGAGTTATTAATTTTTTAAAGTTTTATTTTAATTACAGGTAGCTTTGATACACTGTAATATTAGTTTCAGGTGGGGGCACCTGGGTGGCTCAGTCGGTTAAGCATCCAACTTCAGCTCAGGTCACGATCTTGCGGTTCATGAGTTCAAGCCCCGTATGGGGCTCTGTGCTGACAGCTCGGAGCCTGGAGCCTGCTTTGGATTCTGTGTCTCCCTCTCTCTCTCTGCCCCTCCCCTACTCACACTGTCTCTCTCTCTCAAAA
The DNA here is from genome assembly GCF_022079265.1 of Lynx rufus. NCBI lineage: Eukaryota > Metazoa > Chordata > Mammalia > Carnivora > Felidae > Lynx > Lynx rufus. The sequence goes on along the minus strand of NW_025814830.1, from coordinate 24,097,335 downwards.
ATAAATAAACATTAAAATAAATTTTAAAAAATATTAGTTTCAGGTGTATAATATAGTGATTAAATGCTATCCTACATCACCCCGTGCTCATCACGACAAATGTCTTCCTTAATCCCCATCACTTATTTCACCCATCCCCCACCCACCTCCCTGCTGGTAACCATCAGTTTGTTCTTTATAGTTAAGAGTATGTTTCTTGGTTTCTCTCTCTTTCTCCCCCTTTGCTTGTTTGGTTACTTTTTATTTTTCAAGTTTATTTATTTATTTTGAGAGAGAGAGAGAGAGAGAGAGAGCCTTAGTTGGGGGAGGGGCAGAGAGAGGGAGAGTCCCAAGCAGGCTCCTTGAGTTCAGTGAGGAGCCTCACTTGGGGCTCCATCCCACCAATTGTGAAATCATGACCTGAGCTGAAACTGAGTCAGATGCTTAACCAACTGAGCCACCCAAGTGCCACCAACTGAGCCACCCAAGTGCCCCTGTTTGGTTTCTTAAATTCCATGTGTGAGTGAAATCATACAGTATTTGTCTTTCCCCGATTGACTGATTTTGCTTAGCATTATACTCTCTAGCTCCATCCATGTTGTTTCAAATGGCAAGATTTCTTTTTTTAAGTTAGTTTATTTTTTTTTAACGTTTTATTTATTTTTGAGACAGGGAGAGACAGAGCATGAACAGGGGAGGGTCAGAGAGAGGGAGACACAGAATCTGAAACAGGCTCCAGGCTCTGAGCTGTCAGCACAGAGCTCAACGCAGGGCTCGAACTCACGGACCATGAGATCATGACCTGAGCCAAAGTCGGCCGCTTAACCGACTGAGCCACCCAGGCGCCCCAAGTTAGTTTATTTAAGTAACCTCTACATGCAATGTGGGATTCGAACTCATGGCCCCAACCTCAAGAGTTGCATGCATCTCTGATTGACCCAGGTGCGTGCCCCAAGATTTCATTCTTTTGAATGAATAATATCCCATTGTAGATATATCGTCATTCATCAATCAGTGGACACTGGGATGCTTCCATATCTTGGCTATTGTAAATGAAGCTGCTAGAAACATAGGGGTGCGTGTATCCCTTTGTAAACATAGGGGTGCATGTATCCCTTTGCACTTTTTTAAGTAAACTATACCCCCAATGTGGGGCTTGAACTCACAACCCCGAGATCAAAATGCTGTATGGACTGAGCCAGCCAGGTGCCCCTGCACGTATACCTTTGAATTAGTGTTTTTGTATTCTTTGGGTAAATATCCAGTAGTGTGTTTGGTGAATTATAGGGTATTTCTATATTCAACTTTTTAAAAAATGTTTATTTATTTATTTTGAGAGAGAGAAAGGACACGAGCAAGGACGGGGCAGAGAGAGAGAGAGAAGAAAGAGAATCCCAAGCAGGCTCCACACTGTCAGCGCGGAGCTTGACGCAGGACTCAAACTCACAAACTGTGAGATGGTGACCTGAGCCGAAGTCAGGTGCTTAACTGACTGAGCCACCCAGGTGCCCTATAGTTAGGTATTATTGTAAGAATACAGAATGTAGTACATACCACATACAAAATGTATGTTAATTGACTCTTTATGTTATCAGTAAAGTTTCTGGTCAACAGTAGGCTATCAGTAGTTAAGTTTTTGGGGTGTCAAAGCGATATGTGGATTTTTTTTTAAGTTTATTTAAGTAATCTCTACACCCAACGTGGGACTCGAATTCATGAGCCCAAGATCAAGAGTTACATGTTCTTCTGACTGAGCCAAGCCAGATGCCCCTACATGTGGATTTCTTAAATGTTTATTTATTTTTGAGAGAGAGAGAGAGAGAGAGAGAGAGAATGTGCACACACATGCACGTGATCTGGGGAAGGGCAGAGAGGGGGGACTGAGGATCCTAAGCAGGCTCTGTGTTGACAGCAGAGAGCCTAATACTGGGCTTCAACTCATGAACTGTGAGATCATGACCTGAGCTGAGGTAAGATGCTTAACCGACTGAGCCACCCAGGTGCCCCTATATGTGGATTTTTAACTGTGTGTGGGTCAGTGTCCTTAATTCCCATGTTGTTCAAATGTCCGCTGTACATATTTTCTTTTTTTTTTAATTTTTAAAAATGTTTATTTATTTTTGAGAGAGACAGAGACAGAGAGAGAGAGAGAGAGAGAGAGAGGGAGAGAGAGCATAGCAGGGGAGGGCAGAAAGAGAGGGAGACACAGAATCCGAAGCAGGCTCCAGGTTCCCAGTTGCCAGTGAAGAGCCCGATGTGTGGCTCAAATCCATGAATCACAAGATCATGACCTGAGCCAAAGTCAGACGTGTAACTGATGGAGCCACCCAGGCACCCTTGTATATATTTCCTTTATCCGTTCACCCATCAGTGGACACTCACACCATTGTCTTGACTATTGTAAATGTCTTGCCTATTGAAAATAATACTGCGATGAGTTATAAGGTGCAGATGTCTTTTCAAGATAGTGATTTCATTTCTTTCAGATAAATACCCAGGAGTGGGATTGCTAGATCACATGGTAGTTCTATTTTTAATTTTTTTTTTAATTTTTTTTTTTTAAAGTAAGTGCTCTGCCCAGTGTGAAGCTTGATCAAACTCATGACCCCAAGAGTCACATGCTCTACCAACTAGGCCAGTCAGGTACCCTATTTTTAATTTTTTGAGGAACCCCCATACTGTCTTCCACAGGGCCTTCACCAATTTACATTCCCACCGGGCAGTGCACAAGAGTTCCCTTTTCTCCACATCTTTACTAGTTATTTCCTGTCTTTTGATACTAGTTATTCTCACAGATGTGAGGTGATATTTCATGGTGAGTTTGATTTGCATTTCCCAGATTTGTGATGTTAAGCACCTTTTCATGTACCTGTTGGCCATCTGTATGTCTCTTTGGAAAAGTGTCTATTCGGATCCTCTACCCATTTAAAAATATACATTTATTTTGATAATCTCTACACCCGATGTGCGACTTGAACTCATGACCCCAAGATCAAGAGTCACATGCCCTTTTGACTGAGCCAGCCAGGTGCCCCGCTCTACCCATTTTAAACCAGATTTTTGTCCGTTGAGGGAGGAAGAGGGGCAAAGGGAGAGGAAGACAGAGGATTTGAAGCAGCTCTGAGCTGTCAGCACAGACCCTCATGCGGGGCTCGAACTCCCAAACCTTGAGATCATGACGTGAGCCGAAGTCAGAGGCTTAACAGACTGAGCCACCCAGGCGCCCCTTCCATTTTAAAACTAGCACCTTCACCCAGAACTGGTCGGTCTCGTGGGCTTCTGGTCAGTTCCTCTCACTTACCCCAGGGAAGTTGCAATAGCCAGTTGGTGTTTACCATCTGCTAGGAAGGCTTCCATTGCCCCACTCTCCACCTGCTGCTGGGTTAACATCCCACTCAAATATCTACTACAGGGAGAGCTTTTCTGAACATCCCACTCAAAACCATTCAATCCTGCCCTTTCACAGCCAGAGAGAATGCCCTGTCCTTTTCCCTTCCAATCCTATTGCCTTTGGTAGTTGGTTCATTTGTTTGTCTGTCTGATGTCTGCTTTCTTTTTTCTTTTCTTTCTTTCTTTTGTTTTTATTTAGTTTTGAGAGGGTGTGAGTGGGGAGGGGAAGAACTAGAGGGGCAATAGAAGATCCGAAGGAGGCTCTGTGCTGGCAGCAGCCAGCCCGATGTGAGGCTTGACCTCATGCAACGTGAGATCATCACCCGAGTCTAAGTTGGACATTTAACCGACTGAACCACCCAGGGACCCCTGAGGTCTGGTTTCTTGAACAGCCTGCAAGTTCCCTGAGAGACATTGGCTGTTTGGCTGACCATAGTACCTGGTGCATTGCTTAGCACATACTACACGCTCAATAAATGTTTGTCAAAGGACCAAAGAAAAGAAGAGGCAAAGGGAGGGAGGGACTTCCATCCTGTAACTAGGAAAGAAGAAAAAAGCCAAATAAGGAAATAAGGGGTTAAAAAGGGCTGGATTTTAAAAAGGTAGTAGAGGGGGTGCCTCGCTGGCTCAGTTGAGAGTCTTGATCTTGGGGTCTTGAATTCAAGTCCCATATTGGGCATAGAGTTTACTTAAAAAGAAGGTAGGAGAATATAGGTCTTGATAGTTATAGGTTTTAAAAATTACATCATTAATGTAATGCGGAATACATTATAGTTGTCAAAGATTCAAATGATACAGAAATATAAGGAATATACCTTTAATTTACCTTTCATCACCCTCTCTTCAAACCTACTCCCCAGTGTGCGTTGGTGGTATAGTGGTGCGCATAGCTGCCTTCCAAACCTACTCCCCATCTCCAGGGTAACTACTATTTATTGTGAGTTTGGTAAATACCTTTATAGATCTTTTCTGTTATACATTTTTGCATATATACCCCATACATTTACACGCATACAGATTTATTTTTCTTTCTTTTTAAAAGTTTATTTATTTATTTATATTTATTTTGAGAGAGAGAGAGAGAGAGAGAGAGGCAGAGGCAGAGGCAGAGGCAGAGAGGGAGGGAGAGAGAGAATCCCAAGCAGGCTCTGCACTGTCAGTGTGGAGCCCCACATGGGGCTCAAACTCATAAACCTTGAGATCATGACCTGAACCAAAATCTAGTCAGACACTTAACCAACTGAGCCACCCAGGTGCCCCTTATGTTTCTTTTTCACAATCATAAATAGAATCATACTTTACTAGTTGTTGTGTGAAATGCTTTCTTCATTTAAAACTATGACGTGGAAATCTTTCCATTTCAGTTCAGATAGTTAACCAGCTTCCTTTTGGTAGACATTTAGTCTATTTTAATAGTTCACTGTTATAAACAAGGCTCAAATGAATTGAACGCTCATTGCATTAGTCAGAGTTCTCCAGAGAAACAGAACCAATAGAATTTGCATATAGAGAGATTTATTTTAAGGAATTGGCTCACGTGATTATGGAGGCTGGCAAGTCCCAAATCTGCAGGGCAGGCCATCAGGCTGGAGACCCAGGAAAAGCTGATGTTGCTGTAAGTCTGAAGGTCATCTGCTAGCATAACTCCCTCCTGCTTAGGGGAACCGGTGTTTTTGTTTTATTCTTTTTTTTTTTTAATTTTTTTTTACATTTATTTATTTTTGAGAAACAGAGTGAGACAAAGCGTGAGTGGGGGAGGAGCAGAGAGAGAAGGAGACACAGAATCTGAAGCAGGCTCCAGGTTCTGAGCAAGCCGTCAGCACAGAGCCTGATGCGGGGCTCAAACCCACAAACTGTGAGATCATGACCTGAGCCGAAGTCAGACACTCAACCGACTGAGCCACCCAGGCGCCCCTTATTCTTTCAACTGTATATGGTAGAGGCCACTCACATTATGGAGAGCAACCTGCTTTACTCAAAGACCACCAATTTAAATGTTAATCTTGTTATCTTTGATCAAATCTTTGGGCACTGTGGTCTAGCCAAGTTGACACAAAAAATTAACTATCATTTTCATGAACATGTATCTTACATATATCTTTTTTTTTTATTTTTTTTAACGTTTATTTATTTTTGAGACAGAGAGAGACAGAGCATGAACGGGGGAGGGTCAGAGAGAGAGGGAGACACAGAATCTGAAACAGGCTCCAGGCTCCGAGCCGTCAGCCCAGAGCCTGACGCGGGGCTCGAACTCACGGATCGTGAGATCGTGACCTGAGCCGAAGTCGGACGCTCAACCGACTGAGCCACCCAGGCGCCCCTCTTACATATATCTTTATATATAAAGCATTTAAATGTTGATAGGTAGATAATGCTACATGATGCTCATAAGAAGTTAGAGACTGAGGGATGCCTGGATGGCTCAGCTGGTTGAGCCTGTGACTTCAGCTCGGGTCACGATCTCGAGGTTCGTGAATTCGAGCCCTGCATCAAGCTGGCCTCTGTCAGTACAGAGCCAGCTTCAGATCCTCTATTCCCCTCCCCCTCTGCCCTTCCCCCACTTGTGCTCTCAAAAATAAATTTTAAAGATATTAAAAAAAAAAGGAGTTGCAGACTGAGAGTGAAAGGAATCTATTCAAAGTCCCCCCCTCCCCCCCCCCGCACCCACCCCAGCCACGCTTACAGACAAAACTCACAGGTGTCTGCACTTGGCCCCAACTCTGTTTTTCTAGGTCACAGTGCCCTACATTCTTGGGAAGTAGGCCCCAACTACAAAACGTATTCTTCTCTAGCCTGACCACAACCTGCTCCGCCCTGCCAGGAGGGACCCCCTCCTCACACCTCCCACTAGGGGCCCAGCTGCAATCCTCTCACACCTTTAAAAACCCCTAAAGGGCCCAGCCTGACAGGAACTCAGAACCGACATTTCTAGATGTCTGGCACCTCTCCTCCCTTGGAGAGTGAATAAACTTTGTCCTGCTTGTTGCTCTACTTTCTGTGCAATTCTTTGCCACCCGTGTCACCCGCCAACCTAACAGAGATGCGGACTCTCTTCCAATAGTTTATGAGTGTGGGCATGTTTGAGTCTGGTCCAGTGAAAATCACTTTGAGCATGCGTTCCTCCACATTTCTGCTTTTTTTCTGCTTTGGGGCATTTGCACATGCTCCTTAGCAGCCTGGAATTTACTTCTTCCCCACAGTACTTTTTCTTAATTACTCCTTTACTTGTCTTTACCTCTACCTCCGACCCCTCAGATGAGGCCAACTTTTTTCTGTTTAATGCTTTTTCCTCACATCCTTCTCTTCTTCACGGAGTGAGTTATCTCCATCCCTGAGATGCACTGGGCCTTCTGTTAGCTCCTGGCACATATCAAGCCTGTCCTGCCTCAGAGCCATTGCATTTGGTGTTCTCTTTGCCTGGATTCCTTTCCCCCGGTTCTTCAAAAGACTGGTAACTTTTCATCCTAAACTTCACTTAAGTGTTACCTCCTCAGAAAAGTCTTCCTGTCCATCTAAAATATCTCTACCTTCCCATTCCTCTACATTCATTGCCTACGGGTGCTATAACAAATTATCACAAGCTTGAGCGACTTCAAAGCACAGCGACTTATTTATTTATTTTTTTCATGCTTCTGGAGCTCAAAGTCCGAAATCAAGCTATCGGCATGATTGGTTCCTTCTGGAGGCTCTGAGGGAGAATGTCTCCCATGCCTCCGCTTGCTTCCGGGGATTGTTGGCAGTCCTTGGCTTGTAACTACATCAGTCCAATCTCTGCCTCTGCCTCCACATCACCTTCTCTATGTGTCTTCTCTCCTTCCCTTCTCCTATAAGGATATTTGTTATTGGATTTAGAGCCCACCTGGATAATCTAGAATAATCTCACCTCAAGGCTCTTAGCCTTAATTACATCTGCAAAGACACTTTTTCCGATATGGTCACATTCACAGGTATACATTACACAGGTATATATACAGGCATACATTTTGGGGCGCCACCATTAACCCACTACATGCTTTCATTTTTCTCCAGAATGCTTATGGAATGAAATGCTCCTTCTAGTTTATTGGTGCTTTGAAACTGCTGGTTATGACCCATCAGTGGGCTATGAAAAGTAGTGGGTTTGGACAAGCATTTAAATTTTTCAAGTAAAGGGGCGCCTGGGTGGCTCAGTCGGTTGAGCGTCCGACTTCGGCTCAGGTCATGATCTCGCAGTCTGTGAGTGTGAGTTCGAGCCCCGCGTCGGGCTCTGTGCTGACAGCTCAGAGCCTGGAGCCTGTTTCAGATTCTGTGTCTCCCTCTCTCTCTGCCCCTCCCCTGCTCATGCTCTGTCTCTCTGTCAAAGATAAATAAACATAGGGGCGCCTGGGTGGCGCAGTCGGTTAAGCGTCCGACTTCAGCCAGGTCACGATCTCGCGGTCCGTGAGTTCGAGCCCCGCGTCAGGCTCTGGGTGGATGGCTCGGAGCCTGGAGCCTGTTTCCGATTCTGTGTCTCCCTCTCTCTCTGCCCCTCCCCCGTTCATGCTCTGTCTCTCTGTCAAAGATAAATAAACATTAAAAAAAAAATAAAAAAAAAATAAATTTTTCAAGTAAAAATTTAAAAACAAATGAAAAAAAAATAGAATAGAAAATATTGGCACCTATCACCCATATTCAAAGGGAAAGCTGAAATCACCTGCATCCGTACAGCTTGAATATCAGGACTGAGAATTGAGGCCACATGGTTTAGTTATTGTTGCTGGGAAATTTTGACCAGGAAGATAAGGCTGTAGGTCAATAAATAACTCCACTGTTTGCTTGAAGAAATTCCTATAAACCCATTTGTCTGGTCAGATAGTTTGTTCATATGGGCAAATAGCTCATTCGTCCATCAGTGTTTAACACGACCCCCTTTAAAATCCTTTACCTGTGCAGTTACCATTCCTAAATTTTTATGCCTTGAATTTTGTCTACTTCCAATCAGTTTCTCCTTTGAAAGTCTTGCCTTGAGCCACTTGAGCCCATATCCCCAAGCCCCATATGTATTTTCTCTTGTCTGCCCCCTACTGGGACACAGCTAAGACTATCAGATGGTATCATCTCACATTTAGCATTAAATACTTCTAGCAGTGCTTGGTCAACAGATTTTCTGCCGATCTTTTCAGGAGCTGACGTTCAATATTTCTGGAGAGTCTCCCCAAATCCAACTGAGACGCCCTCACTGGCCATTTTAGATTCTAAACGAGGAAACAACGTACTCCTCTAAGGCCTCTGGAACCTCCTGCTCAGAGGTGTTTGCAGTGTGATGGTCAACTACATCTCACAATGGATCGGATTCCTTTTTGTTGAACTCCTAAATGTTAAGCTTATCTTGTCTTCTTGTATTCTCATTGAACCATTCCATTTCCTCATGGTGACCATTTCAGGAATCTGGTAATGTGATCAGATTTGAAACTTTTTCTACTTGGTGGAAAACTTCCTTATTACTAACAACATTACTGGGTGATTGCTATCTCTTTATCACTTTTTAAAAATGTTTATTTATTTATTTTGAGAGAGAGAGCACGAACACGTGCATGTGAGTTAGCATGGGGGAGGGGCAGAAGAGGTGGGGAGAGAATCCTGAGCAGGCTCTGCGCTGATGGCACAGAGCCAAGCACAGAGCTCCATCCAACAGACCATGAGATCATGAGCTGACCAGAAATCAAGAATCAGACACTCTACTGAGCCACCCAGGTGCCCCTCCTCTCATCACTTTTTATTGGGAGTCTGTAAAAGAAAGTTCATAGTAAAGAGAATGGATATAGGTCTGATTACTCTGCTCTCATGCTCCAGACAATTTCATTCATGGTGAGAACTTTCTTCCTGGTTTGTAGACAGTTTGCCTTATCGCTATGTTCTCATGTGGCCTTTCCTTGGTGTGTGTGTGTGTGCACACCCCAGGCAGTGGAGGGAAGATGGGTGGGTGGGGGCTAGGAGAGAGACAGGGCGGGCTCTCTGATATCTCTTCCTGTAGGACCAGGGCCTCACCCTTATGATCTCATTTAACTCAATTACCTTCTTAAATGCCACATCTCCAAATACAGCTACAGTGGGGGTTAGGGCTTCACGGATGAAGTGGCCAGGGCAAAGGCAGCACAAATATTCAGTCTGTAACACAGTTGAATATTATTCCGCCTTAAGAAAGAAAATTCTGACACATGCTACAATATGGATGAATCTTGAAGATATTATGCTAAGTGAAATTAGCTAGTCACAAAAAGATAATACTATATGATTCCACTTATATGAAATACTCAGAGTATCAAATTCATACAGACAGAAAGTACAATGGTGGTTTTCAGAGCCTGCAGGGATGGGGGGGAAATCGGAACTTAGTGTTTAATGGGTATGAGGTTTCAGCTTTATAAGAAGAAAAGTGTTCTGGGTGGTGGTGAAAGTTGTACAACAGTGTGAATGGACTTATTGGCCAGAACTCTACACTTAAAAAAATGTGGTACATTTTACATTATGTATATGTATAATAATACATATTTTACTATAATTAAAGATATTCTACTTATAATTACTATAATTTTACTGTAATTAAAGATAATAATTAAAAAACTCACATGAAAAGCATATAGATTCCCTTGTATTCAGAGTGCTTGAGGAATAAAAGATTAAAATTATAAAAAGAAAAAAATCCTTACAGATGAATTTGAAATAGTTCTAGGAACGTATAGTCCAGGGCTTCTAGATCTAGGTCAGTATTTTTTAAAGATTTTATTTTATTGTCAAAAGAAATTTTTAATGTTTATTTATTTTTGAGAGAGAGAGAGAGAGAGGGAGAGAGAAACAGAGTGCGAGTGGGTGAGGGCAGAGAGTGAGGGAGACACAGAATCCGAGGCAGGCTTCAGGCTCCCAGCTGTCAGCACAGAGCCCGATGCGGGGCTCGAACCCATGAACGCAGGTGAGATTGTGACCTGAGCTGAAGTCGGACATTTATCAGGCGCCCCTTTAAGATTTTATTTTTAAGTGATCTCTACATCCAATGTGGGGCTTGAACTTACAACCCCAAAGTGTAGAGTCACATGCTCCACCGACTAGATCTTTATCAGTTGGTTCATATGTTGGTTAGGTGCTTGGCTGCAAAACTTGGATGGAAAAGTTACATCAGGAAAGCCCCTTGTCTTAAAAAATAAAATGGTCAGTTATTTTACCAGCAAAAAATGGATTTATTTGGGAATAGCAGAGAATTGCAATTTAGGACAAATACAGCAAAAACCATAAACTAGGCTAGTAAACAAAGGAAAGTTATTTCATGGAGAAGGAGGAAGTTTGGAGGGGTTGTTTTGAGTGAAAACCAAAATTGGAGAAAACCAAGATTTCAGGGTAATGATGGTTTTTCATTGGCTGAGTTGCTGGGGTAGTGGATTTCCTGTAGGAGATGTAATGTACATCTTTTTTCTGTTGGGGGTTATAATTGACCATTCTTTCCTACAATTGACTCTGAGTGGTATAGGTCCCCCTTCTGGCCTCCTGACTTTATTTTAGTGATGGATCCCTTTATTAATTTTTACATTTCCTCCTTTTGATCAAGATCTTTCTGGGAAAACATGAACGATCAAGAGTCAGGTTTTCTTAATCTACAGGCTTTTTGTCCCCAGGAGGGACGTTTCTTGGGTGTCATGTCCCATGCTGGAGGGAAATAGTACAGATTAGAAACCTACTGAGGTCACATTAGTGCAATAAGGAGGGGTAGGAAGAGGAACTCTCAGGCACTTGCCATCTACTATCCATATTTATCAAGATCATTAGCATTGGAGATAGTCTTCTTGGGTGCAGTGTTTTTATTTAAAAAATTTTTTTTTAACGTTTATTTATTTTTGAGACAGAGAGAGACAGAGCATGAACAGGGGAGGGTCAGAGAGGGAGACACAGAATCTGAAACAGGCTCCAGGCTCTGAGCTGTGAGCACAGAGCCAGACGCGGGACTCAAACTCACGGACCTGAGCCGAAGTCGGCTGCTTAACCGACTGAGCCACCCAGGCGCCCCAGGGTGCAGTGTTTTTAAACAAAATTAAAAATAATTTTTAAATGTTAATTAATTTTTGAGAGAGAGAGAGAGAGAGACAGACTGCAGGTAGGGAAGGGGCAGAGAGAGACGGAAACACAGAATTCGAAGCAGGCTCCAGGCCATGAGCTGTTAGTACAGAGACTGACACGGGGCTCGAACTCCCTAACCCTGAGATCATGACCTGAGCCGAAGTCGGACACTGACTGAGCCACCCAGGCGCCCCTAAAAAAATGTTTGTTTATTTTTGAGAGAGAGAGAGAGAGAGAGGGAATGAATGAGTGGTAGAGGGGCAGAGAGAGAGAGGGAGACAGAATCTGAAGCAGGATCCTCACTGTCAGCGCAAAGCCTAATGTGGCTCTTGAACCCACAAACTGTGAGATTGTGACCTGAGCCAAAGCTGGACACTCAAGTGACTGAGTCACCCAGGCGACCTGGGTATATTGTTTTTACAAAGGTTTAACAGCAATAAGTACAGAATTAAAAGTGACAATTCCAAACTGTATGATGGTTCTAAGCCAGGACCCAGGGTTTGAAAGTAGCCAATTGAAAATATTTATTGGCACTTGTTCTGACTTAGAGGAGAAAAGTTCTCCCTATGGAGGCAAACCCGGAATCATCTATGTCTCCTGGAAGTCCCTGTATAAAGCAGCCATGAAAGCAGAATAGTGGGTACTGTAAAAGCACAGGAAAGAATCAAGTGAGTGTCTTTGGGAAGATACAGTGCAGGTATAAACATGAGCAATAGCTGATGAACTTTGTGCAAAACATCAAAACTTCAAAGACCTTTTAACAGTATTGTTATCTCAAAATAACTGTTTGGAAACAGATGTGTTATCAATTACACAGTCTGTAAAGTTATAAATACAGAAATCAGGAATTTGCATAAGAACCCTGAATTAGGTAATAGCCCAGATGGAAAAGATAGACTTCTTTGAATCCTGAACCTTCTTTTTTTTTTTTTAATTTGTTTAATGTTTATTTATTTGTGAGACAATGCGAGAGACAGAGTGGAAGCAACAGAGGGGCACAGAGGGAGACACTGAATCTGAAGCGGGCTCCAGGCTCTGAGCTGTCAGCCCAGAGCCTGACGCGGGGCTTGAACTCACAAACCGTGAGATCATGACCTGAGCAGAAGTCGGATGCTTAACCGACTGAGCCACTCAGGTGCCCCTGAATCCTGAACCTTCTAACTGGCCTGGTCTGGAATTTTGGGAAAACTGGCTTATTAGATGTCCTCTCATCAGATGCCCTTTTTTTTTTTTTTAAAGATTTTATTGTTTCAAATAACTTGTATACCCAACGTGGGGCTTGAACCGAGAACCCCAAGATCAAGAGTCACACACTCCACTGACTGAGTCACCTAGGTGCCCCATCATCAAATTTTTTAAAAAATTTTTTGATGTTTATTTATTTTTGAGAGAGAGAGGCAGAGTGTGAGTGGTGGAGGGGCAGAGAGAGAGAGGGAGACACAGAATCAGAAGCAGGCTCTAGGCTCTGAGCTGTCAGCATGGAGCCTGACGTGGGGCTCGAACCCACAAACTGTGAGATCACGACTTGAGCTGAAGTTGAATGCCTAACCAACTGAGCCACCCAGGTATCCCCAAATGTTTTTAATTCTGGGAAATCTTTTTTTTTTTTTAATGTTAACTTTATTTTTGAGAGAGAGAGAGAGAGAGGCAGAGTGTGAGCAGGGGAGGGGCAGAGGGAGAGGGAGACACAGAATCCAAAGCCGGATCCAGGCTCTGAGCTGTCAGCACAGAGCCCGACACGGGGCTTGAACTCACGAACTGTGAGGTCATGACCCAAGCTGAAGTCGGAAGCTTAACGGACTGAGCCACCCAGGTGCTCCAATCTGTTTTTTTTAAGTTTATTTATTTATCTTGAGAGAGAGAGGAAGAGAGACAGCATGCATGTACGCAAGTTGGGGAGAGAGAGGGAGAGGGAGAGAATCCTAAACAGGGTCTGGTGAGGAACCTGGTGCAGGGCTCAAACTCACAAACCATGAAATCATGACCTGGGCTGAAGTCAGACGCTTAATGGACAAAGCCACTCAGCTGCCCACAGTTCTGGGAAATCTTTACTTTCTGGTCACTAGTTGGTGTGCAGGTCCGGTCAGGATTTGGTGCTTTCTTTAAATATGTCATGCAATTCCAAGAGTCTATTTGCTGGAATTTGGTGACACAAGATTGGTTAGCAGAACCTGATGGGGCCTTTCTAGTGAGGTTGAGGAGTCTTTTGGGGGTGTGTTTAAAAGAAAAATTTTTTTTAACGTTTTCATATTTTGAGAGACAGAGACAGAGAGTGAGTGGGGGAGGGGTAGAGAAAGAAACAGAATCTGAATCTGAGCTGTCAGCACAGAGCCTGATGTAGGGCTCCAATGCACGAACCTTGAGATCATGACCTGAGCTGAAGTCAAACGCTTTTACATGATTGAACCACTCAGGCCCCCCAGGAGGTGTCTTTTCTAACAGATAAAATCTTCAGGTTGCACCGTGTGATGCTTTAAGATCTACTGAGGGCACACTGTAAAAAGACTGCTCTACCAAAGCATGGTTTTGTGTTGTGTGTGTGTGTGTGTGTGTGTGTGTGTGTGTGTGTGTGTTTTAAGTAGGCTCCTCACCCCAATATGGGGCTTGAACTCACGATCCTGAGATCAAAAGTCACATGCTGTACTGACTGAGCCAGCCAGGCGCCCCAACATGGTTATTTTTAACAGAAGCGATTAGGCCTTTACACTATTGAAGTATATCTTTTATCAACTGTGGGTCAAAGGAGGCAGGGACCAAATGCATTGGACGTCCTGTGACTGTCTCAAAGGATGAGACTCCGTGAGTTCCCAAAAAAGTGGATCTGAGATTTAGAAGGACCAACAGCAATGCTTTTGGCCAAAGTATTTGGATGATTTCTACAAATGTTATGTTACGAATTGAATCTTAATGGTGCTATTACTGCATTCAAGTAAACTTGAGGATTAAGGGTGGCATGCACTATGAAAGTGTTGTAAAACTGGCTGAACAGTGCAGGTTCGTTGAAGCTCCTGATGGGTAAAGGTTCCCTGATCACTGTGGAGTGCAACAAGGGTTCTCCAGGTAAGGATAGTCTTTTTTTCTTAAGTTTATGTATTTTGAGAAAAAGAGAGCGCACATGCAGGGGAGGGGCAGAGAGAGGGAGAGGGAATCCCAAGCAACTCCACACTGTCAGCATAGAGCCGGACTCAGGGCTTGGACTCACAGAACTGCGAGATCATCACCTGAGCTGAAATAAAGAGTTGGTCACGTAACCAATTGAACTACCCAGGGACCCCAAGGATAGTCTTTTTTTTTTTTTTTTTAATTTTTTTTTCAACGTTTTTTATTTATTTTTGGGACAGAGAGAGACAGAGCATGAACGGGGGAGGGGCAGAGAGAGAGGGAGACACAGAATCGGAAACAGGCTCCAGGCTCCTAGCCATCAGCCCAGAGCCTGACGCGGGGCTCGAACTCACGGACCGCGAGATCGTGACCTGGCTGAAGTCGGACGCTTAACCGACTGCGCCACCCAGGCACCCCAAGGATAGTCTTTTTTTTTTTTTTTTTTTTTTTTTTTTTTAAATTTTTTTTTTTTTTTTCAACGTTTATTTATTTTTGGGACAGAGAGAGACAGAGCATGAACGGGGGAGGGGCAGAGAGAGAGGGAGACACAGAATCGGAAACAGGCTCCAGGCTCCGAGCCATCAGCCCAGAGCCCGACGCGGGGCTCGAACTCACGGACCGTGAGATCGTGACCTGGCTGAAGTCGGACGCTTAACCGACTGCGCCACCCAGGCGCCCCAAGGATAGTCTTTTTTAACAGAACTTTAGCCATAGAAGAACCAGTGGCCCATTTACAGATGAAAGCTTTAGACCAGTGAGAAAACATACAAACCATGACTGAAACATGTTTATATCCACGAGATGAGAGGAAATCGATTCTCCAAACCTTGAATGGGCCATTGGCAGTTCAAAGTGTCTGGGTGCAGATTGAACAGGTTTCCTTGGATTGAGCTTTGGACAGGTAGGAGAAGAGAGGTAGGTGCTTTTTTCAGCCTTATTAGTATTTTTTCCACCAATATTGGCTCATGATGCTGTCATTTTGTCAGTAAACTAGTGGTTTAATTCACATACAGCAGTAAGTAGTAGGAATTTTAGAATTTCTGGAAGGGCTAGATTGGCCAAATCAGAATTCTCTCTATTTTTTAAATTTTTTAAATTGTTTTTTTATATGTTTATTTTTTATTTAGAGAGGGGGTTGGGTAGAAGACAGAGAAAAAGAATCCCAACCAGGCTCCACACTTATAGGGCAGAGCCTGACACCGGGCGTGAACTGGTGACCATGAGATCATGACCTGTCAGATGCTTAACCGACTGAGCCACCCAGGCGCCCCTAGAGACTTTATGTCTTTTTTAAGGCCAAAAGCTTAACAGGTGGATGTGGTCTTTCTGTAAAGAGGTTTGTAAGTGGAGCAGAGAAGCAGTCTGTACGTTGTACAAAATGGAGCCTGCAGAAAACTTCGTATCATGCAAATCACCTTGAAGATTTGTGAAAAGTAAGGACTCTGAAACCTTGAGACATTACTGTGCAGATGTATTGCTGTTCTTCCCAGGTGAAAGCGAAAGAGTATTGAGTATACTTACCAACTGGAATACTAAAAAATGCCCTGTGTTGATCAATTACAGCAAAAAGTTGCTTTCAGTGGGAATGGATGTCAGTAGCACATGGGGGTTAGGAACAATGAGGTGCCAAGGGATAACAATGTTATTTATTACTCAGAAATCCTGGACAAAACTTTCATCCTCAGTCACTGGGTTTTCTCATGGGTAAAATAGGGGTATTACAGGGATGACTGCAGGGGATAATGAGAGCCAGATTCTTGTAATCCTCTATTATGGACTTGATGCCTTGAAGGGCTTCTGTACTTATAGAGTATTGACTAATTCTGGGGAGAGGTTTTGAGTGATCTATGGGAGATCTGTGGATTCTGCCAATATTATTTGAAGATTTTGCCCATAAACAGGATGGTAGCTTATCCAATAAGGACAAATGATTAGCGTCCTCTGCTTGAGCATAGTTCTGTCAGAGATGGAGCACATAAAAGATGTGGAAGCGTTCTTTAATTCACCTAGTTGGCAATTTTGATTACTATTGTCAAATTCTAGAATTATTTCCCCCTTTTGGGAGAAAGAAATTCCAGCATGATATTTTTCTAAGAAACCTCTGCCTAGTCGATGAATAGGGGCAGGGGAACTAAGAAGAAAAGGGTGGGTATCTTTTTTTTTTTTTTTAAGTTTTTTTATTTTGAGAGAGAGAAAGAGAGCATTCAAGTGGGAGAGAGGGACAGAGAGAGAGGGAGGGGGAGAGTCCCAAGTGGGTTCTGCATGTCAGAGCACAACTGGATGCAGGGCTCGATCTCATGAAGCATGAGATCATGACCTGGGTCTAAACCAAGAGCCGGATGCATAACTGACTAAGCCACCGAGATGCCCCATAATAGGGTGCGTATCTTAAGGCACCTAAAGGAAAAGGAACAGGCTCAGAAACAGGAACCTGTTGAGGTTTACTAGAGACACCCCCCCCCCTCCATTTGAACTCAATTTTAGTACTCTGAGGCAGGGCCTGCTTTATAGCAGTGGGGTTAAGCCTGACTGTAGCTCTGGTGTCAGTAAGGACAGAGAGAGATTCATTCCTAATCTGAGAGTTTGTTCTCTATGTTGAACAAGAGGGAGGATTGGGAAGATCCCCATCACTGGAAATTAGGAGGCCATTGGGAAGGCTGACTATAGGGCTACAGGTTCCTTAAATTGGTAACAATCTTCTTCCCAATGTTCTGGCTCTTTGCAACAACAGCAGAGACCAGGAGGTTTTTGGTTTTGTTTAGGGGCCTCCATTTGCCAGAGTTGAAAACTAAGAATTTTAGTGGTCTTTTAGGTGACTCTTCTAGCATGCAGGTGAGGTGGTTTGCCAAATTATTAACTCAATCTGGAATAGATACAGTTTCCCATTTCATGCTTGTCCTTTTACTATAAGGGAAATTTCTTAGTTCAGCCCATTCATAAATATGGAGAAAAAGTGTACCCAAGTGGATTCAACAACTAAATGAAGACCAGAATTTTCTTTGAAAACAATCTGAAGTCAAGTGTAATAGTCATAAACAGGTTCATCAGATGTTTGTGCATGCAAGCCTGAATTTTGTTCCTATCAACAGGCTTAGAAAAAGCTACTACAACTGCTCAGTGGAGGTTTTCAGCATGTGTTTTTAGTATTTTGCCAAAACTTAAGGGTTTGTTTTTCTAAATCCTGTTAGCATGTTCCCATGGGCAAGTTTCATCCAATGTTTGGCCTGGCTCTCACCAACAGGCATGTGGGCTAAGTGATATAAATCTGAGAAACCAGGTTGGTAAGTCTGAGTAAATATGTTAAATTCTTCAGCGAACCTACGGGGGTCCTCATTCACTTTAGGAAACTCTGTGGCTCACAATCCAGCTTTAGTCCAGGGAACATAAGAAATGTGGGGTTTGTTTTGTCCCTCAGAAGCCTTTTTGTCTTTTTCTAATGGTTTGTTTGCCTCAGTCTAGAAATTGTATTTTACAGAGGGACAATTTTAGATTCAAGATAACATTTGGAAGCTTCAAAATCCAAATAGACTTCCCATTCAGCTTTGATGACTTTAAAGCCTTGGCTGTCCAATTCAGTTTTGACAAGCATAAGTTTGGAGAGATTGAAATTTCCCTATAATGGCTATTGGTGTTTGAAATTCCTTTTGGTTAAGTCAGTCGATTTAGTTAGAAATGTGTATGAGAAGGGACCAGTTTCTATTTATTTATTTATATTTATTTTAAGTTTATGTTTATTTTAAGTTTACTTATATGTTGATTATTTACTTTTTTAAAGTTTATTATTTATTTATGCTTTTAAAGTTTTATTTATTTTTATTATTTATTTTTTTAAGTTTATTTATTTATCTTGAGAGAGAGAGAGAGAGAGAGAGGGAGAGAGAAAGCACTAGCAGGGGAGGGGCAGAGAGAGAAGAGACAGAATCCCAAGCAGGCTCTGCACCAACAGCACAGAACCACATGCAGGACTTGAACTCACAAACCATGAGATCATGACCTGAGCCAAGATCAAGAGTCAGAAGCTTGCCTGACTGCGCCACCCAGACACCCCTATTTATTATTTATTCTAAAGAGACAGAGACACTGTGAGCAAGTGAGGGGCAGAGAGAGTATCCCAAGCAGGCTCTGTGCTGGTAATGTAGAGTATTGATGCAAGGCTCAAACTAATGAAAGCTTGAGGTCATGACCTGAGCTGAAATCAAGAGTCAGACACAACTGACTGAACCACCCCAGTGCCCCTAAAGTTTACTTATTTTAAGGTAACCTCCACACCCAATGTGCAGCTTGAACTCATGACCCTGAGATCAAGAATTGCATACTCTCCCAACTGAGCCAGCCAGGTACCCCAAGGGACCACAGTTTTTAAATATAAAACTGGCTGTAGTCCCAGGGCATGGGGGTGCCTCAAAGCATTTTGATGACTGGAATCCCATTTCTTAGAGGTTTCTTCCTTTTTTTTAAAGGTTTTATTTTATTTTTTTTACATTAAAAATTTTATTAATTTATTCTTGAGAGAGAGAAAGAGAGAGCATGGGAGGGGCAGAGAGAGAGGAAGAGGGAGAATCCCAAGCAGGCTCCACATTGTCAGCACAGAGCCCAAAACGGGGCTCAATCCCATGAACTGTGAGATCATGACCTGAGCCAAAATCAAGAGACAGATGCTTAACCCACTGAGCCACCTCGGGCACCTCTCAAAGATTTTTATTTTATTTTATTTTATTTTTTTAAGTTTATTTATTTATTTTGAGAGAGAAAGAGAGAGAGAATGCGCGAGAGCCAGCAAAGGAGGCTCAGAGAGAGAGAATCCCAAGCAAGCTCCACACTGTCAACACAGAGCCCAATGTGGGGCTCCAACCCATGAACGGTGAGATCACTACCTGAGGCTAAGCCGAGAGTCAGATGTCCAACCCAGATGTGACCCACCCAGGCACACCTAAAGATTTTATTTTTAAGTAATCTCTACATCCAACTTGGGGCTCAAACTCACAACCCTCAGATCAAGAGTCACATGCTCTACTGACTGAGCCAGTCAGGTTTCCCTTAGAGATTTACTCCCTAGAGTAAAAAGAAAAATTCCTAAATGGCTCCAATTGGAATAGTTCAATTCCAAAAGGAATCAGGGCAAAGGCTAGCATAGTTCTGATAGAAACAGTATAGTTCCAAAAAGGAGTCAGACTAATGGCCAAATGAGTACTCTCGGAAAAGGACAAAGACTTCAAACAGATCCCAAATAAAGGCCAGGAGCTCAAAATGCATAGGGAGCAGAGTTAGAAATTCAGGAGAGATTTACCCTCAAACTCTAGGGTCAGCAAGAAAGCAGTGAGCTCAGTGGGCTCTGTGAGTCTCACCAACCTTGAATTGTTGGGTGTGTGTGTGTGTGTGTGTGTGTGTGTGTGTGTGTAGGCAGGCTCACGCACATTCTCTCTGGATCCCACTTAAGACATCAAGTAACATCCTTAAAACAATTTTACCAGGAAAGGTGGGTTTATTTGGGAATAGCAGAAAATTGCAATTCTGGACAGGCAAGCTATGGCAAAAACCATAAGCTAGTCCAACAAACAAAGGAGAGAGATGTTATTTTATTTTTAAAATTTTTTAATGTTTATTTTTGAGAGAGAGAGACAGACAGACAGAGCATGAGCAGGGGAGGGGCAGAGAGAGAGAGAAACACAGAATCCGAAGCAGGCTCCAGGCTCCGAGCTGTCAGCACCCACAAGCCATGAGATCATGACCTGAGCTGAAGCTGGACACTTACCGACTGAGCCACCCAGGCACCCTGAGAAATGATATTTTTATGGAGAATAAGGAGGAAGCTGGCAAGGGTTGTTTTGAAGAAAAGTCCATTGAGAAAAGCAAGATTTCAGGGTAATGATGCTTTCTCATTGGCTGAGTTGCTGAGATGGTGGATTTCTTGTAGAAATCCCATCTTTCCTTGCTGGGGCCTGTAATTGATGATTCTTGCTGTGAATTGACGGTTCTTCCTGTGATTGACCTCTTGCGGTATGGCATGAGAGCTCCCCCTTCTGGCCTCCTGGCTTTATTTTAGTGAGATTTCCCTTTGTTAATTTTCACAACCCTGAAGATGACCTAAAAGATCCCAAACTGCACAGGATGCCCAAAGGGGTCTAGCTGCAGATGTTTGAAAAGGTTGTTCTGGAGACTATTTCCTATAAAAATAGATTAGATTCTTACCCTGACACAAAAGCAAGGAAGGTGAATTCATTTTAAGGGTTTTATTGCCTTTTAAAAAATATTTATTTATTTTTGAGACAGAGGGAGGAAGAAAGGGAGAGAGAGTGCAAATGGGGAAGGGGCAGAGAGAGAGGGAGAGAGAGAATCCCAAACAGGTTCTGTGCTGTCAGTGTAGAGCCCAATGTGGGGACCAAACTCACAAACTGAGACATGACCTGAGCTGAGATCAAGAGTCAGACACTTGACTGACTGAATCACCCAGGTGCCCCTTTATTCCCTCTAAAAAATGTTGATTTATTTTTGAGGGAGAGAGAGAGAGAGAGAGAGAGTGCAGGGGAGGGGATTACATAGGATCTGAAGCTGGCTCTGTGCTGTCAACATAGAGCCAGATGCGGGACACGAATTCACTAACCATGAGATCATGACCTGAGCCGAAGTCAGACGCTTAATTAACAGAGCCACCTTGGTGCCCCCTTTATTGCCTTTTTAAATGTGTTTTTTATTATAGTAAAATAAGCATAACAAAATATACTATTTTAACTTTTTATTTTAACTATTTTTAAGTGTACAATTCTGGTGCATTAAGTACATCCACACTGTTGTAACCATCAGCACCGTCTATCTTCAGAACACTTTTCATCTTGCAAAACTAAAACTGTACCCATTAAACACTAATTCCCCCTCTCCCCAGTCCCTGGTGACCACCATTCTATGTTCTGTCTCCATGATTTTGACGCTAAGTACCTCATGTCAGTGGAATCAAATAGTCAGTGGAATCAAATAGTATTTGCCCTTTGGTGAATGACTGATTTCACTTAGCATCTTGTCCTCAAGGTTTATCCATGTTGTAGCATGCGTCAGAATTTCCTTTCCTTTGAAGGCTGAATAATATTCCACTTTATCTACCACGTTTTGTTATGCTTTCATTACCCTTTGACAGTTGGACTACCATCTAAGGATTCTCAGATTCCCCTAGAAGCAAACAGTATGAGATGGAAAATAGCTACTCTGAGGCTTTCAGACCAAGTAGATGAACTGAAGAATACTTCCCATGCAAAATTCCAAATCAAAATCTCACTTTTCTTTCCGGTTTTGCTCTTCAAATCTTCTTTGGCTTATTCAAGTCAGGCTGCTGTTCATTCTCTGCTGATTTTGTAAAGACAGAAAGAATTGCTTTTATGTTAACCTTTTTTTTAAGGCTTATTTTTTTTTTCTGGTTATGATATTATAGGTAGTTACAAATGGCTCACTCAATACCCAATCTTTAGAAAAAACTGATCACTATGCATGTGTCCATTTTGCTTTGCATGCTGGTCACTTTCCAATATTCCCCATTCCCTAGCCAAAACAGGTAACCAAAACACCTTTTCAGAGACAAAAACATGGGGGAAAATGACTTTTTGGAAGTCAATATAGTCATAGACCTAAGGAATCCCAGCCTAATTCATGTTATGATGTGGTTTGCAGAAAAGGAAAATGTGTTTGGTGATACTGGACCCAATCTTGAGACCCAAGGTTGGCACCAGAGAATGCAAGAGAAGTTATTTTTAGGTTTCCATGCCAGAAGGAAAGTTTACTTGGCAATGGTCAGCCAATCCATGTGGCCTGCCTCTCCTATATCCCTCTTCTTTCTTTCCAAAAAAGTAACTCCTTATTTTCCAAGTAATCCAAATGTGGAGGAGTTTTTAAAAATATATTTTATTTTTTAAGTAATCTCTATACCCAACATGGGGCTCGAACTCACAGCCCCAAGATCAAGAGTCACATGCTCTACCCACTGAGCCAGCTAGATGCCCTTAAATGTGTAGGATTTAAGATGGTGACATTCTTTGACAATCCTTAAGAGGTGGGGTCTGTTCCCCTTTCCTTGAGTCTGGGTGCTCTTTCCTGTTGCTTTGACCTGTAGAACACAGCAAAAATGATGCTGTGCTCAGTAAGCTAAAGCTATAAACAAATAAACGTTTGGTTTAGGGACTTCATTCAAACCTATTTATCTGGACAGTTTGCAGGATGGGCTCTCGTATTGGGAAGGAATCCCATCAAGATTGTCCATTTGGGAAATCAAGTTACTTATCAAACAGCAGTATACTTATTAAAACTTGCTTTAAGACCCTTGCTGTGCTGTGCTCACTAATGCTAAAATTTACATCAAGACATATGCCCAATCCCAAATAATTCCTGTTTTTTTTTTTTTGGGACAGAGAGACAGAGCACAAACGGGGGAGGGGCAGAGAGAGAGGGAGACACAGAATCGGAAACAGGCTCCAGGTTCTGAGCCATCAGCCCAGAGCCTGACGCGGGGCTCGAACTCACAGACCGCGAGATCGTGACCTGGCTGAAGTTGGACGCTTAACCGACTGCGCCACCCAGGCGCCCCAATTCCTGTTTTTTAAAACAAGTCAGGGCACCTGGGTGGCGCAGTCGGTTAAGCATCTGACTTCAGTTCAGGTCATGATCTCAAGGTTCATGAGTTCAAGCCCTGTGTCGGGCTCTGTGCTAACAGTGCTAACAGTCTGCTTGGGATTCTCTTTCACTCTCTGTCTGCCCCTCTTCTGTTTTTGCATGCTCACATGCTCGCTCTCTCTCTCAAAATAAGTAAACTTTAAAAAATAAAATAATTCAAATTTATAATTTATTTAGTCCATAAATATCAAGGAAATGACATTTAACATTTCTTTAAAATTAAGAGGGTGTTTTTCATTAAAGCTATATTACTAAAGGTGAAATTCTATAGCCTTTTAAACACAATCATTGATAGCCAATAAACTAAAGGAAATACAAATGTCCTTCTAAAATTTAATCTTTCCACCTGCTTTGTGACATCTTTCTTGCCTGTTAGGTCTCACAGACTCCCAATCAATTCTTGTCTTGAAAGACCTTCTTGAACTACTCAAGCCCAGACCCCAGCCCTATACATTTCCTTTCCATGTCTCCCCATTCTGACATACTATTAAGATTGTCATGATAGCATTCTCCATTACTGCAGCAAATCTAACAAAGTTAGTTTTGCTTGGTCACAAGTTTTCTGATTGTCTTTTTTTTTTTAAGTTTATGTATTTATTGGGGGTGAGGGGCAGAGAGAGAGAGAGAGAGGAAGAGATTGAGGCTTGAATTCATGAACTGTGAGATCATGACCTGAGTGAGCCAAAGGACATTTAACCTACTGAGCCACTCTGGCGCTCTTTCTGGTTGTCTTTTTAGGAGCTGCCAATCTACAAGGTAAGTATGGCTTTGTGAAACCTCAGTGTTAGTCTTATGGGTGCTGTGTGTGTGTGTGTGTGTGTGTGTGTGTGTGTGTGAGTGTGTAGGTATACTGGAAAGTGATGTAAAACATGTTGCACCTGTGGGTGGGGTGACAAAGTTGGAAAGCCATTCATTTATTGTCATCTACTAGAATGTAAGCTAATGAGCACAGGAATTCTATCTTCTCTGCCTTATCCCCAGCGTTACTTTATTATTATTATTATTATTATTATTATTATTATTATTATTATTATGAGGTGGAGGGTGAGGAAAAGGGAGAGAAACTCTTAACCAGGCTCCTGGAGCCCATTACAAAGTCCTATCCCACCACCCTGGGATCGTGACGTAAACTGAGATCAAGAGTCAGGTGCTCAGACCGAGCCACCCAGGTGCCCCTATCCCCAATGTTTTGAGCAGTTTCTGGCACACACATAATTGTTAAGTGTAAGAATGAATAGGGGTGCCTGCGTGGCCCAACACCTGACTCTTGACTTTGGCTCATGTCATGATCTCATGGTTCGTGGGTTGGAGCCCCGTGTTGGGCTCTGCACTGACTGTGAGGAGCGTGCTGGAAAGTCTCTCTTTCTCTCTCTACCCCTATCCCCCGTCCTCTTTCTCTCAAAATAAATAAATAGACTTAAAAAAACCAAACAAACCAAGAATGAATGAAAGAGCGACTTGTGATTGAAAACATGAAAGGCAAAGGGAAGGCGGGGGAGGGAGCGAACAGCAACAAGCGACAGGGAAGAGAAATAGTAAGGGGAAAAGAACAGTCTACAAGGCAGGGCGTGGGCCCGCGCCTCCCTGCCTAAAGGGGGCGCTGTGGGCCGCCTGTGCTGCCCAGGGCGGGCTGTGGGGGGGGGGGGGGGGAGCACTGGGGGCGGAGCTGCGGGCGCGCAGGGCCAGGTGGGAGTGGAGAGGCTGGAGGCAAGGAACGCGGGAGGTGTCCTGAGGGAGCTGTGGTAGTGCACCTCGGTGAGTGTTCCGCCAAGGGCAGGGAGGCCTCGCGCCACCTCACTGCAGTCCCTATGCCCCTTACTATCTCCTGGATGGGGAGTTCCGGGAGGCTGAGGCGGGCTGGTGCCTGGGAACCTGTGTTCCCCCTCCTTGGGGGCCTCAGTTTCCCCACTTGAGAAGTGGGCAGGTGGGCTGGACGCATTGCCTTACAATCAACCGGGAAGCTACAGCAACCTCTCCTGCCTCCTTTATAGCCTCCCTGCCCATCCTCTTGCTTTCCCGCCTTGGCGTGTCCTCATCACGAGCAGGTCGGAGCTCTCTGGATCAGCCTTCCCCTAGCCTCCCTTTACCTTCGTGGGAAAACTTGCTCATCTGCTGTGGCTGGCTCCAGTTCATGCTTTTCCTCCGCTGTTTACCCTTGCAGCCAATTTGGTGATTGCACCAGGCTTCTAGAGTTAGACCTGCGTGTGAATCTGGGTGGACCACTGATGAGCTGTGTGACCCTGGGCAAGTTACCTTACCTCTCCGTGCCCCCATTTTCTCATCCCCCAAATGGGGTAATAACAGAACCTACCATAAATGAGTTAATGTGAAGGTTTAGAGCAGATATATTTTCCTGTTGCGACATTTCCAAAGTGCCTCCGCTTCTCAGCCTGTTACCACGCAATTGTAGTTTTGCTTCAGTGATAACCTACTTGACTGCTTAATGTTTGATTAATAAATTATTCCCAGGAGGACAGGACGGTGCTCTTATCTGCTCACCCTGTGTGGAGCAGCCTGAAGCCAGGACTGGCTAGGCTGGGCGTACAGGGGTGATCCAGATGGTTGTGCCCTCAGTCTGAAAGAGGCATTTGAACAAGTATGGCTAGGTTGGGTCTTATTTGGGGAGTTCAGCGTCTGGGCGATATCAGTTAAGGTCAATATTACTCTTGAAAGAAGGGTGCTTGCCTTGGCTCATTGGGAGGAACATGTGACTCTTGATCTTGGGGGTCCTGGGGTTGAGACCCCCATTGGGTGTAGAGATTACTTAAATACATACACTTAAAAAAATATTACTCTTGAAGGAATTGAATCTTGAAAGCTGCAAACTGAAATTTATGGGTTTTGTTTTGTTTTTGGTCATCTTTGTATTCCAGCTTTGTCCCAGTCCCAGGAGCAGTGAAGTGAGGGCCACGTGGCTACCTCCTGTTTCGCAACGTAAATGCCTCCTGTCGTGGCTCTGCCATAGTGGAAGAGCGAGAGCAGACAGCAGGCTACTGCAGTTCAGTGTTGGCTTTCTAATTCTGCGCTTATTTAAGTGTTGAGAATGCGCTGGAATCCTCAGCTCCTCCATTTGGGTGGGTGACCACTAGCTTCTAGGGTGAGGTTTTATTTTGCCAGTTCCCATGACACGTGGACTTGTGGGGTGACCCTGCTCCCAAGCTTGTGGTGGAAGAATTTATGTCCTCCTTACCCATTTGTAAATTGACAACTAGAGTATTTTTTTTTTATTATACTTGTAAAGAGTTGCAAAAGATACCATTACCATCCTATCCTGTGGCTTTCATATGCATGTTTTCATCCTATTTTGAGTAAAATCTAGGAGGTGTAGATTTCACTCGGGTTATGGAAATTATATGGCAGAGCACCTATCTGGCCAAATTGGGCCTCACTGTCCAACCCAGAAGAATGACTTCACTTTTTATTTTATTTTATTATTTTTAAAGAATTTATTTTTAAGTTAATAAAACCTCTACGACCTAACTTGGGGCTTGAACTTACAACCCCAAGATCAAGAGTTGTGTGCTCTCCCAACTGAGCCAGCCAGGTGTCCCCTGACTTTACTTTTTTTTTTAAAAAATTTTTTTTTTTTAACATTTACTTATTTTTGAGGCAGAGAGAGACAGAGCATGAACGGGGGAGGGTCAGAGAGAGGGAGACGCAGAATCTGAAACAGGCTCCGGACTCTGAGCTGTGAGCACAGAGCCCGACGCGGGGCTCGAACCCATGGACTGCGAGATCATGACCTGGGCCGAAGTCGGCCGCTTAACCGACTGAGCCACCCAGGCGCCCCTTGACTTTACTTTTTAAAAACAGCTCCTTGAGGTATATATAATTGACATACCACATAATTGACTCATTTTAAATTTAATGATTTTTTGTAGAATTACATGATACTGTTAAGGTCAGGCATCGGGCAGGGTAAAGATGAGTCAGAGGCTAAAAAATTTTAGCAGTCAAAGGCTTTATTGGGAACTAAGGTCTTGGGCGAGGTTCTGTGACTCAGGGACAGAGAGAGAGAGGAGTCAGGGAAGTCGCGCCTGGGTGGGGTGGGGTGGGTTTTTTTCAAGCTGCAGCGGTTCCGGGTTTAGGTCCGGGTGGGCCTTTTTCGCGCCAGGTCGTGCTGTCGCTCGGTGATTGGTTGACCTTCGATTCGTTCTGGCGCGCCGCTTGGGGCTTTCCCTTGGGTTGCGCTGGCAAGATGGCCGTCCCCTCCACTGTGGTTCCAGGGACATCCTGACAGATACCATTACCATAGTCCATTTTGGAGCATTTCTGTGACACCAGAAACATGCTTCCCGTTCTACCCCAGTGATCTTTCTGTTTCTATGCATTTATATTATCTAGATATTTCATATAAATGGCATCAATAGTTGTTGGTTTGGCAGCTCGTTGGGAGCTTCTGGGTGTAATCTGAAACTGGCAGAGGACAGAGAGCAGCGTTTCTTTTTTTTTTTTTTTTTTAATTTTTTTTTCAACGTTTTTTTTATTTATTTTTGGGACAGAGAGAGACAGAGCATGAACGGGGGAGGGGCAGAGAGAGAGAGAGAGAGAGAGAGAGAGAGAGACAGAGAGACACAGAACCGGAAACAGGCTCCAGGCTCCGAGCCATCAGCCCAGAGCCTGACGCGGGGCTCGAACTCACGGACCGCGAGATCGTGACCTGGCTGAAGTCGGACGCTTAACCGACTGCGCCACCCAGGCGCCCCGAGAGCAGCGTTTCTGAAGAAAGAGGGAAGTCACTGCAGATTGGTAGGTGGTAGGTATAACACATACCTTGTCTTGGGCGGCTACGGCACAAGTAGATCTCCACACCCACCCACCAAATCGTAAACGTTTATATCGAGATTTTACCTGCGTTCAGTAATGTGTACCGTCCAGATGGCCTTAGTACCACATCGCTATCTCAAGGCTCTGTCCTTAGGGCAGTCTCTGGGAGTGTGAAAGGCAAGCGGGAGGCATGGTCCAAGGATAGGGGAGGGAGTAAGGAGCCTCCGGCTGCTGGGATCTGCTCACAGGTCAGCCGGTGGTCATGTCCTCTCAATGACCTCCTCCACCATTAAGATGTTAGCCTTTTGTGACTGGCTTTCATTTTAGTGTACTGGTTTTTTTTTAATGTCTATTTAGGGGCGCCTGGGTGGCTCAGTCGGTTGAGCGTCCGACTTCGGCTCAGGTCATGATCTCGCATCGTGAGTCTGTGCCCCGCGTGGGGCTCTGTGCTGACAGCCCAGAGCCTGGAGCCTGCTTCGGATTCCGTGTCTCCCTCTCTCTCTCTCTGCCCCTCCCCCACTCGCACTCTGTCTCTCTCTCCCTCAAGAATAAACAAACATTAAAAAAAATGTTTGTTTATTTTTGAGGGAGACAGACACAGAATGCGAGCTGCGAGGTCATGACCTGAGCCGAAGTCGGACGCTCAACCGTCTGAGCCACCCAGGCGCCCCTAGCATACTGTTTTTGAGATTCATCCATTTTGTGGTGTGTATCAGTACTTAATTCCTTTTTATCACTGAATAGTATTTGATGGTATGGATGTACGACTTTTTTTACTTTTTCCTGTTCACCAGGGATGGACATTTGAATTGTTTTCATCTTTTGGCTATTGTGAATAATGCTTCTATGAACATTCGCACACAAATCTTTGTGTGGACATAGGTTTCACTTTTCTTGGGTGGATGAGTTGAATTGCTGTTTATGTTTACCTTTTTTAAGAACCTGCCAAACTGCTTTCCAAAGTGGTCGTACCATTTTATATTCCTACCAGCAATATATGAGGGTTCCAGTTTTTTCACATCCTCACCCATACTTGTCCTTTTGATTATACCCGTCCTACTAAATGGGAAGTGCTATCTCACTGTGGTTTAAAAAAACAAACAGAATATAGCCAACGGTCAGTGGTGCCATAATAGTGTTGTCTGCTGACAGAAGGTAGCTGCACTTGTGGTGAGCACAGAATAATGTATAGGCTTGTTGAGTCACTCACTATTCACTATGTGGTGCACCTGAAACTAGTGAAACATTGTATGTCAACTATACTTGAATTTTAAAAAACTGCGGTAAAATACACATGACAAATTTGCCATCTTAACCATTTTTGAGTGTACAGTTCAGTGGTATTATGTATATTCACCTTCTTGTGCAACCAGTCTCCACAACTTTTTTATCTTGCTAAACCAATACTCCTTGCCCATTAAACAACAACTGTCTATTCTCCCTCTTCCTAACCTCCGGCAAGCACCGTTCTCCTTTCCTTTTCTATATATTTGACTATTCTAGGCACCCCACGTAAGTGGAATCCTATAGTATTTGCTCTTTTGTGTCTGGCTTATTTCATCTAGCATAATGTCCTCAAAATTCATCCCTGTTGTAGCACGTCAGAATCTCCATCCTTTTTAAGGCTGGTTAATATTCCACTGTATGGACATACCACATTTTGTTTATTCGTTCTTCCATGACGGACCATTGGGTTTAGCTCTTACGTGTGAACTGTGCTGCCATGAACATGGGTATACAAATGTCTCTTGAGACCTTGCCTTCAATTCATTTTGGGGTATACCCAGAAGTGGAATTACTGAATGACCTGGTAATTCTATTTTTAATTTTTTGAGGAACTGCCA
Organism: Lynx rufus; assembly: GCF_022079265.1. NCBI lineage: Eukaryota > Metazoa > Chordata > Mammalia > Carnivora > Felidae > Lynx > Lynx rufus. The sequence goes on along the minus strand of NW_025814830.1, from coordinate 24,067,537 downwards.
TTTTGTTTTGTATAGGGGCTGCACCATTTTACATGCCCACCAACAGTACACAAGGGTTCCAATTTCTCCACACCTTCACCAACATTTATTATTATTATTTATTTTAATTTTTACATTTTATTTATTTTTTTATAGAGCACAAGTGAGTGAGGGGCAGAGAGAGATGGAGACACAGAATCTGAAGCAGGCTCCAGGCTCTCTGAGCTGTCAGCACAGAGCCTGATGCGGGGCTCGAACTCAAAAACCGTGAGATCATGACCTGAGCTGAAGTCGGATGCCTAACCGACTGAGCCACCCAGGCACACCTGTTTTGTTTTGTTTTGTTTTGTTTTGTTTTGTTTTTTGATAGAGGCCCTTATGGGTATGATATCATTGTGGTTTTGATTTGCACTTTCCTTATGACTGATGATGTTGAGCACTTTTTCATGTGGTTTGTGCCGTGCGTACATCTTCTTTGAAGAAATGTCTACTCAAATCCTTTGCCCATTTTATTTATTTATGTAGTTAGTTTCTTTCTTTTTTTTTAATATGTGAAATTTATTGTCAAATTGGTTTCCATACAACACCCAGTGCTCATAAAAATAAGGAACGCTTCACGAATTTGCGTGTCATCCTTGCACAGAGGCCATGCTCATCTTCTCTGTATCGTTCCAATTTTAGTATATGTGCTGCCGAAGCGAGCACCCTTTGCCCATTTTAAAATTGGGTTATTTTTCTTTTTATTATTGAATTGTAAGAGTTCCTTGTATGTACTAAATGTAAGCTCTTTATTAGATGCAAGAGTTTCTTTAAAACATTTTTTTAAATGTTTTTTCTTTTTGAGAGAGAGAGAGAGAGAGAACAGGGGAGGGGAAGAGAGAAAGGGAGACAGAGGATCTAAGACGGGCTCTGTGCTGACAGCAGATAGCGCAACGCGGGGCTTGAGCTCATAAACGTTGAGATCATGACCTGAGCCGAAGTCAGAGGATTAACCGACTGAGCCACCCAGACACTCTTATCAGATATGAGATTTGTAAATATGTTTTTAATGGTGTCTTTTCACAAATTTTACAATTTTTATAAAATCCAGCTTATCATTTTTTTTTCTATTTTTTTTTTTTTAGGTAGACTCCACATCCAGTGTGAGGCTTGAACTCACAACCCTGAGATCAAGAGTCACATGCTCTACTACTGAGCCAGCCAGGCACTCCTAACTTTTTTATGCTTGTGCTTTTAGTGCCATATCTAAGAAATCTTTCTCTAACCCAAGGTTGTGAATATTTACTCCTATGTTTTCTTCCAAGAGTTTTATACTTTTGGCTCTTTCATTTAGGTCTGTGATCCATTTTTAGTTGATTACTGGCTATGGTGTAATCAAACATTTTAGGGTCCATCCCTGTGTTGAACATTCCACTCTTCTAGGATGGACAATACTTAGAGCCATGCTGGGAATTGGATGAAATAAGGCTCTGTTTCCTTTAGTGTCTCTTGTTGAAATTCTTTGCATTGTTCTGACTTCTCCATTTACCTTAATCTCATTCTGAAGTTTTCACACTGGGGTGATGCACTGGATCAAAGGAGATTCTGGGTGGTGAGTAATTGGTCCTTCTTTTGTGCAGTGCATAGGGTGATTGAGCAAGAGGGGGGAAGGAGGTCATAGGCATTTTCTCAGCCTGCTAGATCAAGTATATGTGGGAAAGAGCTCTTACGGAAGCAGAGGGCCTGAAATTGTCTTCAGAGTATCCATCATGCTCAAAGTCATGATCCCCACGGAAGGTCTTCTTATCCCCAGGTCCATGTACCCAATTTGAAGACTGCTACTTAAGATTCATATGAAGTGTTGGCAAGGTTGGAGAGAAATTGAAACCCTCATGTATTGCTGCTGAAAATTTAAAATGGTATAGCATATGTGGCAAGCAGTCTGGCAGTTCCTTAAAAAGTTAAACGTAATTACCATACCATTCAACAATTCCACTCCTAAGTGTATACCCAAGGGAACTGAGTACATGTTCACCGAAAACTGTTACACAAATGTTCCTAGCAGCATTGTTCATAATAGCCAAAAAGTGGAAACAACTCAAATGACCATCAGGTGGTGAATGAATGGACACTGGTATATCCACACACTGGAATATTATTCACCCATAAAAAGGAACAAATACTGAAGCATCCCACAACATTCCAAAGTATGCTAAATGAAAGAAGCCAGACACAAAAGAGGACATTCCATTTACATAAAATGTCTGATACACAATTCCAAAGAGACTGAAGGTACACTAGTGATTGTCAGAGGTGGGGAGGAGGGGAGCATAGAGAGTGACTATTAGAATTTGGGGGAGGGAACCAGTGATGAAAATGTTCTGGAATTACTTTGTGAATGTACTAAAAAAACACATAATGTACAATTTACCTTTATTTAAAAATTTAAAAAAATGTTTTTTAATGTTGTTTTTGAGAGGGAGAGAGAGACAGAGCCAGCGTGAATGGGGGAGGGGCAGAGAGAGAGGGAGACATAGAATCTGAAGCAGGCTCCCGGTTCTGAGCTGTCAGCACAGATCCCAACAAGGGGCTCGAACCCACAAACTGCAAGATCATGACCTGAGTGGAAGTCAGATATTTAGCTGACTGAGCCACCTAGGCACCCCTAAAATTTACCTTTACAAGGGTGAATTTTAGTGGTGCCTAGGTGGCTCAGTGTGTTAAGCATCCAACTCATACTTTTGGCTCAGGTCATGATCTCATGAACGTGAGATGGAGCCCTGTATGGGGCTCTGCACTCAGTGTGGACCTGGCTTATTAGATTCTCTCTCTTTCTCTCTCTGTCTCTCTCTGTCTCTCTCTCTCTCTCTCTCTCTCTCTCTCCCTCCCTCTCTCCCACTCTCCCACTCCCTTTGCACCCCCCTTGCTCGCACAAGTGCATGCAGACTCTGTCTCTCAAAAAAAGGAGGGGGGGGGATTTTATGGTGTATGAATTATATCACTTAAAATAATGGAAAAATTCCTTATTTTGGTGCTGCTCCTTCCTCTTTATTTTAATGCTTTACTGGTTCTCCCTTTTAGTCATAGACATCTCAGCATCTTTTTGGAGGTAGACAAATGCACAAATCAATTTGTTAAGGAAAAGGAAACCATCCTTGCTGGCCCCAAATTTGGCCTTGGACAGTGTGTTTTGGCTTTGCCATGTCTCCTTACCAAGCAGCACGTGGTTCTAAAGGAAGAGGGGACACCAAAGTGGAACTGAAATCAGTGAAATAAAATTCATATTTGTTTGTTTGTTTCATTACACATTGCCACCGTGAATTTTAGTTCATACTTACCAGTGGGGTTCTTGAGCAAATGGCCCGAGAACAAAGAATTCTTGAGACATCTTTGGTGCAAAAAAGGTGATTTTATTAAAGTATGGGGACAGGACCCGTGGGCAGAAAGAGCTGCACTGGCGTTGTGAAGAGTGACCGGGTATATACTTCTAAGTTAGTGGGGGTTAGGGAGAATGTAAGTCTCTAAGGAATTTGAAAATAAACCTTTCAAGACTTTTAGGGGTGCTGTTAAGATAAGGTTAAGCTACTGTTAAGATAAGGTTACTTTTAGTCTTTAATAAAACAAAAACATCAAGGAAGTAAGGCAGCCATGAGTTGCTTGGCAGCAAGGTCATGCTCTGCGTGTTTCAGGTGTCAGTGGGCTGCAAGCTGTAAGGAGATTTAATTTAAGCTACATTTCTCTTGCCTTTGTTTCCCTCATCACTTACCTCTTTCCCTTTTTTCCAACCCATGAGGCTTTCTGCCAGTGCTTCCTGCATCATCTCTAGATTTTGCGTTGACTTAGACATTTTCTTTAGCAGAAATAGAGTTGGGAGGGCATCTCAGGGTTGTGATTAGCTGGTCTTCATTGTTGTGTTTGCTTGCAAATTGGTATGATGGGATTGCAGGGTGGGGGTTAGAGGCAAGCATTGCTGCTTGTAAAAGTTTCACAGTGCTAGTGATACTCTGCGAATGGTTTTCTAATTTATTCCTTAAAAAAAGCAATTTATCTTTCTAGGACTTAAGATGTCTTCAGTGGCCAGGCGTCGCAGAAGACAATATGGAACATCTTCAGTAGCTAAAAGGTAAAGTGAAATATTCTTAAAATATGTGTATTGGTCTTTAGATGTTTTCAGAGTAAAATAGCAAAATTATAGGAAGACATAATCCAGATATGAAGGTTTAATTTTGGTGATTGTTGTTGATTTTACTTTAAATTTTTTTTTTAACGTTTTTTATTTATTTTTGAGACAGGGAGAGACAGAGCATGAACAGGGGAGGGTCAGAGAGAGGGAGACACAGAATCTGAAACAGGCTCCAGGCTCTGAGCTGTCAGCACAGAGCCCAACGTGGGGCTTGAACTCACGGACCGTGAGATCATGACCTGAGCCGAAGTCAGCCACTTAACCGACTGAGCCACCCAGGCGCCCCAACTTTAATTTTAGTTTATATAATTTAAAAAATGACGTTCTTGGGGCGCCTGGGTGGCGCAGTCGGTTGGGCGTCCGGCTTCAGCCAGGTCACGATCTCGCGGTCCGTGGGGTCGAGCCCCGCGTCAGGCTCTGGGCTGATGGCTCGGAGCCTGGAGCCTGCTTCCGATTCTGTGTCTCCCTCTCTCTCTGCCCCTCCCCCGTTCATGCTCTGTCTCTCTCTGTCCCAAAAATAAATAAACGTTGAAAAAAAAATTAAAAAAAAAAAAAAAAAATGACGTTCTTTTAAATCTTCTAGTAGCAATTTACTTCTAGTAATTTAGTAGTAATCTAGTAGTAATTACTACTTCTAGTAGTGATTTTTTTTTCCAGCTTTTAATTTTGGAATATAGACTCGTTGGAAGTACAGTAAATTTGTTTTTAAATATTCAGACAACACTGAAATGCACAACACAAAGAAGTGCAAATTTTCTATGGTTTTCTATGGGGTTGGTGCCCCAACCCTGAGCATTTGCCACTCAGTATATGTTCTTTAGGCTTTTTGTTATATTGTTAGAAATATCTGTAAACAAGCTAACCTCTTGATTTAAAAAAAATTTTTTTTTAACGTTTATTCATTTTTTGAGAGAGAGAGTGAGTGAGTGGGGCAGGGGCAGAGAGAGAGGGAGACACAGAATCTAAAGCAGGCTCCAGGCTCTGAGCTGTCAGCACAGAGCCCGATGCGGGGCTCAACCCACGAACCACGAGATCGTGACCTGGCTGAAGTCTGATGCTCAACCTACTGAGCCACCCAAGCACCCCCAACCTCTCAATTTTTAAATATTGGAGGGTAGTTTGCAAACTTCATTGTATACTCAACATTTTATCTCTGTAATCACCAAAACAGATACCATCAAATCTTTGTACTTTTTTTCCCCCCTGCACTGTTATTTTTATACATTACGTGTAAGTTATATTATATATGTATATTCCATGTATATATATATATCATAAAAATTACCATTTTAACCATTTTTTAGATTATAGTTTAGTAGTACTATGTTCACATAGTTGTGCAACCATCATTAGCATTCATCTCCAGAACTTTTTCATTGTCCCAGACTGAATCTCTGTCCCTGTGAAACACTTACTCCCCACTTCCCCTCCCCCTAGCCCGATCAGAATGTCCTTTTTAAAAAATTATACCATCTCAGCCATTTTTAAGTATAAAATTCAGTAGTGCTAAGTATATGTGCATTGCCATGAAACAGATCTCCAGAACTTCTTCATCCTACAGAATTTAAACAGTACCTTTTATTTTTTTTATTTTTTAAAAATGTATGTATGTATGCATGTATTTTAGAGAGAGAGAGAGCGAGAGCATGCATGCAAACAGGGGAAGGGCAGAGAGATAGGGAGAGAGAGAATCCCAAACAGGCTCCACGCCCAGTAAGGAGCTTGTGTTGGGGCTCAATCCTACCACTGTGAGCTCATGACCTGAGCCAAAATCAAGATTCAGACACTCAATCAACTGAGCCACCCAGGCGCCTCTACCCCAGCCTTAAATAACCATCATTCTTGCTATTTCTATAAATTTGACTACTCTGGTGTTGAGTCCTGCCCAACCTATTGATGGTGATGCTCTCAGCTAGGAATGCCTGAGGCAGTTGCCTGGGCCTGTCTTAACCGCAGTGAGCCCCACTGATATTTCCCCCACAGGGGCCAGTGATGTGACTGGACTAATCCTTGTGGTTCTTATGACTGCAGGATGCACTTCAAAAATAATTAGGGAATTTGAGGAACAGAATTTATTACTCACAAGTCTTGGAGGGTACATGGTACAAGTGAGGTTGCAATTAGAGAGAGGGATAGAGAGGGGAGCTGGGGCTATGATTTTATTAAAGTCCAAGGGTGGGATGTCTGGCAATTTGTGGCGTCACTCATTATTGGCTAATTTGAAACACAAGAGCAGAAATTAGGGCATGGGAAAGTGGAAGCAGGGTCACTCAAGCGGTCAGTTATCTAAGTCACCCAGGACTTTCTGTAAGGGGAACTAAATGGGTGTGGGTGACCTAGTTCCTAATCTGATTGTTTTACCTAGTGGCTGTGTCATATACCTGGCAATATGTTTATTCAAGATGGCTATCTTTTAAAATGGGTACCTTGGCAATCAGAAGTTTAATGTCAGACATTTACTCTACATTTAGTTACCTCATATAAGTGAAATCATATAATATTTGTACTTTTGGGACCGACTTATTTCACTTAGTATAAGGTCCTCAAGATTCATCCATGTTGTAGCATATGACAGGATTTCCTTCCTTTTAAAGCAGCGTAATATTCCACTGTATGTGTGAGGGTTAATTTTGTATATTAACTTGGCTGGATCATGGGGTGCCCAGATATTTGGTCAAACATTATTCTGGATACTTCTGTGAGTGTGATTTTGGATGAGATTAACATTTAAATTGGTGGGCTCTGAATAAGGATCCCTCCAAAATGTGAATGGCCTCATCCAATAAGTTAAAGGCCTGATAGAATAAAGAAGATCCACCTTCTTTAGCAATTGAGAATTCTCCAAAAGACTGCCTTTGGACTTCATTTACCACATCACTTCTTGCTGGTTCTTCAGCACACTGCCTTCAGACTCAAACTGGAACACTGGCCCTCTTGGGTCTCTACCCTGCCAGTCTATCCTGCAGATTTTAGATGTGCCAGCCGCTGTAGTCAAATGAACTAATTCTTTATGATAAATCTCTAGGTATACATCCTATTGGTTGTGTTTTTCTGGAGAACTAACAAATATGGTATGTTAAGTTCTCCATTCTTCCACTGATGGACATTTGGATTGCTTCCACTTCTTGCTAATTATGAATAATGCTGCAATGCACATGAATGTGCAAATATCTCTTAGAGAGATATTGCAGTTCTTTTGGATATATACTCAGAAGTGGGATTTCTGGATCATATGGTAGTTCTAATTTTAATTTTTTGAAGAGCTGCCAGACTATTTTCCTATTAGCTCTTGCACCATTTCATAATCCCGCCAACAGTACACAAAGGTTCCAGCTGCTCCACAACCTCGCTAATACTTGTTTCTGTTTTTTTGATAGTAGCCATCTTAAAGGATATGAAGTGATATCATGGGTGGGTGTGTGTGTGTGTATGTAAGTAAGCTCTATGCCCAATGTGAGGCTTGAACTCACAACCCGGAGATAAAGATTCTCATGTTCTACTGAACTATCCAGACAGGCGCACCTTATTGTGGTTTTGATTTGCATTTCTTTGATGATTAGTGAAATTGAGTGTCTTTTCAGGTGCTGATTGCCTATTTGTATATATTGTTGGAGAAATGTCTATTCAGGTCCTTTGCCCATTTTTGGATTGGGTTATTTGTTTTTTGTTGTTGGGTTGTAGGATTTCTTTATATATTCAGCATATAAATCCCTTATTGGATATATGATTTGTAGATATTTTCTTCCATTTTGTGTGTTGCCTTTTCACCCTGTTTGCACAAGTTTTTATTTGCACAAGTTTTTTTTATTTTGGTATAATCTAATTTATCTATTTTTTTCTTTTGTCATCCTTGCTTTTAGTATCACATCCAAGAAATCATTGCCAAATCCAGTGACATAAAGCTTTCCTTCTGAGAGTTTTATAGCTTCAGGTCTTATATTTAAATCTTTGATCCACTTTGGGGCATCTGGGTGGCTCAGTTGGTTAAGCCTCCGACTCTTGGTTTCAGCTCAGGTTATGATCTCACGGTTCCTGAGTTTGAGTCCCACATTGGGCTCCATGCTGATAGTGTGGAGCCTGCTTGGGATTCTTTCTGTCTTCCTTTCTGCCTTTCTGCCCTCTCTTTCTGCCTTCCCCTTCTCGTTCTCTCTGTCTCTCTCTCAAAAATAAGTAAATAAACTTAAAACAAATTTTTAAAAAATGAATAAATCTTTGATGCACTTTGAGTTAATTTTTGTATATGGTGTAAGATCAAAGGGTCCAACTTCATTCTCTTGTATTGGATGCTAGTTTTCCCAGCACAATTTGTTGAAAAGACTGTCCTTTTCCCATTGAATGGTCTTAGCACTTTCTAAAAATTATCTAAGTCTTACATGTGAGGGTATATTACTAGGCTTTCTGTTCTGTTCTTTTGGTCTACATGTCTATTTCTATGCCAGTATCACATTGTTTTTATTACAGTGCTTTGTAATAAGTTTTGAAATCAGGAAGTATGAAACTTCCAACTTGGTTCAAGATTATTTTGGTTGTTTTGGGTCCCTTGGAATTCCATATGAATTTTAGGATGGAATTTTCATCTATAAAAAGTCGTTGGGATTTTGGTAGGAATTGCTTTGAATCTGCAGATTGCTTCAGGTAGTATTGACATCTTAATAATACTAAATATTCCAATAAATTAACATGGGATATCTTTCCTATTGGTGTCTTCTTTAATTTCTTTCAAAAATACTTCATAGTTTTCAGTGTACAAGTCTTTTACCTCCTTGTTGAAGTTTATTCCTAAGTAGTCTATTCTTTTTGTTGATATTGTAAATGGAATTGTTCTCTTAATTTCCTCTCATATTGTTAATTGTTAGTATATAGAATTGCAACTAGTTTTTGCAAGTTGATTTTGTGTCTTGGAATTTAGCTTAATTTATTAGTTCTCACAGGTGAGATCATTACCTAAGTTGAAATCAAGAGTCAGACGCTCAACTGACTGAACCACCTAGGCACCCCTTCTAACAGGTTTTTTAAGTTATTTTTGGTGCAATCTCTATAGGGTTTTCCCTACATATATAACATCATTCCATTAACAGAAATAATTTTACTTCTTCTTTTCCTATTTGGGTGCCTTTTATTTCTTTCTCTTGCTTAATTGTTGTGACTAGGACTTGCAGTCTTATACTGGGAAGAGATGGTGAGAGTGGACCTCTTTGTCTTGTTCCTGACCTTAGAGGGAAAGCCTGCAATCTTACCATTAAACATATTAGCTTTGGTCTCTTTCTATATAACCTTTATTATGTTGAGGTTGTTTTCTTGTATTCCTAGTTTGTAGAGTGGTTTCTTTGTTTTTAATTATAAAAGAGTGTTGAATTTTATCAAAATGCTTTCTTCATCAGTTGAGACGATCATGTGAATTTTTCCTTCATCCTGTTAGTGCAGAGTATCACAATGATAGATTTTCATATGTTGAACCATCCTTGCATTGAAGTTATGGTGTATAATCATTTTATTTATTTAAAAAAATTTTTTAATGTTTACTTTTGAGAGAGAGAGAGAGAAGAGAGAGAGACAGAATGTGAGCAGGGGAGGGGCAGAGAGAGACACAGAATCTGAAGCAGGCTCCAGGCGCTGAGCTGTCAGCACAGAGCCCGACACGGGGCTCGAACTCATGAGCTGTGAGATCATGACTTGAGCTGAAGTCGGACACTTAACCGACTGAGCCACCCAGGTGCCCCAGTGTATAATCATTTTAATGTTCTGTATATAATCATTTTAATCCTGCTTGTTAATATTTTTTTGAAGATTTTTCCATCAGTGTTTATAAAGGACATTGATTTATAGTTGTAGTGTCTTTATCTGGTTTTGGTATCAGGGTAATGCTGGCTTTATAGAATGAGTGAGAAATTGTTCCCTGCTCTTCAATTTTTTGGAAGAGTTTGAGAAAGATCTGTGTTAATTCTTTAAAGCTTTGGTGGAATTCACTGGTGAAGCCCTCTGGTTTTGGGCTCTTCTTTATGGGAGTTTTTTGTTTGTTTTTGTTTTCTCCCTCTTGCTCTCCCAAAGGAAGAGAAGAATGATCATCAACAGCAAAAGACAGCTGCAGAAGCAACCCCCAGAGCCACCTTCATCCTCAGGAGAGAATGCTATACCTCCTTCTCATGGTTTTGGGTACTCTACACATTCAGAGAAACTTCTGTAGTAACAAATTCTAGGAATGATCCCTGAAAGTATAGTCTTTTGTGGAGGTTTTAAATTAATGATTCAGTCTTCTTGCTCATTACATGTCTTTTCAGATTTTTTATTTGTTCATGATTCAGTCTTGGTAGGTTGTGCGTTTCTAGGAATTTGTCCAGTTCTTCTAGGTTATCCATTTGTGGTATATAATTGCTCATAGTGCTCTCTTATAATCCTTTTTTTTTTTTTAATGTAAAACTGGTAGTAGTGTCCTCTCTTTTATATCTGATTTTAGTTATTTATGTTCTTTCTTTTTTGTCTTTTAGCTAAAGGCTTATTAATTTTGTTGATCTTTTCAAAGAACCAACTCTTGGTTTTATTGATTTTTTTTTTTCTCAATTGTTTTTGTAGTCTTTATTTTATTTATCTCTGATCTAATCTTTATTATTTCCTTCCTCCTAGCTTTGGGTTATTTGTTCTTTTTTCTAGTTCCTTTTTTTTTTTTTTAATGTTTGAGAGACAGAGAGAGAGAGAGAGAGAGAGAGAGAGAGAGAGAGAGAGAATTCCAAGCAGGCTCCATGCTGGGAGCCCAGAACCTGATATGGGGCTCAAACTCACGAACCATAAGATCATGACCTGATCTGAAATCAAGAGTGGGATACTAACTGACTGAGCCACCTAGGTGCCCCTTCTTTTTCTAGTTCTTAAGTGGTAAAGTTAGGTTGTTGATTTGAGATCTTTTTAAATGTAAATGTTTACAGCTCTCCTTTTTTCTCTTAGCATTACTTTCACTGCATTTCAGAAGTTTTGCTATGTTGTGTTTTCATCTTCATTTGTCTCAGGTATTTTCTGATTTTCACTGTAGTTTCTTTGACCGTTTGGTGTTTAAAAGGAGGGGGGGAATTTCCCCATTTTTATGGATTTTTCAGTTTTTCTTCAGCTATTGATGTCTAGTTTCATTCTGTTGTGATCTCCGTGTTTTTATTTTCTATTTATTTATTTATTTATGTATTTAATTTTTTTCTTAACATTTATTTTTGAGAGACAGAGACAGAGAACAAGCAGGGGAGGAACAGAGAGAGAGGGAGACACAGAATCTGAAGCAGGCTCCAGACTCTGAGCTGTCAGCACAGAGCGCCACGTGGAGCTCGAACTCACAAACCGTGAGATCATGACCTGAGCCGGAGTCAGTTGCTTAACCGACTGAGCCACCCAGGTGTCCCTGATCTCCATGTTTTTAAATTTATTAAGACTTGTTTTGTGACCTAACATGGTATATCCTTAAGAATATTCAACGTGTACTTGAAAAATGCATATTCTGCTATTGTTGGGTTGAGTGTTCTATAGTGGTTGATGCCTCTTAATTCTTAAATCTATACATTCCCTCATCTTTTTTTTTTTTTTTTTCTAATATTTTGTTGTTATTGAAGAAGCAGGTCCTTTGTTTTCTAGGGTTTCCCACAGGCTATGCCAGTTGCCTCTTATGGTGTCATTTAACTTGTCTTTCTGCCTCTTGTATTTCCTGTAAATTATAGGCAGATATAGATGTGTGACAGGATTCAGGTTCTTTTTTGGCAACATAATTCCATAGGTGATATACACTTCTATTGAAAAGAACCTAATGCCTAGTTGTTCTATATATGTTGTTAGCAACCATTGATTTAAAAAAAAAAAATTTTTTTTAACTTTTAAAGTTCATTTTTATTTATTTTGAGAGAGAAAGAGAGCACAATCAAGGAAAGGGTAGAGAGAGGGGGAGAGAGAGAATCCCAAGCAGGCTCTATACTGTCAGTGCCGAGCCCAACGCGGGGCTTGAACTCATGAACTGAGAGATTGTGACCCGAGCCGAAACCAAGAGTCAGGCCCTCAACTGACCGAGCCATGCAGGCACCCCAGCAACCATTGATTTTTATCTGTGTCCATTCATTTACTGGTTGTTGCAGGATGTTAGATAATTTATTATTTGATTATTCTCTCATTATTTATTAGGTGGACTACTCATATAATACCCCCTTGTAAACAGTTTGGTTATTCTCAGATATGGTTCCAATTGGAAAGAAAAATCATTCATCTTTAGAGTCCCTTTTAATTAAAAAATTTTTTTAATGTTTATTTATTTTTGAAAGAGAGAAAGGGACAGAATGCAAATGGAAGAGGGGCAGATAGAGGGAGATACAGTATCCCAAGCAGGCTCCAGCCTCTGAGCTGTCAGTACAGAGCCCAATGCTGGGCTCGAATTCACAAACCGTGTACCACAAGATCGTGACCTGAGCTACAGTTGGATGCTTAACCGACTGAGCCACCCAGGTGCCCCTTTATAGTCCCTTTTAAAAGGAAAATGCACAACATTAAATGTATATATTATTGTAAGAAGGTTCCCTTATTTCAGATATGAAAAAGTGCAAGTTTTACATTTGAGAAAAATACAGTAGTGGTGGTCATAATTGACCTTGAGTAGCCAAGAAACAGACAAATGATGAAAAACTATTTCAGTTATTAAAGAAGGACGGGATGGGTCTAGTACATTTTATTTACAAAGGCTTATTGGAAAAAGCTTAAAGTGGGGGTGCCTGAGTGGCTCAGTTGGTTAAGTGTCCAACTTTGGCTCAGGTCATAATCTCATGGTTTGTGAGTTGGAGCCCCCCCATTGGGCTCCATGCTGATGGTGCGGAGCCTATTTGGGATTTTTTTTCCTCTCCCTCTCTCTCTCCCATGTGTGTGCGTTCTCTCTCTTTCTCTCTCTCTCTCTCTCTATCAAAATAAACTTTAAAAAGAAAAAGCTTAAAGTGAAATCTTTGGCATTATGTGTGTATGTGAACTATCTTATATGTTACCTGTATGATATGTAAGATATCTTACATATCTAACATGTAATATGTTTTGTTTATATACATGTAATATATCAATATATTGGGATTTACATGGAATATATAGAAGAGTAAAAGCACTAGAAGTAATTTTTCCATGTTTATGCAGCATATTCTAAGGAAGAGAGACACATGATCTGGCAGATAGGAGTGCATTGCTGGGGAGGTACATTCCAGAAGTGACTGGTATGTAGTGAAGAGAGCATTTGACTGAGGGTCAGGATATTGGAGTTAAGTGCCGCCTACTGTTTACCTTGTTACGTTGGGTTTTGTTAGCATGTGTTGAATGAATGGATAAACTGCCCTCTTTGTTTCCTTAACATTAGTTTACTTCCCTATAAAACACAGAGGTCTCTGTCTACCCTACTGAGTGTAGCCGGTACAGATGGCATAGTGGATATAAAGATTGTACTGTTCTGTGCAGGTGTTGTATTGGCGGGGGGAGGAAGTCAAATGTTCTATGGTGGAAGAAGTCAAATGTTCTAGGTTCTAGATTGGATGTCTGACTCTTTATTACATGTTAGCCAAACAGTCTTTGGATTTCCATTTTAGTTCTTTGGTTACTTGTTATCAGGAGTGAGGGAGGTCTAAGTGTTCCGGTCACTGAAAGATATGTTGAAAATTAATGAATTGTTCCTTGAACTTGGAAATTGGGATCTGTGGGTTGGATTGTTGTGAACTTGTTTCCTGGACCTGATCACACCTGTGTGATTTGGGAGACTATCTGGCTTCTGAACCTGCAAAGCTGAAGACCTATGCAGACCTTTACCAAAGTCAAGATTACCTCATGGGGCCTTTCAGCTAACCTGGGCTTTACTGCCAACCATCTGAAAACTGTTGCGATTAGATTTTTCCTGGGGAAGTCCTGGAAAAGTTACAAAATCAGAAGTTATAAAATCAGAAATTGCTTATGAAGATAAATTCCCTATTTTGTATTCCGGAAATATTTTTTAGTGTCTTGGGATGATATTTTCTTCATTAGTGTAATCTCTCTCCTTTTTTTTTTTTTTTTTATGTTTATTTATTTAATTTTGAGAGAGCAAGTGAGCACGCATGAGCAAGGGAGAGGCAGAGAGAATCCCAAGCAGGCTCCGTGCTGCAGCATGGACCCTGACAAGGGGCTTGATCTCACGAACTGTGAGGTCATGACCTGAGCCAAAATCAAGAGTTGGATGCTTTTTTTTTTTCTTAACGTTCATTTATTATTGAGAGAGAGAGAGAGAGACAAAGCATGAGCAGGGGAGGATCAGAGAGAGAGGGAGACACAGATCCGAAGCAGGCTCCAGGCTCCGAGCTGTCAGCACAGAGCCCGACGCGGGGCTCGAACTCACAGACTGTGAGATCATGCCCTGGGCCGAAGTCAGACGCTCAACCAACTGAGCTACCCAGGCACCCCAAGAATTGGATGCTTAACCGACTGAGCCACCCAGGCACCCCCATCATTAGTATAATCTGAATATGGTAGAGGATGTGCATACCTGCACACATGTTTATGTGTATATATAACGTTTCTAGTTACATTAATTCATGAAAGTAGTTTCCACGAGTTAAGCATGACCGTGCAACTGCTTTGAAGAGTGTGGCACTCACTCCAGTACTTCCAATACTGGAACCAGGTTTCAATACTTCCTCCAGTATGATCTTAGGTTCTTTTTGCAAATGCCCACAGGACCCTGAAAGAATTAGAATATATTCGTTTTCTAGGACCTCCATAACAAAGAACCACAAACTAAGTGGCTCAAAATGATAGACATTTACTCTCACAGTTCTGGAGGCCAGAAGTCTGAAATCAAGGTGTTGGCGGGGTTGGTTCCTTCTGGAGGCTCTGAGGGAGAACCTGTTCCATGCCTCTCTTCTAGCTTCTGGCCGGTGTAGTCAGTGCTGGACATTTCTTGGCTTGGAGCTGCATCATTCCAATCTCTGCCTCTGTAGTCACATGGTGTTCTCTCCCTGGGTCTTTGTGTCAAATTTTCCTTTTATGTCCAAATTTCCCAATGAGACTGGTGTTTGGATTAGGATCTACCCTAATCCAGCATGACCTCATCTGGATTACATCTACAAAGACCCTCTTTTCAAATAAAGTCATAGTCATGGGTACCAGGGGACACAATTCAGCCCACAACAGAGAGTAAACTGAATGTTTAAAGTGGCACTTTGAAATTGTTTTACCTTGGAGGAAGTAACATTCTTACTGAAGACTCAGGTCACATATCCTATTGTCATATTGTGTTTGAGTTTTGTGGAGCAGGGGACGGTACAATAGATAGTTCTTGAAGTTTAAGGTCATGCTCTTTTTACCACAGAAGAGGAATCTGAAAGCACTGGGTACTTTCCATTTTGTTAATTTCTTTTTTTTTTTTTAATTTTTTTAATGTTTATATATTTTTGAGAGAGAGAAAGACAGAGTGCGAGCTGGGGAAGGGCAGAGAGAGAGGGAGACACAGATTCCGAAGCAGGTTCCAGACTCTGAGCTGTCTGCACTGAGCCAGATGTGGGGCTTGAACCCATGAACTGCAAGGTGATGACCTGAGCTGAAGTCTGATGCTCAACTGACTGAGCCATCCAGGCGCCCCCATATTGTTTTTGAATCACTTCGTTTTTTTTCCTTAAAAAATTAAAACTTTCAGGGTACCCGGCTAGCTCAGTCAGTGGAGCATGTGACTCCTGATCTCAGGGTTGTGAGTTTGAGCCCCATGTTTGATGTAGAGATTGGTTAAAAATAAAATCTTAAAAAAAATTTTTTTAAAACCTGTTTATAGCAGTTTTTACCATTTGTGTTTGTTTTTTGGGAATGTCCTTAATTCCCACTAAGAATGCCTCTTAAAGATGGTATATGGTATAATTGAGTTCAAGATCTGGGTTGCCTTTGTAACTTTGATTGTTTTCTTAGTTGTGTGCTTTTTTGAAGGCTATAAGCCCAACACGGGCTCGATTTCACAAACCCTGAGACCATGACCTAAGCCAAAACCAAGAGTCAGATGCCTAACTGACTGAGCAACCCAGGCACCCCATGAGGGCTAGAATTTTAAAATCTTATGTAAACTTGTCCTTAGGCCTGTGGGGTTAGTATTGATGGACTCTCTTATTTGAGGAATTGAAGCCTTCTAAAGTGTTCTGTAAGTATTTAGAGCATGCTATTTACTGGGCTCTTGGTGAATCGAGAAAGGACACATTTTGAAGTTCATGCTTAGCAGATTTTAGGTGCTCAGCAATTACTTATCAATAAATGAAATTGGATTCTTATTTAGTTGTCCCTGAGCACATGTTGAAAGGTTGCCAAACAGGTATAATGAGTAGGCAATCCCTGATATCTTTAACTGAAAAGATACTAAAGAGGAAGGATTGAGTTAAAAACAGAACCATCTAGGGGCGCTTGGGTGGCTCAGTCTGTTGAGCATCTGACTCTTGATTTCAGGTCAGGTCATGATCCCAGGGTAGGGATATCGAGCCCCCTGTTGGGCTCTGAGCTGAGCGTAGAGCCTGCTTAAGATTCTCCTTCTTGCACTCTGCTTGCTCTCTCTCTCTCTCTCTCTCTTTCTCTCAAAAAAAAAAAAAAAAACAGAGTCATCTATCTGATGTGGCAGGGTATTCATGTCTCTCCATTTACACACAACCATTCATAGGGTTTTCTAGCACTTGGGGCTGGTTTCAGGTGATCAGTTAAAGCCTAAAAAGTATTTGATTTGACCTAAAAGATCTCACTCCTGTTTGTCACCTGCTAGATGACTTTTGATTACTGGTGTCAACATTTTGTCCTTTTATTTTTTTCACTTATGTTTATAGAAAGGATGTATATAAAGATGCAATAAAATATTCAAGTTGTTGACCCAAATAAACACTGTTATTCAGAAAAAGCTGTTGAGGTTGCTGAGAATGAGTATGGGCTCCCAGGTTCCTTGTGGGCAACTTGAAGTGTTGGACGACAGTGTTTGATGGGTCCTGGCTTCTGGGTATGGTGGTCACAAAACGCTGAGGACGTTCTAGTTCTGGTTCCTGTAACTGGAAAGTTACCTAACCCCTCAAGACTTCATTGTTTTCATGTGCTAAATGAGAAGGGTTGGGCTGTATGAAACCTGAAGGTCTGTGGAGTTTTAGAGTTAAAAAATCATTCATTTTAGCAAATTCATTCTATAGTTATTCATTAAACACTCATGATGTGGCAAGTTCTGTTCCGATTGCTGGGGAAATGGTAAACAGAGAGATAAGAATCTCTGTCTTCTAGAAGCTTACCTTCCTGCTTGGGATGAGTTGACACAAATAAGTAAAAATATGTAGTATGTGACCAGTGCTCCTCAACACTGTTGGGTCATCAAAAACAAGGAAAGTCTGAGAAACTGGCCCAGCCAAGAGGAGCCTAGGGAGACCTGAAGACAAAATGCAATGTGGTATCCTGAATGGGATCCTAGACCAGAAAAAAAGACAGTAGTAAAAACTGAGGAAATCAGAATAAAGTATGGACTTCTTTCAATAATAGCATATCAGTATTGGTTCACTGGTTATAACAGATGTACCTCAAGTGTAAGACGTTAGTAATAGGGGAAACTCAATGTAGGTTATATGGGAACTATCTTACATAGTACTGTCTTTATAATTTTTCTGAAAATCTGGAACTGTTCTAGAAACAAAAATAAAGTTTGTTTTTAAAACGTGTGTGTGTGTGTATGTGTGTGTGTGTGTGTGTGTGTGTGTGTGTGTGTGTGTGTATGAGTGACATGGAGAAAAGTGAAGCTGGGTCAGAGGGGCAGGGAGCACAGGTTGTGGGGAAAGTGGGGGGGCCCCACCAGAGGCAGTGACAATCGGGCAAAGCCCTGGATGGAAGTGAGGGAGTAGCCATTGGGTATTTGGGGTGAGGGGGTGTGTAAGACAGAGGGACCTGCAAGGGGCAAGGGCCTCCTGGAACGAGCAGGTAAAAGGCATGCTGGTTGCCATGGGGGGAGCCCCCCAGGAGTGGAGGTGGAAACAGAGAATTAGGTCAGAAGGGTGGGGGCTGGGCATTAGGAATCTTTTAAGTCCGAGTCAGGACTTTGGCATCGACTCTGGACCAGATGCGGGCAAAGCCATGGGCCTGGCCTTCTTCCCTGTGGCATGGATCCCACATCACATGGCCCTCCTTTCACAGGCTTCTGAAAGTTACCACTTGAGGGCCTCGTTAGGCTTTAGAGCAAGGTTTGGAAACTACAGCCGTGGGCCAAATCCTATCCCACTGGGTTCTCTGCAAAGCTGTACAAAGGTGAGCTTGTACCTTTTCCCTCCCTCCTCTCCGTGAGGTTGTTTCATACATTCATAGACAATTTGTAATTGTTTTGTCACATTTTGTATTCCACCCTGGGATCCTCTCGACTTCCTAAATGATTTGTTAAAATCTGCATACATTAAGGTTCACTCTTTATGCTGTGAAGTTCAGTGGGTTTTGACAAATGCTTAGTGTCACGTATCCACCATCACTGTATCATGCAGAATAATTTCACTGCCTGGAAAAAAACCCCGTGCTTCACCTATTCAACTCCATGCTGTCAAACCTCCGGCAACCACTGATCCTTTCACCCATCTCTATGGTTTTTCCTTTTCCAGCGTGTCATATAATTGGAACCATATAGTACGCAGCCTGTTTAGACTGGCTTCTTTCACTTAGCAGTATGCATTTAAGATTTATCCAAGTCTTTTTGTGGCTTGGTAGCTCTTTTCTTTTGATCACTTAATAATACTCATTGTCTGGATGTGCCACAGTTTGCTTATCTGTTTCACCTATTGAAGGGCGTCTTGGTTGCTTCCAGTTTTGGGCTGTTATGAATAAAGCTGCTATAAACATTCATGTGGAGGTTTTTGTGTGGACATACGTTTTCAAATCAGTTGGGTGTGATTGCTGAATCACAAGGTAACGCTGTGTTTAGCTGTGTATTCACTCTGCTTTTGAGACTATCATAAAAGAAGCCTATGACTTTTTTTGGTTTGGGTCCTTTGACAGTGCCATGGTACTACTCTCTTCCTATTTCTGGAGGCTTGATTGAAATTTCTCCAGAGGAGCGTTAAAATTCAAATTGTTTTCAGTGAAATTTGAAATTATGATGGAACTTCTAAGAGTAGATTCTTAAAAATCTTTTTAATTTTAAAATTTATCCCCAGTGGGTCCTACCCTGAGAACTTAATAGATCAGCTGTCTAATAAGTTGAAGTAATTGAGATACAATAGTAACAAGTTAAAAATAATCGTACCAGCATTCCTGGAGGCTTTGGGAGTGACATGTACATTTAATTTGAAACAGTGAGGAAGTGTTTCCACAGATTCTCTTTCCATAGATGTGTAAAGTTCTCTCCATATAAAGACATCAGAATCTGTATGATTTCTGACCAGCACCAAAACTTGAAACACATTGAAAACACACTGATGTTGGGGCGCCAGGTTGGGTCAGGTGGAATGGTGTGCGACTCTTGATCTTGGGGTTGTGAGTTCGAGCCCCCCATTGGGCATAGGGATTACTTAAAAATAAATAAGGGCACCTGGGTGGCTCAGTCAGTTAAATGTTCGACTTAGGCTCAGGTCTTGGTCTCACAGCTCGTGGTTCAATCCTTGCATCAGCACAGAGCCGGCTTTCCATCCTCTGTCCCCTTCCCCGCCCCTCCCCTGCTCTCTCTCTCTTTCAAAAGTAAATAAACATTTAAATAAGTAAGTAAACTTAAAAAAAGAGAGAGAGAAAAAAAACAGTGATGTTGAAGAAGGAAAAAAATGAAGCCGAAAAGAGGCTTGGATTTTTTTCAGCTTTATTGATATATGACTATTGATGCATAATAGTGATGTATAATAATACACTGCACATATTTAAAATGTACAACTTGAGGGGCACCTGGGTGGCTCAGATGGTTAAGCACCAGACTTTAGCTCAGGTCATGATCTCATGGTTCGCAGGTTCGAGTTCCGCATCGGGCTCTGTGTTGACAGCTCAGAGCCTGGAGCCTGCTTTAGATTCTGTGTCTCCCTCTCTTTCTGCCCCTACCCCACTTGCATTCTCTCTCTCTCTCTCTCTCTCTTTCTCAAAAATAAACATTAAAAAAAAAGTTTTAAATGTACAACCTGAGTTTTGACATGTGGATGTCAGACCAGCAACTACAATCAAGATAATGAACACAACTGTCATCCCCCAAAGTATCCTTATTTGCAGCTATAAGTCCCCCTTCTCTTGGCAACAACTGATCTGTCACTTTTATCACGACAGATTAATTTGCACTTTTCAGGAATTTATATGAATTATATATTATATAATTTATATAAATTATTTAAATGGAATCATATAGTATATTTTCATGGAGGAGAAGTTTCTGGTTTCTTTTTTTTTGTTTCTTTCAGAATAATTATTTTGAGATACATCCATATCTGTGGGCGGATCAGTATATCATTTCTTTGTTGATGATTACTATTCCATTTTATGGTGCTATGGACTGTGTTTCCTATAATCATACATTGAAGCCCTAACCCCCAACTTGACTGTATTTGGAGATAGGGCTTTTAGGAGCTGATTAAGGTTAAATGAGGTCAAAAGGGTGGGGTCCTAATCTGGTAGGTTTGTTGGCCTTATAAAGGAAGAGGAATAGTGGGGGTGCTTGGGTGGCTCAGTGGGTTGGGTGTCTGACTTCAGCTCAAGTCATGATCTCACAGCTTGTGAGTTCAAGCCCGTGGTTTGTGAGTTCAAGCTCCATATCAGGCTCTGTGCTGACAGCTCGGAGCCTGGAGCAGCCTGCTTTGGATTCTGTGTTTCCCTCTTTCTCTGCCCCCCCCCATAAATAAACATTAAAAAAAAAAAAAGAGGAATAGTGATCTCTTTCTCCATGTGTATGCACTGAGGCAGGGCTATGTGAGGACATAGCAAGGAGGTGGCCCCAGTAAGCCAGGAAGAGAACTCTCACTAGGCCTGGACCATGCTGACATTCTGGTCCTAGACTTCCAGCCTCCAGGACTCTGATGAATACATTTCTGTGGTTTTAGCCATCCAGCTGATGGTGTTTTGCTACAGTGGCCTAAGCAGGCTAAGACTATGGATACACAGTTTGTTTTCCCATCCTCTTGTTGGACATTTCCCATTTTGGGCTATCACAAACGAAGATGCTGGGAACACTCATACACAAGTTTTTGTGTAGACATGTGCTTTCATTTTTATCGGGTCTAGGAATGGACTGGCTGGATTATGTGTTTCACTTTTTAAAAAGCTGCCAGACGATTTTCTGAAGGGATTATACCGTTTTGCTTTCGGACTATTGGCGTATGAGAATTCTGGTTCTTCCACGTCAGTCTTTGCTCTTACTTAGGTGGTCCATCCAAAGGTAGACCTGGATGGCCTGCTGGGACATGGCCAGGAGAGGCATGGAAAGGAAAGAAATCAGCCGTGTCACTGTGGAACCCTCTGCCATATTTGTATGTTCTCGAATGAGAATTTTTTATGCTTACATGAGTTTACTTTCCATAAAAATATAGAATGACTTAATATCTTTGTCCCTTATATTTGTCCTTCTTTTATTGCTGTTTGTTTTTGTTTTGCCTTGTTTTGTTTACTTGCAGACCTCCTGGGTTAATCCCAGAGTTTCTGGGCTATGGGATATAAGAGGGAGCCTGGGTTTTAGTGTCAGACACACCTGGGTTTGAATTTGGACTTTATTGCTTAGCTGTGTGTGGCAAGTCATGTAGCCTGACTCTCAGTTTTCTCATCTGTTTCTAAAAAGTGTGGGGAGGTTGACATTATCCAGCTTGTGTGGTTGTTATAAGGCTTAAATATAATGCATTTGAAAGCATCTTCGTTGAGCATGTTGGAAACTGTATTCATTTCCCAAGATATATGTGTAATTAGAAGTTCCATTTTCTATTTGACCTTCTACCCACTGAGTAGGAGAGGAATTGAAGTTTTAATGGGTGCCACCAATTAGCGGGAGGCCCTGAGGAGATGGCGAAATACAGTGGCATTGCCAGGACTTGGTGTAACCTTGCCATATTTAATAACATCCAAGCCTTCCTTTGGCCATTGTATTGTGAATATATTTCACATGCCTGTTTATGTGCTTACACAAAGAAAATTCCTGCCTGAGTGTGATTCCTTTAAGCAGTCCATTTGGGAACCCCCAGCTTCCACGCTACTTAGGGGATGTTTTTAAGGAGGAGAAAAGGAACATACCGTGGCTCTGGGACGGATGTTTCTCAGGCCTCTGGGATCCCAGCCAGCGTACGCGTCTGCCTCTCTCAGTGCTTGGGCTTCAGTGTTTGAGCGCAGGCCTTTTGGCCTGCGGAATCCTTTGTCCAGCTGGCTGAGGTGCGTTGAGTGCTTGGGGCCTTCCCTCCCATCGAGAAGTGGGAAGTTATTCTTTGATGGCTTGGCCAGACTGCTCATCTGATGTTACTGGAGTTTGAAAGGTTGTCCTGGTAGTCAAGTGGTTGGCATTAGTGTGGCCGGGATAGGCTGGGGTGGGAACTGCAAGGGGAGGGGATGGTCCCAGCGAGGCGGGAAGTGTGGGTGTCAGTAGGCACTGGATTTGTTTTGCCAGGTGAGGGTGTCTGGGGGGCTTCTCTCCCCTGCCCGACCGCTGGGTTCCAAGTGTCCTGCAGCGTTTCTCCTTAGAGCCGGCTGGCTTTCTTGGCATCATTCAGTCTAGTTGCTAGGAAGCCGAATAAGGCAAATGCAACTTCCTTTTGACTTACTCACATTGAACCATCTGCTTATTCCTTCTCATGGCCTTCAAACTTGGCTAGGATCATTGAGAAGAGGGTCGAGTGGAGCATCTGTGCTCCTGATCCTTTTTGGAAAAGGAAAGCTTTCTAATAACTCTTTAACCCTCTCGGTCCAAATTCATAATAGTTAAATCTTGTTTAGCCCCTTGTTTCTTTCAGCTAACAATTGGGAACAGGCATTTTCTTCTTAGGTTTTGCCCCTTATTTTTGTCTTAGATTTAGATTTATGTTATTTGTTAACCACATGACTTTTAAATGAGGGGGACAGTGTTGACGTGTGTCAAATGCATTTGGTATGTAAACATAACAGTGGTCTTAATAGAGGACCTTTAGTACTTAGAATTGATGCACACAAATCATTTAAGCATGTTCTTTCATAAGCACCATTGTGGAGTTAGTGCCAGATACATTAAAGGTGGCAGATAATTCATGAAAATTTATGGTGATGTTGGTGGGAACATCTACCAAAGAGAATCTTAAAAAAAAAAACAAAAACCCACAGCGATTTTTTTTTTTAATTACCAAACACCACCAACATTACATTCTTACTTTTTTTTTGTTGTTTTTTTTTGTTTTTAGTTTTAATTCAGTTCACTGGGGCAAATCACATTCATTATGTTGAAGCCCCTTTCTGCTGGTAAATTTATAATGGTCTTCTTTTCTTGTGACAGAACTGTGCCTTCAGTGGTCCACTCTGGAAAAGCAGTTGTGCAAACAAACTAGACAAAAATAGAAATAAGCATTACAAACTAGAATAGAGGCTCTGGGAGAAAAAAAAAAAAAAGTCTTGAGGAAAGCATTGTTTGAGTTTTTGAAATCCAGTTTAACTGAAGATTTAATCACCTCTGAGTGTACCAGGACTGTGGAAACTAATGTGTGGGCTATGGGAAATAATTTCTTCTTAAGTGTAATTTTGTCTTTGTTGGTTTTTTAGCAGCAAGCCGTATAAACCTTTGCTGCCGACTTCTTATTCTCCCCAAGAGGGCTACTTAGAGGAGGGTGAAGACATGCTAAGGTAAAGTTTTATTGTTGTGGCTCAATTTGCTAAAAGCTTTAGTAGTAATTTAGATGTGTTCTTACTGTGCAGACTTATGTGTTTGTTAAAATTGATGCTATTAATATTTGCTTTTTGGGAAGTCCCTCAGGTCAGCTTGATCATATTAAGCCATTCTGCTTTAACTTCTCCCTCTCCATAGTCGTTTGGACTCTAGTAACTAAAATAGACCTGCAGGCTGATGGGACTCGGGCACCCGAGCCACTCAGGGGAGCCCCATTTGGGTGACTGGCTGGCCCTTCACTCCCTTCTTCCACACCGCCCCACCTTTTTTGTGCTACCATCTAACCGTGCTCCGAATATGGAAATTTACTTTATTATGAGATGAATCAGTATTCTCGTATAATATAAAGTCACAGGGGCGCCTGGGTGGCGCAGTCGGTTAAGCGTCCGACTTCAGCCAGGTCACGATCTCGCGGTCCGTGAGTTCGAGCCCCGCATCGGGCTCTGGGCTGATGGCTCAGAGCCTGGAGCCTGTTTCCGATTCTGTGTCTCCCTCTCTCTCTGCCCCTCCCCCGTTCATGCTCTGTCTCTCTCTGTCCCAAAAATAAAAATAAAACTTTGAAAAAAAAAAAATTTAAAGTCACATAAAAATGGCTTACTCCCCCCCACCCCCCCAAGGAATAGATAAACAGATGTAAAAGTGTTTGATAGTAAAAAGTGAAAATCCCTTTCAGAACCCTCCCCGGCCTTTTCCCCCTTATTTTTAACCTGAAATGGCTCACAGTGCTATTTTGTTCCGGAATTCGTTTCTTTCACATAACAGTATGTGAGGGAGGATTATTCATCCTCATTGTTTTTGACCACTGTGTAGTATTCCAAAGTATGTAAACCAGTTTTGAAGGTGGTCTTACTTAGTTTCCTGTGTCTTTTATATTCAGCTGTGGATTCTCTAAGTAACTAAGTAGGTAAATCAACATGGCACTTCAGGATTTTCGCTTTGGATCTACCTCTGTAGTTTTGGTAAAAGCAGTTTTCCTTGAACAGTATTTGAATTGATTTTTATATGTATGAACCTTGACAGGGCCTCTCTCTTGCCTGCATTAAAGATGAGATTTGTGTCAGATTAGATTAATAATTCAAAATTGAAAAATGCCTTCCTCGACTGCGGAAGCACTTGGAAGTGTAGAATTCAGGAGTGACTATTAATGGGGGTCAGTCTCTCTCAGGTAACATTTCCTGACGGTGAGGCTCAGAATACTTGCACTGGTAGGTGATCTTTGGAAGGACTGGTTTTCTTAGCTCTGGTGTGAAGGAAACCTGAAGGCAGAAATGGGTGATAGTGGCTCACATCTATTGAGGGCCTGCTCTGCATCAGACTCTGTTCTAAGGGATTTACCTGCATTAACTCATTTAATCTTCATAGCAGTGCTTCTAGGTGGGTTCTAATAGCCCCATTTTACAGGTGGGGAAACTGAGACATGATGGTGTTAAGTAACTCGTTCAAGCTTACCCAATTAGTAAGTGACAGCACTGAGACTCCTACCTAGGCAGTTGCAAATTTCAACATCATACTGCCTTTCCTGGGTGGCCACGTACCAGCTTCTGGGGCACTCCCCAACCCCGTCTAATTACTTAGCGTGGTGGTGGGCAGTTTACATACCACTTCGTTAAAAGAAAGTGTATGAAGTTTGAGGGAAAGCCAGCAAGAACACACCCTAGCAAGGGTTGGAGAAAGCAGGCAGCTTAAGAAATGGCCTCTGGAGTCAATGGTTAGTGTTTGTCAGAGATAGTAGACAAAGATAAAGCCTGCTTGAGGGGAGGAAACATTCTTGTCTAGCTCAGGAGTCTCAAGCAGTAGGAGAGGCATGGATTCAAGCAAAAGCTTTGCCTCTAAAAGTCTGGAGCTACGTCTCTGCTGTGTCAGGAAATCGGATGTGGACAAGAACCCGAATGAAAATCGTACAGGGGCAGAGCAAAGGGATTGACGTTTGCTGGCAGCTTGCTGAATAGTCATGGTTCGACTGAGCGTGTTCCATGGCTGCTTTGCCATGCGGCGTGATGCCCCTGGTGAGAAAGGAACTAATTGCTGCCTGCCGAGGTGGTTCTCTCCCTGGCAGGACATTCCTTGTGGACAGACACATTGGTGTCTGGATGCTGGAGAGCCGCAGTAAAAATGCCTGATTTAGGGTGTAGAGTGCACCGAATTCCCCCTTTCTTCTGTTAAATCACAGCAAAGGGGACTACTTTAGATGGCTAATAGATTACCCAGCATCTGTGCACTATTTTGCATGCCTTTAGCATGGGAAAATAGCTTGCTCACAGGAGCCGTAGACTGTTTAGGAGTAAAGTGAGCAGATCTTGTTGACTCATTTTTTTACCCATATCCAATGAAGACCTTCAGAGATAAGCACCTCAAAGGATACACACATCTGGTAAAATGATCTCTTCTCCTTTAAAATAAACACCTTGAAGTCTGAGTCTGTCTCTTTTCTGTATAGGTCTGACTTGACAAAGATCGGTGGCTCCATATAGTACTTTTCATCATAACAGGCAAGAGGAAGTGAATGGGAGGGAGCAGAAAAATCCCAGAAACTCACAGTGTTCTAAAATGAGCACAGATTATTGAGTGACTTTTTACCTCTGTGTAGACACAACCTTTATTTTGGTGCATATGGATTGTGCTAGGTGGCCTGGTATTTATTTTTTTGGCTTTTGGGGACACACTCATAGAGGGAAACTACGTTTGCACAAACTATTCTATTTTCATTCATCCAATAGCATTAAAGAATTATGGCAGAATGTGGCTGATTATTCAAAAAGGAATGAAGAGAACCATGAGCGATACCAGTCCACTCAGTTAGGTAAGAGTCTTGCTGAGAAGCTACTTCTCTTTTCCTCATCTGTTCCTTCTAGAGGGGTTGCCATTCACTTCCACTTTTGTAAAAAACCCTGAGAACCTTCAGTGATTGCCTTTGCCCTTGCGAAAACATGAATATGTCAATATTTTTTAGGGGATGCCAGCGGCAGGAACACATGGAAAGAAGAGCTTTTCCAGCACTTTTATCAAGTGGTTCAGAAAGCCCGTGATCAAGAGAGGCCTTCAGATTGCGTTATTGTTTCTATCAACAACGAACAGAGGTGTATATTTATTTCTTTTTATCCTGTCGAATGAGAATGTGTACAAATGGAATTATTAAGTAGTCAGCCTTACAATACATAAGTCACTGAGAGTTGAAAGACTTTCAAAATGTCGCTAGAACACTGCTCTATGAATTACAAGAATGTGCTGCTGGGTTTACCAAACTGGTGACAGAGGCATCTGGATGGGGAGGTTTCTGACAATGACTGTCTTACTCAGTTTTCTGTATTGCTTGACTTTTCTATAATGAGTATCTATCAATTTTATAATCAGGAAAAAAAAACAAAAACAAAAAAACCAAGGCTATTTTCAGGGCTGGGTTCCGTGTGCCAGGCATAGCTATTCTAGGCTCTGGGGATACTTTAATGAACATAACAGACAAACGTTTGCTTTGGGGCACAGACAGTCTAGTGTAGGATGCCACAAATTGGCCTCACTGAAATTTCAGACAAGGGTTCTTCATTTCTTAGCTGCTTGTTGAATTCCTTTCAGCCTGCATCCTTGCTGTTTTTCCTTCAATGTGGGATGCCTTATCCTTCTTCTCCACCTGAAACTCATGCAGGCCAACTAACACTTGTTACTTGTGTAGGCCACCTAATACCTGTAACTCAGGCAGCCCACTTAAGCGCAGTTGTGGCCTGGTCACCTGCTCTCTTGGCTCTCTCCAGCTTGTCCTTTGGGTCCGTGTAGTGCCCTGACCTTGTGCACCATTGGCTGGCACTTGAAGGCAGACAGGGGACTTAGTGTGTGATGATAATTGTGTCTCTGGATTATGTCGGGTTTCGTAGTGCTTGGCAAGGAGCATGTAGACAAATGATTGGTTGGAAGCATACACACTTAACTCCAGGCTAGGTACTGAGTGAGTGAAACTGCACACCCCAGACATGATAACTAATCATTCCTGACCAGGAGACCAGGCATGCACAAAACATAACTCAGCATAAGGCAGCATTGGTTTTCTTTATGAGAAAATTGGCAATCTTAAAATGACTCAGAATTCTTGCTTATTCTGTGATATCTGCTTTACAGAAATCTAACTTATTTGTAGATATAGCATCTTTACTGGTGAAGTTTGTGAAAGCAAACTTACAGCTTCATCTCGTTTGGAGGGTATTTGGGTTGGATCTTGAGGGACAGCATCCTGGAAGAAGTGAGGTCAGTCATAGCATGGGGAGGGTGGGAGAGGCCAGTTCCTTTTACATTAGAAAATTATAGGGTTTACCTTTAATAATTGAAAGACAACCAGACATGCCCTGGATTAAGCTGATCATCTGGTAATTCAAACCAGTTTTGAACGAGAGGCAGTAAGAGCTCAGCATGCACAGTAGCTTGGTTTTCCCTCAGCATTTAGCAACTGTGGTACAATAGTTTGGATCAGCCAGGGAAACTGCGTTCATCTTTGACTAAATCAGTTTTCTCAGAACTTGTAGCAAGCGTCACGTCTGACCTGTAGCGCCTTGTACCGTTTTCAGAATTGTGGGCTCCAGCGCCGTTCAACTCCCGAACCCGGATGCCCTTGCCGCTCTCCCGTCTTCAGAGCCAGGCCTGCTGGGTGTTGATTGGAGTGCGGCACTGTGTGGTAGAGAGGAGTCCTCGAGATTGCTTTTCTTCTCCCCCTCCATCTGGGGTGGTATTCAGAAACCGCTCCTCCGCCCGGCATTCTGCAGTTCTGGCAGCTAGCCATGGATTAGGACCCTCAGTGGGTGCAGCTTAGGGACTCCTCGGCCGCACGCAGGCTGCATCTGCCAGGGAGTCCGAGAACTAGGCCACACTGCCTGCTCTGTTGTCACTCTGATGTTGGAAAGATTTGCAGTGATATATTGGTTGGCTAAACTCATTCTTTTATACTCCAAAACAGTAATTAATTTTCAAATGATACCCTCCAGCATGAGTTATTATTGTGATAGTTTTAACTCATAGGCTCTCACTCTGTAAATATGAACCATGTCTTGTTTTTCTTGTTTTCCTCTTGAATTTACTTTCTGCAATCATTTATACTCTCCTAAATCGCCTGGAAAGCATTTTTTCCTGCCATCATTTTAATTGTTTTTTAATTTTTTAAAGTTTATTTATTTTCAGAAAGAGACAGTGTGAGGAGGGGAGGGGTAGTGAGAGAGGCAGAGGGAGAGAGGAAGAGGGAGAGGGAGAGAGAGAGAAGCCCAAGCAGGCTCCACACTCAACCAGGGGTCTGACGCAGGGCTCAGTCTCACTCCTGTGAGATCATGACCTGAGCAGAAATTAAGAGTCAGGTGCTCAACCGACTGAGCCACCCAGGCACCCCTCTATTCAGGTTTCTGAGCAAGTATTGGGCACAGGGGAAGCATAAACCTGAAGGAGAGGTCTGGGGTAGATTCTTTATGACTTGAAGACTGAGGCTGAGAAAATGGGAGATGAGATGACTCTGGGGTTTGATCCCAGGTTGGTTATGGGATGGTTGATATTAACTGAGATGGTTAACTCCAGCATTATCCATTTATTCTCTCTCTTTTTTTTTTCTTTGCCATGCATTTGTTTGTTTGTTTACATGCATTTATTTGTTTGTTTGTTTATTTGCTTATTTATTTAAGTAAACTCTACCCCCAATGTGGGGCTCAAACCTCATGATCAAGTGTCACATGTTCCACCATCTGAGCCAGCCAGGCACCCCTCATCTGTTTACTCTTCAGCAAGGAGTTGTCTCAGTGGCAGTGATCTTAAGAAATACTGGTCTGTCCCAGGAACTAATTGTAAATGAGCATTCTGTTATTTTTCTGAAGATAATAGTCTTATCTCTTCTTTACAATAAATCCTAAATTTTCTTTCATGTACTTTAAATTGAAATGACTTCATCAAATAACTCTGGAACGATTCCATTTTGAAAAATGCTGACCACATTTGTGGTGTGTATGCAGTGTATCATGTCATACAAAAACACGACTTTGACATACTTAGCTTTCTTTATAAAATTCTGTACATAGTCAACCATCTGAGGACACCACATTTTCGGAAAGGAAAGTTTCCTTTGGGTAGAGTTGCCTCCAGTTCTCTTAACTGATCCCATCAGACAGATAATGTACTTTTGGTTGTTTTCAGTGTGTCTAAGAATGAAAACAAGTTGTACAGCATGCATGATTTTTGAAAAACTACAGCATCTTTCACTTCACTTATTCAAGTTCAGTAAAAATATAGTATCTTACACTTCACTTACTTAAATTTGTCATCAAAATATCTATGGAACACCTGCTTGGTGACGTATTTTTTTTTCCCTTTTGTTTGATTGAAAATAACCTACCTGTTTCTTGTGTGTGTGACGTTTTGTTTGTTTTTAAGGGACTACGCAACAGGCATAGGTCATCAGTTGCAGGATCATGGCCTTATGGTGGAAATGATTCACCTCTCCTCGGAATCGAGTCTTACGCGAGCACTCCAGGAAGTTAAAGATG
Source organism: Lynx rufus (assembly GCF_022079265.1). Lineage (NCBI taxonomy): Eukaryota > Metazoa > Chordata > Mammalia > Carnivora > Felidae > Lynx > Lynx rufus. The sequence continues at coordinate 24,037,107 of NW_025814830.1, read as the reverse complement.
ATGGGTCCCCGTTTTGCATTCTTGTCGAACAGTCTAATGTAGAACTTTCCTCTTGCACCGTAATTATACTTGATGAGTCTATCAAAAGTAAGTTAAGCTTAATCTAGAACTATCACTTAAAATAGATCCTGCTTTAAAAATATAATAGTTTTTCTTTGTATGCTGGTACACTTTGAAGGTTCACATTTGTCAGTAACTAAACTGGATCTAGTTGAGGAAACAGTGACTTGAATAGGTATCACAAAATACTCTCCTGTGTATCAGAGGTGATTGAAACTTAAATCATCTTCATTGCTCCTTACTTGTCAGGATATATTGTGCAAAATATTGTGTAAAAAGTCAATTCTCTCTCTCTTTTTTAATGTTTATTTATTTTGAGAGAGAGAGCGCGCGAGCAGGTGAGGGACAGAGGGAGAGGGGGAATCCCAAAGCAATGGGGCTCGAGCCCATGAACCGTGAGATCATGACCTAAGCTGAAATTAAGAATCAGACGTTTAACCTACTGAGCCACCCAGGCACCCCCACAAGTCAGTTCTCTTCCGTTAAAGTTTTTGACCAAATCTCACCACCATCTTTTCTATGCTCAATGGTAAGTCTAAAAGATGTTATGTTTATTGTCCTGTGCATTCTCTTAGACTACTTTTCTGCTGATTCTGCCTTTCCTGTGATACCTCAAACATTTCTTTATTCTTAGGCTCATGAGAGTGCACAAAAATGAACTCTCTTTTCCTCCCTAAAACACATAGACTTAGGCAGATGCACGCATCCTAGACCACCCTCACCTTTCCCTCCTGGTCAGAGCTGCTGCTCCCAGAGAGGCATCTGCCTTGTGAAGGGCCCCTTGGCAGCTTCTCTGGAGTCAGATCCAGACGAGCCTAGGTGCTCTAGTCCTCGTCTTTCTAGAAGCTCTTGGCACCATTCTGTGCAGTCCACACTCACTTACTGAGTTCCTCATGTGTGCTAGGCACTGTCAACCCTGCTTCCTTCCTGTGGCCAGGTGAGCAGCAGCTGGGCAGGCTTCTCCCATCCCAGCTGTGTCTCCATAGCAGCGTAGGGTTTTCACTGCTAAGTCAGGAGACCTTTCTCCTCGGCAGAGACCTAGTGGAGTATGGGAGCTGGATTTATATCCTGCCTGTGACTTTGGAGCCTTCAGAGAAGTCGGTGTCAGATTGGTGTCCTAAAATCCAGCTGTAATGTTGAGTCTGAAAAAACAACAGTGAGGAACACTCGGCTTCCCATAGTTTTGAGGCTGCTAGGACGTCTTTTTTTCTGACCATTCCATTTACTTTTACGCTGTGTTCCAACCCACACCCACCTAGCCAGCTCTTGCAGAATACTGTTCCCACTATGGTTTTTTTTAAACATAGAAAATGTCTAATTTATGTTAAACAAATAATAAGACTAAACCACACTTAGGTTCGGAAAATTACGAATCCCCATCTCCGAGGGGTGGGAGTGGGGAACGGCTTGATCTGAATAGGTTGTGTAGAGGACTAATCACATGTGTTATGTTCATGCAAGATGGTTTAGGAAATCCTCACTAAAGTAAGTAGGTTGAATGATTGGTCGGATACGAAAACACTTTTACAAAGCCAGCACTACTTAAAAAGCATGTGAGAAGGGTTTCTTTTTCATGTCTACAATAGTATTAATAGGTTCATATTTCATTTCCTATCCATGGATTTAATTATTGAACTCAGATGATATGTAAAAAGAACACTCTGTTTTCTTTTATAAGCTACATCTGTTTTAGCAAAATTAGTCTTTGCTGGCCTCTCTTTCACATTGCTTTAGAGCTGACAGTTTGTTTTATACCTCACGTGTAGCCGTTATTCAGAAGCCCGTGGAGCTGCTCCTGTGCGGAGACAAACATTTAAGACAGACAATGAAACTTTAGCACGTGAAGGCAAATATGTATTCATATCTCGTCCTAAATGTAACCTTCATAAACACTGCTTAGGATTTAGCCAAATACCATAATCTCCATTGTAGCTCTGTAGTGCCCCTTGGGCCCTAAATTTTTCAGAAGTTGGTGATACGTGGCAAGACAGGGTGGGGCCTTCCATCTAAAATTAAACTTTGAAGAAGTCATATTCTCCATAGGTAAACCTAGGAGAGATCAGAAAACACCTATGCATTGACTGTAGCCATTAAAAGCCATTCCTGGTATCTAGAACTTATTTTATATGTGATATATATGTGACCTGACCTGGAAAGGCTTTTAACATGATTTAAGATCCCATGGGCCTGAGCCAGACTGCAGAACCACATAGACGATGGTGGGTTTCTCCCCAGGCTACAGTGGCAGAGCCTAGAAGCCCTGCACCGCAGGTCTGTCTGTGTCTGTCTGTCTGTCTGTGTCTGTCTGTCTGCCTTTTATCAAAGTGTTACATACACAGAGTTAAAAGATAAACACTAAAAGGTTTGCAGTGAAAACCAGCAGCCCCATTTCACACTTGCTCTCCTCTCTAAAGGCTCTGTTCTCTGCTTCTACTTGTTTCTTCTGTGGATCACACTCCTCTCAAGTCATCCACCCTGATCACTGAAACCAAATCAGACACCTTCACTTCTAGGATTTTTTTGCCCTTAAACCTTCCTAGTAGCCAGCAGTGGTTGAAGTTACAACCTGTCTTTTTTTTAGGCTAGATTTGCTTAGCGTTATGAATTCCCATTGATACACATGGCACCTGTTTGCTCTCTCTTTCCTTCTGTCTGTCTCTCTCTCTCTCATCAGCGTAGCATGAAGCTGTCCAGCTGTGAAAAGAGGGTTTGTGTGGAAATGGTAAACCAAGCGACACATGTTATAATTTTGAAATAGAATGTAATGTTTGATTTTGAAATCTGACCGGGCACCTGCTGCCGAGGGTCCCAGACCGTCGGATCGATAGGCAACCACATCGTACTGAAAGCTGACACAGTTTAGACGACATGTAGTTGGATTAACGTTATTTTCTGATTTTAAACGAAATCAGGGCAGCCATTTGATGTAAAGCCGGCTCTTTCTTGTCCTCAGTACATCGTCATATGCCTCTGGAAGATGCCCTGGTGCTGGTAGCTAAAGAATACAGGAGATATTTCTCTAAACGGGAGCAGCAGGAACATGCTGGAATTGCTCTGCGGGCTGGAGATCTCCTGGACGACTTCTTGGCTCGGGAGCACCTTCCCAGCTACTCTGTCCCTTTGGGCATTCAGCACCTTGTCTTCCTGTTGACTGAGGGAAAGCATTTGCATGGGAATGAGTTAAACCTGCTCATTGACTACCTGAAGACCAGGAAAGGGCAACTGAAAGGTATTTGGCACTGTCTCTCCCCCTCCCCCATTTTAAACCCCAGAAAATCCTTTTCTACAAATTGCTATGTGAAAAAAACTAGGAACTTTTTAATTTAATTGAGAGAATATACCTCTGTAATATAAAGGTGTCTGATATGAACTTGTTCCGCATAGGAATTACACTATGTTAATGTTTAACTTTTACAGGCTAACATGCTTTTTCTCAAGCTAAATTTCCTTTTGCATCAGATTTCTAATATATAAATAGGATGACTTCTCTATATAGGTGGACATGTGGGAAATAATTTCTCTTCTCTGTTGGTTTACTTTTGTGATTCGAAGTTTCAGCTTGTTAACTGAGACATTTGTAGGTTATTATTAAGTGTATGGTAAACACGAAGAAGCAGTTCCTAATCTTGAAGATTGTAAAGTGCATTTCAGTTATGAGCCAAACTCCTTAAAATGGAGACTTTTTAGTTGTTGTTTTTTAAATTTTTTTAATGTTTATTTATTTTTGAGAGAGAGACAGAGTATGAGTGAGGGAGGGGCAGGGAGAGAGAGAGAGACACATAAGCAGGCTCCAGACTCTGAACTGTCGGCACAGAGCCCGACGTGGGGCTCAAACTGACAAACTGTGAAATCATGACCTGAGCCAAAGTCGGACACCCAACCAATTGAGCCAACCAGGTGCCCCCAGTTTACTTGTTTTGAGTTAAGTATGAGGAGAAGATAATAATCACGTGTCCCCTGTGGGAAAACACAGCTGAGGTTCTAGGACCATGTTAAAACTTTAAAGAAATCCTTCATCTTATAAAATTCACAATGTATTTTACTTTTGTACATTTTTTATTGTACTTTTCTCAGGGGTGGGGGGGCTCATAAACTTATAACACAATAGGTTTTTTTTTTTCCCCTGGGTGCCTATGTAATTGATTAATTGATTGACAGAAGCATATTAATGTTCTGTTACTTTCAGGTGTACACATAGTGATTTGATATTTGTATATATTGTCTAATGACCACAGTGAGTCTAGTTAACATCCTGCTTCTCTTTGATCGTAGAAACCTCTCAATCAGGGCAAGCGAAGGTCTTCCTTAAATTCCCGGAGTGTTCTTTGTGTAGCTTGCTGGCCTCTGTAGCAGACTTCTGGTGACCACTTGTTTTCTTCGTTTTTCCAGGCTTTGAGACGCCCAAGTCTTTGGCTGGCAGTGATCATCCCTCATTTCAAGGCAGGAATACCCCAGTGGTGGGCAAGCCGCCTCCACTTCTTCCAACCCCTGGAAAGGGATCCTTCTCAGGCCCTCATCCCCCCTTTCCTGCCAGGCCCCCGTTGTTAGGGGACAGACCAGGAGGGGCCCTCCTTTCACTACCAGGTCAGTGCGTCCCTCTAGGAATAAGAGATAGCAGTAGCTCTGCTGCCTTTCCAGGCATCGCCCTGAGAGAGCAGGACAGCTTAGAGCCATTGCCATGTTTGTTGTCATAGTCTGAGTGTTAGGATTTCAGAGGCCTGGGGGAGACACCTGGGGCTTCAGTGGATGCAATTCCTCTTGAATGAGTTGCCGAAGTTCAAGTTTTAACACAGGGAGCTCTCTTGTCAGGGTTGGTGGCCACATTTAGAATGGCTTACACGCAGTTCTCTTAAGAAGCACTCTGAATTCCATAGTGTTTTCGAGGCTTTTCTGAGCCCTTGGTGCTAAATAGTATCTGACATCTGCCTAAAATGAGGTTGTATTACTGTGGACTTTTTCCATCGTAAGTGACAGGGACCTAACTCAGTTAGCTTCAAACAAGGAGACCTGACTGGCTTCCATAACCGAAAAGCCCCACAGTTGACTAACTTCTGGCCGAACTGGATCCTGCTGCTCAAGCACGTTCATCAGACGTGCATCTCTTCCTCTGGGAGGACACGGGGTGTGGGACTAGCCACTTGGGGTACAGACTTCCAGTCAAGCCCAGTGTCTGGCCCTGGTTCCTGGGGCCCCGAGTGTCTGAGCCTTTCCTGTTTCTTGAAGATAAAGAGTTTTAACTCCTCTGCAGGCACCTGGGATGCAGCTACCTCTAATTAGTCACTTCCTTCTCTGTTCCTCACGTTTGGATGCTTTTGTCTCCTCTCGTGTTCTCCTTGTGTGTTAGCAGTGGCAGCAGGGAAGGAATGGATGAAAGTCTGCCATGTTAAAGACAAAGTTGGCAGAGAAGTCTGTGGAACGGTGGCTTTTCTCTTGGGCCTCGAATAAAACTTGGACCTGGGATGCATTTGGGCATGAGTCAAATATTGCTTTGGTCTTTTATGTGAGCAGGGATTATTTTAGCCCCAGATTTTTCTTACAAGCATAGTATTATTCCACCTTGAGTATTATTGTGGCTCAGAATAGAGGGAATGTGCCCTCTTGCTTTGGTAGCGGTACTCATGTACATCTGTTATTGGCAAAGTCAGTCTCTGCTGAAGATCCACAGCCCCTAGGGACGAATATTTCTGGGCACCCCTCCCTGTCTGACCTGGCAACCTTCAGGATGATTGAGAGTATAGTTTCAGGTGTTCTTCATTCCTGACACAGCCTGGGCTTTCTTGCTGTCCTATGTTTGTTCCTTCTTTCCTTCTGCTACTCTCACCATGCCTCCCTGTGCCTCGGCCAGCCCCTGGTCCACCTCTGGGCATTCTTACCACCTGGCTCCTGTGAGAAGTGAGTGAATTAAGAAGAGAAGGAAGGGCTTAGGAGGAGATCTTTTGCTCTGAATTGCTTCTCATCCTTGCCAAAAGTTTCAAAACAAAATTCTTTCAGACCCTCAGAAATGGTTTGGTGTGAACTGTGGGAAAAAAAGCCCTGTTTGACAGGGTGAGGACTGGGCAAGGCAGACCAACTGCCCAAGAGAGAAGAGACAGGGTGCTAGACCATATGTTAGATCCCTGTGACTGTGTCCGGGCCAGTGTTCTGGGCGGATGGATGTTCGATCCTCAGGAACAGAGTGCTTCAGGTACGTTATAGATCTGCCTTTATGACCTGTGAACCTCACTGCTTCGGATGTTTGAGAAAATATATTCCAAGTGTCAAAACAGAACATTTGAAACTAAACCCACTTGTGAAAAGGTGAGGGTAGAGGACCAGGATGTCAAGACACGCGTGGACTAGACTACGGGTCTGCAAACTTCTTTCTTTATTTTTTTTTAATGTTTTTATTTATTTTTGAGACAGAGAGAGACAGAGCATGAGCAGGGGAGGGGCAGAGAGAGAGGGAGACACAGAATCCGAAGCAGGCTCCAGGCTCTGAGCTGTCAGCACAGAGCCCGATGTGGGACTTGAACTCATGGACTGGGAGATCACGACCTGAGCTGAAGTCGGTCGCTTAACCGACTGAGCCACCCAGGCGCCCCCGGTTTGCAAACATCTTAAAGGGCCAGATAGAAATAGGTTATTTTTAGTGTTATAGGTTATATTTAGTGCAGGCCAAGAAGCAAAAATCAAGGATATTATGTACATACTTATATAACCATTTAAAAATGAGAAAACTATCTCAGCTCACAGTTTGTACCAAAACATACAGCAGGCTGGATTTGGCCCCCAGACACTAGTTTGCTGACCCCTGCACAACCACTGAGGCACAGTCTGGTCCCAGAGAGGACTTGGTAGAGCTCGGAGGAGCTGAGGTTTGTGTGTGTGGCAGGTGCTCCGTCCTCCGGCCCTTTCTAATGATTAAGGAAAAGTCCCTGTGGGAAGAGCAGCTGGAACCAGGTTCACCCTGTATCTTCCTGTTTATATTTTGGTGTCTGTGCTCTGCAGGATTGGTCAACCCCAAAGGTCTGTTTGTCCCTCCCCTGCTTCCAGCAGCCCCCTCCAGGAGACCTGTTCCTTTGCCATGCCCCCATCCCAAGCGTGCGAAGCGCCCACTACTTGGGGAAAAGCCAGGCCTTCTAGCACCACCGCCAGGTGAGTAGGCAGGTGAGCTGTGAGTGGCATTCTGGGGTCATGCTGTCCGGTGGGAACTTTCTGCGACAGAGGAAATGTTCTACAGCCGTGTGGCCACATGTGGCTATTGAAGTGTGGCTGGTAAGACTGAGGAACTGAATTTTTAATTTTGTTTGATTTTAATTAATTTAAATGACTGTAGTCATGTATAATTACATAGTAGTCACATGCGGCTAGTGGCTACTGTAATGGTCAGAATAGTTCTAGGCTATTGGACATGTCAAGAGGCAAAAGAGTGTCACTAAATTCCTGCTAGAAACTAATGCCTGTCTCAGTCTCTACGCTTAAGACTTGCTCTGTGGTTAAGAAAGGAGATTACTTGGGGCGCCTGGGTGGCGCAGTCGGTTAAGCGTCCGACTTCAGCCAGGTCACGATCTCGCGGTCCGTGGGTTCGAGCCCCGCGTCGGGCTCTGGGCTGATGGCTCGGAGCCTGGAGCCTGTTTCCGATTCTGTGTCTCCCTCTCTCTCTGCCCCTCCCCAATTCATGCTCTGTCTGTCCCAAAAATAAATAAAAACGTTTAAAAAAAAAATTTAAAAAAAAAAAAAAAAGAAAGGAGATTACTTGGGGCGCCTGGGTGGCTCAGTCGGTTGAGCGTCCGACTCTGGCTCAGGTCATGGTCTCGTGGTCTGTGAGTTCGAGCCCCGCGTCGGGCTCTGTGCTGACAGCTCAGAGCCTGGAGCCTGTTTCTGGTTCTGGTCTCCGTCTCTCTCTGCCCCTCCCCTGCTCATGTTCCATCTCTCTCTCTCTCTCTCTCTCTCTCTCTCTCTCTCTCTCTCTCTGTCAAAAATAAATAAACATTAAGAAAGGAGATTACTAAGGGTCAGAGAGGTGTTAATGGGACACCAGCACTACTAGAAACTGTCCTTGACTATGACTATTCAGAAGGATTTCAAGAAGCTGGCAAAGGGAGTATCTTCTAATGAGGTTGAGTGTCGTGTAATTGTGCGCCTGAGTATCCCTGACATCGTTCAGAGGTGTGCGCTTTGTTTCTGCTTGGCTCAAGGAGACCCACAGCCTCTCTGCTGCCTGGCAGAAGGACAGGAACCTGACCGGTCATATTTAAGGTACTGACTGATTGATACCCAGCCCAGAGGCTGCACGGGAAGAACGGCTTTTTCTCTGTCTTCCTTCTCAGTGCAGGTCTGGCCAGCTCTTCTCTGATGCTGCCTTCCCTCCTGTATGGCTGGGAGACATGAGGCCAGAGGCCCTCAAGTTGCCCCCAACCCCACTAAGGCCCAAAGGTGGTGGTAAGAGCTGAGATGCACTCTGGCTTAGGTGGAAGGCAGCCAAGGAGGCATTTTGCTGACTTCATTTCTAGTCATTCAGGCTTACCAAGCCTAAGTAAAGGCGCTGCCCAGAGTTCCTCTTAGTTCACTGTTATGTTTGAGTTCTCTCCTGAGATTTGGTGCTGAAGCCCCAGGTCTTAGGAAAACAAGCCTTTGTCCCTCTTTGTTCTTTATACAAGAGACATTTTTCTTTCCCCCCCTTTTTTTTTAAGTTTATTTATTTATTTTGAGAGAGAGACAGCATGAGCAGGGGAGGGGCAGAGAGGAGGAGAGACAGAATCCCAAGAAGGCTCCCTGCTGCCAGTGCAGAGCCCGACACCGGGCTCGAACTCACAGACTGATATCATGACCTGAGCCAAGATCAAGAGTCAGATGCTTAACCAACTGAGCCACCCAGGCGCCCTGCAAGAAACATTTTTCTTGAAACGTACTGCCATTTAAAAAATTTTTTTTCACATTTGTTTTTAAGAGAGAGAGAAAGAGAGGAGAAGCAGGGGAAGGGCAGAGAGAGAGGGAGACACAGAATCTAAAGCAGGCTCCAGGCTCTCAGCTGTCAGCACAGATCCCAGTGCAGGGCTCCAACTCACGAACCATGAGGTTGTGACCTGAGCCGAAGGTGGACTCTCAACCGACTGAGTCACCCAGTGCCCCTGCCATTTTAAAGTTTTAATCCTTGGGTCACCTGGCTGTTTCAGTTGATAGAGCATGGGACTCTTGAACTCAGGGTTGTGAGTTTGAGCCCCATGTTGGGGGTAGAGTATACTTAAAAAAAAATAAGTTTCAGTCCTCTGTGTTTTAGTCAAACGTGGCTCTGCAAGATATACATTGGTGTGGTTGTGGTATAAAGGGTAGATCTTTATAAAATGGTGGCAAGACATGGAATAGACATAGGTCAGTGATTTCCACCCTTCTGGGAACCCAGACAATGTGTCTAATTCTGAAGTTCCTCATCTGACAGACCACATTTAGGAAATTTCGAGAATTTTCCTTACCCCTAAGATGGCCCTCTTTGGCTTCTGAAGGCCGGCTCATCCCCAAATTCCAGGACTAATAGTTAGAGAAAACATTTTTTTAATGTATATATTTTTTAATGCTTATTTATTTGAGAGCGAGCAGGGGAGGGGCAGAGAGAGGTGGGGGGTGGGGGACAGAGAATCCAAAGCAGGCTGCACGCTGACAGCAGAGAACCGGATTCGGGGGCTTGAACTCATGAACCGTGAAATTATGACCTGAGCTGAAGTCAGCTGCTTTAACCGACTGAGCCACCCAGGTGCCCTGGAGAAAAAGTTTTTAAAAAAACAAAAAGGAAAACAGGAAGCATGCCATTGCAAGGTATAACCGTAATAGTTACCATGTATTGAATTCCTGTTGTGTCCCAGGCGTTGAGGTAATTTCATTTAGTCTTCAAGTAACCTTGTGGGCTAATAGTGAGATTATCTGTTTTCTACATGAGTCACCCAAGGCTCAGAGGGTGATTAGCCTGGATGAGGTCACATAGTGGTACGTGATGGAGTGGCGACTGCACACCAGCCGTGAAGCTCCACACTCTGTGTTTTCACTCACCACACGATCCAAAAAGTCGTAGACTTTTGCTTGGATTTCAACCACATCCTTCTAGTCACAGTGTAAGGGCTGCAGAGATTTTGAGGAAAGAGTGGCTGTGGTCAATGTGGGGCAGCCTTGGCGGAAGTCAGGTATTAGGGTACCTGAAAGGGAGAGGCACCCAGTTCTCCTGCTGATCGAGAGGGACCTTTGGGTGAAGTGTTTATGACAGCACAGGTGGGGATGGGACTAGGTGTCCTCTAGCCCTTTGTAAGATGAGGGCTAGCACCAGGTGCCAGGATTAAATGAGATAATATGAATGAACAGCTTTTTTTTTTTTTTTTAATGTTTATTTATTTTTTAAGGTGGGGGAAGGGCAGAGAGAGGGAGACAGAATAGGAAGTAGGCTGCAAGCTCTGAGCTGTCAGCACAGAGCCTGACACGGGGCTTAAACTCACGAATTGGGAGGTCATAACCTGAGCAGAAGTTGGATGCTTAACTGACTGAGCCACCCAGGCGCCCCTAATGAACAGCTTTTAAGACGCCCCAAGAATTACACATATGTCTGTCTGCTGGGGCTGCAGCTAGGTCAGACTCCTCCTGCAGAGGTGGGTGTGGCTGGAAGGCGTCAGTCACCTGGGGGCTCTGCAGACCAGGAAGAGGGACACATACTGATGCTGTCATGTCCCTCCTCTTTATAGATCTCCAGTCAGTGCTGCTCAGGCAGGCAGCTCAATCCACGTCTTTGCTGAACTAAGGAAAGCTCCCTGGGGCTAGGAAAACAAGGTGGCTGCGGCCCAGATGGCAGCTTCGCCCTCCTTGGAGGACCGGGTCCCTGTCTGATCCTGGTGTCCAGGCAGTGGGTGCGAACGTGTTTCCCTTCTGTCTAGTACACGGTCCCTGGCAACGTGTTTCATGTTTGGAGGTTCTTTGTTCCAAACTGGAGGTTTGTGGAAGATCATTGTTACAGATACTGGATCTCAAAGTTGTTTGATTATATACATATTAAAATATAATGAAAACTTCTAGCTTTTACATACTGGTTGCCACTTTTTAAGGACTTGTTATTTTGGAATAATTTTAGATTTACAGAAAATTCCCGAAGATAGTACAGTGAGTTCCCTTTATCCAGTTTCCCCTAATGTTAGCATCTTATATAACCATGGTACCTTTACTGGGAAATTTGCATTAGTACAATAATGTTAACTGTATTATAGACTTTTGTTTTAGCAGCTTTTCAGCTAATGTCATTTTTCTGTTTCAGGAACTATTTTGGGTACCACATTGCATTTATACTCCTTAACTTTATTATGTTCCAGTTTTTTTTTTTATGAAACATTTAAATGTATAGAAAATTTGAATGACGAGTACAATGAACACCCATATACTCTGTATCAAGAATTGTTAACATTCTGCCATTTCTTAAGTTGTGCATATGTCTGTGTAAATAAATTTTTTTTCTCAACCGTGAAAGTAAGTTGCAGAGTTCATGACACCCTACCTTTAAATACTTAAGCCTGTAGCATGCATCTCTAAAACTGGGAATGTTCTCCTATATAATTATGATAAAGTTTCACACCTTAAAAATTAATAATAATTCTATAATATCTAATATCTGGTTTCCTGATTTGAATTTTCTCATTTGTCCCCCAGAAGCTTTTATGACTTTTTTTTTTTTTAAGATTTTATTTTACCCAATGTGGGGCTGAAACCTATAACCCTGAGATTAAGAGATGTACACTCCATTGACTGAGCCAGCCAGGCACCCCTTTCGTGGCCTTTTTTAAAAGCCAGGATTTAATTGGTTTGTATATTGCATTTTTTTAAATAATCTGCCCCCAATTTTATTTTATTTTTTTTTGAAGTTTACTTTTTGAGAGAGAGATAGAGAGCGCAAGTGGGGCGGGTCAGAGAGAAAGGGGGACAGAGGATCCAAAGCAGGCTCCACACTGACAGAGAGCCTGATGCAGGGCTTGAACTCACAAACTGTGAGATCATGACCTGAGCTGAAGTCAGACACCTAAATGACTGAGCCACCCAGGCACCCCTCTCTCCGCCTTTTTAAAAATTAAGCAAGCTTTATGCCCAATGTGCGGCTTGAACTCATGATTCCAAGAGTCTCCTGCTTTATCGACTGACCCATCCAGGCGCCGCATTTCGTTTTTATTTTATTTTAGTTTTTATTTTTGAGAGAGACTACGTGAGCTGTGGGGGGTGGGGAGGGGGAAGCAGGGCACAGAGAGAGGGAGAGAGAGAATCTGAAGCAGGCTCCATCCTCAGTGCACAGCCTGATACCAGGACTTGATCCCTGAGATCATGACCTGAGCCAAATTCAAGAATCATGGGATGCTTAACTGAGCCACCCAGGCGCCTCCTGCATTTGGTTTTTATGTGTGCTTAGTTTATTTTAATCTAGAATACACCCCCCCACCCCCGCCTCCAGTGATACTGACTTTGAATCTAAGCCACTTACCTTTTTCTGCATTTGTCTGATTGTTTCTTCAGGGCATCATGTAACTGTTCTTCTATTCCTTATATTTTCTGTATCCTAGAAGTTTGGTCTAGAGGCTTGATTAGATTCAAGTCCTATATTTTGGCAAGGATATTTCACAGATGGTGCTAATTCCTATTGCATTGCATCAGAAGGCACGTAACAGTTGTCCTGCTGGGAATGCTGCTGTGCTTGGTCCCTTAAGGTGAGGTGGTTACTGCCTTGGAGCAGGTAGGTTTCTCCCTTGAGGCTTGATACTTTGGCATCGAGCAGATACCTGTTCCCCAACAACTTTGACCTAATTGTTTTAGTGTCCACTGATGATTCTTGCCTGATTCAATTATTATATTGGGCCCTCCCCCCCCTTTTTTTTAAGTTTATTTTGAGAGAGAGGGGGGGGAGAGGGAGACAGAGGATCCGAGGTGGGCTCCATGCTGACAGCAGAGACCCCGACATGGGGCTTGAACTCACGAACCACGAGATCATGACCTGAGCCGAAGTCAGATGCTTAACCAACTGAGCCACCCAGGAACTCCGTCCCTTCTTTTTAATTGAAGTATAACATCTTAAGTGTTCAGTTTACTGAATTTTAAAAAATTGTACAAACCAAAGTTCCAGCGCCCAAAAGAAGGTATGGACATTTCTGTCACTTCAGAATATTCCAGGCATTCCCCTTCCTCCCGCCAGCCCTTTCTGACTTCTATCACCTTAGTTTTGTCTGTTTTTATAGGTTATGTAAATGGAATTGTATATATTTATTGTGGTGATCATTTCACAATATATACAAATACTCAATTGTGTTGTACACCTGAAACAAATAATAATGTATGTGCTTTATACCTCAACAACAAAAAAGATTAAAGATAATTTTTATAGATATGCAAATAAACTCTTTTCAGTGGAGGTTTTATTGACTTCCCTTCTCCAGTATAGAAGAATTCAGTTTTGTTTTGATTTGTACATTCATTTCAATACTTCTGATTTAAAAATGTGACTTTGGGGGCGCCTAGCTGGCTCAGTTGGTGGAGTGTATGCCTCTTGATCTTGTGTTTGTGAGTTCAAGCCCCATGTTGGGTGGAGAGATTACTTAAAAAATAAAATAAAAATAAAAGTGTGACTTTGCTTGCATTGTTCTTTAAACTGGTTGTGACACTTTACTGGTTGCCTCTTTAATAGTGATTTAAATAAAATTTTTAATGCATGTTTACTTTTAAAAAGTGGAATCCACTGCTTCGGATTCTGTGTCTCCCTCTCTCTGTTCCTCCCCCACTCACACTCTGTCTCTCTCTCAAAAATAAATAAACATTAAAAAATTTTTTAAAAAACGGGGGGAGAGCACCTGGGTGGCTCAGTCGGAAGCGTCCAACTTCGGCTCAGGTCATGATCTCATGGTTCGTGGGTTTGAGCCCCACATCGGGCTCTGTACTGACGGCTCAGAGCCTGGAGCCTGCTTTGGATCTGTGTCTCCCTCTCTCTCTGCTCCTCCCCCACTCACACTCTGTCTCTGTCTCAAAAATAAATAAACATTAAAAAAAATGTTTTTAAGTGGAATCCTGCAGTATATATTTTATGGAGACTATCTTATTTTGCTTCATAGAATGCTGTAGAAGTTCACCCTTATTGTTGCCTGAGTGCATAGATTGTTCCTTTTTGTTGCTATAGGGAAGGTCATCGTATGGATATACCACAGGCTATCCGTTCCCCTGATGATAGACTTTGGGGTTTTTTCCAGGTTTTGGCTATTATAAGATTGCTTATTCAGGTCCTTTTGTAGACATACATTTTCATTTCTCTTGGGTAAATACCTAGGGACAGAATTGTTGAATTTAATAAGAATTGCCAAAGTGGCACCACCATTTGATAAAGCTGGCAGCAGTGTCTGAGAGCTCTGGTGTCTCCACACCCTGCCTTGCTTTTGGTCCCGTCAGTCTTTCCACGAGCATGAAATGTTTGTCATTTTTGTTTTAGTTTGTGTTTCCTTGATGACTAAGGACGTGGAGCACCTTTTTCTTTTTCACTGTTTATGTTTCGGGAACAGGCTAGTGAAGACTTAGAAAGGCTTTTTTTCTCTGTGTTTCTGAGCACCACCTGTAGTAACAAAGTGCCATAAACAGGGTGGCTTAAAACAACAGAAATTGTCCCACAGTTCTGGAGGCTAGAAGTGTGACATCATCAAAGTGTCAGCCAGGCCTTGCTTCCTACTGAAACCTGTCCGGGGGAACCCTTTCCTGATTCTTCTAGCTCTTGGCGTTTGCCAGGGATCTTTGGTGTTCTTCGGCTTGTAGAAGCACCGCTCCCGTCTCTGCCTCTGTTGTCACATGGCCATCATTCCTCGTGTGTCTCTATGTTGGCTGTACCCTATGCATGTTTTTTTTTTTTTCCCTTCCACAGCTTTAAAAAGAAACCTTTTCCCCTTTACCTCAAGGCATCTCCTTAGATGACACGTGGGAACAGACCTGTAGGTCTTTTCCTGCATACTGGGAAGGCTTACATCTGGCTGGGAGTTCTCTGGCTTGCTCTATTGACATTTAGTGTCCTGCCCTGCCAAGTGGGTGACATGGGGCAAGGTGGAGGCCCTGGTTGGTGGCCATATACCAAGTTGTAGAGGGATAGGAGGTTAAGAAACTCATCCCTATGGAGCCATCAAGTCTTGTCCTGGGAGTCTGCCCTCAAATGAAGCTAGTGTTAGTCACCAAGCTCTCTGCTCTCTGCTGGCCTTCAAGAGACTTCCTGAGGGGCGTCTGAGCCCTCCTTTGCACATAAATATACATAAGAGACAAATATACATCTGTCTTTCTGGAGACAGAGTTGTGGGATGAATCACTAGCATCTACAGGGGAAAGACTTTTTATTTTCTTATAGGGATATAAATAATTTAGTAGAAAAAGATTAGAACAGTAACTTGTGTTAAGGTTTTGAAGATAGTTTGTATATTTCTTAAAAACGGATTTTTCTGATGTTGGTTTATTCTTTTTTAAAAATTAGTGTTTTACAAAATAGATGATACATATACACAATACAAAATTCAAAAAATCAAAAAGTAAACAGTAAAAAGTAGTTGTCCCATTTCTGTTTCTTAGTAATGGTTTCTCACAGATATTTGTATAGATGTTTATCCATACGCAAATGTATATAGACTTATGCTCAGACAGTCACATCCTGTGAACACTGTTCTGCCTCTTTAGGTAGGCTTTTCATTGTATCTTGAAAATGATTTTAAAGTCAAACATATTACTGCCTCCTTTTTAATGATTACACATCATTCTGGAGTATAGATTTGCCTTAATTCATCAGATCTTACTGACAGTTTAGGTCATTTCTAATCTTTTTCTGCTTTGAGCAACAAGTTTTAAAGCTGGTTTCAAATATTCCTAATTATTACTCAATAAAAAATGACAAAAGTGATTTCTACTATTAGGAGTGTAAAGAAAATTCATGTTGTGAATTTTACAAATAAAAGTATATCACTTTGGCCAAACGTATGCTTATCTTCAGGCCATAAATTAGTAGGCTAGGATAATATTTGGAAAGGAGGTCCAATGAGGTATACTTTCTGGCATTACAGTAGGAAATTTGGGGTATAATGATCAACACTGATTTATCCCATATGGATTTTGGATAAAAATGTTTACTAGACTGAAACTTCTAATACTATTTTTTCTATAGTTTGCTAAATATATTTTTATTTTCCACTTAAGTCTGTGATTTTTGTTTTATTTATTTTTTTTTTTCAACGTTTATTTATTTTTGGGACAGAGAGAGACAGAGCATGAACGGGGGAGGGGCAGAGAGAGAGGGAGACACAGAATCGGAAACAGGCTCCAGGCTCTGAGCCATCAGCCCAGAGCCTGACGCGGGGCTCGAACTCCCGGACCGCGAGATCGTGACCCGGCTGAAGTCGGACGCTTAACCAACTGCGCCACCCAGGCGCCCCTGTGATTTTTTTAAATGCCTTGGGAGCAAAGCAGGTCTGTCTGAGCTGTTGTATGAGTGAAGACAAGAACCAGGCTGAAGCCTTTGTCCAGATTTTTTTTAATGTTTATTTTTGAGAGAGAGAGAGAGAAAGAATATGAGCGGGGGAAGGGCAGAGAGAGAGGGAGACGCAGAATCCGAAGCAGGCTCCAGGCTCCAAGCTGTCAGCACAAAGCCCAACACGGGGCTCAAACTCATAAGCCATGAGATTGTGACCTGAGCCAAAGTCATACACCCAACTGACTGGGCCACCAGGCACCCCCTTTGTCCAGATTTTTAAGGGCCTGTTGATACGTGGTTATATTAGTTTCCTATTGTTATATAACAAATTACCACCAACTTAGTAGCTTGAAACTACTCATATTTATTGTCTTGCAGTGTCCATAGGGCAGGAGTCTGGGTACAGGTTAGCTGGGTCCTCAGTGCCACCAGCCTGAAAAGCAGTGGATGGGCAGAGGTGGGTCTCTTCTGAGGCTCAGGGTCCACTTCCAAGCTCACAGGTTGTTGGCAGAATTAATCACCCTGTGGCTGTATGACAGGGCCCTATCTTCTTACTGGCTGTCAGCTAGAGACGCCCACCTGGAGACCTTTCTCAGGTATTTGCCATGTGGCTGCTTCCTCAGATAACATGGCATTTTGCCTTCTTCTAGGCCACCAGGAGAGCCTCTGAGGCTTCACCTTTTTTTATTTAAGGAGATGCAAGGGAGCAGTGGGCAGGGCAGCAAAAGAGACTCTTCCAGGAGACAATGGTGGGGAGGCGGGTGCTGTACTTAAGGGGGGAAGGTGAAGAAGTATGGGAACATATGGAATTTTCCTTTTTTGGTACCTGTGTCTGGTTGTAAGTAGCCCATTGATCAGCTAGGGCTTGTGGATATTTCGAGGTGGGTCATCTAATGGGCCTATTTGCGTTCAGCCTGGTGGTCAGTGTGGGCCCTTTTACTTAACTCAGGCTTCCATTGCTCAAGTCTGTTGCCTAAAATTGGCCTCCATTCCCCCCTGACAATGGACGATGACAAATCTTTGCGTTTGGGTGGAGGTCTTGTGTTCAGTAGCTGCTTCATACTAGATTGGTGGGGGTGGGGACGCGGTCCCTACCTAAACTTGTCACCCATCAGGGGTTCTGTGCAGTTACAGACCAGAGCATGGTATTAGATTAACGTGCTGATAGACAATTTGAGTGGAACTCCTTGGTGGCCAGGTGCATGGCATTGGGGGGGGGGGGAGGGGACCCTCCCATGGTATGGGCTGGACTCCTTGCTGAACCATCATTTGTATATGGAGTTGTTGGATTCACTCAGATGCCTGAGAATGTATTCTGCCTATAGATCAAGGTGGTGGCTGGACCGTGGGAACAAAGGAGAGGAGAGAAGCTGAAAGAGGCAAGGTGGCTGGGAGTCTGGCAGCATCAGGAAAGGTTCCCAACCAAGTGTGCAGATTGGCCTTGGATGAGCTGCAGATGGAGTAGGAGAGGAGAGGAAAGGGGTCCATCGCCCTCACACCGCGCCTGGAAACCACCCTGGCGGTTCATGGTCTGAGGAGTACTAAGTTTAGGCCGCCGGAGGGCCGTAAAGAGAAAGGAGAGGGAAAGATCCCTCCAGAGGGCAAGAGGGGAAGTCCCTCATTCTTTCAGGCAAGGGTGGTCTGGTGGGTTCCCCCTGAGGCTTCGGATCCTCACCAAGGAGTAACCTCCGCCCCTGGAGGTTGTCAGCTCCCCAAGGCCGTACTAGAGTCATCTCAGGGAGAGCCCTGAGAAATCCCCAGAGAACCCGGGGAGAGCCCCAGGGTCAGCAAACGCTCCCCGTGCAGGGTACACCAAATGTGGGGTGATCGGATTGGGCGGGGGCCCACAGCACAGGGCGATTAAAGAATTCACCCGAGGGAGAATAGAGAAGATAGTAGTTTATTGAATACACCGCAAGGGAGGGGAAGGCAGGACAGCAAAGGAGACACTGACGGTTTGTTTTTAAAGGAGAAAAGCAAGTAAGTTTAATAACATGAATACCGCATGTATACCTGGGGTCTACTGACAAAAACTGAGTGACTCCGAGGCTTCACCTTTTAAAGTGCTCAACTGATTAGGTCAGGCCCACCCACCTAGGATAGACTCCCATTTGGTGGACTCAAAACGTTCTCCCATAATATTAATTGGTTTCACCTACACCCAAAGAGAGGGGATTATGCAAGGCATGTACACCAGGGGGCAGGAATCTTGGGGTTCATCTTAGGTTTCTGGCTCCCTCGGTGCCTGCTTTGGAGTTCTAAGTGCTGCAGCCATAGGGGGGCAAGCTAGAATTGTTACACCTTTTCTCTTTATGAAGACTTAGTAATTGGACAATTATTAATATTTTTTTCTTTTTTCTTTTAATTTTTTTAACATTTATTTATTTTTGAGACAGAGAGAGAGCATGAACAGGGGAGGGTCAGAGAAAGAGGGAGACACAGAATCCGAAACAGGCTCCAGACTCTGAGCTGTCAGCACAGAGCCCAACGCGGGGCTCGAACTCACGGACCGTGAGATCATGACCTGAGCCGAAGTCGGACGCTTAACCGACTGAGCCACCCAGGCGCCCCTATTAATATTTTTTAATAAATTTTTTAAATGTTTCTTCATCTTATTTAAAAAGAAATTTTTTTTTAATGTTTACTTATTCTTGAGAGAGAGAGAGAGAGAGAGAGAGACACAGAATCTGAAGCAGGCTCCAGGCTCTGAGCTGTCAGCACAGAGCCCGATGCGGGGCTCGAACTCATGAACCGTGAGATCATGACCTGAGCCAAAGTTGGACGCTCAACTAACAAGCCACCCAGGCGCCCCTGGACAATTATTACTCTTTACCTTTTACGAAAGACAGTCCCTAAAGCGCAATGGACAGGTGAGTAGTTCCGCTCATCCCTACCTTAATTGCATCCTAGTCAAAACCATTGGCTTTTCAGAAGGGATCTCTTGTCAGAGTCTTCTCTGTTTCTTTCCTTCAACCCTAAAACATCATGTTGTTTCATTACAGGCCAACTCCCTGGGCTGCTAATCGTTCTCAATACTGTTGTCCAATAGCAGGAGTCTTCTTACCAGTATGTAAGACAGGAAGAATCATTGTGTTGGAGAAGTGTTTCCTTCCACCACCATCCTCGTGTGCCCTCTGCAATTCCTTTTTTTTTTTAATGTTCGTTTGTTTGTTTATTTATTTATTTATTTATTTATTTAGAGAGAATAGGGGAGCGGCAGAGGGAGAAGGAGAGAGAGATTCCCAAGCAGGCACCATGCCCAGCGCAGAACCTGACACGGGGCTCAATCCCATGAACCGTGAGGCCACGACCCAAGAGGAAGCCACGAGTCGGCTGCTGAATGACTGAGCCACCCAGGTGCCCCACCGTCTGGAATGCTCTCATCTCTTAACTCCACTGCTTTCATAGGTGTTAGGGAATCTCGTTTTGGGGACTGGTGTGGGGAAAGCCCTTTCTATTAGTCTGTACGAACCACCTCTGAACTTGTGCTTGGGGCTCAGATCTGACCAGAGTTGCCAAAGGGAAACTGGAGCATGGTTATGATGCCCTAAAGGAAGGATGCTGGGCAGTGAAGTTCAGTTTCAGGTGAGAAAGTGCAACTGGAAAAAGCCTCCTGTTTTAGTAGACTGAAAGTTGAAGGTGGTTTCATAAGGGTAATATTTATTATTCAGCGTCCAGCCAGAGGGAAGTAATCAACCTTTTTTTTTAATGTTTGTTTATTTATGTTTGAGAGAGCACAAGTGAAGGAGGGGCAGAGAGAGAGGGAGACACACACAGAATCTGAAGCAGGCTCCAGGCTCTGAGCTGTCAGCACGCAGCCTGATGCGAGGCTCGAACTCACCAGCTATGAGATCATGACCTGAGCTGAAGTCGGATGCTTAACCGATCAAATCACCCAGGCGCCCCAGTCATCAACCTTTAAAAGCAGTTGAGTTTGCTTTTCTGAATTGAGAAAAAGTGCACATGCCAGAACCACCTTTGAGTCCCATGGCGCTGAGCTTCATCCTGATTTCTGCTTTTAGAGGAGGTGCAGCTTGTCTGGGATTAGAAGCCTGTCCCTGGGGAGGGCGGTGACAAACAGGTGCACTGTGATTTCTTTGGGTCTGTCTGGGTGTCTGGTGGAATGCACTGTGCTGCTCTGGGAGCTCCCGGGAGGACAGGAAAAGAGACTGGCCTCTGCAAGCCGGACCTGCTCCTTAGGTTTCCAGCACATTCCATGGATGGTGTTTTCCTGTCTCCACAGATGCCATTTTCTTGCCCCAGTTCTCCAAGCTTTAAAGTCTTTAGTTCTGGGGGCACCTGGGTGGCTCGGTCAATTAGATGCCCGACTTTGGCTCAGATCATGATCTCACCGTTTGTGAGTTTGAGCCCGGCATTGGGCTCTGTGCTCTCAGCTCTCTGTCTCTCCTCTCTCTCTCTCAAAAATAAATAAACGTTTAAAAAAATCAAGTTCTCATTCCCCTTGAAGTCTTTCCTATGGAGAGTGGGCTCGTCGTCTGAAGGACAATCTGCCCTTAGTAGAATCCTACCTTTTTCTGATGGGCTTTTTACTTTTTGGTGTTGTTTTTATATGTATGTGTTTGTATATATATTTACACTGAGGTGTGACTGACATACAAAACAGTTGTGTATATTTATGTGCATATCTCAGTGGGTCTAAAGGTAAGTATATAAGTATATGCTCATGAAATTGTCACCATGTACAATGCCCTACACCTCTAGAAGTTTCCCCCTTCCCTCTTTTTTTTGTCTTTTGGGTATAGAAGTTTAACATAAGATCTACCCTCTTAACAAATTTGTAAGTATACAACACAGTGTTCTTCACTACACGGTCTGTGCTGTGCAGTAAGTCTCTGGGACTTTCTCTTCTTGACTAAGTGAAACTTTGTACCCTTGGACCAACATCTCTCTGATCCTTGCCCCCCACCCCCGGCCCATGGTTGCCACCATTCTACTTTCTGCTTCTAGGAGTTTCGCGATTTTAGATTTGTCATACAAGTGGGATCTTGTAGTCTTTGCTCTTCCGTGTCTGGCTTGTTTCACTTTGCACAGTGTCTTCCAAGTTCATCCCTATTGTAGCAAATGGCAGGATTTCCTTTTTTAAGGAAAAAAATATATATGTACATGCCACATTTTATTTGCCCATTGGTCCATGGATGGACATTTAAGTGTTTTTTTTTTTTCAATATATGAAATTTATTGTCAAATTGGCTTCCATACAACACCCAGTGCTCATCCCAACAGGTGCCCTCCTCAGTACCCATCCCCCACCCTCCCCTCCCTCCCACCCCCCATCAACCCTCAGTTTGTTCTCAGTTTTTAACAGTCTCTTATGCTTTGGCTCTCTCCCACTCTAACCTTTTTTTTTTTTTTTCCCTTCCCCTCCCCCTATGGGTTTCTGTTAAGTTTCTCAGGATCCACATAAGAGTGAAAACATATGGTATCTGTCTTTCTCTGTATGGCTTATTTCACTTAGCATCACTAAGTGTTTTGTTTTTTAATGATTTTCAGCTCTTTTCTTTGGTGAGGCTCCTGTCTCAGATCTCCAACTAGGGTCCATGTTCCAGGAGTCGGGGGGACACATTCTCCTTCAGAGTCTCCACGTGTGGAGCTCCTGGCCTTGAACATAGAAGGTGTGTAGGAAATGTAGTTTCTCCTCCCCATTCTCGTTGCCTGTGGGGCTGCAGGCGCCCCCACAGCGGTGCCCTCAGTCCAGGTCCTCCTGCCTGCCGTCAGGTGCAGTTTTCTGTAACACTGAGTCCGTGTTAGGGAAGTGGCATAAATCTAATCCAGGCCCCCTTGTGCTTTCCCCCACCCCGAATATATACTTAAAACCTCTCATTGCCTACAGGAGTATTTTTCAAATTAGGGACACAGACCCCCTGGGGGTCTTTAAAATTGTACCAAGATGACTGTGAGTTCCATGAGGATATTTTGATTTTGTGTTTCAGTTTTAATGATACTCTTCAAGACATTTTTAATATAAGCTTACACTAGATTATCTGGATCACTACTTTATAACTGATCCTGTTGTGCGATTTAAGTGCCTGCATTTCTGTTTGGCTTGCTTTGGTGCCAAGAGAACATCCAAAGTGATAGGGGTTTAACTGTTCATGTGGTGTTTTTGAGAGAGGGAGAGAGTGTGTGTGTGTAGCTGTATGAACTTCGAGAAGCACTGGGTAATGAGCTAAAGCCATTCTCCTACATCCAGCTCACAGGGACCTCTGTGTGCAGGCTCATGTTCCCCTCCACAGTCTCTGCCCATGTGAATCCTGTGCCATGGCTCCCTCCCTAGCCTCCCACCCGGAGTCTTTAATGTACCTGCTGAATTCCTTTCCACCTTCTGACTCAACCCGGTGTTCCATCCTCAGACATCCCAGAGGTGACCTCTCCTCCCTAGTTTCTGTTCTAGGAATGCCCTTGGTGATGGCATTTATCTCCTTGCTGCCATCAAGGGCCCACCTGGCTGTCTCCACAGCAGAATTATGAGCCCCCAGGAGACAGGACCGAGCTCTCTGCCTCCCTGTGCCTAGAACCCAACAGGCGCTTAATACATACTGTCACCTGGTTTTGTCTAGGCCCAAGAGCTGTGGTCACACCAAATCTCCTTTTAGCTCTCTTCCCGGGTTAGCCTTGGATCATGTGTCCTAAGCTGCTGGGACGTTTGCTGTTGTCTAGCATCCTGCCATGCATTTAGTGGAAGCTCAATTAACATTCCGTGATTTCTCTGCTCAAGATGGATTGAGGGTAATTTTCTTCCCCTTTGAGCAAATGTTTTGCAGAAGAAAAAAATGAAAATAGGATCTGTCAATTAAGATTCCAAAGAAGGATTGCTCGCATATTATTTTGCAGTTTGCCTTAAACTCTGCCTCACTTGGCTATACATCAGAGTGTTTGTTGAAACACACTGCATGAGCTGCTTATGGACTATTCTGGACACACTGACGTTTTCCCTGAATTATTTTCCCAGTACGGACTACTCTCTTGCTCACTTGGCATCTTACTCTTTTTGATGGTGACGACTCTGGTTAGGCTTATTCGACAGTATTTTTCACAGCCAACCACCAAATCTGCTGACGTTTGTTCTGCCAGCCAAGCTCTTCGACTTGCCAGGGGAACCACCCCTGTGGCCCTTCGTGGTCCACTCACTGTATGATGCTCGTGTTCCCTGGGGCTGCTGGGCAAATGAATTGGCTTGAACTTGAACCCTTCTTCTCTCTGGCGCTTGTTTGTGTATGATAAACTTTCTGAAGATGTTTGAAAAGTAAATGTTTGAATTGCGCATCCTTATTTGATCGACCTTTTGCACTCCCCAGCACTGTCGGACCAGCGAGGGCTGCTGGCTGGCTTGCCGCAGGGAGAGACGTGGAAGGTACTTACTTGAAAAGGCACCACAGCATCTTCTGTATCTTGACTGTTTCCTGTTACTCTGGCAGAAGCTGGCTGTTTAGGTAGAAATTAATTTCATTTATTGGTATTTTTTTCACTGGTGGAACCCTGCACCATCTCTCCTGAGAATTACAGTGAAGGCACTGTAACCCCCTCTGGGGATTCTGTTGTCTCAGATCTGATACTTGAGCAGGGTAATAGTGACAACCATTTTATAAAAATAACATTTTTTACTATTACAGGGGTGATATACACTCTAGGCTGAAAAGTTGGAAGATTCAGAAATACCACAAATAAAAAAGGCACAGTTTCAACACCCTGAGGTGGCTCCCACGCTTTTCCTCTGTACGTTTATGGCTGTATTTTACAAATGTAGCTTTCTGTTTCTTCTGCTCCTCAACAGAGCATAAACCTCTCACTATGTCAATATTTATTCTTTTACCATATGTAGATAGCACATTTTACTTAACCAGTCCCTTGTTGGACATTTGGTTGGATTCTAATTTTCTATTATTATAGTCATCTTGTGATAAGCATCTTTAGTCCTGTGTCTTAGCTGGCATTTCTTTTATCATGTCCTGAGGATATATTCTGAGAAACAGAACTCTAAAAAATACACATGTTTTAATGCCATAATAAGAAAAGATTGACTTATCAAATGTCATTCATATAGAAAATGAAAGATTAATCTACAGTCGCACAAGCAATGTTAATAGCTGGGCAACTCTCCGTAAAATTGCTTTCTGCTTTGCTGTGGATGGGGTGTTGCATGGAGTGGGAAGTTAAGAACACAAACTTCGGGGCCACACGGCTGGGGTTCTGATCTGTGTCCCAGTGCTTCCCAGTTATGTGACCTCGGCAAGTCACTATAGCTCTTTCTTTAGATTTGTCATTAAGAGTTCCTTATCTACAAAATAGGGACAATAGAAGTACCCATCTCAAAGTCATAATAAAAAATGAATTAGGGGCACCTGGGTGGCTCAGTCGGTTAAGTGTCTGACTTCAGCTCACAGCCCCTGAGTTCGAGCCCCGCGTCGGGCTCTGTACCGACAGCTCAGAGTCTGGAGCCTGCTTCGGATTCTGTGTCTCCCTCTCTCTCTCTCTCTGCCCCTCCCTTGACTCACTCTCTGTCTCTCTCTCCCTCTCAAAAATAAATATTAAAAAAAATTTTTTTTAAATGAATTACTATATTTAAAGTGCTTAGAATAGCCCTGGCACATAGCAAGTGCCATGTAAATATTTGCTATTATTTTATTATCTAGTTTTTTACTTAACAAGTCACTCTGTGTATCAGTGAATAAAAATCTTATTTTTCTTTTTGGTGACTATAAGAGTATTCCATTGTAAGAATGTACCTGTATGTTTAACCAGTCTTGTGTTCTTGCTAGTTATCTCCTTTTTTTTTTTTTTTTAGAGAGAGATTTCATTTTATTTTTTAAGTTTTTTTAATGTTTATTTATTTTTGAGAGAGAGAGTGACAGAGCAGGAGCGGGGGAGGAGCAGAGAGAGAGGGAGACACAGAATCCAAAGCAGGCTCCAGGCTCCAAGCTGTCGGCACAGAGCCCGATGCAGGGCTCAAACCCCCGAACTGTGAGATCATGACCTGAGCCGAAGTGGGATGCTTAACCGACTGAGCCTCCCAGGCACCCCGAGAGATTTTATTTTTTAAGTAATGTCTATACCCAACACGGGGCTCCAACCCACAACCCCCAGATAAAGAGTTGCATGCTCCACCAACTTGGCCAAGCTCCCCACCAATTATCTCCTTGTGATAAATTCATAGAGCCGGAGTTAATGGGGGCTCTTTGTTTTTTTTTTTTAACATTTTTAATTTATTTTTGAGAGACAGACAGAGCGTGAGTGGGGGAGGGGCAGAGAGAGAAATGAAGACAGAATCCAAAGCAGGCTCCAGGCTCTGTGCGGTCAGCACAGCCTAATGTGGGGCTTGAACCCACGAACCATGAGATCATGCCCTGAGCCAGAGTCAGAGGTTTAACTGACTGAGCCACCCAGGTGCCCCTGTGGGGCCTCATTTTTAAAGGCTTTTAGATATATGTATATATATTTCCAAATTGTATCTTCGGAAAGAGGAGCCAGCATGCCCAGCAGTGAAGGCTGTGTTTACTGGGACTGGGTCTAAAAGAATGTCATGCTTTGCTGTGCCGCTCCATCTTGTCACCTGGACATAAACACAATTGGGAGAACAATGGAGACCATGGACTTTATTGTTACACTTGAACGTGAGACCGCACAGCTGTCATGAAAAGCTGCCTCCATTAGAGGCCAAAATGCATTGTCAATCGCCAGGAATTCCAAAACAGCCTTGTCCCTGTCACCACCTTGGCCTCTCTTAAGGTCAAATTCAAAGGGGTTGCTCTGTTTATTGCTTTTGCTTGTTTCTGTCCTAATTTTCCCTGTTTTATATTTTATTTTTATTAAAAAAATTTTTTTAAGTTTATTTATTTTTGAGAGAGAGCATGCATGAGCAGGGGCAGAGAGAGAGAAGGAGAGAGAGGGAATCCCAAGCAGGATCCACACTGCCAGCATGGAGCTCGATGCAGGGCTTGAACTCATGAACTGTGAGATCACAAACTGAGCTGAAACCAAGAGTTAGACACTTAACTGACTGAGCCACCCAGGCCCACCCTGCTATGTTTAAACAGGAAATATAATTCACGGAAAAATTCTGCACCTGGTAAAAAATGGTTCAGAATGAAAAATACATCTCCCTCCTCCCCCAGACCCTAGTCTTCCTCCCGGAGTCACCCAGTATTACCAGTTTTTGTGTGTATGTGTTCTTCTAGAAATAGTCTATGGCTGTGCAAACATATAGCTGTGTCTTTACTGCTTTTCTAGGAATCAGTGTGTCCTATAGCACTGTTCTGTGCTTTGCTTTTTTCACATAACAGCACAAAAGGTTTTCATTTTTTCCACCTTCTGATGGATATTTGGCATTTATACATCAGTGGTGAAAGAGCAGGTGACTGTATGATTGAGCTATATGATTCTCCTAACGTTTAGGGGGCAGTTATTTTCCAGCCAGCTGCCAATCCTAACAAAGTTCTACAAATGTTAAATGAAACCATTACCTCTGTCTCGTACCCATCACTGAATGCAGACCCAACCCGGAAGAGAATGTGGTGGACGTGACATTTTAAGTTAGATTTTGGTGGCTTGGCTGACTGGCTATGGGTCACTGAAGGGAGGCAGTCTCTGTTCTGGGCCCCAGTTTCCTCTTTTTTAAAATGCAGAATTATAGGATCTCAGGCATGCCTTTCAAGGTCAACACCTCGTCTTGTTCCCCACTGTATCCCCCTTCTAGAAGGCCCCAGAACACAGAAGACTGGTGAATACCTGCTCCCTTCCAGCTCCAGCACCCCTCTGTTCTCTCCGTCATCTCCACCAGATGCAGAGTCCTTCCACAAGTCCTTCACCTGGACTCTGCCACGATAGCGGCCCCTAACTTCATGGAGTTCATGGTCACTGACAGATCCAGGAAGGGAGGCCTCCTCAGAGTCCATTCTGTTCTTCCACAGCAGCAGGCTGGCTAGTTTATGTTATCTTCATTGTTTGTTTGTTGCGTGGCCCATTCTAATGCCAGAGGAGGTGCCTGGTCATTGTCACCCTGCAACTGTCAGACCTCATTACCAAACTCGAGAGGCAAGGACAGCTACTACTTATGTGTATAAATGGTGTCAAGTGCTTACACGTATCATTTCACTGAATCCCCACAATTACTTTCTAAAGTGGGTACATGTTATCAGAGAGGTTAGGTCACTTGGGCAAGGTCACACACTGAACCCACTGTGTCACTCCTGTGCCATGGGAAAGGAGCTTTTGTGAGGGGCTAGATTCACTTCTCACTTTGGCTTTACCTATAAATTATACTGCCTGACCAAGGGCTGGTCCCTTCTCTGGTCTGCAGTTTTCCTGTGTGAACAGGGAGGGAAGATATCATCTCTAAGACTTTCAGAGCCCTGCATGTTAGAATTCTGGGGTGTTTGAGCCATTCTGATGTCAGGAGACACATCTGGGGCATATTGAAAGGGTTTTAACTGAAGGGCATCTAATGAAGGGACTAGTTACCGAGATGTGGGGATCCAGTAAAGCATAGTGAGGGCTCAGGGACTAGGAACACACAAAGCCATTACTGCCACACAGCCTGGAGGGTCCAGGAGAGGCAGTGGAGTTAATGGAGCTCAGCCAAAGATGGAGCAGCGGGAGAGAAATGGCTGGGGGCTGTGGCCCTCAAGAGAGAGGCAGCTGCTATCAGAACCCAGAAGCGGCCCCTGGCCCTCCCACCCAGCTCTGCGTGTCTTCTCTGCACCGTACAGCTAGGAATGGCGGCTGGGCACTTGAACATCTGGGGGAGGGATGCAGTGTTCACTTCCCAGGGCTCAGAGCAGGCTGGCGTGTGTAGGAACCAAGCAGAGAATAACCAACTCAGGGATTTTGCTGGACTCAGGGCCTGTCCTGTAAGGGAGGGGTACAGTTACAATGATGGGCACCTGCTGAGTGGTGATAGAGCAGTAAGAACTCCCCCTGCTGCCTGCCCCAGGACCGAGGGAGCAGCAGGCACCCATATCCCAGGTTTTTCTTTTCAAAACAGGCAGAGAAGCGATCCGGCTCAGTCCTCTGACTCATGTGGGTAGTTCTGATGTTTCTGAATCACATTCAGCGTTTCTTGGGATCCTTGCCTTCATGATACATTTGGTGGAATGACTACTGCATCTAGAAATTCCCTAGAAATAAATGTCCTTGCTCATGGAGAATTCATCTTAGGCTCTCCATTCTAGGGAGAAAAGGATTCTGGGCCACTCCAAACACTCAAGCGAGAGGGGTTAGAAGAAAAAGAGAAATAACCATATTGGGGCGGGGAGGAGACACAATTTGGGAGTGTTAGCCCAGGATGACTTGGTGAATGGCTTCTGGGAGATGTCACCTTCTGGTACAGACCCTGCTTGCCTGCCTTTTGTCTCTCTTATTATACTGTGACCCAGGCATGCTTCAAGGTCCACCTGGAAGCAACCTCCAGGGCTGCGGGGTCCCTCCATACCCTGCCCCATGTGTCCACAGTGCATCACCTACATGCTGGACGGTTGGATGCTGAGTGTTTTGCCCAGGCCCCTTGGCAACTGGCATTCCAACGTGGTTGTTTCCAAACATGCAGAGGGCACGCTGGGAGCTCAGTGGGCATGTCTTCCTACTCGGGAAGGGAGGATCAATCATCAGGTTGCTTGGAAAATAATCTTCAATGCACATTAGGAGCTTTAAAAATACTGCATTTTCAGGGACGCCTGGGTGGCTCTGTCGGTTATCAGACTCTTGATTTCCGCTTCAGTCATGATCTCAGGGATGGTGAGATTGAGCCCTGCGTCAGGGTCTGCACTGACACCATGGGGCTTGCTTGGGATTCTATCTCCCTATTTCTCTGCCCCTCCCCGCTCTCTCTCTCAAAATAAGTAAACATTAAAAAAATCATTACAAAAAAATAAAAACACTGTGCTTTGATCCACAATTTCCACCTTTGGGTCCATCTCTTAAGAAAATGAAGGACTGGGGCCCCTGGGTGGCTCAGTCGGTTAAGCGTCCAACTTCAGCTCAGGTCACGATCTGGTGGTTCGTGAGTTCCAGCCCCGCATTGGACTCTGTGCTGACAGCTCGTAGCCTGGAGCCTACTTTGGATGGTGGGTGTGGGTGTGTGTGTGGGTGTGTGTCTGCCCTTGCCCATGCTCTTTCTCTCTCAAGAATAAATAAACATTAAAAAAAGAAAATGAAGGCTTGACACCGTTGGACACCCCCCCCCCAAAAAAAGCTGACAAATCTGCAATAGGACTTAAGGTTAGAAACCCAACTCAAATGGACTGAATGGGAATTTATTAGCTAGCTCCTGTGATTAAAAAAGGAAAGAAAGAAAAAAAAGTACCAGCATTAGGCACAGCTGGATCCAGGGGCCCATGTGCTGCATTTTGCGCTTCTCTTCGTGGCAAGATGCACGCCGGTTGCTCCCTGACTTTCACCTTAACCTATCAGAAACACCAGCGAAAGAGGAAGGCTCTCCGCAAGAATCCACGCTGTCCAGACCTGAGTCTCAGGCGCCAGGCGCTCTGATTGGGTCACAGGCTCACTGTGGACCCAGTCGCTATGGCCCAGAGGGATGAAGACGCTGATTGGTCAGACCTCAGTCACATGTCCTCTCCCGGAGCTGGGGCCGACGCGGTCCACCCCTGTGCTGCGCTGGGAGGCAGGAGGGGCTCCCGGGGATTTGGGTTTTGTTTTGGCTTTGGGTGGATGTTGGGCGGCAGACTGCAAAGCTTACGACTTGCTCACAGCGTCATATGAGAGAGTGAGCTGTCAAACAAATGACCTGCTCTGGAAGAATGGCTTAAATTGTGGCTTATTCATAAGATGGAATATTAGGCAGCCATTAAAACATGTTAGAATTAAGTTTGTGGCGACAATTTAATGAGCGTATTTGTGCTAGAATGCTTTAAAAAAAATAGGTTACAACGTACATATGTAGTACGCTTTACACTGTAAAATATTTATGCTTTGAAAAACGCTGAAAGAAAACTACAGAAATGTTCATAGTAATTATGTCATGGCGATATGGGTGAATTTCATTCTGTATATTTTCTTCTTTCTCTCCTTTCTCTTGCTCTCTTTTAATTTTAAAGTGCCCATTATATGCATACCTAAGAAGCAAACATTAACTTTTAAAATCCGAGTTGCAAGATGACCCGCTTGACCACCGCGTGGCTGTGCTGTAGCCAGGTGGGGATGACAATGGGGGGGACGTGGAGACGGGGGTGGGGGTGGCGAGGAGGGAGGCAGCTCTGCCAAGTCCACAGTTTTAAACCTTAAAGGAAGCTGCACGCAGGTTTTGGCCCAGTTGGAAAGGACCTGTGGGAGGTGTGCTTGGGGTTGGAGGTAACCCTTAGTTGCCTTACCGGGCAGACTGAGGAGGCTCAACTCTTAAGACCTTTGTCCGTTCGTTTGCTCATTCATCCACCGCCCGTTAATTCAGTAGGTGAGTGCCCGCACGTGCCAGGAGATGCGGCAGGCAACACAGCATGTCCCTGCCCCCCTGAAGCTCGCAGTCCTGCATGAGGACACGCACACACGCAGATGGCATACCGCTGCCTTACCATGTATTGTGGGCCTGGCTGATACGTAGTCATTGGCAGAAGAGTTTTTGAGAGGAAGCCAGCACGTGGTGAGGACACAGCAGCTCCTGCAGAGGAAGGGACGGTGGGGCCTCTGCACGTGAGCCGAGCGCGGGCTGGGATCACGCCTGGCATGGCATGGGAGAACGTGCCGGGCAATAAGCCTGAGCGCCGCCCCCCTGGCTCTGAGCGAGGGGCTGTGGTTACCAGGCCCTAGACGGAAATGAGCACCTGGCCGGTGGCCAGGGTGGGGTGGGGGCGGAGCCCAGACAATGCTGAAGGGGGCACAGAGACCCAGGGAGGTGGCTGACCCCTGTTTAGAGCAGGTGAGGCAGGGAGCAGCCCAGCGGTTAGAGGAGAGTGGCCTCCTGCTCAGGAGCCAGCTTTCCTAGTAAGGCAGCAGACACGCCTGAGCCCTGGCCTGGGCCAGCTCCAGTGTCCTCATCTGGAAAAGAAGGGGTCCTCCTTAGGGAGTGCCATGAGATCAGTGCTGGTGAACTGACGTGCCTGGGCTGGAGGCACGTAGACGGTACATGCACATTTCTCAGGAGGCAGGCAGGAAGCGTGCATGTGACCAATTCCCAGCTGCCCTTGGAGTCAGACCAGAAGGTAGGTCAGTGTGGCAGGTTTTATTTTCTAAAGAGAGCCATGACAGTCTCCCATCCTGTGTGCTCTTGTAATATGACCTTGTCACTCTGCATGCCTTCCGGAGGTAGGTCAGGAAGCTTCTGCCAACTCCCCTCTGGTCCCTCTTCCTCCCTCCCTCCCTGTCTAGGGATACTCTTGAAACTGGGCCACCATACTTCAAGGAAGCCCAGGATCGATGGAGAGGCCACATGTGGCTGTGTGGCCTGCCAGCCCCTGCTGGGCTCCGGCTAACCTAAGGTGTCAAGCATGAGGAAGCCCCAGAGATGACTCCAGTCCATTGCCATCTGACTGCAACCACTCATGAGATCCTGAGAACTGCCTGGCTGAGCCCAGGACTAAGTAACACAAATGCCTGTTGTTGTTTTAAATAGACTTCAGTTTTTAGAGCAATGTTAGGCTCATAGCAAAACTGAGCAGAAGATATATTTCTCATATACCTCCTGCCCCCACATATATTCAGCCTCCCCCACTATCAAAATCCTGACCAGAGTGGTACATTTGTTATAGTACAGGGTGAATAACACTGATGAACCTATACTGGCACATAATTATCACCCAAAATCCATAGTTTACAATTAGGGCTCACTTTTTTTAAATGTTTATTTTTGAGACAGAGAGAGAGTGAGAGTGGGGGAGGGGCAGACAGAGGGGGACAGAGGATCTGAAGTGGGCTCTGTGCTGACAGCAGTGAGCCCCCTATGCAGGGGCTTTAACCCACGAACCATGAGATCATGACCTGAGTTGAAGTCGGATGCTCAACCGACTGAGCCACCCAGTCGCCCCGAGGGCTCATTCTTGACGTTGTACATTATATGAGTTGGGACAAATATATAATGGCGTGCATCTGCCATTATAGTATCATACAGAGTAGTTTCACTGCCCTAAAAATCACTTGTGCTCTGCCCATTCATCCCTCCCTCCATCCTCCCAACCCCTGACCACCACTGGTCCTTTTACTATCTCCCTAATTTTGCCATTTTCCAGAATTTCATGTAGTTGGATTCATACACTATGTAGCCTTTCAGACTGACTTCTTTCACTTGGTAAGTTTCCTTCTTTCACCTTCTTTCATTTGGTAAGTTTCCTCCATTAAGTTTCCTCCTTGTCTTTTCATGGCTTGATAGCTCATTTCTTTGTAGTGCTCAATAGTACTCCATTGTCTGGATGTTGATTTATCCATTCACCTTCTAAAGGACATCTTGGTTGCTTCTAAGTTTTAGTAATTCTGAATAAAGTTGCTGTGAACATCTGTGTGTGTTTTGTATGGGCAAGAGTTTTCATCTCCTTTGGGTAATACTAAGGGGCGTGACTGCTGGATTTTATGGTAAGCGTATGTTTGGTTTGGTAAGAAACTGCCAGACTACCTTCCAAAGTGGCTGTGCCATTTTGCATTCCCACAAGCAATGAAAGAGAGTTCTCTTCCTCCACTGTGCTCCATCATTCTTATAAATGTGTAGTGGTATCTCATTGTTTTAATTTGCATTCCCCTAATGACTTATGATGTAGGGCATCTGTTCTTTTCTCCCAGCTTTACTGAGATATAATTGACATATAACACTGTGTAAATTTAAGATGTATAACATGATGATTTGATACATGTATTATATTGTGAAATATTTACCATAATAAGATTATTTGGCACATCCATCATCTCCCGCAGTTACCTTTGTGTGTGTGTGTGTGTGTGAGTGTTGTGTGGTGAGAACATTTAAGATCCATTCTCTTAGCAACTTTTGATACAGTATTGTTAATTATAGTCAGCATGCTATACATCGTATATCCAAAACTTACTCATCTTATACGTAGAAGTTTGTACCCTTTGACCAAGATCTTCCATTTCCTTCAACTGTCAGACCCTGGCAACCACCAATCTCCTCTCTCGTCCTGAATCTGGCATTTTTACAGTTCATATTATAAGTGAGATTGTATAGTCTTTGTCTGATTGATTTCATTTAGCATAACACCCTCAAGTTTCATCCATATTGTTGCAAATTGCAGGTTTTCCCTTCTTTTTTATGGCTGAGTAGTATCCATTATCTATGTGGAATATTCCAATATATATAGAATATGGAATATTACATTATATATAATATATATCACATTTTCTTTATCTGGTCATTCGCCAGGGACATGAGTTGTTTTCATGTCTTGGCTACTGGCTAGTGTGAATAACAGTGCAATGAAAATGGGGGTGCAGATGCTTCTTGGAGATGAGTGATTTCATTTCCTTCAGATAAATACCCAAAGAGGGATTGCTGGATCCCATGGCTGTTCTATTTTTAATGTTTTAGGGAACCTCCATACTGTTTTCCATAGCGGTTGCACCAATTTACATTCCCCCCCCCCCCCAGCGGGGCACAAGGGATCTCTTTTCTCCACATCCTGTCAACATTTGTTATTTCCTACTTTTTTGATAAAAATAGCCATTCTAACAGGTGTGAGGCAATATCTCATTGTGGTTTTTAAATAGTTATTTACTTTTGAGAGAGAGAGAGAGAGAGAGAATGCAAATGGGGGAGGGGCAGAGAGAGAGAGGGAGACCAAGAATCCCAAGCAGGTTCCATGCAGTCAGCACAGAGCCTGATGAGGGGCTCAAACTCACAAACCATGAGATCATGACCTGAGCTGAAATCAAGAGTCAGATGTTTAACTGCTTAACCGACTGAGCCACTCAGGTGCCCCTCGTTGTGGTTTTGATTGGTATTTCCCTGATGATGAGTCATGTTGAGCACCTTTCGTGTACCTATTGGCCATTTGTGTGTCTTTTGGAAAAATGCCTATTCCAGTTCTTTGCCCATTTTTGAATTGGATTTTTGTTTTTGTGTTTGAGCTTGAGTTATATGAATTCCTTATATATTTTGAATATTATCTTCTCATCAAATATGTGGTTTGCAAATGTTTCCTCTCCTTCTGTAGATTGTCATTTCATTCTGTTGATTGTTTCTTTTGCTGTGCAAAAGCTTTTCAATGTGATGTAGTCTCACTTGTTTATTTTTGCTTTTGTTGCCTGTGCTTTTGATGTCATGTCCAAAAAACTTGTTTCTAAGACCAACGTCAGGGAGTTTTTCCCTTATGTTTTCTTCTAGGGGTTTGATGGCTTCAGGTCTTACTTTTAAGTCTTTCATGCATCTTGAGTTACTTTTTGTGAGTAGTCCAATTTCATTCTTTTGCATGTGAATATCCAGTTTTCCCAACACCATTTATTGAAGAGACTATCCTTTCCTTATTCAATATCCTTGGCCCCTTTGTCAAAATTAGTTGACCATGTACATATGTGTCTATTGGGGGGCTCTTTATCCTGTTCCATTGGTCTGTGTGTCAGTAGTTATGACAGTACCATATTGTTTTGATGACTACAGCTTTGTGATATAGTCCAAAATCAGGAAGTGTGATAGAGCATCTTTTCATGTGTTTATTTCCCATTTGCTTCTTTGGCGAGAGGTCTGGTAAGGTCTCCGGCCAACTTGTTAATTGGGTTGTACGTTTCCTTGTTGACTTTTAAAGGTTCTTTGCACATTTTTCATAGCAGTCTTTATCAGATGTGTCTTTTACAAAGATTTTCTCCCAGTCTTTGCCTGGTTTTCTCATTCTCTTGACATTGTCCTTCACAGAGCAGAAATTTTTAATTTTAATGAAATCTAGCTTATAAATGATTTCTCTCATGGATTGTACCTTATTTATTTATTTTTAACTATTTATTTTAATTATTTTTATTATTATTAGAGTGAGCACGAATGGGGTAGGGGCAGAGAGAGTGAGAGAGAATTCCAAGCAGACTCTGCATTGTTAGTGTAGAGCCTGACATGGGGCTCGAACTCACAAATTGTGAGATCATGACCTGAGCCAAGATTAAGAGTCAGATGCTTGGGGCACCTGGGTGGTTCAGTTGTTAAGTGTCTGAATTTGGCTCAGGTCATGATCTCATGGTTGTGAGTTTGAGCCCCGCCTCAGGCTCTGCACTGACAATGCACAGCCTGCTTTGGATCCTCTCTCTCTGCCCCTCCCTCATTTTTTAATGACTTTTTTTTTTTAAGTTTATTTTTGAGAGAGAGAGAATCCCAAACAGGCTCTGCACTGTCAACACGGAGCCAGATGTGGGGCTCAAACTCACTAAATGTTAAATCATGACCTGAGCGGAAATCAAGAGTTGGACACTTAACTGACTGAGCCACCCAGGAGCCCCTGCATT
This sequence comes from Lynx rufus, assembly GCF_022079265.1. Classification (NCBI taxonomy): domain Eukaryota; kingdom Metazoa; phylum Chordata; class Mammalia; order Carnivora; family Felidae; genus Lynx; species Lynx rufus. Next base: position 24,001,190 of record NW_025814830.1, on the reverse strand, counting down.
TTACATTTAAATTGGTGATCCATTTTGAGTTAATTTTTGTGAATGGTTAAGGTCTGTGTTGCATTTCTCTGCACATAGATATGTAGTTATTCCAGAAGCGCTTGTTGAAAAGACTATCTTTTCTTCATCGTATTATTCCTTTGCCAAAGATCAGTTGGCTATATTTATGTGGGTCTGGTCTATTCTGTTCCATTGATCTGTTTGTTCTGTCACCAATCCCACACTGGCTGGATTACTGCTGCTTCGTGGTACATCTTGAAGTTGAGCAGTGTCCTCCAATTTTGTTCTTCCTTCAATATCAAAAGATACAGATCAAAAGATCAAAACATCTGTTTCAAGAGAAACAGATCAAAAGATCTGGACCTTGTGCCTCTCCATTTAAACTGTAGGATCAGTTTGTTGATATCCAGAGAAATGCTTTTTGGTATTGGATTGAATTAAATAGATCAAGTTGGGAAGAATTGATATCTGGAAAATATTGGGTCTTTCTGGTCATGAACATGGACTGTCTTTCCATTTATTTAGACCTTCTTTGATTTCTTTCATCAGAGTTTTGTAGTTTTCCTCATATAGATCTTGTACATATTTTGTTAGATTTATATTAAAATGTTTCACTTTTGGGGGCATCTGGGTGGCTCAGTTGGCTAAGCATCCCACTTGATTTCTGCTCAGGTCATGATCTGATTTGTGAGTTCAAGCCCCGTGTTGGGCTCTGTGCCGACAGCATGGAGCCTGCTTGGGATTCTCTCTCACTCCCTCTCTCTCTGCCCCTCCCCTGCTCACTCGCTCTGTCTCTCTCAAAATAAATAGAAACTTTTAAAAAATATTAAAATATTTCACATTTGGGGATTGCTAACAAATTGCTATTGTGTTTTTAATTTCACATTCTACTTGTTTATTGCTGATACAGAAGACAACAATTGACCTGTATGTTAACCTCGTATCCTACAACCTTGCTATAATTGTTTATTAGTTCCAGGAGGTTTTTTGTGTTGGTGATTCTTTTAGATTTTCCACATAGACAACCAGAACAAACACTTAAAAAAAATTATACCCTACTTTGCTCATCTACCTTGTGAGAGATTTGGAGAGAGGAGGGTCTGAGGAGGGAAGGAACCATCACCCTATGAAAGGTACATGATGATGTAAAACATATCCTAACTTAATATACTTAATGTGTCTTGTAAGAAGACATGCATCTTAGATCATTCTTTTTCCTAGAAGCGTGGTGTGCCCTGAATTGCTTCTTGGAGTAGAAGCTATATCCATGTTGGGGCTTGGTCTCAGGTTGCCAAGGGTGGGTACTGGGAGCTAAGACCTCCACTGTCTGGGGAGCTGGGGGTGTCATGGCTGCCTCAGATCTGTGTGAGATAAAACCCTGGTGATCTAGGACTGCAGATTCAGCAGTGGCAGCTCCTCTCCACTCTGGGGCCTCTTCCCAGCAGCCAACACAAGGGCCATGGGTAGCCTCAGTCCACCGGGTTTCCAAACTGGGACTGGTACCTTTTCTCTGTTTGGCATACAATAGCAGCTTTCAGGCATGAAAAGAGAGAAATAGAGAGAGAAAACAAAAACAAAACAAAAAAACAAAGCCCTGGGATAACAAAAGCATCACCTTTGCAGGAGACATCTGTTACCTTGACCTGGGAGATCTGCTTACAGTGCCTTGAAAACCCTTTGAGGTTAACCCCTTCCCAACTCCCTGCCCAAGGGGCTGACTTCCCAAGCATAGGGCACCACAGGTGAGGGTCATGTGGACCTGGGCCTGACCAATCAGCATATCCCATTGGTCTGGTCTCTGTGACTGGTTCAAGGGCAGGCCTGAGACTCCAGCTTGTCCAATGGGAGTCCTTCCCAGGACCTCACAAGCTCTTATCAGGAACCAGGATGGAGTGGCCTTTCTGGTGGAGTTGCCCAAGGTAGGATGTCATCCTGGAGCTGGGATTGGGAAGTAGGCACTGGAAGGAGGACATGGGGAGCCTGCTTGAGAAGGAAGCCACCACAGAAGCCACAGGCAAGAGGTGGCAGAGAAAGTGGGGTCTGATGTGATTGTCTGAGGGCCTGGGTGGTACCAGGCTGGAAGGCAACCATGCCCTGGCATCTTCAGTTACATGAGCCCATACATGAGCCCCTTTTATACTTAATTCAGTTTGAGTGTGTCACTTAAAAGTGAAAGAGCCCATGGGGCACCTGGATGGCTCAGTCGGTTGGGCCTCTGACTCTTGGTTTCCGCTCAGGTCATGATGCCAGGGTCTTGGGATTGAGCTGGCGTTGGGCTCCATGCTGAGCATACAGTCTGCTTGGGATTCTCTCTCTCTCTCTCTCTCTCTCTCTCTCTCTCCCTCCTTCCCTCTGCACTTCTCCCCTGCTTGCTCTCTCTCTCTCTCTCAAATAAATTTTTAAAAATTAAAAAAAAAATGAAAGAGCCCGAACTGTCATCCTCTAAGAACTGTGCAGAGCAGGGGGCTGTATGCAGCAGACCTGGTTCTGGAAAGACGGACTCTACACTCTCAGGAGACAAGCTGGGTCTGTGCCTTTCTCTTTCTTTCCTAAAACCTGAGCCTTTCCCCTTACTCCCTCCTAACTCCCAACATTCATACCTGGGGCTGCCTTAAAGCCCTCTGAGCCCCATTCCCTGCCCGTAGCTCTGCCTCCTACCACAGAGCAGCACCCAACAGGTGTGTAGCTGCTTGGGCGTCTGTCTGTCCGTCAGTCTCCTTCAGGAGAATGCGGTTCTGGGGGAGTTGGGGCCTGCCTACCACTCGCCAGGTGCTCACTGAGCTGAATGGAAAAAGGCGACTGGATCACCTGGAGATCTGGACATGGGAAGGCTTGGGACAGGGAGAGAGTACTGGGCTTGGAGTCCAGAAATAAAGGAAGGCGCTGTGGCACTGCAATTATCCAGCAATTTGCTTGGGCCTCTTTGAGCTCCAGCTGCCTCGCCTGTGGCAAGATCAGAAGCCTGGCCCTCAGTGAAAGCACTGGTCGGGTTAGCACACGGAGCCAACGTGGGCCCTGTTCGCTGGACAGTCGCCTCATGCTGCTTTATGTGGGCAGTTTCATCTAATCTGCTCTGCTACTGCATCGATAAGGCTGCTTTATTAGCTCCATTTACAGGTGAGGAAACTGAGGCACAGTGTCGAAAGCCACACGGCTGGTCAGCAGGAAGATTTCACTTGAGCCCAGATCTGTGGACCCCAGAGCACTGGTGTCTCTGAGACAAATGGGACCCTGCCCCGGGCTCCAGACCTTCCTGAGATACAAGTCCTCATCCAGACGGCTCAGTTGGTATTTCGTCCCACGCAATGTACTACCCGGTTGTACCGGGTTGTGGCTTCCGTATGTTACAAAGTGGGAAAGCCTGGAAACAAATCTCTGCCACCGTAGTCTGCTTAATATGGATAGATTTAACAAATGAATGCTCCTAACACACACACACATGACTGTGCAATCTAACTGTGCCAGGGTAATTAGCATATTTCTTTTTGAAAATTAATTTATAGGTCACTGAAGACAGCCTGGCCTCATAATGGGACGCAAGTTTCAAGATGGAGAATGCCACTCCTTTCCATCCCGTTCCTGTGACCCATGCATAACAGCATCTGGAGGGAAGGTCAAAGGCACACGTTCGAGACCCTCGTCATGGCCCCAAGCCCCCTTCCCCTCAGTCAGAGCGTCGCAGGGGCACCCAGGAGGCAATGCGAAGGCGGGTTCAGCCCAACACCTTCACCAGCATCACCTGTGTTGGAGCCCCTGCCCGCCGGCAGCTTCCTGAGAATTCCCAGCCACCAGAAGGGGGCAGACTGTGATTTCTGAAGCCAGGACACGATGGGTGTATGAGGACATTGGCCGGGGGGGACGGAGGTGCCAGGCTGCCACCATGACTGTGACCACCTCAGGACAAGCCAGGAACCCGAAGGCTGGGCCTGACTCCATAAAAACTTCAGGTGTGGTCTGGCTCAGAGGAGCCCACCCAACCCCATGTCTTGGGTCAGATCATCCAGCAAAGAGCACCCAGGACAGGCTTGGGGTTGGCCATGTGACTGAGTGGGGGCTGGGGGCTTGTCTTGAAGCTGGAGAACGCGGACGCTATCTTTACCTGGATTGTGTATTTAGTCGAGGTGGCTGGAGGGGCTGCTGGAGATTTTTGAGGGAGTTAAAGTTCCCTCAAGCCATCCCTAAGCCTCGCCGCTGCTCAGAGAAACCCCTCAGACCTTAGAAACCTCCAGAGCCACCACGCCGCCCTATGTGGAAGGACCAGAGGCAAATCTCTGAAATGTCCTTGTGCCTCGTGGTTCCAGGCAGGCAGTGCTGGGAGATGTAGTGCCTCCCTCCCTTCCCCAAAATGACCGCCCCCTGCTCCACAGCCACCACCACCAGTGCTGGTGGTCAGCAGGCCACTGAGGGCTGGGGACGTGCTAGGTGTTCCTTGTGGACCGGCCCTTCAGAAGCAGGTTCTCTCTGGGCCCAGCAGCCAGCGTCCCAGACCTCAGTGCCTGCCTGCATTGAGTCCGTTGTGAATTCCCCGAGCCCAGCAGCCCAGGCTCTCAGATGGCTCAAACAAAGAGAATTTTAAAGTGACACGAGCTGGACACGCAGCCACGAGAGGGTGTCTGCCCAGATTAAGGCGAGCTCCAGCTTGTGCCTTTGAAGGGCCCTTGATTTCCTGGGGTGATGATGGATTTTCACAACAGAATTAGGAAAAGCCCCACCAACCCTGACTCATCCGCTGGGACAGGGCTCACTGTGTCCCCTGGGGCTGCGGGGACACCTGATTATTTCTCACATCCTCACTGCACATGCTGCCCCAGGTGGTGGCACAAATGTTGGAGTCCCCGAGTGGTTTCTGTGTTGAGGATCCTGACCCCACGCTGGCCTCCTCCAGCGCGTCCTCCACCTGCAGTGCCGGGGCCTTTTTCCAGTCCCACCAGGCTAGCCCCCCCGGCAAGAAGGCTTTCCACGACTCCTGCTGTCTCGGGACAGAGTCCGGGCCTTTACCTCTGTGAGGCCCCGCCCCCCTCCCTGGCCTGTGGTGGTCAGCTGCTTCCCCCTCCCCCCTCCCATGCGCGGCCAGCCGCCTGGACTGCTTCCAGGTCTCCTGAACCCTTGCCTTGCCTTTGGACCATTGTGTGTTGCTGTGCCTCTGCCTGACCTGATCCTCCTCTACTCTGCAGCCAACCCCTCTTCATCCTTCGTGTCAGCTTCCATGCGTCAGCTTCTATGCGACTTCCGTGAGGCCTTCCCTGACCACCAGGACACCCGGTAGTGTCCAGTGTTATTCTGTTCTAATTTTTTTTTTTTTAATGTTTATTTATTTTTGAGACAGAGAGAGACAGAGTATGAACGGGGGAGGGTCAGAGAGAGAGGGAGACACAGAATCTCAAACAGGCTCCAGGCTCTGAGCTGTCAGCACAGAGCCTTACGCGGGGCTCGAACTCACGGACCGTGAGATCATGACCTGAGCTGAAGTCGGACGCTTAACCGACTGAGCCACCCAGGTGCCCCAGTGTTATTCTGTTCTAAATCTCATTGCTGTTGGTGTCATCACCGGTCACGGGCAATTCTGAGTCCCCTAGCCCAGCTCAGGGCTAAATCCCTAATAGGTGCTTTAACAAATGATACCTGAGGGCAAGCAGGAAGGAATGAGGGGCACATATGGGCCCTGAGGCGTCTGCTCCTTCAAGGAGAGGCTTGCTGAGTGCGAGGCGAGGCTCTAAACCCAAGGGTGCACAGGCGGGCATCCGAGCGGCTGCTGAGGCCACGCCACCTGCCCATGACTTGCTCCTTTCTCCCCTGGAAAGTCACCTTGCTCATTTACCACAGATCCAGGGCCTCCCGCGGGAACTGAGCTGTTCGGCTGCCTGCAAATTCCCGGGCAGGAAGCTGCCATGGTCATAGTCAGGAGCGCGCCTGACAGAGGCAGGCTTTGCTTCTCTGACCTCACCCACACCCCCTTCGCCAACCCCCCGCCCCAAGCCCACCATTCCCCTGAACTCCACCTCTAGCCTTTTGCTGGAAGCCCTTTGCTCCAGGGAAGGATGCCCCTTCTGGACAAGGCCTGGGGCCCGCGGTGAGGTCTCTGCACTTGGCATGTCGCAATGGCCCATTACCCAGTCACCATTCAGACTGGTCCTTTGAGCCACGCACGGTGCTCAGACTTGGGGGATACCAAGAGGAGGAATAAACATAGCCCTGCTCTCCAAATCCCAAGAGTTTGTAGGCCTTCTGCTCAGAAAAACTTCTGAAGAAGTTTTTTAGTGGCTCAGGAGAAAGGATTCGAGGACTCAAGACAACTCCAAGCCAGCAAGAATGACATGTCACCGGCAGAAGTGGGTGGGGAGCCCAAAGGGAGCCTGTTTTTTTTGCTGTCTGTTGAGGGCATCCTCTGGTGGCAGGACCAAGTCAGGGCACCCTGGATTGGCGGCCAGAGCTGACGGGGAGCAACGGCAGGATGTAGAAGCCAAACACGGCCCCAGGAGATCAGAGGCCCTGTCCTGGCTCCCGGCAGCCCCTCGGTTACCCTGGACAAACCGTTGGGTCAACGTTGCAGATCAAATGGCCACAGGGGGCAGAAGGCAGCATAAACGAGTCCCTTGTGTAGCACGGAGAGAGCCCCACCTGAAGCCCCACCTGAAGGGTTGGCTTCTTCAGCCTCCTGGTACCTGGCAGGAAAACAAGCTGCCAGAATTGTCACATCTGGTGATTATTTTTAGGGGAATATTTTTTAAGTTTATGTATTTATTGTGAGAGAGCAAGAATGCAAGCAGGGGAGGCACAGAGAGGAAGGGAGAGAGAATCCCAAGCAGGCTCTGCACTGCCAGTGTAGAACCAGACATGGGGCTCAAACTCACCAACTGTGACATCATGACCTGAGCAGAAATCAAGAGTCAGGTGCTCAACCGACTGGGCTACCCAGGCGCTCCTATTTTCAGGAGAGTTTTTTTTAAATCTGAATTGTTAGATGAGATTTCTCATTAAAAAAAAAAAAAATTATTTGAGACAGAAAACGGGATGTCTCGGGCAGAGAGAGAGGGGGAGAGAAAGAATCCCAAGTAGGCTCCTCGCTGTGAGAACGGAGCCAGACTCGAGGCTTCATCTCACCAACTGTGAGATCACGGCCTGAGCTGAAATCCAAAGTCCAACGCGTAACCACCGAGATTCCCATTTTAAGTGTTGGTTCAAGTAACACACAAGAAAGGCAAGGAAAATGTTACCGTGGGCCACATTTGATGGGGCCATCTCTGAGTTAAGCCCTCGGAGGGTCCACTTGTAAAGGAAGGTGGTTTTTCCTGACTTGGGGGCGAGGGGGGCACCATAGCCCCTCCCAATGGGGACACGCCCCCAGGCCATTGCTGATTGGATCGGAGATGGACTCCTGATGCAGGGCAGCCAGTCACAGGCCGGCAACAATTTATGCTGTGACTTGGGGACAATACTGCCTTGGCCCTGCCATCTCCACTGCTGAAGCTCCAGGTCTTCTCAGCCCGGCCCCTGCTGTCCTTCAGATCTGACACTGCCTCCTTCTGTGATCAGCCTGTTTAAAGCGCCCGCCACTTGAAATGCAAATCAAAGCCACAGTGAGATATCAGAATGGCCAAAATCAAAACACAAGAAATAACAAGTGTTGGTGAGGATGCGGAGAAGGAGGAACCCTCTCCTGCTGTGTTGGTGGAAATGCAAGCTGGTGCAGCCACCGTTGAAAACATGTGGAGGTTCCTCAAAAGATTAAAAATACAGTTACCATAAGATCCAGTAGTTCCACTACTGGGTATTTACGCAAAGAAAATGAAAAGACTAACTCGAAAAGAGACGCACCCCGGTGTTTATTGCAGCATTATTTACAATAGCCAAGATATAGAAGTAACCCGCATGTCCATTGGTAGATGAATGGATACAGAAGATGTGATACACACACACAGACACACACACAATGGAATATTACTCAGCCACAAAAAGAAATGAAATCTTGTCATCTGTGACAACATGGATGGACCTTGAGGGCATAATGCTGAGGGAAATAAGTCAGACAGAGAAAGAAAAAAAACCATATGATTTCATTCATATGTGGAATTTAAGAAACAGAACAAATGAACAAAGAAAGAGACAAACAGAAAACCAAAACTCTTAAATACAACGAGAAAAGCGGGGGGAGGGGGCGGGTGAACTGATGAAGGGGAAGCAAGAGTACACTTATCACAATGAGCACCGAGTGATGTATAGAATTGTTGAATCACTAAATTGTACACCTGAAACTAACATCACACCGTATGTTAATTATACTTCAATTAAAAAAGTAAAATTCAGCTGTGATATTTAAAAATAAATAAGGGGCGCCTGGGTGGCTTGGTCGATTAAGCGTCCGACTTCGGCTCAGGTCATGATCTCACGGTCCGTGAGTTCGAGCCCCGCGTCGGGCTCTGTGCTGACAGCTCAGAGCCTGGAGCCTGTTTCAGATTCTGTGTCTCCCTCTCTCTCTGCTCCTCCCCTGTTCATGCTCTGTCTCTCTCTGTCTCAAAAATAAATAAACGTTAAAAAAATTTAAAAAAATAAAAAATAAAAATAAATAAATAAATTTTAAAAAGCAAAGTACCCACCACTCCAGGGCAGATTTTTTTTCGTTTTTACTTTGTTCTCTGATGTATCCACAGCACCCAGATTGGTGCCTGACACATCACAGACCTTCACCACATATTTGTTGAAGGAACCAGGGAGTTCCCATGACAGTCTATCTTCCTTGTCACTCCTGGATGTCCCTCCCAAAACCCCCCCACCGCCAGTTGACTGTGCTAGCTTCCGGGAGACTCATTCTAGCAATCAAAAGAAGTTTACTGGCTTACTGGCTGTCATGCAGAGTAAAGAAAGTGACAGGTGACTGGGCCAAGCACAGACCCCGGTTCTGAGTAGCTGCTCAATACACATTTGAATTTGTTCTCTGTTAGGGCTCTGAGCTGCCTATCTTGTGCGAGTGTTACAGTAAGAATGTTCCAGCAGCCTCAGCAAGCAGATGGGAGCCTTGTTTGTCATCGGAAAGCCCTCTGGGCAGTTCCTGGGCCCCACTCTTACACCACGTTCAAAGGCTTCCCGGAACCCCATGTCTGGGCCAGTTCCAGTCCTGTTCCCAGCGTCCAGACATGGATGATGAGCGTCATGCTGGAGTCTATGGCTGATAAAGAGATCACTGAGCAGCCAGTTCATATTGTGTGTCATCCAAAAAGAAAATCAATTTTAAACATCAGATAAAATGTGACAGGCGTTTTAAGAATGTATTTTATAAGCAATGCACTGTGATGGGAGCAGGGTTGGCGGGCTAGTTGAGGCCTTGCCACTGTGCTGGGTCAGTATGGTCTGATGTGGACCCTCTTAGGGGCTCAATGGTCCCTGGCTCGGCATCCCAGCCCCTTGATGCCCAGACTGGAGGGCGCCTGCAAGCCAGGCTGCTGGCAGCTGGGGAAGCCGGCCTGAGAGGGTCTTGTGCCCGAGGTAACTGCCATGCTCTCACTGGAAACCCTTCCGGAAGGAGAGGGAGGAGGCTGGTGCTGGTCCAGGACTGACTGGAGTCTTCCTGGGGATCATGGGCCAGTCACTTCGCTCCTGGGGCACTCAGCCTTCTTTTCTTTTAAACAAGGATAACCATACCTACCCACAGGGAGGGTCTGATGAGATCGGGGTGGTGAAAACACTTCGAAAGTGAATCTATTTATTTTAAACACGGAAAATCCTCACATGACATTTTTCTAATAATTCCTTTTCTAAAACAGGCTCTAAGATACAGAGTAAGTTTCCTTCCTGCCCTTGGACCCCTGCTCCTTCTTTGCTCTCCCCAGAGGCAGCCACTCCTAGCAACTTCTTATGTGTATCCTTCCAGAGATGTTCCTGGCACGCACACGCATCCGCACACGCACTGTTCTGGACTTTTTTTTTTTTCTTCTTTTTTTGCTCCGTTAGGTCTACACCTTGGAGCTCTAACATGTCCATTCCTAGAGCATGGCCTCTTCTTTTTCGGTGCCTACCCTCAAACACGTGGGCTTCGCCACCAACCCACAGAGCTCCACCTAGAGGGAGGATTGTGCCACCACAGGGCTTGTGGGAGGAGCAAAGGGAAGGGGAGGGGCCAGAGGCGGGGCCAGAAGGAGGGGCGGGGCTAAGGAACGCAGGCTTCACGGGACGGGAAGGAAAGGGCAAGGTGGATAGGAGAGGAAGAAAAAGAAGGGCTTCTCTGTGTTTATCTCGCTAGGGGTAGATCCTTCAGAGCTGGGACGAGAGAAAAGGGAGCCTTACACACTATACTGTGAATAATAACGATGACAGCAGCTTTTATTTTTTAACAAAAAAATCCATTGTGCTGATGGTCTGTGCTCTGTGAGCCACTCCCCTACCGACCGACATCCAAGTGCCCCCAAAGTGTTCGTGTGTGCACTTGTTCACAGGGTGGAAAGCACCACATAAACTCACGTATTACTTCAGGGACCTGCAGAAACAACCCTCGCAGCCTGAAAAGTCTATGCCTTTGTCCCTGACTGAGCCATAACGAAGGTGGCGGAGGGGGGTGGGGGTAGGACAATGACTGGGGCCTGTAGCAATGGTTTCAGGGCTCGGCTTTGCTGAATATATCCACGAATCATCTTCCTCAGCCCTAACCTTATTTTGCACCGTCTGTGGTGTGACCTGAAGCACCTATGAAAATGGATTTTGCAGACATTCAGCCCTTGCCATCACCCTAGAGAAAAGACTTCTGGATTCCCAAGGATCCACACCGGAGGGACAGTGGGGTGGGGTTGCTGGAGCCTAGAGAACCCCTCGTGCCTGGGATTCCCTATCCTTTGGAAACTGTGGACGGATGCCGGAGGGGCCTAGTTCCTAAGGGCTCCCTCCGGGGCTCTGCCCCACGAGAGCCCTCTTCTGGAGAAGAGCCCTCTTCTGGTCTCAGTCTGCAGACCAGTCCCTACCAGCCAAGGCCAGCCTGCTCTTGGTTCCTCCCTGGGCGCCCTCGCCTCTTCTGCAGATGATCCGCAGTGAGCTGTTGTCCCCAAAGGAGAAGGGCCTCACCAGTGGGGGTGTGGCCTCACCCCTTGTCCCCCCCCCCCCATGTCCCGTTGGACACACGGCAACACAACCAGACTGTCACCAAATAAGAGTCTTCACTGGGGTGGGGGGAAGGCTGGGGAAATGGTTCTAGTCCCCATTAGGAACTCTTTCAAGGGATAAGATTAATATTTGATGGACTTATAGCTTATCTCTATTATAGTCACACAATCATAGTATCTGCTATGCTGTTTTCACATGTCACTCAAGGTAGTAGAGCAGGTATTATTTCCATTTCACAGATGGGAAAACCGAATCTCCAACACACTATGTGTGGGAGATGTTGTTGTTTGCCTGTCCCACATCCATCCCCACCCCTCATACCAACACATACCCTTCCTCACCCCCGTTTTGCTTGTCCTTCCTCCCGAGGGAAGTGGGTCACTTCACAGCCAGGGGAGTGATTTCTGACTGACCAAGGCATGTCGATCTCCTCCTCTTTCCTGGCATTCAGCACGGGCATGAGATGCAGGCTGGCAGAGAAGCCTGGTGGGGGCTGGTGAAGAGGTTTTGCTTGCTTTGATAAAAAGACCCAAGGGGTGCCCTAGGTGGCTCTGTCGGTTGAGTGTCTGACTTCAGCTCAGATCATGATCTCACAGTTTGTGACTTCAAGCCCCATGTCGGGCTTGAGGCTGGCAGGGCAGAGCCCACTTCAGAACCTCTGTCTTCCTCTCTCAGCCCCTCCTCCACTTGCACTCTCTCAAAAATAAATAAAACATTTAAAAAAATCGGTTAAGGGGCTCCTGGGTGGCTCAGTTGGTTGACCATCCGACTTAGGCTCAGGTCACAATCTTGTGGTTTTTGAGTTCAAGCCCCGTGTCAGGCTCTGTGCTGACAGCTCGGAGCCTGGAGCCTGCTTCAGATTCTGTGTCTCCCTCTCTCTCTCTCTCCCTCTCCCTCTCAAATCAATAAACGTTAAAAAAAAAAAAAAAACTTTTAAAAAAATCTGTTTAAAAAAATCTCCAAGCTAGGGTTACTCCCTTTTATCTTTCGCCTCTGGTTGTGTTGGCTACATGTAATTTCGGAAACTATGGTAGCCATTAGAGCCATGAAGAGAGTCAGCATAAGGTGCAAGTAGATGCGTTGAGAATGTGTATCAGTAATCTATGGCCAAAATAATGCTGCATAACAAACAACCTCAAAGCCTCAGAGGCATTCAGCAAGAAGCGTTTATTGCTCGTGTGACCGGAGTGGGCCGATCTAAGCTGGATCAGATCTGCCCCTCACCTCTCATCCTCCAACAGGCTCTCGGGGCACAGCAAAGTTGCAAAGGACATGCCCCAATGTGCATGCCCATTTCAAGCCTGTGCCTGCATCCATGTGCTATTATCAGAGCAAGCCACCTGACCGAGCCCAGCATCAAAGGGGACAGAGCCGGTGACTCCTTGGGGAACATGGCCGCCGCCAGAGGCCATGGACAAGGGGCTGAGAATGGGGCCATTGCCCCCGTCTACCACAAAAAGCAGAGCAGCAAGGTAAAAGGAATGTGCTCCGTGATGGTGTGGTTGAGTTGCTGAATTAGCCAAGCCTGGAGCGTTCTACCTCGGAGCTTTACAATTATTCAAGAAACAAAGCTCTCACTGTGGAAGCCATTTTGAGTTGGATTTTCTGTTATTTGCAGCCAAAATCACTAACCCAAGATCCCCCAGCTAGAAAGTGGTGGAGCAGAGACGGGGACGGGACCCCAGACTCTGGGTCTGAGCGTCTTGCAGTGCCTTTGTGCTGTGGGCCTTTGCTGTTTCAGAGCATGGGCTATCAGCCTCCTGCTCTCCGGTCCCAGGCCATACGGAGGGTAGCCATGCACGGGGCCCAGCCAGAATGGAGAGAGACATAGGCCCTGGGCTGTATCCTGGAGCAGCTCTTCTGAAGCACTACCCACAGCCCTGTGCATTGCGAGGGGAAGGCTCGGGCCTCAGAAAGCTGGGCCAGTTTCCTCTGATTACCCCCCTGGGGAAGAGGGCCCATGCAATGGCTCTGTCCTAAGCATAGGGGGATGCCACAGATGAAGGCAGTCTTCCCCAACAATTGTCTCCATTCTCATCAAACCTGGACTTCCCAGAGCCATTTGGTCCATCCCCCTGCCTGCACGTAGGCACATACCACCCCGGGCAGATCCCTAAGGCAATTAAGGTCACCATAGCGTTCCCACCAAAGATGGTGCTTTCTCCGTGCCTCCTGTGAACAGAGAACCCAGAAGGATCCCAGAGGGTCGACAGACTATCTTTAGTCTCCTTGTCTTCAGCCCATCCCGTGGGATTTGCTTGCAAAGCGTAAATCTAAAGGATTATATTCCCCCTTGCTTTCCCCAGGTGGGGGTTGCAGATGTGGTACCCAGCAGTCAGTCAGACCTGGGAAGCAAGTACATTAGCTAGGATTAGGCTTAACTGCATATAATAGAAAACCTCAAAATGATAGCGGCTTAAAGCCGATTAAGGTGATGTCTCTCTTGTAAAACAAGTCCAAATGTGAACGGCCCATGGTGGCAGAACAGCTCTACCATCAGTGAGCGACCCACACTCCTTCTCCTCCTCTGCGTTGCCAACCTCGGCATGGGCCTGCATCGTCCTGTCACTGCATGGTCCAGCATGGCTGCCAGAGCTCCAGTCATCGTGGCCAGGTTCATAGGAAGATGAAAACGCAGAAGAGCAAAAAGGCGTTCCTCCCAACTCTATCAGTTCCTTTTTTTTTTTTTTAATTAAGTAGGCTTCATGCCCAATATGGACCCCAAAGTGGGGCCTGAACTCATGACCTCGAGATCAAGACCTAAGCCAAGATCAAGAGTTGGGAGCTCAAAGAACTGAGCCACTCAGTTCCTTTTAAATATCCTTCCCAGAAACCCCACTCAACAGTTATGCTCCCTTCTCACCGGCTGGAACATAGTCGCTGGTTGAGAAGCTGTGAAATGTGTCCTTTGGGTCACGATTTTTATGACCAGCTAAAAATGAAGCTTTGATAACTTCAAAGATTAAAGGAAGAACCCATGTTGGGGAAAGTAAAGAGCAACTTCTGCCACAAGGAGTTCAACCTCCCTTGACACTATTTTTAGGGGGACACCTGTTGCATACCAGGCACATAGCGAGGCTGTGCCACACAGATAAATAAGGCATGGCGTTTTGAAAACATGTTTATTTTTGAGGGGGTGGAGGGGCAGAGAGAGAGAGAGAGAGAGAGAGAGAATCCAAGCAGGCTCCGTGCTGACAGGGCAGAACCCGATGAGGGGCTCAAACTCATGAACCGTGAGATCACAACCTCAGCTGAAGTCGGACGCTTAACAGACTGAGCCACCCAGGTGCCCCCGGACATGGTCTATCTCAAGCCTAGTGTGGATGGTGGACCACAGCAGAAATGGCAGTTGGAGCTAAGAGTTGTTTTGGCAACAGAATGTTTAGCAAGAAAAAAATTACCATCCTCGAAACCTGGGTAAATTCACATATGATCTGGACTTTTGGAGTCTCTTGAAACGACGCTCTGGCAACACCGGGCCTGCATTATTTCCTCCTGGCAGCAGTTGGCTGGAGAAGGGGCTGTCCTTCTCGAAAGGCCCCTCTCCTGTTCACCACAGTCCCTACCAGGCTCTGTTGCCTCACCCCATGCATTCCTGCACGGCCACGGTGGGGATTTGGGTTTGCAGCCTCTGCTTACAGATGGGGACCTGCTGGGGGTGCATGGGTGGCTCAGTCAGTTGAGCATCCGACTCTTGGTTTTGGCTCAGGTCAAAATCTTGTGGCTTTGTGGGTTCAAGACCCACGTTGGACTCTGTGCTGGCAGTGCGGAGCCTCCTTGGGATCCTCTCTCTCTCCTTCTCTTTCTGCCCCTCCCCCACTTGTGCTGTCTCTGTCTCTCTCAAAATAAATAAACTTAAGCAAAAATTAAAAAAAAAAAGAAGGGGGGGCACCTGGGTGGCTCAGTCGGTTAAGCATCCGACTTCAGCTCAGGTCATGATCTCACGGTTCGTGAGTTTGAGCCCCGTGTCTGGCTCTGGGCTGACAGCTTGGAGCCTGGAGCCCGCTTCCGATTCTGTGTCTGCCTCTGTCTGCCCCTCCGCTGCTTGCACTCTGCCTCTCACATTGTCTCAAAAATAAATAAACATTAAAAAAATAAAAAATAAAAAAAAAAGAAGAAGGGAAGCTGCTGCTTGGCCGGGCAGGGGTGGGGAGTGTCGCTGGACAGGTGTCAGAGGACTCTGTGTGGACAGCAAGCTGACACTGCTGAAACCACTCATAGTTATGAACTCGCTTGTCCTTGTGCTCCTCGGGGAGGGAGACAGTAAAGCAAACCCATAGGCCATCCGGAAATCTGCTCTTCTCTAAAGGAGGCGCTGAAGATATGAATATATCCTTTTTCAACTTCTTTCTTTGTGAAGGCGTCAGCGGCCTGTGGAGACAGGGAAGGCTGTCAGAGGCAGGCGTTTCTCTCTCCCCAGCAGATGACCCCTGTGTCAGGCCAAAGGTGGGCCTACCTCCCTGAGGCCCCAGCAGCTGCTGGAAACTCCTCCGAAGTCAGCAGGGACCCAGGCTCCCTGCTCGGCTCACCTCGGAGCAGAGGTCCTCCTCATTAGTGCTCAGAGCCGTCTGTACAGGCTGCTCCTCCCCCCCCCCCACCCCGCACCGAAACCTTCCTCCAAGCCCAGGGCTGGCGAGATCTTGCTGGAACCCCCTTCCGTCTCGCTTCAGAGCGCACCGGCTGACACAACCCCGGAGCAGTGAGCTGCCGGAGCAGGAGCGCTAACGCCCATTCTGGGTGGCCTCCCCTCCCGCCCAGCCCAAGGGTGTCTTGCAAGCTATAAATTGAGTAAATTGAAAATGTTACTGAGAGTTGGAGATAAAAGAGAGAGCTGGGTGTCTCCATGAATAAAACATGGGAGGGAGGCCATTTCTTGGAAAAATAGAGAGAATAAATTGTGGCGGATCAATTTTATCTAATTTCTTGGCGGAGCTTCTGACATGCAAATGAACGTGCTCATAATTTATGAGTGAGCTATGGAGATTACCAGAGGGAAGGGGTGCCTGGATTTCTGGTGCAGAAAGGAGGGGCATGGCTAAGGGTTTAGCAAAAGTCCACTAGGCTTTTTTTCCTTCAAACCTAAACATTTAGAAACCCTCCCAGGGAAGGCAAAAGCCAGGCAGAGTAAATTCTGGATTCCTGGGCTTGTCTTTGGGGCCAGTTCCTCTGGGCACGCTCTCGGTGTCATAGCCACACTGATGGACAGCTGGCCAGCCCTGGCCACGGCAGATGTGGTCTGGCCACCAGGCCTGTGCTCGGTTGGTCCCCATCTCCCAACACGCCATCTTACCAGTCAGAGTCTCTCCCTCGACCTTTGGTTTCCAGCCTCAATCTTCCCTGTTAGGTCCCAGGGAACTCGCCCTTCCTTCTGTACTCTGAAACCAGTCCTGCTTTCGCAACCATTTTCTCTGGCCTGGGCGATGACTGTACAATGTCTCAACTGGTTGCTCATATTAAGAAATTAGGAGATTTCCTAGGCACTTTGGGAAGTCTGGCTTTTATTGGAACATCGGAACCTCTGGTTACACAGGCTGACGTTTTCACTGCAAACTGGCTGGAAACAAGATGTAGCCCCCTAGCCCCTCAAGATAGAGGCTGCGTACTCTGATTTGCCACAGACCCTACCTCTCCCTATGGCCTGTCTGAATGTCACAGGCCCTTCATTATTGGCTTTGCACTGTCGTTTTGCTCATAGCGGGGTTAGTGGGAAAGTGAAATATCTCTTCTTCTGATTCTGACAAAATGGGCAAGTCAGAGGGACAGAGCGAGCAAGTATCAACAGGAAGAGGACACAGTTTTATTTTGGAAGGAATGACGAATGACCCCCGCGGTAAATGTGGAAAGAGGGAAGGGGTGCACCGGGCTGCAACCTGAGTTCCCTGGCAAGCCCTGGGGGCTGTGTTGTAAGAGCGCCCCTGCTTTGTCTCACCATCTGGGTTCTCTGTTCTGGAACCTTGGGGACACAGAGCAGGAAGCTTGAAGGAGCAGAAGCAGCCCAAGCCAGTCTCTGGAGGCCACTCAACCCCTCCCTGTGAGGCATATTTTCAGAAAGAGCCTGAACTCCTGCTTTATGGAGGAGGGAACTGAGGCACAGAGTTTGGTAACTTGCGGCAAAGCTGGTTTGGTGGGAGAGACTGGAAGTGCCCTCTGGCCCTCTGTGACTGCCCTCCCTCTGGCTGCCGGGATGAGGGGTTTTTTGGCAGGGCAACTTACAACCTCAGGCACCTGGCTGACTCAGTCAGTAGAGCACACACGCAGCTCTTGATCTCGGGGTTGGGAGTTCAAGCTCCACGTTGGGTGTAGAGCTTACTTAATAAAAAAATAAATAAAATAAACACAACCCCCCACAACTTACAACCTCAGATGGGCAACAGCTACCTATGCGGCACCAAATGGCCAAATGACCCGTACCCTCTCCCCTTCTATAGGACACTCCGTTCTGTCCCTCGACCACATCAAAAGCAAGAGCTACAAGTTCAGACCCTGCATGGCCTTCCAGAAGCTCAGTGATCCTGCCCCTGGGCTTTTGCGTTGCTTTTTTCTTCTCCTCGGTCTTTATAGTTCTTCGTCCTTCTTATCTTGGAGGCCTTAGTTTCCTGCTCCAAGTGACCTCCCTGGTCACTCATGACTGTCTTCGTAGCACCCCGGTTCCTCTAAAGTCATCTTATTTGCTTTTGTGTGGACTGCTTCTCTCTTACCCCCAGGAATTAAGTACCGTGAGGTCAGAGACTAATCTGTAGCTGCTGAACCGTCTGCACACAGTAGGTGCTTGATAATGACTTATTTATGTATTTACTTACTTGTTTTTGTTTCCCTCAAGCAGCTACAGTTTTACTTTGCTTTTACTTTTTGTTGAGTTTTATATTTTATTTTATTTTATTAATGTTTTATTTATTTTCAGAGGGAGACAGAGTGTGAACAGAGGAGAGACAGAAGGAGAGACACAGAATGCAAAGCAGGCTTCAGGCTCTGAGCTGTCAACACAGACCCCGATGCGGGGCCCGAACCCATGAACCGTGAGATCATGACCTGAGCCAGAGTCGAATGGTCAACCGACAGAGCCACCCAGGTGCCCCCCGATAATGATTTAAAGAATGAGTGAAAAGTGGCACGTCCAGGTGTCTGACCCAGAGCAGCCTTTGGAGAGGAGGTTGCTGGCTGGGAAGGAAGTTCTCTGAGCTTGAGGAATGGCAAAGTGGAGGGGACTGTCATGGCTGCCCTGTGAGGTGTCAGATGGGGGTGAGGCTGGCTACCGGGGTGCCTGCTGGGTATACTCTGACTTTAGAACTCAAGGGTGGCCCAAAGTGTACACATATAGAAGGATTTGCAAGCCCACCAGTGCAGGGACAACTCTGCAAAGACCCTGTGCGGTGTCATCGGCTGGGTGGGCTCAAGGCCAGGCTTGGGGTGTTCTCTTCCATCACTCCCGGGGCGTTCTCATGGCTGCAGCGAGAACCTGAGCATCTTGGAATGTCAGGACTGTGAGGGCAACTGAGGCTCAGAGTGGGGGACCCTTGGCCCAGGTCACAGCAAGCCTCTGTGAACACAGAAGTCACTGAGGGTCAGTTTGCGTCCTTGTCATTCGCGAGTCCAGAGAAATGCAGGCACTGTTGTTTTTGAGTCTCCAAGATAAATGAAAACAAGCAGAGAAATGCCCAAAAGGGATTTTGAAAATTGTGGAGCATTTAAAATTTTTGCCCTGAGCGAACTAACACAGTAGTACGTTCAAAAGATTCCAGGCAAAGCAACTGTGCTCTTGAGAAGATAATCGGTGTTTAGAAGCAGCGATCAATTCCTATGTGTGGCGGGGAGGTCTGGGAGTGAATGGATACTCTTATAGGACAGGCGTGGTCTAGGTCTCCGTGACTCTACGTGTAGCCCCTGGGACAGTCTATAGAGCCTAAAGTCATGGCCTTTCACCGGTGGGAGGCCAAAGCCACGTGGCTTTCCTGAGATGGACCTAGGTCAGAATCCTTCTGAACCTCAGTTTTCAGATCAGATCTAATAAATGGGCACATTCCTTTTGCGCACTGCTGGGCTGAGTTGAAAATGACTATGCAAAGTGCTTAGCACTGATTAAATGCCAGCTGTTTGGTTCATCCACAGAGCTGGGATCCAACCCCAAGGCGCCTGCTCTTTCTACACATCCCTCTGCCCCCATAAGCTCATCTCTTGGGAAGGTTTCAGAGTCTGCTAAGAGGACCTATCCCTTGAAAGCAGAAATGGGATTTTTCTTCCTAAATCCGTTCCTTGGGGGGACGTCTTCAAAGAGAATTCTCGTAATTTCCCGTTATAAAATTTTATGTGCAATTCTAAACAATGAACTGTGAACATTAATTGAGCAGACTGGGGGATTTTCTGTTTTTAAGTCACAGACTATTTTAAAACCTCCCAGACCACAAGAAATGGGCCTGAGGAAATAAACTTCCAGAGGGTGGCCAAGACAGAAACCCACCCCCACAGTTGCCCTTGCTACATCTGGGATTCTCCAGGAAGGGGGGGCCACACTGGAGGGTTCCAAGTTTTGCTGCTTGTGTGTGTGTGACTAATGGCTTGCTTTCCACCCGCTCTGCCTGCCTGGCACAAGGCAGGTCTGTATCTGTCCATCTGTCCATCAATCCATCTGTCCATCCATCCGTCCATCTGTCCATCTATCCATCCATCCAACCGTCCATTCATCCATCCATCTACATGTCCATCTATCCATCTGTCCATCTGTCCATCCAACCAATCAGATAATATTTGTTGAGTACCTACTATGTGCCAAGCTGTGGGTATGCCCACAGCCATAAACAAAAATCCACAGACAAAAATCCCTCCCTTCCTGGAGCTGATGTTTTCACAAGGGAGACAGAGCAAACACAATAAATAAGAACATTATACAGTATCTTAGAAGGTAATAAGTACTTTGGAGAAAAGCTAATTAGGAGGGGGGTGAAGTAGGAAGGAGAGGGTGGGGGCAGGGCTGCAAGTTAACAGGGATGGCGGCAACAGGCCTCCTTGAGAATATGACATTTGAGCAAAAATCTGGAGGAAGCTGGGAAGCAAGCCATGGGGTTGTCTCAGGTGGAGGTGTTACAGGTATAAGGAAAGAGCGAGTGCAAAGGACCTGAGGGAGGCCAAGGAGGAAGGAGCAGCTGGACAGGTCTGGTCATCCCGCAAAGACTTTGACCCTGAGAGGAGCAAGGAACCACTGCAAGTCTCTGAACAGAGGAGGGCTATGTGCTGGCCTGCTTGTTTTTGTTTTTGTTTTTTTATTTTTATTTATTTATTTTGAGGAGAGAGAGATAGAGAGAGAACGCAGGGGAGGGGCAGAGAGACAGAGAGAGAGAATCCCAAGCAGGATTCTTGCTGTCAGCACAGAGCCCAATGTGGGGCTTGAACTCATGAACCATGAGATCATGACCTGAGCCAAAATCAGGAGTTGGACACTTAACAAACTGAGCCACCCAGGTGCTCCTGGCTTGCTTTTTAAAAGGACTACTGATCAATGAAACTAAATATTTTTAATATTTATTTATTTATTTTGAGAGAGAGAGAGAGAGAGACAGAGTGTGAACAGGGGAGAGGCACAGAGGGAGGGAGACAGAATCTGTAGCAGGCTCCAGGCTCTGAGCTGTCAGCACAGAGCCTGACGCACGGCTCGAACTCACAAACTGTGAGATCATGATATGAGCTAAAGTCAGTCGCTTAACTGACTGAGCCACCCAGGTGCCCCTCAACCTAACTAAAAGGCAACCTCTGGGGGGAGAGCACCTGGCTGGCTCCGTCAGAGGAGCATGCGACTTTCTTTCTTTCTTTCTTTCTTTCTTTCTTTCTTTCTTTCTTTCTTTTAATTTTTAAATGTTTGTTTACTTTTGAGAGAGAGAGAAAGACAAAGACAGAGACAGAGGCGCAAGCAGGGTAGGGGCAGAGAGAGAGGGAGACACAGAATCTGAAGCAGGCTCCAGCCTCTGAGCTGTTAGCAGGGACCCCGACGCAGGGCTCGAACTCACGGACTGAGAGATCATGACCTGAGCCGAAGTCAGATGCTTAACCAACTGACCCACCCAGGATAGGAGAATGTGACTCTTAATCTTGATCTCAGGATTATGAGTGTGAGTCCCGCATTGGATGTAAAGATTACTTAAAACCTTTAAACAAAAGGCAACCTACTGAATGGGAGAAAGTATTTGCAAGTGACATATCCAATAAAGGGTTAATATTCAAATATATATACAGAACTTATAAAACTCAACGCCCCAAAAAACAATCCAATAAAAAATGGGCAGAAGACATGAACAGACATTTCTCCAAAGAAGACATCCAGATGGCCAAATGACACACGAAAAGATGCTTAACATCAGTCATCATTAAGGAAATGCAAATCAAAACCACAATGAGATATCACCTCACACCTGTCAGAATGGCTAAAACCGGGGTGCCTGGGTGGCTCAGTTGGTTAAGCGGCCGACTTTGGCTCAGGTCATGATCTCGCGGTCCGTGAGTTCAAGCCCCGCGTCGGGCTCTGTGTTGACAGCTCAGAGCCTGGAGCCTGTTTCAGATTCTGTGTCTCTCTCTCCCTGACCCTCCCCCGTTCATGCTTTGTCTCTCTCTGTCTCAAAAATAAATAAACGTTAAAAAAAAATTTTTTTTTAATATTAAAAAAAGAATGGCTAAAACCAATAACACAAGAAACAATAGGTGTTGGCGAAGATGTGGAGAAAAAGGAACCTTTGTGCACTGTTGGTGGGAATGCAAACTGGTGCAGCCACTTGGAAAACAGTGTGGAGTTTCCTCAAAAAGTTAAAAATAGCCCTATGATTCAGCAATTGCACTGCTATTTGCCCAAACAATACAAGAACGCTAATTTAGAGGGATACATGCACCCCTATGTTTATAGCAGCATTATCTGCAATAGATGGAATAGATATGGAAGCAGCCCACGTGTCCATTGACTGATGAATGGATAAAATGGTATTTTTACATGATGGAATATGACTCAGCCATAAAAAAAAAAAAAATGAGGGGTGCCTAGGTGGCTCAGTCGGTTAAGCGTCCGACTTCAGCCCAGGTCATGATCTCATAGTCTGTGAGTTCGAGCCCCGTGTTGGGCTCCGTGCTGACAGCTCAGAGCCTGGAGCCTGCTTCGGATTCTGTGTCTTGCTCTCTTCTCTGCCCCTCCCCCGCTCATGCTCTTTTTCTCTCTGTCTCAAAAATAAACAATAAAAAAAAGAAAAAGAAAAAAAGGACTACCTGGGGCGCCTGGGTGACTGAGTCAGTTAAGCGTCCAACATCAGCTCAGGTCATGATCTCCTGGTTCGTGGGTTTGAGCCCCACATCCGGCTCTTTGCTGACAGCTCAGAGCCTGGAGCCTGCTTGGGATTCTGTGTCTCCCTCTTCTCTCTGCCCCTCCCCCTCTCACATTCTGTCTCTCTCTGTCTCTCAAAAATAAATAAACATAAAAAAAATTTAAAAAGGACTACCTGGCTGCTGTGTTGACAATAGAGCTGCTCTGTCCATCTGAAGCCACTGGTGGGCCACGTGTGGCCGTGGAGGGCTTAAAAATTGAGATGTGCCATATGGGTGCCAAAGACTTTCCCTGAAAGAAGGAAGGCAAACTACTTCATCAACTGTCTTAAAACATTGATTACACGTTGAAATGATATTTTGGATACGTTTGGGTAAAGTATAAATTATTAAAATTAATTGTATCCATTCTCTTTTCCCTTTTTAAATGGTGCCATTAGAACGTGAAAATTCCACACGTGACTCTTACTGTATTTCTCTTGGACGGCCCTGTTTTGGGGAGTACAGGCCAAGGGCTGAATCTGGGAAACAGGAGGCCACAGCCACATCCAGGCGGGAGGTGATGGCATCCCAGCTGGGGGCCAGAGTGGTGAGAGGTGGAATTCTGGGTGCACCTGTTTTGCAAAGCTGGGTCTGTGGCTGCACCACGGGGTGCTGCTTCATAGATGTGTGTGGAACAAGTACTGGGCACAGGCTCTGCCCGTGGAGCTGGGGTGGGGAGGGGTGTGGAAAGGGAGATGGGCTCCGGAGAGTCAGGGGCTGGGCAGGGATACTCGGTGGCGCTGAGGCCAGAGGAGGGCTGGGTGTCTGCCTGGGGGCAGTGTAAGCCCAGGTCTAGTGACAGATGATCGAGTGAACCCCAGGCCTTTACTTTCTCCTCTGGAGGCAGGAGGGCTCAGCCTCCCGGAGTGTGAGGTTAAATGTAAGGTCTGGCATGGACTGAGTGTGCAATCAGTAAGGTGCTCTCGTTAGTGAGCTAGGACTCGCAGACACCCTGGACGCAGGGCTCCGCTTCTTTGGTCTCTGATAGCAGGATGGGGTGGAGGGGATCTCTGCTTCCTTCTACCACCCCCTTTCAGCTCATCCTAGTGCTGAACCTTGCACACAGTAGGTCCTGAATAAAGATCGCACTGAATAAACAAGGCAATACTGGGATGCACTAGGGTAAAGTTTGTTGAATGCACAAGAGCGCTGGATGGAAATACTGGTCACCCCAACGTTGACTGAGTTATGAGCAGCACACATCCGTCCAGTTCTGTCCACCCACCACCTCCTGGACCCAGGCCTCCATTGCCTCTCACTTGGACACCCACAGTAGCCGGCTCACTACTGTCCTTCCTTCCTTTTCCCCTCTCCATCCTTTCCCCACACAGCAGCCAGAGGGAGCTTTTAAATTTTTTTTTTCAACGTTTATTTATTTTTTTTGGGACAGAGAGAGAGCATGAACGGGGTAGGGGCAGAGAGAGAGGGAGACACAGAATCGGAAACAGGCTCCAGGCTCTGAGCCATCAGCCCAGAGCCCGACGCGGGGCTCGAACTCACGGACAGCGAGATCGTGACCTGGCTGAAGTCGGACGCTTAACCGACTGCGCCACCCAGGCGCCCCGAGAGGGAGCTTTTAAAAGTACATCAGGGGTGCCTGGCTGGCTCAGTCAGTTGAGCATGTGACTCTGGATCTCCGAGTTGTGAGTTCAAGCACCACGCTGGGCGGGGAGCCTACTTAAAACAACAACAACAAAGTACATCAGGACTATACCGTCTCTCTGGTTGAAACCTTCGACAGGCTTCCCTTGCAACCAAAAAGCAATTCTGCAAAGCCCTGTGTGATCTGCCCCCATCTCCCTGGCCAACCTCATGTCTTAACACTCCTAACATCTATGTCTTCTTTTGTTTCCTAGAAGCAAGCCTGTTCCTGCCTCAGGGCCTTTGCACTGGCTGCCCCTCTACCTAGAAGGCTGTTTCCTCCCATTTTTATGCGGGCAATGTCTCATCATTCATGTTTCAGTACAGGTGCCTCCTCTTTTAGCCCCTCAATCTTAAAAAAAACCCTAAATTACTTCTTAGTAACTATTTCTTTTAATATTTGCTTGTCATATTTCACCATCAGCAACTTTCTTGTTCAAGTACTGGTCGCCTGTGTGTCTCCCTGACCAGAGTGCAAGCTTCCTGAAGCTTTATCCATCTTTCTCCGCCTCCCACATCCAGCCCAGGGCCTGGAACAGATATCTGTCAAGGGAACAAATGTGCTTATCTGTGACATCTTGAGCACTCTGTGTATTATCTCATTTGATATTGACAAGACTCTTTTTCCATCACCATTACGGAGACAAGTAAACTGCAGTTCTGAGGATTCAAACCAGGCTGTCTGTCTCCACTGCTCGTGCTCTTGAACACTGTGTGACACTGTCCCTCAGACCGGGGTTCTGGCTCTGCTCAGCCAGCAGCTGAGTCTGTGACCTTGGTCAAGTGCCAGGAACCTGCCCTTCTCACTCCAAGGGGTGTTGGCTGAGTGTTTCCGAAGTCCTCGCAGCTCTGATGATCCAGGGGCTGGTTCTCGATGGGGTGCAAGTGCTCCCCGAGGAAGGTCTATGTCTGGGGTATTCTCATGGCAACCTTCACATCCTGGCCCACCGTACTTGCTGTTGTATTATACACACATAGGCATATGCTATGCTTTCTTGGATTTCCCTTCTTAATTTAGGTGGGATTTATGGATTTCGTTTTAGGATGGTGAAAGGGGTGTTATAAAATATGTGCTATAAAAGGAGGCCTCCTATCATGGGTGGTGACAGAGTCAGAACCGGGGTCTGGGGCAGGAGGTATAGACCAGGAGCAAGCACGTGCGTGGGGCTGCTGGGGCTGGTGTCCTATGTCTACACCTGCGAGGTAGCCGGGTGGGTATACACATGGGTACAATTTCACTGACCTGTACATCAAAGAGGGATCACTTGACTGTGTGTAAGCCACACCAGTTTAAAAAATAAAGGGTTGGGGCACCTGGGTGGCTCAGTCGGTTGAGCGTCTGACTTCGGCTCAGGTAGCGATCTCACGGTTTGTGAGTTCGAGCCCCGCATTAGGCTCTGTGCCGACAGCTCAGAGCCTGGAGCCTGCTTCAGATTCTGTGTCTCCCTCTCTCTGCCCCTCCCCTGCTCATGCTCTGCCTCTCTCTCTGTCAAAAATAAATAAACGTTAGGGGCGCCTGGGTGGCGCAGTCGGTTAAGCGTCCGACTTCAGCCAGGTCATGATCTCGCGGTCAGTGAGTTCGAGCCCCGCGTCGGGCTCTGGGCTGATGGCTCAGAGCCTGGAGCCTGTTTCCGATTCTGTGTCTCCCTCTCTCTCTGCCCCTCCCCCGTTCATGCTCTGTCTCTCTCTGCCCCCAAAATAAATAAACGTTGAAAAAAAAAATTAAAAAAATAATAAATAAACGTTAAAAAAATAATAATAATAAAATAAAAAATAAAGGGTTGGGGCACGTGAGTGGCTCAGTCGGTTGAGCCACTCTTGATTTTGACTCAGGTCATGATCTCTTGGTTTGTGACATCGAGCCCTGTGTTGGGCTCTGTGCTGACAGCACAGAAGTTGCTTGGGATTCTCTCTCTCTCTCTCTCTCTCTCTCAAAATGAATAAACACTTAAAAAATAAAGGGAGATAATATATGTGAAATAAGTAAGCGGGCCTTGGGACAGGAGGTGGTGTCTCTGCTCGTAGCCTCCACGTCTTCCTCATCTACTGACGTTCTGTTGGACGCCTGCACTTGGCTCCATTGCCTCCTCCTCCCTGACCCCACCTCACTAGGCTCCCGCTCGCCCCCCACTCAGTACGCCCCTCTCAGCATTTCCTACTGGGCGACTTTCTCCCAGTGTGGGCGCCTGGGACATGGGCTGCCTGTGGTGGTGTTTGTTGAATGAATAAGCACTCACAGAGTGTGGGAGGTGGAACAAGGGCAGATGCGCATTCTTGCCCCCGGCTGCGTGAATAGCCCGGTGGGAGAGGCAGAAGAGCAGTGTCCCAGCACACCCCACACGGGATGTGCTACCTACAACGTCATTAGCGGGCTCCTGCTCACGCGTCCACCAGGGCAATCCTCCCCTCCAGGCTGGTACCTGGATTGCACCCTGTTAGAGGTGTTCACCTGTATCTACGAGGGCAGGGTGGGCACAGGGCTGCACCCATGTCTGCCCACCTCCAGAGACCAAACTCTTGGCCCTCACTTTCCCTGCTCAGTCTTGCTCAAGCAGGAAGTTGAGAGAAGAGAAGACGGCTTCTCCCCAGTCTCCCAACCCTTCCTTACCTCCATATGCCGCGCTCTCCAATGTCTACTCTTTAAATTGGATTTCCTTATCATCCAAGATATAGATATGATCTGACCTTTGGATTCTCAATATATGCTTACATGAAAGCAGGAGAGACTTCAGTCAGACCTAAGAGAGCACTTCCTGACCATATATGACACAATACTGTTCTGGGGAGGTTCGATGTGGTTGAGCGGAAAGCAGAGCCTGGATCCAGCGAGGTGTGTGGTCTCTTGGGCCCAGATTCTGACTCTCCCCGAGCTCCTGGCTGTTAAGACCCACCTCGGAAAGAGTGAGGCCAGCCTGCATTAGGCCTCCTGGGACCCACGTCTCTCTGCTCCCCAGTGCAGCAGGAGCCCAGGAGACCCAGAGGCTACCTGTGGGGAGACAGAGAACATCGACAAACTTTTCCAAGCAACTTTCCCGGCCTCGGCTTCCTCTGAGGACACGGCCTGCTGCTTCTCTGGGCTCTGTCTCCCGTGGGTGCAGGGCCCTGGGGAGGGGGCTGTGGGTGACTGGAGCCTGGCAACTTCCAAGCAAACTAGGCGTCCCTTAGGGCTCCTTCCCAGGAGGACTCCTGACCCTGGAGCCTCACTTTCCAGTCCTTTCTCTTAGGGACCTGTCCCCTCCCGGGCCGGGACCCAGGTTGCTGAGCAGAGGCCACCAAAGACCCTGGGGACCAAGAGGAGCTTGGAGAACGCCCCGAGGTCTGGTGCTCCCAGGGCGTGGTTGCCAGGCCCCCCCACCACCACGACTGGAGCTGAGCTCCCCGGGCTCCTGGAGGGTGGAGCCTCCCCCCGGGGCCACGAGAGGCCTGGGTGGAAGATGACACATGCATGCGGTTCAAGCCGGCAGGAAGGATCTTACAGGCACCTCCTAAACACGTTTGGTCCTTTGGATTTCCAAGCGGAAGAAGGCAGCCTGCCCTCCTTGAGGGACACCGTGCAAGGAAGCAACAACTTCGTCCACCTCACCCACCTCATCTTGGTTGTCACATCACTTGGGGTTCATTTCTTCAGCACGTCTATTCCAAGCACCAGCTCTGTGCCAGGCACGCGCCAGGTGCTAGGGGACACAGCACTGAGCAAGGGGAGCAAAGCCCCCGATCTCAGGGACCCTCCAGCCAGCCAGCGACAAACAAAACGTCCTCCACAAGGAGTAGGAGCTGTAGGGACGGTGGTCAGGGTAGCCGGGCAGAAAGCGGGGAGGGAAGAGTAGGAAACAGGGCTGTCAGGGTCATCTCTGATGAGGGGCGTTTCCACAGGCCTGATGGGTGGACTGAGGCCCTGAGGCAGGAAGTGCTGGAGAACTTCCAGGGGCAGGGAGATGGTGTGGTCAGGGGGTGTCAGACGGGCGAGGTGCGCGGAGCCTGCATCGAGCAGGGCCAGGCTGGCCGTGGGCGCAGGAGGACTGTTATTCTCATTGTCAGAGAAGCCACTGGAAAGTTTTAGCCGAGGATTGACGTCACCATCCTGGCATTTGGAGAACATTGTTCCGGAGATTACGAGGGGGAACAGGTTGGAGGAGCAGGTGGGGGACACCTGTTAGGATGAAGGATGGAGGGGGGTGCTCCCTGAAGACCCTTGAGGTCCTTTAGGTGCTTGGGGCAAGGCTTGGGTGGGTTTCCACTTCAGGCTTCAAGGTAACAAAAGGGCGACCCTCAGAGGCACCTGTAGCTGAGATTTACCTTGCTTTTTAATTCACCTTTGTGGCTGCTGTGGGGTTAGAAGGGGGGGGGGCAAGGCAATCATTAAAAAATAGTTCTGCTGTTCAGAATGTGAGGCGCAAGAAGGGGTGGGACTTCACCCCTGGCCAGGGAAGTCCAGACCAATGCCTGGCCCCTGGTCAGTAGGCATCATGGCTGACCTCACCCCCGGGGGCCAAGCCCAGGAGGATGGTTTTCCCACGGCTCCTTGGAATGAAAAGAGGGCGCTTACCTGGAGCTAGTGCTATGAGGTGGAAACTTGCTGCTGTGACCATTATTCTGCTGGAAATAATCCCCCTCTGCAGGATGCACTCAGGGCAACAGCTCGTCCCCACTTGTCTCAGGACCGGTCACCGGAATGATGCAGCCTCTTGTTGCCAGTGGGCAAGAAATACCCAGTTGCAAATTCTAGAGAGAAAAATCTCAGGTTGGTCTGGTGAAAGGTAGAGCTGGTTGGGGAGAAGGCTGACAACAGTGGTGTGGTAGACCAAGGCTTCCCTTTTCCAGAAGCTCTGGAAACATCGGGATAAAGTAGCAAAGGTGCAGAAAGAGTCCTTTACATTTGCTTCCGATCCCAATGCTGGGCTTCCCCATTCGTGAGGCTGGGGGGGGGGGGGCGGGCTGCCAAGGTGGGAACTCCAAGGGATGCAGGCGTTGGGGGTCCTGAAGCCTTCCGGGAGAGATCCAAAGGTCCCTAATGGTCTTGGGGAAGCATCAAGATGAAGAGTGTGGGTGCTAAGGAAGGCCCCCACCCCAATGTTTGGGTCTGAGGACCTGCTAGGTCAGAAGCACACTCTGAGACAAGGACCCCAGTGCAGGTGTTTATTTAGAGGTGATCGCGGGGAACGCGAGAAGGGGAGCGTGGAATGAGGCGGGGAAGTGGGGGGAAGACCATAAAGACTGGGGTTCTGAGCAGGTGGAGCTCATCCCTCTGGGGAACTCGGGAATCAGTGCCCAGTGTGGACTCGAGGACGGGGAAGCTGGGATATTTGCACACCAACCCTCACCACCATTGATGGACGGCTGATCAGCAGCCAGGCATGCAGTGGGCGTGGGCACAGTCCTCCTGGGTGACCAGAAGAAGACCCCAAAGAGAAGGAGCTGCTGGCTGTTGGAAGTCAGGCCTTCGGGCACTGAAGTGGTACGGGGTGGTTACGCACCCTTTGAGCCTGCTGCAAAATCACTCAGCCGAGCCTCCGTGGACTCACCTGTAAAACTGGAATAAAAGCAACGCAACGCTGTTTCTACAGAATCAGCACAAAGCCCTGTGTCCTAGGGTTGTGGTGTGGGTTAATGAGGGAATGCTGTAAAGGGAATGTACGTGCTCTGCTTTTGGGTGATCCGTTACTTGAGGTGACGGGTATTTGCCAGGCCCTGGGCCAGCAGGTAGGGATACAATGTGAACCCCGCTGATTGGCTCCTGGATCCCTGACCGTGGAGCTCAGAACCTCACCAGGAAGGCAGTGACAAGGAATGCCAGAGAAGGACAGGTGTGACAAGGCCATTGTAGGGCAAGGGGGATCGGCATGGGAGCACTAAATAAGGCCTCCGTTAAACCTTAGGAAGGTGCCATGTTGGAGACCCCACATCCGCCCCAGTGTCTCCCAGAGATTCAACATGGCCAGTTTCGCAGGGTATTTAGGGTTATTTGATCGTTATCTCGTTGTATTCATGGGATGGGGCGAGCCCAGGGTCCTCCCCTGCTGCCATCTTGCCCTCCTGTCCCCAACATGGCCAGTGTTTTGGACTGAGTGATATTTTCAGTTTGTCTAGGGATCATATGGTAAGAGAAATATGAATCTTGAAACCCTAGATTACTCCCAGTGCAGGGACAAGTTGATCTTGTGAGAGAAAAATGAAGGCCTGAGTCCCACTTACACTTACCCCTGGAGACAGTGGTGGGCAGATCAGCCTCTCCGCTAAGATGACGTCCCTCTCTTTCCTCCTCTGCCTCCCTCACCAAGAGCCGGTCTCATACATGAAATGAGAGGGGTTGGTGTTGCAGCTGACACTGTGGACACCAGCCTGCGGTCCCTCAACACCCACCATTGTGGGTCTGCATTTTCAGGGCCTCCAGCTGCCAGCCCCTGACTTTTCTCTGGCCCCTGGAGCCCACTTGGGCTGCGGACCAGGCAGGCCAAGGTGGTGAGGAGTCAGCTGTCCCTGGGAGCAGCTCATGCCTCCGTGGGATAACCCTGGCATTCTCGCTGCTCCCTGCAGTCCCCAGGAGGTGCCCCCACCACCACAGTCACCTGCACCATGACATACCCTCTAAGGGCTGCCCCCCCTTCCCATCTAACTTCTCTATTCCTCCCCTGGTGTGCTTCCTGGCATTGCCTCCTAAATAATGTACTTGCCCTGGGATCCTTATCTTGGGATTTCCTTGGGGTCCAGGCACCCAAACTAAAACAACAGAACCAGGAGTTCTGGGGGCACTGACTTGACTTTGTCCCCTCCATTCATTTGTTCTCACGCCTCCCCTTCATCAGCCACATGAGACCCAGATGGGGCCCCCAAAAAGTCAAGTTATGCTCAGTGATGCTCTTCATACCTCTACCCATGCTGTGCCCTCTACCTGGAATGTCTTTCCCCCTCCTGCCCTTGGCAAACCTCATGGATCTGCTTGCTTCTAGAAACCTCGCGGCCTGTCACATTTCCCCTGCACTTACCTGACAGTTTCTCATCGCCTTCGGGCACAAATGGATGTACCATTGCTCACTTGATATTTTTATTTAAATCAACATTTTCGGGGCACCTGGGTGGCTCAGTCAGTTAAGTGTCCAACTCTTGATTTGGGCTCAGGTCTTGATCTCATGGTTCATCAGTTCCAGCCCCGTGTCAGGCTTCGGATTTTCTCTCTCTCTCCCTCTCTCTCTCTCTCTCTGCCCCACCACCCCCCATCAAAAATAAATAAATAAACAAAAAAAAAAAATAAATCAATGTTTTCATTGACTCCGTTTTTTTGATTGCGGTAAACTATCCATAACATAAAATTTACCACTGAGACCATTTCTTTATTAAAAATTTTTTAAATGTTTATTTATCTTTGAGAGAGAGAGCACGAGCGGGGAAGGCACACAGAGAGGGGGGGGGGGGGGAAACGGATTTTGAAGCAGGCTCCAGGCTCTCAGCTATCAGCATAGAGCCTGACGTTGGGGCTCAAACTCACGAATGGTGAGATCATGACCTGAGCTAAAGTCAGACGTTTAACGGACTGAGCCACCCAGGCATCCCCCCATTTAGACTATTTTTAAGCATATAATTTTTAAGCGTATAACCATCCATCTCCCAAGCTGAAACTGTCCCATTAACCAGTAACTCCCCCTATTTCCCTCCCCGCAGCCCCTGGTAACCTCTATTCTGCTTTGTGTCTCTGAATTTCTTGTGGAAGTGGCATCATACAATATTTGTTCTTCTGTGTCTGACTTACTTCACTTAGCGTAATGTTTTCAAGGTACAATCCATGTTGTAGCATGTGTCAGAATGTAACTTAAACATTTTTTTAATATTTATTTATTTTTGAGAGAGAGAAAGAGCACGCGGGTGCGTGTGGATGAGTGGGGGAGGGGCAGAGGGACAGAGACACAGCATCCGAAGAAGGCACCTGGCTGTGAGTGCAGAACCCCCATGAGGGGCTTGAACTCACAACTTATGTGATCATGACCTGAGCCAAAATCAAAAGTCAGCAGCTTAACCGACTGAGCCACCCACATGCCCCCAGAATTTAACTTTTAAATGGCCGGTTAATATTCTACTGTATGTATATACCATATTTGTCAATTCATATTGGGTTTGGCTTACTTTTTAAACTCAGCTATGTCCTAACCAGTAATATCCATGAAAACAAGAGTTGGATGGTAAACTTTGTCTTGAATGCCCATGAAATTAAATCTATAGCTGACAAAGCAAGAGAATAAAAGTGTGATCCTGCTGGCCACCAGGGGTTCACGTGCCCCTCTGGGCAACACTGTTGAATTTACAGGACAAAAGCAAGCCTCCTCCTCCATCCAGAGCCTGGTGCCTTGTAGATGCTCAAATTGTTTGCTGATTGCTTCGGCCTGAGGCTCAGAGTCTCATTTGGCCCGAAAAATCCAGAGCTGTGTGTCTTCAACCACCCAGCACAGTCCAGGAACTCCCATCCCCACCAGCTTGTGCTGGGGCTCGGGGTTCTGCGTGCCGGGTGCATCACCACTGCCCCACCCGGCCATGTTCCCTCGCCCCAACGCTTTGGAGCACCCCAGGCTGACCTCCAGCTGCCAGCCCCAGAGTTCCTTTGCCTGCAGTCTTTCTCTGGGCACTGGAGCCCATTCTGCCAGCCATACAGCAGACTGGAAGTGCCAGAGAATAAACGGTCCCTGCAAATAGCCCTTACCCAATGCCTGACGGAGTTGTAGGTAACGCCCCAACTCTCTCGGGCCTTGGTGGGATGGCTCTTTAGTGGGGTGTGCTCCACCCTGGCTGCCCAGCAAGGACTGAGCCCCAGCTGCCCTGGGTGGTAACACACTTGATAACACGCCCTTTAGTGGCTACTGTCTCCTCCCTGTTCATCCCCTCTCTCCCACAGGGACTTCCCGAGACCACCTCCCAAGTAAACAACTTACACCGGAACCCTGGTCTCAGCCTGGGCATCCGGGGGAGCATCAGCTAGCACGCTGGAAGACGTTACCGGCAGCGAAGTTTCCACGCCTAAGAAACACACTCTTTTCTTACTGACTGCTTGCAATTACAGCAGTTGGGGTGGGGCTGGGGGAGGGTCAGAAACAGTCTAGCTTTCAGCGGTCTGTTTTCCGCAGGGGTTACCCCAACTGGATAGAGCTTCTCAAAGAAATGGAAACATTGTAATTAACATATGAAATCCTTACTTCTGATGTTATTAAATTTGTTCCGCTTATACAGCGCAGAGCATATTGAAAAGGCAAATTAAAATGTTATGTGTTAATAAGCTTGGATTAAATTGGGTTTTGAGAACCCAGGGAGGCGGAGTTAGTCCCACATGGACGCTGTGTAGGGTGTTCAAGGAGCCTTTTCCTCCCCTAGAAGCTGCTGCCTCTGAAATTACTCGAGAAGACACAGGATCTTAAGAGGAACCTCCTCAGTCTGAACGTATAGACTTGTGAGTGTTGTGTTTCTGTCGAGTATATGTTTAGAGGTGGGTTTCTCTACACTTCAGTCCCCGACAGGAGCGTGGAGAAGGAAGGGGAAATTAAGAAAGCTCTTGAAAGGAACAGAAAAAAAAAAAAACCACACACACACAAAAACAAGCACTCTCAGCCGAGTAAGCTTTGGTAGCTGGAGCCACAAACATGAAGGTCCTCTTTCCCACAAGCTTGGAGTGACTCGTGTCCCAAGCTCTGGGGACCTGATGAACAAGGCTTGTCCTGGATGGGGTTGTGTTGTCCCTGACCCTTGTAAGGATGTCACACGGAGAGCCTCAGCCAGAAAACTGCTCTCTCACAGCAAGGTCACCCAGGACACTCTGGCCAGGCCTGGGGACTTCATCATAGTCCTTGTCCCATTTCTCATGGCCTTGAAAAGCTCTCTTTCTCGGCCTTCCAAATACTGCCTTCTCCCTTGGTCTCTGCCTCCCCATCCTATGGCTTCTCCTCGGCAGCCCCCTCCAGTGACAGTCCTTCCCTTGGCTTCAACCTAGCCCTCTAGTCTTTCTACACTGCACACTCTTTCTTGGTGACCTTTGCATTCTTTTTTTTTTCTAAGTTTATTTATTTGAGAGGAGGGGGGAGAGAGAGAGATGTGCAGTGCTGAGACTGACATGGGGCTCGATCCCATGAATGGTGAGATCATGACCTGAGCTATAACCAAGAGTTGGATACTTAACCTTAACAACTGAGCCACCCAGGTGCCCCTGACCTTCTCCATTCTTTTTTTTTTTTAACATTGATTTATTTTTTGAGAGACATAGAGAGACAGAGCACAAGTTGGGGAGGGGCAGAGAGAGAAGGAGACACAGAATCTGAAGCACGCTCCAGGCTCTGAGCTGTCAGCACAGAGCCTGATGTGGGGCTTGAACCCACAAACCGGAGATCATGACCCAAGCTAAAGTTGGACACTCAACTGACTGAGCCACCCAAGAGCCCTGACCTTTTCCATTCTTTTTTTTTTTTTTCAATGTTTTTTTTTTTTATTTATTTTTGGGACAGAGAGAGACAGAGCATGAACGGGGGAGGGGCAGAGAGAGAGGGAGACACAGAATCGGAAACAGGCTCCAGGCTCTGAGCCATCAGCCCAGAGCCTGACGCGGGGCTCGAACTCACGGACCGCGAGATCGTGACCTGGGTGAAGTCGGACGCTTAACTGACTGCGCCATCCAGGCGCCCCGACCTTTTCCATTCTTGAAGCTTCTTTCACCTCCTCCTCTACTGATGATTCCAGATCTCCCTCCTCTACTGAGATCCTTCACCCAAAACTTTATGCCCAGTGCACATGGGCCTCCTCCACCAGAACCCCCCAGTTCAACATCCCCCAGTGGAAACTACCCTCTTCCCCCATGTCACCTCCCCTACCTTGCGTCTCATCAATCCTAATATCCAAGCTGGGATCCAGGGAACCATCCTGATGCTGTATTAGTTATCTACTGCCGAGCAACAAATCACCTTTCAAACTTAGCAGCGTTAACACGTAAACATTTGTCATCTCCCACATATTCTGAGGGTCAGGAATCTGGGAGTCGCTGAACTGGTTGGTTCCGGATCAGGATCTTGCACGAGGTTGCTGTCAAGATGTTGGACAGGATTGCAGTCACCTGAAGATTTGATGGGCTGGAGGAAGTTCTTCCAAGTTGGCTCACTCACACGACTGTTGGCAGGAAGACTTTGTTCCTCATTACGAGGATCTTTTCCAGAAGCCTGCTTGAGTGTCCTCATGACATGGCAACTGGCTTTTCCGAGAGCCAGTCATCCGAGAGAGAGCAAGCAACTGGCAAGCTGGGAGGCCTTTTATGATCTAGACATGTATCATCATTTTTAGCATATTTGATTCATTAGAAGCAAGTCACTAAGGACAGCCCACACTTAAGGGGAGGGAATTAGCTTCACCATTTGGAGGGAGGGGTGTCGAAGGGTTTAACCGACGTATTTTAAAACCGTCACGGATGCTTCCTGCCACTTCTGTCTTTTTCTACATCTGACCAGCTTCAAATCAAACATTAAATGGTTAACAAGTCTTTTTTGAAAAATTACAAAAGTGGGGCACCAGGGTGGCTCAGTTAAGCACCTGACTTCAGCTCAGGTCATGATCTCATGGCTCTTGAATTTGAGTCCCCCTTCAGGGGAGGCCCGCCTCTCTCCCTCTCTCTCTCTCTCTCTCCCCCCCTGACCCTCACTCACTTACACCCTCTCTCAAAAAAAAAAAATTATAAAAGTTATACAGGTCCATCGCACACAATTTAGAAAGCATAGAAAAGTAGAAAGTAGGGATAAACATCTCTAATCCTACCACCTAAATAATTGCTGTTTATAAATTGGGGCTTCTTTAAAAAAATTATTTTGAGGTAGAGAGAGAGTGCAAGTGGGGAGGGACAAAGAGCATCCCAAGTAGGCTCCACACTGTCAGCGCAGAGCCCAACATGGGGTTTGAACTCAGGAACCATGAGATCATGACCTGAGCAAAGATCGAGTGGGATGCTTAACCCACTGAGCCTCCTAGGTGTCCCAAATTTGAATTATTTTCATGTGATTTTGCATTCTTTTTATTTTAAACTAAACTTAAAATTATGTATTGTAAGAATGTTCCCAAGTGGCCAAATAGTCTTCAAAATCATGGTATTTAATGGCTGTGGAACATTCCAAGGACTGGCACTTACTGACTTCCCCTGAGCCTGTCCCTCTTCTCCCCATCATGGCCTTCATTAGAGCTCCTGCACCAGCTTGCTGATTAATGTCCCCATCTGTGGCTTTACCTCCTCCAATACATTCTCTACCAGTCCGTGGTGGGATTGTTCTGTGACACAGATCTGGGCATGTTATTTTCCTGCTTAAGACTCCTCACTGGCTCCCCTTTGTTCTTGGGATGAACCCCAGACTCTTCCATGTGTCTGACAAAGGCCTTCTAGCTCCAGCCCCTCCCCATGGGCATCCCAGGATCCAGCCACACTGGTTTCTGCTGGTGGGAGGCAGGGCCATGTAGTGGTTAGTTCCTGGGCCTTGGAGCCAGGCTGCCTGGCTTCAAATCTCAGCTCTTCTACAGGCCTGCTCTCTGACTTTGTTCAGGTTTCATCAGCTGGAAAATAAGGGTAGTGATATGGCTTGGGTGGGTGGGAACTCTGAATTAATATATGAAGAGAGTTTAGAATGGTCTTTGGAGTAAAGTATCATAAGCACTCGATGCCTCCGTAAGGTGCTTCACCCACCTTCCTTTTGTGACTATTCCCTGAACACATGGAGCAGCTCTCAAACGTGACCTTCCACAAGAGCCAGGGTCCTTGGCCCCTCCCCTTGAATCTGGGTGGACTTAAGGCCGCTTCAGCCGCTTGAATACGGTAGGAATGATGTTTCGTGACTTCTGAGGCCAAGTGATAGAAAGCAGTGCAGCTTCTATCTTTTCCACCTGAATAGTCATTATTGGAATCCTGAGCTTCTGGTCCAGCCACCCTGAGGCTGCCATGATGTGAGGAAGCCCAAGCCACACAGACACATCCCATGGAGGCCTGTGGGTGGTCAGCTGGGAGTGGTAGCATCTATCTTTGCAAGTAAGCCTGGGAGCTGCTAACCCTTTATAGGTCCCCAGCTCTCTTTCGAGGTAAAAAAAAAAAAAAAAAAAAAAAGACACAGCAGCTCAGGATACCTGAGGGCAATGTGGGTATGAAGAGTCAAAGGACGCACCAGAACACCCCAGGCCCATTTCAGTCTGTCTTCTAGGGACCCACGTCCCCACCTTGCCCACCTTGCAGGTTTTAGGGGGTAGAGTGCTGACAGTGTGGCTCCTACGCCCGGCCAGATGTGCCGAGTCTTTCCACCTCTGAGGCAGGCTGAGAGAGCAGGTTATGACTAGAGGCTGCAGAGGCTGCCGGAAATGTGGGCTGCACCACCGCTTACCAGGTAAAGACACAGGTCAAGGATTCCTGTTGAGTTTCCGGACACAGAAAACGAAGAAGGCTCCGACCCGGGGCTCTGGCCCACGCACCATGAGATCATGACCCGAGTCGAAGTCGAACGCTTAACCGACTGAGCCACCCAGGCATCCTAGGTCTGGGCTTTCTTAACAGTCTTTAAGTTGGGTACTGATATGACCCAATGATGTATGGGAAGGTCCCTGTGGCTGTTTTGTGGGGAACAAGACAGGAGACCACCCAGGAGGCAAATTGTAGTTGTTCAGGTGACAGCAATGGTGGTGGCAGTGAGCTGGAGAGGAGGGGGCATCTTAGGGAGAAGAGGGGGCGGCTGACACCAGTGGGAAGCCCCCTAGCCCCCGGATGAGCCCAGACCCAGCTGTGATGGTGGCTCCAGGATTTGACTCCTGAAGGCATTAAGGCCACATCTGGGGCTGCGGTCAGCACACATTCCAGGCCTGGCTAAACCCAGCCAAGTGCAAGGCCAGAAAACAAATGCTGAAAAGCCCTGAATCCCTGAGTGAATTTAAGGGATCCTTTTATTGTCATGTCTCTTGGCATGCAGAATTCTCAAGGAAGTTTGACAAAGTCTTCCTGGAAAAGCAAGTACTCGGGGAGGCTTCCTGGCCCCGTGAGCGTGTTCTTAGTCCACAATCCAGGTGGGCAAGAGGGATGGAAGCAAACTGTCCAGGTGACAAGTGGGGCCCACGTGCCCTTTCTGGCCCTGGGGACAAGGTCTTCATGGAAGCAGGGTTTGGGAGGACTGGCCCCGCAGTACTGGGGTGCTGACTCCCATGTAGAGGGTTGAGTGTGTGAAGCCTGGGGGAGGGGACCCTACCCTGTCGGCACCACCTGCAGAAAGTAACCCTGACATGGTGTCCAGGGCCCAATCTGCGCTGGTCCTCTTACCACTGGCCAGGACTCCGGGGGGCTGACGGCCAGGCCCACAGGGCCAGGGGGCATCTGGGTAGCACCATCTCTCCTCCAGCCTGGTCCTTCTCTGCCTCTGCCATAGTTACCGGCAACCACATCTCCCACTGTTATGGGCTGAATTGTGTCCCCTCTAACTTCGGTATTTGAGGTCCTAACCCCTGGTAACTCAGAATGCGATTGCATTTGGAGACAGGATCTTAAAGGGACAATTAAGGTAAGGCGAGATCATTAGGCCCTAATCCAGTGTGTCTGATTTCCTTGCAGGAAGAGGAAATCTGGACACAGACACGTACCGAGGAAAGACGAGGTGAACTTCCGGGGAGAAGACGCGATGTGGGATCCAAGGTCAGAGGACCTCAGAAGAAGCCAGCCTTGCTGCCACCTGGTCTCAGATTCCAGCCTGCAGATTTGTGAGAAAATACACTTCTTTGCTTTTTAAAAAAAGTTTATTTATTTAGTTTGAGAGAGAGAGAGAACCAGCGGGGCAGAGAGAGACGGGACGAGGATCTGTGCTGACAGCAGCGAGCCCGATGTAGGGCTCGAACTCACCAACCGCGAGATCGTGACCTGAGCAGAAGTCAGACGCTTGACGGAGTGAGTCACCCAGGCGCCCGGAGAAAATACATTTTGGATGTTTCAGCCATGCAGCCTGTGGCGGCCCTAGCCCTTGCACACTTACCGTCGGGTAGCAGCCA
This sequence comes from Lynx rufus, assembly GCF_022079265.1. NCBI lineage: Eukaryota > Metazoa > Chordata > Mammalia > Carnivora > Felidae > Lynx > Lynx rufus. The sequence goes on along the minus strand of NW_025814830.1, from coordinate 23,962,127 downwards.
ACATGTGCTGCGAGCTTCTTGTATGCCAGGCTGGGTGCCAGGTCTGATCCGTGTGTCACTGTTCTTCTCACTAACCCCAGGAGGTGGAGATCAGGGACCTTGTCGCGTCAACCTGGCTCCCTACCGTCTATGTGATCTCAGGCAAAGTGCTCTGCCTCTCTGGGCCTTACTTCCCTCACCTGTCTGCTGGCACTAGAATGGCACCTGCATCTTAGGGTGGTTTTAAGGGATGACTCAAAATGTATGAAGGGTATAGGCCATTTCCTGGAACATAATTGGTGTTTACCAAATGTTGCCTATTACTAGTCTTCTCATTTTACAGATACAAAAATGGGGGTTCTGAGAGGTTCGGTAACTTGCGCAAGGTCACACAGCAAGTGGTAGGGCCAGGATTCAAATCCAGGCAAAGCTGATTCCAAGCAAACTCCTCTGTGCCGCGTCCTCCCTTCCTACCCCTCTGCTGCCCAGAGCACACACGGCCACCTCTGCCACTTAGCTGCCATGCTGCCAGAAATAAGCGTGCCACACTACCGAAGTGGCCTGTTTGGGATTGCCCTCTTGCCACACTGAGCCTGTCTTTGGGGCTGGCCTTGGCTTGTGTGCTGGAACACGGGTCTCCGCGGATATTTGTTTGGGAACCGGGTTCAAGCTGCATTTAGCCTAAAGTTGTCCATGGGCTCTTCCTACTGGTCTGTGTCCTCCTCTGGCCCTCCCTGCAGCCCTGGGCAGCGGACAAGCAGGGTTCACAGGGGTGAGCAACTTGTCCAAGGAGACACAGCTGGTAAGCAGCAGAAGAGCGGCAAGGAAGCACCTACTCTTCCTACAGCCCAGGTCCCGTCCTCTGGCTCCCCATGCCGGGCAGCCCCAGAGGGAGACCAGATTGTGCCTGGGGTCTTGGTGGCGGGGGGTGGGGGGGGGACCAGAGCCTTGGACCCTCAGTGGTCTGGTGGGAATAGGCCTGTATCAGCCCCCGCAGATGCTGCCACAGCACTGCCTTTTCTATGCTAACAGCCAGGTGTACCTGCAAACTATCTCCTGAGCGCAGAAGCCTGCGTGATGGGGAGGAACTTCTTGGGGTTCTGTGGCCCTCGCTGGAGAGACGCGTATCCAGAAACTCAACAGGAATCCTTGACCTGTGTCTTCACCTGGTAAGCGGTGGTGCAGCCCACATTTCCGGCAGCCTCTGCAGCCTCTAGTCATAACCTGCTCTCTCAGCCTGCCTCAGAGGTGGAAAGACTCGGCACATCTGGCCGGGCGTAGGAGCCACACTGTCAGCACTCTACCCCCTAAAACCTGCAAGGTGGGCAAGGTGGGGACGTGGGTCCCTAGAAGACAGACTGAAGTGGACCTGGGGTGTTCCTGGTGCGTCCTTTGACTCTTCATACCCACATTGCCCTCAGGTATCCTGAGCTGCTGTGTATTTTTTTTTTTTTTTTACCTCGAAAGAGAGCTGGGGACCTATAAAGGGTTAGCAGCTCCCAGGCTTACTTGCAAAGATAGATGCTACCACTCCTAGCTGACCACCCATAGGCCTCCTTAATATGGCCTGTACTGGGCACGGGGGGGGGGGTGGGGGCATGTGTCTGAATCTCCTTGCCCCCCCCCCCCCCACCACGTGCCAGAACCATCTTCTTTGGCCTAGGCATCTGGGACAGCCTCCTCCCCAGGCTTGTCCCTTCTCTGCAGCCTGTGTGAGCTCTCTGTCCTGACTTGGTCCTTCCCCTGTAAAATCTGTGTATCTGACTCTCTATGGGCCTTGCAGGCCTTGGCACACCTTCTCCATTTGAGAGACCTTCCCATCTCCCCGCCCTGTTCCCCATACCCAGCCCGTGGCAGACATACCGACAGATCTTGGCCCTCTTTCCTGCTGGGCCCACCTGGAGACCCCAGGCCCCAGGCAGCAGGACCACTTGATCACAGATGGCACATGAGATGAAATCCATCTGCCGCCCCAGAACAAGTTCAAGTCCCAAGGTTTCTCCCAGCTTCCACCTTCTGCTTGCGAAGATGGTTCCAGCCTCAGTTTGCCCTTCTGCAGGATGAGAGAGCAGACCCCTGCTCACTCCCTCATTCTAAGGGGCTGCGAGTGTGAACCGGACTGTCTTCACTTGAGGCATCTGTCTCCTCGGGGTCTGCCCCAGCTCCGCCCCAGCTCATTACCTTCTACCTATGGGTTTCCACTGTAACCCTTAACAGCTCTCAACAGGTAGCTAAATCCAGTTCATAATGTACCCACCTGTAATTACTGGGATATTTAAACTATCTCTGCCGATGCTGACTCATCTGCTGGAGCCTCCCAGCAGTCTGAGCCACACCATCCTGTAAAATTCTGGAGCAAGAAATGACAGCTGGGAGATCTGCTTTCTTCCCAGTTTCGGTTCTGTGCCTTGAACCTGAGCTGTGGGTGTCTGGACAAAGCTCTGCCCCCTCTGACATCAGGTTCCTCATCTGTGTAATGAGCGAGGGCAGAAAGGGAGCATCAGCCAGAGTGGTGGAGTCAAGGGCGGGGGGGCCCTGCACGGGTGGCTCGCGCCAGGCCTAAGCAGCTCCGTGCTGTCCCTCCGCGCTCCAGCCAACTGTCACTGGCTGCCTCGTGTAAATCCACCCTACATCGTCTAATTCTCCAACTACTGAAGAAGATGTCAGAAATCTGGGTTTTGGTGTGAAATTCCCTGATTTTTACCTCGTAGCAGTGAATTCAAAACTATATAAAACAAACACTGTGGGGGCCAAAGAAAACATGCCAGTGTGCCAGACTGGGCCCAGGGCCCCCTGCTTGCTAACTTTGGACTGGAAAAATCTCTGTCTGACATTTAGTGCTATGGCTCTCATCCCGGCTACACACCAGAATCACTTGGGGATTAGAAAAAGCTGACCTCCCAGACTTAAGGCCTGAGAGTGAGGCATCTTAGTGAACATGAGACACCACGGGGTGAGGCTGAATCCTGGCTGTGCCATGGACCCGCTAGGTGACTTGGTCAGTTCTGTCACATCACTGGGTGTTGTCTTTGAGAGTGGACCTGTGGAGTTTGTAGGCAGTGCAGGGAGAATTCGTTCACATAAAGGAACTGGCACATAAATGGTGTTCAGTGAATCAAGGGCAAAAAAGGAACTGGTAGCTGCTTTTGACTTGGGGGCTTGAATCCTGCGTTGGAAAATAAACCCCTTTGCTTCTAAGACTGAATAAATGGAGGGGACTGAGTAACTCAGTTGGTTGAGCTTGATTTCAGCTCAGGTCATGATCCCAGGGTTGTGGGATCGAGCCCTGCGTCAGGTTCCACTGAGTGTGGAGCCTGCTTGAGATTCTCTCTGCCCTTCTCCTCCACTCACTTTTCCTTACTCTCTATTTAAAAAATAAAATAAAGTAAAATAAAATAAAATAAAACAAATAAGAGACTGAGTAAATGTCAAGGTGCTCAGGGTTGGGGGTTGAGAGACATGAGGCTCAGGTCTACTTTTGGCCCACTGTGGAGCTTGAGAAGAAGTTTCCTGAGCTCAGTGTCACCTATTTTCTTGAACAATGTACTGGCCAAGGCTTTTTTTTTTTTTTTTTTTTTCATTGAGAATGCCAAAAATTCACCCCAAACCTATTTAGGGATGGGACATAGACGGACTCAATTAACAGCTTCCCCATGTACCCAGCATGGACACTGACCAACAGAATCTTCAGGCAGCCTTAGAGGGTAAGTATAATTGGCCCGTTTGACTGATGAAAAAACTGAGGGTCAAGTATTGTGACTCCTTCAGGGAAACAGGCTAGGAGGAGCACAACTAGTTTTGGAACCCAGGACACAGGCATCTCTGACTCCCAAGATTAGGGGCTGGGCTGGTAGGCCAGCAAAGAGGCAAGGGTAGGTTTGCAGCCAAGGGGAGAGAACAAAGACTCCTTCACCAAACCCTAACCAGGCTCTTCTGGGCTCTTTTTCAACCAGGCCGTAACTTTTGGCCTTCTGTGTTCGTCTGAAGGGCTCAGACTTCAGCCAAAGGAACTCACGTAAAATAAAATAAAATAAAATAAAATAAAATAAAATAAAATAGTACACAAGTCGGCTGCCCAATGAGGGCCCGCGGGCCCCTAGTTTTCGAGCCCTTGCAACCCCTGCTGAACCTACCCTGCATGTTCTCCTGTCTCCCAACGCAGGGGCCTGCGGAGTCCCGGCCAGGGCCCCGGATCCAGCGCAGTAACCTGCTCCCCGCGTCCCCAGCCTGCGCCCTGAGAACCGAGAACATCTCTCTCGGCTCCCGGCTCCCGGTCGTAACGACCCTGGGCAGATTTCTCCGCCCCTGGCAGGCAAGGCCGCACCCTGACCTCTCCCCTCCTCCGCCCAGCTCCCTTCCTGCTCCCCCCCCCCCCCCCCCCCCCCCCCGCAAAGTCCCCCTTTGCTGGCCCTTCTACCTTCAGATCTGGCCCGACCTCCCGCCGCCTGGTCCTCCCCCACCGCCTGCTGGGCGGCTTCTCAGTAGGGGTCGGGGCCTCGATCTGCCGCCCCTCCCCACCGCGACCTCTATCCAGCCCTGGCCCCCTGGCCCCGCGCCCCGCTGGCCCTCTGTCCTAGCTCGGGGGCTCCCCTCCTCTTTCCCCCTCCTGCCCCCACCCCCACTGCGTCGGCTTCCTCCCCCTCCCTCCTGCTGTGGCTCTGGAATTCCTGGTGGAGTCTACACCCCGCCGGCCCTGCATCCTACATTGGGGTGTGCAAAAACCGCGCAGCTTGCGGGCCTGTGTTTGTAGGACAGGGTGCAGGGTGCGTCTAAATGAATGGGACTCTCAGGCGGTCGTGCCGCGCCTAGACCTATCTGGGGTGTTTTAACATGCACACGTGTGTGTTTCTGCATCCAACTGTGTTTATACACCGGTGTATAATTTTTTGTGCACACACACTCAGTGACGCTTGGGGAAACTTTTCTGAAAATCCTGGGCTGGCAGTTTAAATATAAAAAGGCTTTGTTTAATGCCAGAAGCATTTCCCCCACGCTCTGGGAGTCATAGAACACTCACCTGCTTCCCTCCTCCTCGCTTAAAGACCTGGAGGCAGAGGCTTTGGTGGGGGGCGGCTTCCCTGCAGTGAGGAAAAGGTTCTTTCCTCGGGCCACGTCCCCCCACCCCTCCTCGTCCCTCGCCCCTCAAGGCTTTCTCCTGCCTCACGAGCTCCCCAGTCTGTTTCTCTCCTGGGGCCGTTTAACTCTGAATCTTACCCCCTCGAATATCTGGGAGTGTTAACATGATGCCGACATCTATCCGGCTGTGGAATTTCAATTGAAATGTGGCCAGCACGTGGGGTCCGCTGAGCAGCAGTGTGGTTGGAGGGCATCCGGAGGGGAGGGTGGGCAAGGCAGAGCAGCTGAGGGCTAAAGGAGCAAAGGGGAGTCCCTCAAGGTGAGGGACACCCCCACCCAAGTGGGGGTGGTAACACCTGTCGGCTAAGGTTGTTTTGGAGTTTAATTCCTTTATTGTCCTGTCTAGCACATAGTAGGCACTAAACAAAGACTAGCACATAGTAGGTACTAAAAGACGACTTATTAGTCTGCGTTTGTTTGTTTGTTTGTTTTTTTGCCAGAGATGGTGCCAAAGGGCATACACTTTAGATTCTGGATTCAAATCCTGACCTCAACCACTGCAGAACTTACTCCTTTCTGTGTGCCTCTTTCCTTCTTGGGAACGGAACCCTCAGTGCTGGTGGTGATGGTGGTGTGCCTCCTAGGGGTATTATGAGGGTGAAATGAAGTAATTTACGTGAATGCTAGATTTACATGAACAGCCCCTGGCACATACATGCGCTGTGCAATTTTCACTGTTTTTATTGTCTAGAACACAGGTTGGCACCACCTGTTTTTATAGGGCCCTCCCTCCAGCTAAGAATGGTTTATACATTTTTAAAAATGGCTGGGGGTGGGAAGCAAAAGAAATCTAATATTTCAGGATGCATGAAAATTATATGGAATTCAAGTTTCAGTATCCACAAATAAAGTTTTATTGGTACACAGCCCAGGCATCATTTACATGCTGTCTGTGGTTGTTTTCACACTTCAAGGGCAGAAGTAAGTAGTGGTGACAATGTGTGCTCCACAAGTGTGAGGATTTTTGCCTGTTTGATCATCAGTGTATCTCCAGTGCCTGGAACATATCAGTTGCTCACTAAGTTGCATTCATGAGATCAGCCGGAGGTAATGATGGGGCTGGGGCCCGATGTTCTCGAGCTTGGAATGGGAGTCCATAGTGATTTAAGTAGATGTTTCTTTGGAGAGTAGAAGGAGAAATCTGTCCACCCCCACCCTCTCAGATGGAAACAACTGCTTCCCACTTAAGCCTTCCCTTAGGTAAGACATTCCCATTGTTAAAGTCTACTCTTTTCTATTCAGCCAAACAACATGGGCAATTCAATTTGGGGGTCATCGTTGGGAGGTCCCCATCCCTTGCCTCCCACTCTGACCCATTCACAGCAGGAAGGACTGTGAGAACAGCTTCCTGGGGAGAAGAACTTGACCTTCCTGGGCCAGGGGCTCCATGCCAAAGGGATTGTGGGTGGATATTTGCCTCCTGGGGAGTAACAAAGTAGGGAAGCCCCAATGCACGCTGGGAGCATTTATGGTAAGATTCCACTCAGCTTTTATGGTGAGATGCCACTCAGCTTTGCCAGTGGGCTCTTCAGAGATGTTGGTGAGAGGTTCCTGTGACAGTTGGCTGGGAAAAATAAACACATAACACAGAGTGGGGAGCTTGGGTCCTTCTGTTGGGTGACTGGGCCTGAGGGGTGTGGAACAGAGACTCCCAGGGTGAGCAGCACTGATTCACTGTTTCCTGAAGTCCTGCTGTGTGCTAGGTGCTGGTGCTGTTGTCAAGGATAAGATCTAGCTCTTCTTTCCCAGGTGGAACCCACGGCACTTGGGACCATAAATAATTATGATGCACTGAGACAAGTATGTAGTCAAAGGGCCCCCCCAAATGGGCTGAGGATACAGCCAGACGTTTCATAGGAGAGGACACCCAAACAGTCAAAAACACATGAAAAGATACTCAATATGATTCCTGGTCCCAACAAATGTGAAGTAGAGCCACATGAAAAGCCTCTTCGTGCCCATCAGATTAGCAAAAAAAAAAAAAAAAAAAAAAAAAAAAAAGGTGATGTCATATAGTTCTGGCTGATAAGGGGTAGGGGAAAGGCAGTCTCATACATAGTTGGTGGAAATATGAATTGTTACGGCCTTGCGGGAAAAGAAATTTGGCAATATATATTAAAATACAAACAGAACAAAACAAAAAACATAGCCTCTGTCTCGCAGCCATGCTCCTGAGATTCCATCCTGGGACTTAAGGACAAGATATGTATTAAAATGTTTTTTGAAGTGTTACAAACCTGGAAATATTTATCTCCAGGATGATAGGTTAAATTGTGATGCTATAGGTATACACAAAATATTATGTGGCTATGAAAAAGAATGAGTTGGCATTACTCCAAGTGCCCTGGAGGGGTTCCATGATATATGGTTCCATGATATGTTGGGAGGAGGACAAACATCTAGTGTCTATAATATGATGCATCTTTTAACACTAATACCAGCCCGCTCCTTCCCATACACGTACTTTTTGTTTGTATATGACCTGTGAGCAGGGAGAATCCTTCTGGAAGGCTACACACTAAACTGCCAGCCTTGCAAGTGGGGCCTGGGAAGGAAGCAGATAAGTAAGGGGGAAGCTAGCTTCGTCTCCGACAAAACTGGGAAAGTATGTATTGAAAGTATGCGACCTAATGTTTTATGGGGATACTATTGTTTATCTGTGAAAACAGATTGACACACGGAAAGAGAGAAACTAGTGATGTGGACAAAGGAAAACATTGCTTTAATCTTGGGTGGGTCTGTGGACAATTTTTCTTCTGGATTTCTGTAGTTTCCATTACAGTGTTTCTTATATAGTGTTTATTTTTTTATTTTTATTTTTTTAACTTTTAACGTTTTTTAATTTATTTTTGAGACAGGGAGAGACAGAGCATGAACAGGGGAGGGTCAGGGAGAGGGATACACAGAATCTGAAACAGGCTCCAGGCTCTGAGCTGTCAACACAGAGCCCGACGTGGGGCTTGAACTCACGGACCGCGAGATCATGACCTGAGCCGAAGTCGGCTGCTTAACTGACTGAGCCACCCAGGCGCCCCACTTATATAGTGTTTAAAAAAAACAGAGAGAAAAAAATAAGTTGGTCAGCGGGTGAGAATAATTGTCTACCCCCCCCCCATACCCACTCCCTACTTCTGGAATGGTAAAAGTGCACTCTTTCCAATAAGTAATTATTTTAGTGCCTAGGCTTTTCTAGTTTGTTCTAGGCACTGAGGACACAGTGGTGAATAAGAGACACAAGGTCCCTGTCTCCATGGAGCTTATAGTCTAATGGGAAAGATAGTTATTAAACAAGAACAAATAAATACGGGGGCCCCTGGGTGACTCAGTTGGTTGAGCATCTGACTTTTGATTTTGGCTCAGGTCATGAGCTCACGGTTTATGAGTTTGAGCCCCACATCCAGCTCTGCCCTGTCAGCTCAGAGCCTGCTGGGGATTCTCTCTTTCCTTCTCTCTCTTCCCCTCCTCCACTTGTGCTCGCTCTCGTCTCTCTCTCTCTCAAAATAAATAAATAAACTTAAAGAAAGAACAAATAAATATGAAATCAAGTGTATGGCATGTGCTTGAAGATAAAATGAGATGATGTAGATGGTACCATATGGTGATTGGCACACAGGAAATGGTAGGTACCTGACCTTGGCTGGTCCAGTCATGGTGGTCAAGGTAAGGACTTGGGGGAAAAGGCTGTCTCTTTTGCACTGATCTTGAAACTGGCTGGGTAGCCAGAGCTGCTGGCAGCCATATTGTCACTGTATGGAGTCTAAAGAAACCACTGTGCAGAGTGATGGAGATATTCTTTGAACACCTGGATCTTCTCATGCCTGAAGCTGGAACCACATCCTTTTTGTTAAAGCTAGATTAAAAAAAAAAAAATCAGTTGCAATAGAAAAATTCTTAAGGTATTATTATTATTAATTATAATTAGTTAATTATATTATTATTACCATTATCATTTCACTGTTTCTACTCTGTGACTTTGCTGAAAGCCCACGTGAGGCCAAGGGTCTGCCCGAGAGACGATGCAGCACTTCTGGCTTTAGTGTCCCCAAACCCTGGGATTAGTGTGACAGATACATTTGCATGAGGAAGGCCCCAAAAAGGTGTGTGTCTTTCTCTGTGTGTTCCTGGATGTTGAAAGACATTTAAGCATGAGAGCCACAGTCTAGCATGTGACCAGGTGGAGGGTCCCTCATGGCAGGCGGACTCTTCCGCATGCCTAGAGATACAAGCCTGCCTGACATGCTACCTGTCATTCCTGAGGGTGCCTGTGGACACACCTCGTCAGCCCGCAGATGCCCTGCTGGGTGTCTCTGCTCACCCTCTGCAAGGACCCACCAAGCACCCTGAGGCCCCTGTGGAGCAGGTAGGACAACCTCCCCTGGAGGTTGGGCACAGCCTGGCCACTCTCCTCTTGCCCAGAGATTTGATTTCTCAGCCCCTCCCGCGGAAGGCACCCCTTCCTTTCTGCACCCACTGCTCCAAGGAGAACAGCAGGAAAATAGGGAGGCAGGGCCAGGGAAGAGAAGAGATTCTCAGTTTTGAGAGGATCGCTTCTTGAGCTTCAGACTGCGCCCCTGTAAAACTGACCCCTTGCTACCTCCCCTGGCTGTTCACAGGGTCCTTCCCCCAGGGTCAAATGACAAGTGAGTACCGTTCAAAACCCCATATTTCAGTTAAGGCTCCCGTAGCTTCCCTCCTGATGTGTGAATACTTAAATCCTGGAGGCTTGTCTAGGCCTGCTGGTTACTCAGGGCAGCCCCCTTGATCCTATGGCAGCATTTTTTTTTTAATGTTTATTTCTGAGAGAGAGAGAGAGAGAGACAGAGTACAAGCGGGGGAGGGTCGGAGAGAGAGGGAGACACAGAATCTGAAGCAGGCTCGAACTCACAGACCTAGAGATCATGACCTGAGCCAAAGTCAGATACTTAACCAACTGAGCCACCCAGGTGCCCCGATCCTATGGCAGCGTTTTATTTTTTATTATTTATTTTTTATTTTTTAAAAATTTTTTGTTCTTTAACATTTATTTATTATTGAGAGACAGAGAGACACAGAGCGTGAGCAGGGGAGGGGTAGAGAGAGAGGGAGACACAGAATCCAAAGCAGGCTCCAGGCTTCCAGCTGTCAGCACAGAGCCCGACACGGGGCTCAAACCCACGAACGGTGAGATCATGACCTGAGCTGAAGTCGGCCGCCCAACCGACTGAGCCACCCAGGCGCCCCTATGGCAGCATTTTAAAATAAGACAGGCTTGGGTCTCATTGGAGAGAGGAAAGGGTACCTAGGAGATTTGACTTGAAGCTGCTACATTTGAGTAACATTGAGAAAACATCCACTGTCAGTATGGAAGAAAACACCCCTCCTCAATGTGGTACAATTTTACGTGTATGGGGGTGGGGCAGACAGGTATCCGCTATTATTTTGTGCTTGTTTGAAATCTTCTGTAATTGAAAATTAAAAATTAAAACAAAAGGTGGTGAGGGGTGCCTGGGTGGTTCAGTCAATTGAGCATCCGACTTGATCTGAGTTCAGGTCTTCATCTCAGGGTCTGTGAGTTCAAGCCCCACATTGGTTGCAGAGTTCACCAAAATAAAATAAAATAAACTTAAAAAAAAATTAAAGCAAAAGAATCCAGGACTTGATGGAGATTCGGGATGAGGACATTCCTCCCCACCAACTTGACAGGTAATACGATTGTCTGTGCCATCGACAGGTAATACGAAGGCCCAGTGCCTTCTGGTTCCCAGACACCATCTTGATCCATCTGTCTATCCCTGTGTATCTAAACATTTATCCACCTAAAATCAATACATCAAGGTTATGCTTCAGGCAAGGTGTAGAACCGGAAATTGTGCAAGGGGAAAATCTTCGGTTTTAGGGGGAAGTCGGCTTTGATTTCAATCCTGGCTCCAACCCTTAAGAGCTGTGTGACCTTGGGCCAGTGAGTAACACAGTCCCTCTGAGCCTTCAATGCTCATCTGTAAAATGGAAATAATAACAGCTTGTGGGCAAAAACTTAGTCGACGCAGTAGGAGATCTGTGCAGGGTCTGAGGCTGGGCCTTGTGGGTGGTGTGCTAGGGAGAGAGATGTGGAAAGGAGGGCACTTGTCCCTTGGCCAGGACTGCTAAGGGGAGAGTGGCTTTGCCGCCCCCGCCCCCCCATTCCTTCCAACTGAAGCAAAGTTCCTGGGAAGTCGGTGGGGATTCCGAAGGCTGAGGAGGGGATTTTGTTTGCGGGTGTGTTGGCTTTTTGAAGGTGGATTGAGCTCCATGGTTGACAGTGTCCTCACGGGCCAAGGTGGGGGTCAGGCTCAGCGCTGGCCACTGGGCCTGGTTGGCTTGGCTCTGGGAGGGCCACCCCTCCCCTGGCACTGAGCCCTCCACCCAGAGCTCACGGGCCACACCCCCGGCTACTCCTGCCCCAGTGCTCAGAGGTAGCAGCCCTGGCCAGTCGGGAAGCTGGCCTGGGAGGGGTGGATGCAGGGCCATGAGGTGCACAAGACTGACTCCCTCTTGCTGGCACCCCCCACCCCCACCCCAACCGCCAGCCTCCCTCGTACCATGGGCAGGTGGCCAGGGGACCTGGGCTCTTCAGAGCATGAACCAGACCCACCAGGCGGGGGAGGTCGCAAACCCAGTCCCACTTAAAAACATAATTAAAAATACTTAAGCCGGTTGCCAGGATTTAAAATACAAAGGCTCACAGAGCTGCCCACTAGCTTCCCACCTCTTTGCAAGGGTGTTCTCCTTGGAGCCTCTCTAGTGTCCTGGCATCATCTGCCTGGTCAGCTTTGCTTTGGAGATAACTGAGTTTGTGAGCCCTGCTAGATTCCTACCAGATCTGAGGAACTGGGGTGCCCAAGTCAGGCACGGGGCTAGAAAACCCACATCCCTCAGTTCCCCTTATCCCCCTTGACTGGAAGTTTCAGCAGGGCAGGGACATTTCTGCCTTGCTAAGCTGGATCCCCAGCAGCTGGCCCAGTGCCTTTCATAGAGTAGACCCCAGAGGTTGCAAATAAACATTTGTTGGGTGAAGAAAACAAATTCTTACATTTATAGTAGTAAGAGGTAACATTTTTGAGCATCGTCCTAAGTGCTTTACATACTGGCTCATTCAATCCTCACAACAGCTCCCTAAGGTAGGTACACGCTTATCTCTGTTTTCGCAGATGGGGAAACAGAGGCACAGAGAAATGAAATAATTTGCTGGAATGCAGGGGAGCTGGGAATACGAAGCTGGCTGTCTGCTTTCGGGATGTCCCATGTCAGTCTTCCCTATTACTAAAAGAAATGACATCCCGGCTCCATCCAGCAGCCTCAGGAAGTTAAGGCCCCTCCCCTGCTCCCCCAACATTTCTCTGCTACCTGGTGTTGGAATTGGGAGACTTGGCTTCAAGAGTCTGCTCTGCCATTAGTTGGCATTGTGACCTTGGGCAAGTCTGTTCCCCCCTAGATATCAGAAAGGTATTCCCATCTTTGGAGATACGTGGTTGGACGAGATCATCTCTAAAGCCTGGAATCGTGTGGCCTTTGTAAGGGGAGGGTTGCTGATTTTTCATTTTCTGCCCTTGGCAGTCTCTTTAGGAGTCCTTGGCTCAGCCCGATGGTGGCTCTGCTCCCAGGGGCCGAGGAAGGTTCGGAGTGCTGGCAGAAACTTCCTGAATTTTCCCCTAGCTCCTGCTGTGGCCTTGGCTCTGGGTGGGGGCTCCAGGGCCTCTCCCAGTGGGTGCCGGAGGCTAGAGCCGCCTTTGTCTGCCGCAGGAGGCCAGCCAGGCGGCTGCGGCTGCAGTCGGCCCTTGCCCAGGCCTGGGAGATGGTTTTTTTCCCTGTGTGTTGCAGCTGGGACCGTTTATAATAGGAAAAAAAGAGAATGACCAGGCCAGCCGGCTGGAAAATAAAGAGACTTAAAAAGAAAAGGGCTAGGCTGTTCTTCTCCTGTGGAGGCTTTGGTTAGGCAGAAAGTTTTAGTTCCTTTCTGAAAGGCATTTGGGCTTTTGAAGTCCCCTGCGGGAGCTCCCTCTGGCCCCTGGGAAGCCAGGCCCTGGCATGTCCCAATGTGCATGGCCAGGATGGGGCCCAGGGAACTTGGGAGGCAGCAGCAGGCCCTGGGAAATACTGCAGCAGGCTGGGTCCGCTGGGGCCCCAGCCCGGCCCCCCTCTGCTCCCAGCCCACACCCTACCATCCCTCTTTGGTGGTCTTTCACCTGAATTTCCTCTGCTCCCTCTGGCTTTCGATGCTGGCCTGATGCTAGGTGGGCCAGAGGATGGGAATAAACCCAGATCTGCTTCTTCCCGTAGTCAGAGAACTAGGGGGATTTCACAAATGGGGAAACTGAGGCAGAGAGAGGGTTTGCCTGGGGCCACCCAGGGAACCTAAACTTGAATGGCTGTTGTGTGTGCTTTGCCTATAAATACTAACAACAGCTAATATTATTAAGCCCTTATATATAGTATAGAAGGAGCCGGTTAAGAATCCAAGGACCTGGCAGATAGAAAGATGATTGTGTCCTGAGGTTCCTCTGAGGGAAGCTGTCTTACCAGCAATCTCCTTGGGCCTCCACTCGTTCCTTGCAAACGAGCCCTCCTCCTTGTCAGTCCACCCCTCAGCAGGGTCACACCATATCCCTCACTAGAAGAAGGACCACAACCAAAACGAGACATTTATCAATCACCCACTACATGCCAAGGGCTGTGTGCCAGCTCCAGGCCCTTCACACATCGTCGAGCAGGCCAGTGGTGATATTCTCTGACTTCTCACTACCATCCTATGCCACTGCATTATTCTCCTCATTTTATCAATGAAGTTGCTTTGTCCTGGGGTCTAAAGCCAGGCCCTTTTGGCTGGAGAGGGCAAGTCCTTTCTGTGGTACTGTGCCCCGTCTGCCTAGAGCCTGACTCTGGCTTCTCTGCTCAGCTTCCTTCTCCAGCCACAGCCATTCACTGGGCATGAAGGGAACACCATGGAGTGTTGGGGGGTACATATCAAATTCCAGGGGTCTGCCTCGAAACAGCTTCCAACGTAGCTGGGTGGGCAAAGAATTGTACCAATTGGTGAGTGCTGTCCACCAGAAACCCTCTGCATGAAGACGGTTGTTTGCAAAGAGATGTTAGACAGTGCCTCTGTGCATGGAACAGCAGACTGATGGTCTTTCTCCCAAGGCCATCACTAAGTCCTGAGCATCCGCATGACACTAGGGATGCAGCAGGGACCGGAGTAGACAGCTCTGGTGATCCCGCTTCTCTCCTTCCTGCCCATGGACATCGGGTCCCCGACTACATGTGCGGGGCACAGGTACATACATGTACTTTCTGAAATCTCCATGGCATTTCTCTCGGACCTGAGCACCTCACAGCTTCTTTTTAGGGTGGGGTGGGTGGTGAGAGGGGGTAGAAGGAGAAAAGGGTACATGCACAGTATCAGATTTTTTGGCAAAATGATCTAGCCAGTTTGGTCCTGCACACTCTTAGGTCCTTTTTGGTAATTGTGACCGCAAAAGAGATGGGAGAGGGTTTGCTACTCCCACGTAACCACTCTACCAAGTGAGAGTGAAGGCAGATCCTGCCACATGCATGGGTAGTTATTAAAGCACTATTACCTCAGGGACAAAACAGGTCCTACAGTCAGGTCAACAAAGTCCCAGCATTCTGTCCTTTTGGGTTATCTAACCACTTCCTGCGTGAAAAGCACACTCTAGGTGAGCTCCCGTCACACTCGTGGGCAGGATGCTGTGTCCTCTGCTGGGCACCATGCAGGCAGAAGTTCTGGCTGGACCCCAGACCCTTGAGGGATCAAGCGGGAGGTCTTAAGGGGACAGGTCACTCCAGTCTTACTGGATGTGTATTCCTTGTTAGGCAAGGTGGAAGTGTCTCCAGACCATTTTTCTAAACCACAATTTGAATACCTTTAATTTCACCAACAGAGAGCTCCTGTCTAAATCTATCACATTTTTGTGATAGATATCTCATTTGCTCATTAGCAAAACATTGGTGGCCGATTGACCTACCGATGGCCGAAGGTCTGGAGAGTGCCCTGCCTGATACAATCGCTCCTAGTTAAAACTTAGAAAACTAGGCACTTATCACATTCATTGCAGACTGAATTGTTCTTCCTTTTAAAGAACCACAGGCACTGTAAGAGAAGTATTTCGAGAGAACAAAGCAACAAGTGGCCCAGAGTCAAGTGACCTCAGGCATGTGTGTGCCACACACCGGGGCAGTTAGAGGTGGTCTGGGTGGAGACTCTCAGGGCCAAGGCCAAGAGTTTCAAGCTTTCTGAGGGTGTGAGTCCACTGGGACCGTCCCGCCAAGTTGGTTTCTTTCCTGCCTTGTGGGTGTTCCTTACAAAGCCTGCTGACACTTGAAGAATTAAATAATTATAATAATGATGATAAAATAGAAATGGCTTTCCCAGCTGAACAGAAACTGAAGACAAGGAGGTTCCCACACCCGATGTATTGTTTTTGGCACTGTACTCCCAAAGCCCCTGGGAGGCAGATGTCTGGGCCCGCTGCTGGTCTCTTTGAGTCGTGGTCATGGGGCGGGGCGGGGGGGATTGGGGACCTTTGGAGAACTTCAGGAGCATCTGCAGGGAATTCCCTCCCCAAAAAAAGCCAGGCTGAGAACTGAGAGCAGAGGAAGGAACTCTCTTGTCTTACTGGGTTCTGAAGCCTCAGAAGCTTCAAGACCAGGCCTCAATGTCGTAAATACCCGTGTGGAGGCAGGGAGGACCTGGATGGTAGGCCGCTGCCGGCTAGTCATCTGGGTGCCAGGCCATCTCCTGGTGGTTCAACCTTAGTACTTCCCGGACAGGAGTGCCCGGGGAAGCCTGGATTCCATGAATAGATGGATCATGATAAGCAAACAAAAATGCAAAAGAGAAAAAGGAAAAATCCACTCAAACACAGATTCCCTCTCCATAGACCTAAAGCTGCTAGAAAGCTTCTAGAAAGCAGGGACATGTCTGTCCTATCTCAAGGGAACAACCAGGGGAGGAAGGGACTTGTCCGTATGAGGAGGGAATGTGCAGTTGCGTGATGGGCATCTCCCTTTAGAGACATGGTTGACCTTGGTGGGTGGTAAAGGTGAGAGACCGGAAGGGAGGAAAGTGGAGGCCTGATAATAGCTGTCAGACCTGGTGGCTCTGCTCTGGGCCCGACAGGTCGTGCTTATGAATATGAAATCCTCAGGGTAGCCCCACGAGATCCATGTGACCTGTATCCCCCTTTCGCAGATGAGAAAATGGAGGTACATCAAGTCCCTTACCTGAGGTTCTCCAGTGGGGCAATGAGGAAGGCTGGGTTGGAAGATGGATCAGATTGGCTTCTAAGCCTGGCTGTGACAGCCTGTCCTCAGAACCACCAGCCCGTTCCCACCTCAGGCCCTTTACACACACTGTTCACTCTGCCAGGAACTCTGTTCTCTCTCCTCTTTCCTGACTCCTTCCTCCCCCTCCAGGCTCTCAGCCAGACCACCACTGTGACCCTCTGTTTTTTGGCCTCCTTTACACTATATTTTTCCTTCTTAGGATTGTTCAAAACTGTAATTAAATAATTATTTATATGGCCATTTATTAAAAGTCAGCCTCCCCACCAGAGAACAAGCCCCAGCAGGGAGGGCCTGTGGTCCTTGCTCCTTGCTTCCCGCTCACTTTTGGCACACAGTAGGCACACAATCAATAAATACGTGTTAAATAAACAGGTAAACAAAGGAATGAACTTATTTTCTGGGGGAAGACTGGGGGGTTAACCTTCTTTCCCCAAAATGGCTGTCCCTCATCAATATTTTTTTAATGTTTTATTTATTTTTGAGAGAGAGAGAGACAGAGTATGAGTGGGGGAGGGGCAGAGAGAGAGGGAGACACAGAATCTGAAGCAGGCTCCAGGCTCTGAGCTGTCAGCACAGAGCCTGACACGGGGCTGGAATTCACTAACCACAAGATCATGACCTGAGCAGAAGCTGGAGGCCCAACCTACCGAGCCACACAGCGCCCCCAAATGGCGGTTCTTTATAGGCTGA